>NC_140750.1:29625000-30340000 GCF_051527215.1 Medicago sativa
TTATTAGATTTTTGTTTTGTTTTGTGTTTCTAATACGAAACTGTCAATTAACTTGGGACAACAAGTCCTAATAGTCAAATATATAGTTTTGTTAAGGAGTTAAAAATACATAAATGTGCATTTATTGTTATGTTTATAAATTGTGATTGTTTTATACCACTTTGTTTATCAAATCAAATTGAACTTAAACAATCAGAATATTAAGATTAACAAAGTGAAGAGTCATGGCAAAGTGTGAGATGAAAAAGAATGTGACAATTTTGATGATGATAATCTTAGTTGTTGCACAAGCTGATGAGTCACCTTCACCTTCATAAAGTATCGTAAGATATTTGAAATCATCAAAATATTATATGTAGGTTGTGTAACATATTTGAAATCATTTGAAATCATTTGCGTGTGCATTTTCTACTATATTCCTTATTAGATTTTTGTTTTGTTTTGTGTTTCTAATACGAAACTGTCAATTAACTTGGGACAACAAGTCCTAATAGTCAAATATATAGTTTTGTTAAGGAGTTAAAAATACATAAATGTGCATTTATTGTTATGTTTATAAATTGTGATTATTTTATACCACTTTGTTTATCAAATCAAATTGAACTTAAACAATCAGAATATTAAGATTAACAAAGTGAAGAGTCATGGCAAAGTGTGAGATGAAAAAGAATGTGACAATTTTGATGATGATAATCTTAGTTGTTGCACAAGCTGATGAGTCACCTTCACCTTCATAAAGTATCGTAAGATATTTGAAATCATCAAAATATTATATGTAGGTTGTGTAACATATTTGAAATCATTTGAAATCATTTGCGTGTGCATTTTCTACTATATTCCTTATTAGATTTTTGTTTTGTTTTGTGTTTCTAATACGAAACTGTCAATTAACTTGGGACAACAAGTCCTAATAGTCAAATATATAGTTTTGTTAAGGAGTTAAAAATACATAAATGTGCATTTATTGTTATGTTTATAAATTGTGATTGTTTTATACCACTTTGTTTATCAAATCCAATTGAACTTAAACAATCAGAATATTAAGATTAACAAAGTGAAGAGTCATGGCAAAGTGTGAGATGAAAAAGAATGTGACAATTTTGATGATGATAATCTTAGTTGTTGCACAAGCTGATGAGTCACCTTCACCTTCATAAAGTATCGTAAGATATTTGAAATCATCAAAATATTATATGTAGGTTGTGTAACATATTTGAAATCATTTGAAATCATTTGCGTGTGCATTTTCTACTATATTCCTTATTAGATTTTTGTTTTGTTTTGTGTTTCTAATACGAAACTGTCAATTAACTTGGGACAACAAGTCCTAATAGTCAAATATATAGTTTTGTTAAGGAGTTAAAAATACATAAATGTGCATTTATTGTTATGTTTATAAATTGTGATTGTTTTATACCACTTTGTTTATCAAATCAAATTGAACTTAAACAATCAGAATATTAAGATTAACAAAGTGAAGAGTCATGGCAAAGTGTGAGATGAAAAAGAATGTGACAATTTTGATGATGATAATCTTAGTTGTTGCACAAGCTGATGAGTCACCTTCACCTTCATAAAGTATCGTAAGATATTTGAAATCATCAAAATATTATATGTAGGTTGTGTAACATATTTGAAATCATTTGAAATCATTTGCGTGTGCATTTTCTACTATATTCCTTATTAGTTTTTTGTTTTGTTTTGTGTTTCTAATACGAAACTGTCAATTAACTTGGGACAACAAGTCCTAATAGTCAAATATATAGTTTTGTTAAGGAGTTAAAAATACATAAATGTGCATTTATTGTTATGTTTATAAATTGTGATTATTTTATACCACTTTGTTTATCAAATCAAATTGAACTTAAACAATCAGAATATTAAGATTAACAAAGTGAAGAGTCATGGCAAAGTGTGAGATGAAAAAGAATGTGACAATTTTGATGATGATAATCTTAGTTGTTGCACAAGCTGATGAGTCACCTTCACCTTCATAAAGTATCGTAAGATATTTGAAATCATCAAAATATTATATGTAGGTTGTGTAACATATTTGAAATCATTTGAAATCATTTGCGTGTGCATTTTCTACTATATTCCTGTTAGCCAATATATTTTACTAGCTGTAATAAATGTGGTCAAAGTATAGTTGACCTAGATTTAAAGAAGATTCGAACAGAGTGTTGTGTTGAAAGCAAATATGGGTTCGAAGATGCTAGAAGACTTCGATAAAGCAGTTTTCGAAGGTGGTTATCAACAGTTATTCTTTAAGTCAGTTTTTATTTTAAGTTTGTTTTCAAATAAGGAAAACTGTCGACTTGTGGCAGTTGTAGTTCGAATTTCAAAGAAGTGTAGTTATTTCTAGACTTAGTATAAATAGTAGTTTTTCATAGGAAAAACGGGTCACAATTCCGTCATACAAACTTATACTCAAAGTATCCGTATGGAAGCGAGAAACGAGTCACAAGTTGCAATGTATGAATCTGTGTACCAACCTTTGTTTAATCAATGCAATTTACCCTTTGTTCTTTAAGTGTTCTTGCACTTTATTTTATTAAGTTCGATTGAGTTCAAGTGGATTGAATTCGATTGTTTTTATCATATTTCTTATATTTTTGACATCAAAAACGCAGAATTTCTAACAACAAGAACAAACACAATATGTCCTAAGATTTACTGGTTGATCTTGCAAGTTACCATTTGTAAACCAGCGGTTGTTTACGAAAATCCAACGTAAACAAATTGGCACGCCCAGTGGGACCGTTTGTGTTTTTGTTTATAGTTTTTGTTAGAGTTTCTTTTAATTCTGGTTTGTTTTGTTGTGTATGCAATTAAGAAACAAGAAATTGCTTCTTAATATGACACGCGCTAACAACCAAAAGAAAACAAATCCAACATCTTCAAATGAAGATGTGGATCAAGTGACGGTTGAAGATGATGTTTCATCCCCAGGGAATGTTAGAACATTCCAGGCTATTCCAATTAGTAATACAGTCATTCAAACATCGTCTCAGGCCATGCCTTCGATGGCCACAGTAATTTCTCAAGCCATGCCTTCGATGGTTACCCAAACTTCACATGATTATCCAAATAATACTTCTATTCAAGGAGTTTGGGATCATAGATCAATGCCATATGGTATGCCATCATCATTAATGCAAGGCTTACAAACTAGTGGTAATATGTTTTCAGAAAATTTAAATGTTTCATTACCACAACTTTTTGGTCCTGGGGTATCTACAACATATAGAAGTCCCCAACAAAATTTAACCAACGCTTCTATGGCTGCTATTAGGCAAACTATGGAAGAAACTAATCATGATATGATTAATATGATGACCCAACAAATTGGTACTGTCATAAATCCTTTAATTCGAGACACCAACACTAGTTATCAACGGTTGTCTGATCAAATGGAAAGAATTGCCAATTTCTTTGGCGCTCCACCAATCCAAAATACCCAATTGCCTCAAAATCGAAATGTGAGGGCAATTGAAATAATTGCTGATGAACCAATGGTTCGAAATCATGAAAATATTGTCCAACCACAAGTAGTACGACCACAAGTTCAGGCAGAACCTGAAAGGCAACCCATTTTGGTTAATAGAAACCAGGATGCCGATCAAGTGGTTTTACAAGCCCGTCGGAACAATTTCGATGGTCAGAATAATATAGCGGGTATTGTCGAGGCCTTGTTAGCCCAAAGTGGTTTTAATATGGGTTTACGTCGACCAAATTTTGTGTCTCCTTTGTCTGAATATGTTTTAGATGCTGAATTGCCTAGAAATTGGAAAATTCCAAAGTTTACCAAATTTGCTGGAGAAACTGATGAATCTACTGTCGAACACATTGCTAGGTTTCTCATGGAAGCAGGAAATATTGCAGAAAATGAAAATTTGAGAATGAAATATTTCCCAAGTTCTTTGACAAAAAATGCTTTTACTTGGTTTACAACTTTACCTCCTCATTCAATTTATAGTTGGAACCAATTAGAAAAAGCTTTTCATGAACAATTTTACATGGGTCAATCTAAGATTAGTTTGAAAGAATTGGCCAGTGTTCGACGTAAAAGTCATGAGTCAATAGATGATTATCTCAATAGGTTTCGTCTCCTTAAGGCTAGATGTTTTACTTCTGTTCCAGAATATGAATTAGTCGAAATGGCTGCTGGTGGCCTCGATTATTCTGTTCGAAAGAAATTAGATACCCAGTACTTAAGAGACATGGCCCAATTGGCAGACAGAGTTCGACAAGTTGAAAGACTTAAAGCTGAAAAAACTAGAACTCATAACAAATTTTCTAAAAAAGAAAAAATTGCCTATATAGAAACAGGAGATAGTGAAACCGAATTCGATTGGGGTTTAGATATCGTTGAAGACAATGATATAAACCTGGCAGAATTAAAAGACGGACCTCCATATGCTTGTAAAATGTTGAGGCCATCCAATGGAAAAAATCCTGAAGATCCCAAGAGTGACAAATATCCTTCTAAAACTTATACTTTTGATATTACTAAAAGTGAAGAAATTTTTGATCTATTAGTTAATGATGGCATAATATTGGTGCCACCTAATATGAAGTTACCTCCTTTGGAACAAAGGAAGAAAAGAGGATTTTGTAAATTCCATGGTTTTTTAGGTCATAACCTATCTCGATGTACTCGTTTCAGGGATTCTGTACAAAAAGCTCTTGATGAAGGGAGGCTAAAATTCGGAGAAAAACCAAAACAACAAGTGGATGGAGATCCTATGAAAAAGGCAGAGTCCATGTTTGCTGATATTTCTATCAATATGGTGGAAATTTCAGATAATATTGATGTAGAAATGGTTACTGAGGACCATCGAATTGAAGAGCCAGTGGTTACTGATGATCAATTGGCCAAGGAAATGGAAAAAGCATATCCAAAGGCTGAAGAAGATTTGGTTGATTTTTTAAACCGATGTAAAATATCTAACACCCATGCTATGCTTTGTCCTCGATGTAGTGCAGTGTTCGATAAAGAAGCTGCGAAATCAGTTGAAGGATATCAACCTCAAACAAAACGTAAAGGAGGGTGGTTCGAGAACCGTTCTAAGTTTGGCTTTAACAAAAGAGGTGTTCCTTACAAGATGAAAACTTCAGAGAAGTATCAAATGAAGAACCATAAGAAGACGTTCGTTCCTTCATCGAAGTCTCCTATTGATACTTGGGTTTTCTCTGGAGGCAAGAAAACTGGTCATTCTGCGCCTCCAGCACCACCAACAAAATGGGTAAAAAGAGCTGTCAAAGTTCCAGACCAACCAGAGAGTTCTAATCCTAACAAGTATGCTTACAAAAATAACTATAAAGGTAAGAATCCTATGACTAGAACTCAATGGCGCCGTTTTCAACGCCAGAAAAAGGAAGGAGTTTTAAAAGATGTCACTAATGGTGACAAAAGTAAGGGAAAACAACCAATAGTTTTCGAAATGGTTAAAAAACCAGCTACTGAAAGAATTTTCCCTCCATTATCTTCTGCTTTAAACATCCCTAAAGGGGATGATGATATTCTAACTTCTACTTTTTCAGATTCTGAACCAAGTCTTGACATTATATGTGTGGTTTCTGTACTACCAATTGAATATGCACATGATGTATCTTCGAAGGCCAATCATGATGATGAATGTGATTTCACTGAGGAAATGGCTCGTCATAGACCTCTATGTTATTATGTTATGAATAATGGCTGCATCGAAGATCAACATGCAGTGTTCGAGAAACCTGATGATAGCATGAAGCTTCATTTAAAGCCTTTGTTTATTCAAGCTAAATTAAATGGTGTTGGAATTAACAAAGTGTTGGTAGATGGTGGTGCTACTGTTAATCTCTTACCACAATCTTTTCTAAGGAAACTTGGTATTTCTGAATGTGATTTGAAACCACATAATGTAGTGCTCACTAATTATGAGGGATCTACTGGACAATCTCTTGGTGCTATCGAACTAGAATTGGTAGTAGGAAGCATAACCAGAGCAACTGTGTTTTTGGTAGTTCCTTCTAAAGCCAATTTCAATGCATTATTAGGAAGGGAATGGATCCATGCTGTAGGTGCAGTTCCTTCTACAATGCATCAAAGGATTGTGATTTGGAGGAAAGATGGTTTGGTAGAGAATATTGAGGCTGATCAGAGTTATTATTTTAAAGCTGAAGTTGATAATCAAGATATCAACAAAAAGAACTTTGACAAACAGCTTCAATTTATTGCACCATTCATGGAAAATGATGCATCAAGTTCTATGACTAAAGAAGAAAAATTCTTTGTAAAACTTGCACCAGAATGGGGTTTTCGTTGGAAAACTGCATTCGACGATGACTTCGTAGTGGTGAACAACGAAGATTGCCATGAGAAGATACCTGTAAAAGAAAAAGATTTGCTGAAGACAAGAAGTACTTCGTACAAGAGGGTCACTGATGACCAAGGATGTTCAGCAAATGGAATCTCACCAACTAGGTGGGATATCAATAAGTGATCAATGGTTGAGCCCAGCATATGGGAAAAGATTACGGCTTATGTAGCCGAGAAAAACTTCGATTTGGCTGAAACAGCCAAAGAAGAAGAGGTCTTCGATGCTTCAGTGGAAAATAATTCTGATGACCTCATTGATGATAAAAAATTAGATTGTATTTATGATGATGAACCTTTGGGTTTTGAAGAAGATCCAATGGGATCTACAATAAAAATGAAGGCCCAAGATCCTCTTGAAGAAGTGGATATAGGAGATGGTTCTGTAAAAAGACCAACATACATAAGTTCAAAGATTCCTAAGAGCTTCAAAGATCGAATTGTGGCGCTTTTGAAAAATTACAAGGATTGCTTTGCTTGGGATTATCATGAGATGCCTGGTTTGAGTAGAAAGGTAGTAGAGTTGCAATTGCCAATCAGGACAGACAAGAAACCAGTGAAGCAAATTCCAAGAAGGTTTGCACCAGAGATTCTACCAAAAATAAAAGAAGAAATCGAAAGACTCCTCAAATGTGGCTTCATCAGGCCTGCAAGGTATGTTGATTGGTTAGCTAATGTAGTTCCTGTTAAAAAGAAAAATGGTAGTATAAGAGTTTGTATTGATTTTAGAGATTTAAATCTCGCTACTCCCAAAGATGAATATCCTATGCCAGTAGCAGAAATGTTGGTAGATTCTGCAGCAGGTTTCGAATATTTGAGTATGCTTGATGGTTATTCAGGTTATAATCAAATATTTATTGCTGAAGAAGATGTTTCTAAAACAGCATTTCGATGCCCAGGGGCATTAGGATGTTATGAGTGGATAGTAATGCCATTTGGTCTTAAAAATGCTGGTGCTATATATCAAAGAGCAATGAATTCAATGTTTCATGATTTTATTGAAGATTTTATGCAAATTTACATTGATGATATTGTTGTGAAATCATCTTCTGAAAACAAACACTTAGAACATTTACGGTTATCATTCGAAAGGATGAGACAATATGGATTAAAAATGAATCCATTAAAATGTGCGTTTGGTGTTTGTGCAGGTGATTTTTTAGGATTTGTTGTCCATAAAAAGGGCATCGAAATCAATCAAAATAAGACTAAAGCTATAATGGAGGCTAAAGCACCCTCTACCAAAAAAGAGTTGCAGTCTTTATTAGGCAAAATAAATTTCCTCAGAAGATTTATCTCTAATCTCAGTGGCAGAGCGCAAGCATTCTCGTCATTACTTCGATTAAAGAAAGAGGAAACTTTTAGATGGGAGCCTGAACATCAAAAGGCATTTGAAGACATAAAGTCATATTTATCTAATCCTCCTATTCTTTCACCTTTGTTGAAAAACAAAAAGATGAAGTTATATATAGCATCATCTGAAAGAACTATAGGGAGTATGTTAGCACAGGAGGATGAAAATGGTATAGAAAGAGCCATTTATTATCTTAGTAGAGTTTTAAGTGATGTTGAAACAAGATATCATCCTAGTGAGAAACTATGTCTTTGTTTATATTTCTCATGTATGAAACTTAAACATTATATAAAGCCTTTTGATGTTTATGTTTATTCCCATTTCGATATTATTAAGCACATGTTATCTAAACCTATTCTGCATAGTAGAGTTGGTAAATGGGCTTTGGCACTCACAGAATATTCTTTAACTTATCAATCTTTGAAAACTGTGAAAGGCCAAATAGTGGCTGATTTTATTGCTGATCATTCCATTGAAGAACCTGTGACTGGGGGCATCGAAACATTTCCATGGACATTGTATTTCGATGGGTCTAGTCATAAAAATGGTTCTGGAATAGGTATAGTTATTGTTTCACCAACAAATGAGGTAACCAAATATAAATTTCGAATTAGCCAATATTGTTCGAATAATGAGGCAGAATATGAAGCCTTAATAAATGGTTTAGAGATTTTGCTCGGACTGGGGGCAAAATGTTTAATTATTAGAGGTGATTCTGAATTAGTAATAAAGCAAATAACAAAAGAATATAAATGCCTCAAAGAAACTTTGATAATGTATTACACTATAGTTAATGCATTACTTAAACATTTTGTTCAAATTGAAGTTCAACATGTTCCTAGAGCAGAAAATCAAGAAGCTAATGATTTAGCTCAATTGGCTTCTGGGTACAAACTTTCGAAGGAACAAGAGCAAGAGGTTATTGAAATTAAAACAAAGCGTAATTCGATGGACATTGTGCCTAACAAATTGTTAAGACCAAAACTTGGGGGCATGGAAACATCTCAAGGATACCTTCAGAGTGCAAAATTTTCTGAAATTTTGGTCATTAACAATTTGGATGATGATGATTGGCGAAAACCCATAGTCAATTTTTTGGAAAATCCAGATGGCACAACTTGTAGAAAAGTCAAATATAGAGCCTTGAGTTATGTGATAATAGGCAATGAATTATTTAAAAAGACTCCAGAAGGAGTTTTACTTAAATGCCTTAGTGAAGCAGAAGCATATTTGGCTGTATCGAATACTCATAGTGGTGCTTGTGGTACACATCAAGCAGGCCATAAAATAAAATGGCTTTTGTTTCGACAAGGTGTTTATTGGCCAACCATATTAAAAGATTGCATAAACTTTGCTAAAGGTTGTAAAGAATGTCAAGAACATGCTGGAATTCAAAAAGTACCAGCTAGTGAATTACATTCAATAGTAAAACCTTGGCCATTCAGAGGATGGGCCTTAGATGTAATTGGGGAAATCAAACCTAAGTCATCCAAAGGCTACAAATATATTTTGGTTGGAATAGATTATTTCACTAAATGGATAGAAGCTGTTCCACTAAAAGATGTTACTCAAGATGAAGTTATAAACTTCATTCAAAAATTTATTGTTTATAGATTTGGCATACCAGAAACTATTACTACAGATCAAGGATCTGTATTCACTGGTCGAAAGATGGTAAAATTTGCTGAAGAAATGGGATATAAATTGTTGACTTCAACACCATATTATGCTCAGGCAAATGGTCAGGTAGAAGCAGCAAATAAGAATTTGATTACTATAATCAAAAGAAAAGCTAGCCAAAAGAAAAAACCCAAAGAATGGCATGAGTTTCTTTATGAAGCTTTATGGGCAGTTCGAACTTCTCCTAAAGAATCTATAAATACTACTCCTTTTCGATTAACATATGGCCATGATGCTGTATTGCCAACAGAAATCTTACTTCAATCTACTCGAATTCAAAGACAAATCGAAATTCCAACAAATCAATATTTGGATATGATGTTGGATGAATTAGTAGATATTGATGAAGAAAGATTGATGGCTTTAGAAGTGCTTACAAAGCAAAAAGAAAGAATAGCAAAAGCCTATAACAAAAGAGTTAAATCGAAATCATTCCTGCAAGGAGACTTAGTTTGGAAAGTTATTTTGCCTATGGATAAAAAGGATCGATGTTTAGGAAAATGGTCTCCTAGTTGGGAAGGACCATGGAAAATTCTAAGAGTTTTTTCGAATAATGCGTATGAGATCGAGGAACTACAAGAAGATCAGAGAATTCTACGCATAAACGGTAAATATTTGAAAAAATATAAACCGATGTTACAAGAAATTAAAATTACACAAGAGTAATTTGATTCGAAATAAAAACTTGGCATTAATTTAAAAATGCCAACTGATGGGCAGGTTACATTGAAATGCTTAAAATGGAAAAACCATTACAAAAGAAAACACAAAGTACTTAAAGTCTAGAAAGCATTTAGAAATGGTTTTCACCATTCAGTTACGATCCCAAAACGATCGAGAAACCAGCGAATTTCTGTATCGAGACGACACCTGAAGCAAGCATTGACCAAGTAGTAGTCATGATCTGGCCCAGGTAGAAGTGAATACCAGCCTCCAATTCTCCCATCTCCTGCACAGTTGTGGTAGTTGTTGCAAAAACGACGCCTAATAAGCCAAATAGGCATGGGCCTATTCCACCAAGGACAGCGAAATCGATAAGTTGAAGTTCCTCCCAAAATGTCGCTTCGAAATTCTGCCAATCGATGTGTCCATGCAAGATCTTTGAAGTCTTCGAGGATGTTTTCTGGCATAGGCATGGAGAGCGCATTGATGAGAAGAAGGTAGTACCTTGCACTCAGAGAGCCAGTGGCATTGATAGCAGTAGTAAGGAGGCGTTTCATATCTTCAATGTTTGGATTAGCATCCAACATGTGTTGAGTGCTTCGAAGAATACAGAACATGGCGTTGCCATGATTCCAGAGTCTAAGTTTAAAAGCAAACTTAGAATGAGCCACCATAGCATTGTTGTACCATTCATTGGGGTCGTAGAGGAAGTAGAGGACATCATTTCCAAAAGCCCTAGAAATTTCAGAATCTTCACTGACGCGCCAATGCCTGCTATTGGTATGGCGAAAGGCGAAAAGATCTTTCCTGCTTTGAGCGGCAATCTTTGCAGCAATCTTGACTAAAAGATCATCACTCAGATTATCAATGGTGGTCATGATGATTTAAGAAAGAAAAGCTTTGAGTAAGAAAGATTTTTCAGACGAAGACGAAACAAAGAAAAGAGTGATTTTTATAAAAGGGAAAATCATATTTATAATGGAGGGAAGTTGAAAGAAGTGGCTCAATCAAACGGTTCTTCTTGCTTTGAAGATG
This sequence comes from Medicago sativa, assembly GCF_051527215.1. NCBI lineage: Eukaryota > Viridiplantae > Streptophyta > Magnoliopsida > Fabales > Fabaceae > Medicago > Medicago sativa. The sequence goes on from NC_140750.1 coordinate 29,636,094, forward strand.
ATGACACGTGGGAACAGTTATTCCGATGGCCAATGGTTACTTAACTTCGTAATCTGAGGGAAGTTTTAAAGGTTTTATTTTAAAAAGGATTAATTTGTGTTAAAAGGTCATTTATTTGTTTTATTTCTTTTCAACTTCCTAGGCAAGTTTAACTTGTTGGGTTAAACAAAAAGTTACTTTTTTGTTTCCTCATCATTAAAATGTCTTGGAAATTGTTCCAATCTTATTTGGATTTAAATAAAATTTAAATTCGATACAAGAAAATAAGAAAGGAATTTCGATGATTGAAAAGAAATTGTCGTTCGAAATAGAAAATGGTCCACAAATTGTTATAAAAACATTATAGACCAAGATATTCGATAAGGCTGAAATAAAATAAAAGTCTTAGAGAATAAAATGGAAACAGAACTAAATCTCAAATGATGAGATGAGTTTCTCAATTTGGCTTTTGTATTCAGCCAATTGGGTATCGAGAGCATGGTTGTCATTTGCAAGTTGAGCAATGGTAGACTCTAGTTCCTTGGAGAGCTTGAATTTGTTAACAGCTTCATTGGCTTCTCGATTTCTGGCTTCATCCTTAGCCAAAATTTCAGCTTTCTGAGCTTCCAGTTCTTTAATCTTGGCATCGATGTCAACCACTTGCTGCTTCGCATTGTTTCTTTCTTGTTGAAGAATTCTAAATTTCTCTTGGAAGGATGACAGTTCGATCACAATTTGATCATGATGCGCTTTCTTCTCTGCCATTTGAGCTTGACCAGTTTTCCTCTTCTGGAAATTTTGATTAGCACTCTCCAACATTGGTTCAAGATAATTAAACAGGTTTCGAAACTTCCAACCAGTTGGGAGAGCACCAAGTTTTTCAAATAAACTCTTGATTTCAGCAAGAGCTCCAGCATCTTTTTCAATCAACTCTAGCAAGTTGGCTTCGATGATCTTCTTTTGAAATTCTGCTAGCAGGTTGTTCTTTGAAGTCTCAGAAGGATTTCCCTTGGATGAATCAGAAGTTTGGCCAGTGCTAGTTGAGAAAAGAGTATTACTCTTAGCTATCAAGGCAAAGGCATTGAAAGGATCATCTTTGGCCAATCGATCGATTTCTTCCAGATCGATCATAGGGGCATCTTGTTGAGCAATCATCTCTGCATCACCAGGAGCATCTTGTTGAGTAGTTATGTTTGTATCTTCAGTAGCAAAGTTCGATACATTATCTCCAAGGGTGGGTGCAGAATGAGATTGGTCATTGTTAAGTGATTCATCATTTACCAAGTCATCAGTGGGTGTTTCTGCCTGTTGTTGTTGAGGAGGATCCACTTTAAGACCTTCTGGACTGCTAGCATCATCATGCTCATCCTCTTTGTCTTCAGCAATTGGTGAAGTGGTCTTCGAAGAAGGAAGAACTTGCCCATGTTGTGATGGATTAGTTTGTTCTTGTTCGATACCCTAAAAAGAATAAGATAGATGTTTAAAAAACAAGACATTTAGAGACATTTCGTATAAAATATGGTTTCGATAAAATACCTTCGAACCATTATCACCAACATGTGAATGAGCACTAGAATGAGAAGTCTTTCGACGACGTTTGAATGGTTTAGATGGTGAGATGGGGGGAGAACTTTCAGAAGCTTCCACTTCGACTTCCTTTTCTTGGACAAGTGATATTTGTTCTTGTTTTCTTTTCCTTCTTCCTTCAGTATGGACTTTGGGAAGTGTTACTTTGGAAGCTTCGATCTGTTCTTTAGTTATCTCCACCTCACTATCATCATCAGAGAGATCGACAGTTGCTCGTTCTTTCTTGCTCTTCGATCTAGAATGTTCTTTTGATGAAGTTGTTTTCACTTTGGGTTCCTTTGATTTAGGAGGTTCCTTCGATGCAGCCTCAGATTTCTTCGATTCAACTTCTTTAGTTTGGGAAGCTTTCTTTTTCTTCTTGTCAGACTTGCTTTTCGAAGTGTTCTGGGTGCTGGCATCATCGAGCTTTGCTTCTCCTGGAGTTAAAGGCAAAGCTGAAATATGTGATTATACAGATAAGTACTATTTCTTTTAACAATAGTATTAATGTGTTTTAGCGAAAGAAAAAATCATACCCATGATACTGGGAGTTTCGATTCGAACTTGGGATAATTCATAGCCAAGTTCACCATTATATTGGTATAAATTGCATTTAGCATAGGTTACTAAATTATTTTGTGGGAATTTGAAATTATAAAGTAACCATTTTGGGTATGGTGGCCTGAAGGCCAAAGCAAGATTACAAGATGGAAGTCTTGCTAGTCTCATTTTCTTTTCTAAAACATAAAGATATTTATTGGGTGTTCCAGGGGGAAAAATTGTTTCTGAAATTTTCTCTCGAACTTTATCTCTCAGAGTTTGAGCAGCATAATATACTGTCCTCTTTGGATGTAAAGGGTCATATGTTGTTTGATAATATCTTTGAAATTGCTGAATTTCTTTAATGTGCGTACCTCTAGTCTTCTTGTCTTTGTTCTGCAAAGTGTGAAAAGTACTGGTCAGTTGAGGCAGCAATTCATCGGGATTCCCTCGATTGGATTGGCGTATGTAATAATTTCGCCACCATCGAAAGAATGCTTCAGAGCATGCAAATGATGTTGAGAAATATGTAGGCTCGAACACAGTTGTTCTCTTGGCTTGAATTATGGATTTCCACACAGGTTCGATCAGAGGAATTTTCCATTCACTTATACTTTTGAACAAGGAGCTGGGTTTTGATTGAACCATACCAAACTGTCTAGCTACATGGTTAGGTTGATAACCATATACTCCATAAGGGCTACCAGGTGTAAGTCTGCTAGATAGATAGGTAGGGGTCAAATAAGCTTCCCATATAGCATTGATTTCTGTTTTATTGGCTTTTTTCGAAGTAGTAGGAAAGTCCTCTTTGAACCAGTTAGGTCCATATTTCCTAGTGGTAAATGGTGCCATCATAGGGGTGAAAATGGAACAATCAAGCAGGGTTGTATAAGCATTTTCAAAAAGTTGTTGTGAAGACTTGTTCCCATCGGGGTGAAACATAGCTAAGCCTATACCTTCAGTGGTCTTGTCTGAGTATGCTGATGTGTAAGAGGAAGGTAGGATCGAAGCAAGTTTTGATCCAAAAGTGGCTAAAAGCCATAGTTGAAACAACCATATGGGTCCTGATACAACTAAATTTCCACCAGTTTGGGGATAATCTCTAAGATTATTAGTTGTTTGGTTAAGGGTTTCATATAAAGAACCTAGAATCAGTTTGCTTAAACAGATATCTGTTCCTTCATGCAACTGACTAGCTAGACACATGAATTTCTTAGGGACTTGTACTGACCTTGAGCAAAAAACATGCATAGATAACCAGTAGGTCAAAAAAGCTACATGTTCATCTGCAGATACTTCAGCACATTCGGTATCATGGTTGTTAGCTATAAATAAACCATAGGCAGGGCTATCGAAATTTACTGAGTATTGAGAAGTGGTAACATCTGGATTAAAGGTGTATCCAGTTGGTTTTAAGCTAGTAAGGCCAGCCACATCTAAAAGGGTAGGAGTGAGCATTCCACATTTCAAGTGAAGGCTGTTGTTCGATGGGTTCCAAAAATGTAAAGCAGCAAATATCAATTCATTATGGTATTTTGGACCATATCGAGATATTTGGATGAGATCAAAAATCCCTTTCTCTTTCCAAAATTGGCCCTTTTGTTTTTGAACTTTGTCTAACCAAGCAATGTATTCTGGATAAGTTTTCGGTTCAGTCCTAATTTTGGATTTTACAAAACTTAGGTCAAAAGGACCTTTTGTGAAAATTAAAGGAGGTTGAGTTTCAATGCATGGGAAAAGAGAGTTAATCTCTGGAGTTTCAGGTTCTAGAGAAATGGGGCCTAAAAATGCATATGGAGTATCAGTACAAGGGATGATTACCTGGGTTTTCCAGATAGCTTTTTCAGCTTCATTGATCTCTGGTTCGTTCATAAAAGCAGGAGCAGCATTAGCGATTTCTTTAGTAAAATCAATGGGTTCTTCGCGATACACATGAGAGGTTCCTGCTGCGTTCGTCATTGTTTAAGTGTTTTTGTGAGAATTTGATGAATAGTTCGTGTTTAAAGATAGGAGTTGCAGAAAGTTCAAAGTTTTTTTCGAGAGAACTTTTTTGGCGGAGAAGAGGAACAGTGAAAGTGAAAATGAAATGGTGAAAAGTGAAAAGAGTAAAGGTGAGTTTGCTTCTATATGGACCTTTGATCATGACACATGTCAAGATCTTATTTTAACAGTTTTACCATTAAAGTGTTGTCTTTTCCAATGATAGAGAACGTGGCCCACTAACTAAGATTGTGGGGTCAGTATTTAAAGGAAATTTGAATTAGTTTTGAATTAAATACTGACATCATTCATTTCGATGGAGAATGTTAGTTTTTTTTCAAAAACGTCTTTTTCTCCTTCGGTGAAATCGAAAATGGCGTTTCTGGGGGGCAATTTGTTAGCCAATATATTTTACTAGCTGTAATAAATGTGGTCAAAGTATAGTTGACCTAGATTTAAAGAAGATTCGAACAGAGTGTTGTGTTGAAAGCAAATATGGGTTCGAAGATGCTAGAAGACTTCGATAAAGCAGTTTTCGAAGGTGGTTATCAACAGTTATTCTTTAAGTCAGTTTTTATTTTAAGTTTGTTTTCAAATAAGGAAAACTGTCGACTTGTGGCAGTTGTAGTTCGAATTTCAAAGAAGTGTAGTTATTTCTAGACTTAGTATAAATAGTAGTTTTTCATAGGAAAAACGGGTCACAATTCCGTCATACAAACTTATACTCAAAGTATCCGTATGGAAGCGAGAAACGAGTCACAAGTTGCAATGTATGAATCTGTGTACCAACCTTTGTTTAATCAATGCAATTTACCCTTTGTTCTTTAAGTGTTCTTGCACTTTATTTTATTAAGTTCGATTGAGTTCAAGTGGATTGAATTCGATTGTTTTTATCATATTTCTTATATTTTTGACATCAAAAACGCAGAATTTCTAACAACAAGAACAAACACAATATGTCCTAAGATTTACTGGTTGATCTTGCAAGTTACCATTTGTAAACCAGCGGTTGTTTACGAAAATCCAACGTAAACAATTCCTTATTAGATTTTTGTTTTGTTTTGTGTTTCTAATACGAAACTGTCAATTAACTTGGGACAACAAGTCCTAATAGTCAAATATATAGTTTTGTTAAGGAGTTAAAAATACATAAATGTGCATTTATTGTTATGTTTATAAATTGTGATTGTTTTATACCACTTTGTTTATCAAATCAAATTGAACTTAAACAATCAGAATATTAAGATTAACAAAGTGAAGAGTCATGGCAAAGTGTGAGATGAAAAAGAATGTGACAATTTTGATGATGATAATCTTAGTTGTTGCACAAGCTGATGAGTCACCTTCACCTTCATAAAGTATCGTAAGATATTTGAAATCATCAAAATATTATATGTAGGTTGTGTAACATATTTGAAATCATTTGAAATCATTTGCGTGTGCATTTTCTACTATATTCCTTATTAGATTTTTGTTTTGTTTTGTGTTTCTAATACGAAACTGTCAATTAACTTGGGACAACAAGTCCTAATAGTCAAATATATAGTTTTGTTAAGGAGTTAAAAATACATAAATGTGCATTTATTGTTATGTTTATAAATTGTGATTATTTTATACCACTTTGTTTATCAAATCAAATTGAACTTAAACAATCAGAATATTAAGATTAACAAAGTGAAGAGTCATGGCAAAGTGTGAGATGAAAAAGAATGTGACAATTTTGATGATGATAATCTTAGTTGTTGCACAAGCTGATGAGTCACCTTCACCTTCATAAAGTATCGTAAGATATTTGAAATCATCAAAATATTATATGTAGGTTGTGTAACATATTTGAAATCATTTGAAATCATTTGCGTGTGCATTTTCTACTATATTCCTTATTAGATTTTTGTTTTGTTTTGTGTTTCTAATACGAAACTGTCAATTAACTTGGGACAACAAGTCCTAATAGTCAAATATATAGTTTTGTTAAGGAGTTAAAAATACATAAATGTGCATTTATTGTTATGTTTATAAATTGTGATTGTTTTATACCACTTTGTTTATCAAATCCAATTGAACTTAAACAATCAGAATATTAAGATTAACAAAGTGAAGAGTCATGGCATAGTGTGAGATGAAAAAGAATGTGACAATTTTGATGATGATAATCTTAGTTGTTGCACAAGCTGATGAGTCACCTTCACCTTCATAAAGTATCGTAAGATATTTGAAATCATCAAAATATTATATGTAGGTTGTGTAACATATTTGAAATCATTTGAAATCATTTGCGTGTGCATTTTCTACTATATTCCTTATTAGATTTTTGTTTTGTTTTGTGTTTCTAATACGAAACTGTCAATTAACTTGGGACAACAAGTCCTAATAGTCAAATATATAGTTTTGTTAAGGAGTTAAAAATACATAAATGTGCATTTATTGTTATGTTTATAAATTGTGATTGTTTTATACCACTTTGTTTATCAAATCAAATTGAACTTAAACAATCAGAATATTAAGATTAACAAAGTGAAGAGTCATGGCAAAGTGTGAGATGAAAACGAATGTGACAATTTTGATGATGATAATCTTAGTTGTTGCACAAGCTGATGAGTCACCTTCACCTTCATAAAGTATTGTAAGATATTTGAAATCATCAAAATATTATATGTAGGTTGTGTAACATATTTGAAATCATTTGAAATCATTTGCGTGTGCATTTTCTACTATATTCCTTATTAGATTTTTGTTTTGTTTTGTGTTTCTAATACGAAACTGTCAATTAACTTGGGACAACAAGTCCTAATAGTCAAATATATAGTTTTGTTAAGGAGTTAAAAATACATAAATGTGCATTTATTGTTATGTTTATAAATTGTGATTGTTTTATACCACTTTGTTTATCAAATCAAATTGAACTTAAACAATCAGAATATTAAGATTAACAAAGTGAAGAGTCATGGCAAAGTGTGAGATGAAAAAGAATGTGACAATTTTGATGATGATAATCTTAGTTGTTGCACAAGCTGATGAGTCACCTTCACCTTCATAAAGTATCGTAAGATATTTGAAATCATCAAAATATTATATGTAGGTTGTGTAACATATTTGAAATCATTTGAAATCATTTGCGTGTGCATTTTCTACTATATTCCTTATTAGATTTTTGTTTTGTTTTGTGTTTCTAATACGAAACTGTCAATTAACTTGGGACAACAAGTCCTAATAGTCAAATATATAGTTTTGTTAAGGAGTTAACAATACATAAATGTGCATTTATTGTTATGTTTATAAATTGTGATTGTTTTATACCACTTTGTTTATCAAATCAAATTGAACTTAAACAATCAGAATATTAAGATTAACAAAGTGAAGAGTCATGGCAAAGTGTGAGATGAAAAAGAATGTGACAATTTTGATGATGATAATCTTAGTTGTTGCACAAGCTGATGAGTCACCTTCACCTTCATAAAGTATCGTAAGATATTTGAAATCATCAAAATATTATATGTAGGTTGTGTAACATATTTGAAATCATTTGAAATCATTTGCGTGTGCATTTTCTACTATATTCCTTATTAGATTTTTGTTTTGTTTTGTGTTTCTAATACGAAACTGTCAATTAATTACTTGGGACAACAAGTCCTAATAGTCAAATATATAGTTTTGTTAAGGAGTTAAAAATACATAAATGTGCATTTATTGTTATGTTTATAAATTGTGATTGTTTTATACCACTTTGTTTATCAAATCCAATTGAACTTAAACAATCAGAATATTAAGATTAACAAAGTGAAGAGTCATGGCATAGTGTGAGATGAAAAAGAATGTGACAATTTTGATGATGATAATCTTAGTTGTTGCACAAGCTGATGAGTCACCTTCACCTTCATAAAGTATCGTAAGATATTTGAAATCATCAAAATATTATATGTAGGTTGTGTAACATATTTGAAATCATTTGAAATCATTTGCGTGTGCATTTTCTACTATATTCCTTATTAGATTTTTGTTTTGTTTTGTGTTTCTAATACGAAACTGTCAATTAACTTGGGACAACAAGTCCTAATAGTCAAATATATAGTTTTGTTAAGGAGTTAAAAATACATAAATGTGCATTTATTGTTATGTTTATAAATTGTGATTGTTTTATACCACTTTGTTTATCAAATCAAATTGAACTTAAACAATCTGAATATTAAGATTAACAAAGTGAAGAGTCATGGCAAAGTGTGAGATGAAAAAGAATGTGACAATTTTGATGATGATAATCTTAGTTGTTGCACAAGCTGATGAGTCACCTTCACCTTCATAAAGTATCGTAAGATATTTGAAATCATCAAAATATTATATGTAGGTTGTGTAACATATTTGAAATCATTTGAAATCATTTGCGTGTGCATTTTCTACTATATTCCTTATTAGTTTTTTGTTTTGTTTTGTGTTTCTAATACGAAACTGTCAATTAACTTGGGACAACAAGTCCTAATAGTCAAATATATAGTTTTGTTAAGGAGTTAAAAATACATAAATGTGCATTTATTGTTATGTTTATAAATTGTGATTGTTTTATACCACTTCGTTTATCAAATCAAATTGAACTTAAACAATCTGAATATTAAGATTAACAAAGTGAAGAGTCATGGCAAAGTGTGAGATGAAAAAGAATGTGACAATTTTGATGATGATAATCTTAGTTGTTGCACAAGCTGATGAGTCACCTTCACCTTCATAAAGTATCGTAAGATATTTGAAATCATCAAAATATTATATGTAGGTTGTGTAACATATTTGAAATCATTTGAAATCATTTGCGTGTGCATTTTCTACTATATTCCTTATTAGATTTTTGTTTTGTTTTGTGTTTCTAATACGAAACTGTCAATTAATTACTTGGGACAACAAGTCCTAATAGTCAAATATATAGTTTTGTTAAGCAGTTAAAAATACATAAATGTGCATTTATTGTTATGTTTATAAATTGTGATTGTTTTATACCACTTTGCTTATCAAATCAAATTGAACTTAAACAATCAGAATATTAAGATTAACAAAGTGAAGAGTCATGGCAAAGTGTGAGATGAAAAAGAATGTGACAATTTTGATGATGATAATCTTAGTTGTTGCACAAGCTGATGAGTCACCTTCACCTTCATAAAGTATTGTAAGATATTTGAAATCATCAAAATATTATATGTAGGTTGTGTAACATATTTGAAATCATTTGAAATCATTTGCGTGTGCATTTTCTACTATATTCCTTATTAGATTTTTGTTTTGTTTTGTGTTTCTAATACGAAACTGTCAATTAACTTGGGACAACAAGTCCTAATAGTCAAATATATAGTTTTGTTAAGGAGTTAAAAATACATAAATGTGCATTTATTGTTATGTTTATAAATTGTGATTGTTTTATACCACTTCGTTTATCAAATCAAATTGAACTTAAACAATCTGAATATTAAGATTAACAAAGTGAAGAGTCATGGCAAAGTGTGAGATGAAAAAGAATGTGACAATTTTGATGATGATAATCTTAGTTGTTGCACAAGCTGATGAGTCACCTTCACCTTCATAAAGTATCGTAAGATATTTGAAATCATCAAAATATTATATGTAGGTTGTGTAACATATTTGAAATCATTTGAAATCATTTGCGTGTGCATTTTCTACTATATTCCTTATTAGATTTTTGTTTTGTTTTGTGTTTCTAATACGAAACTGTCAATTAATTACTTGGGACAACAAGTCCTAATAGTCAAATATATAGTTTTGTTAAGCAGTTAAAAATACATAAATGTGCATTTATTGTTATGTTTATAAATTGTGATTGTTTTATACCACTTTGCTTATCAAATCAAATTGAACTTAAACAATCAGAATATTAAGATTAACAAAGTGAAGAGTCATGGCAAAGTGTGAGATGAAAAAGAATGTGACAATTTTGATGATGATAATCTTAGTTGTTGCACAAGCTGATGAGTCACCTTCACCTTCATAAAGTATTGTAAGATATTTGAAATCATCAAAATATTATATGTAGGTTGTGTAACATATTTGAAATCATTTGAAATCATTTGCGTGTGCATTTTCTACTATATTCCTTATTAGATTTTTGTTTTGTTTTGTGTTTCTAATACGAAACTGTCAATTAACTTGGGACAACAAGTCCTAATAGTCAAATATATAGTTTTGTTAAGGAGTTAAAAATACATAAATGTGCATTTATTGTTATGTTTATAAATTGTGATTGTTTTATACCACTTTGTTTATCAAATCAAATTGAACTTAAACAATCAGAATATTAAGATTAACAAAGTGAAGAGTCATGGCAAAGTGTGAGATGAAAAAGAATGTGACAATTTTGATGATGATAATCTTAGTTGTTGCACAAGCTGATGAGTCACCTTCACCTTCATAAAGTATCGTAAGATATTTGAAATCATCAAAATATTATATGTAGGTTGTGTAACATATTTGAAATCATTTGAAATCATTTGCGTGTGCATTTTCTACTATATTCCTTATTAGATTTTTGTTTTGTTTTGTGTTTCTAATACGAAACTGTCAATTAACTTGGGACAACAAGTCCTAATAGTCAAATATATAGTTTTGTTAAGGAGTTAAAAATACATAAATGTGCATTTATTGTTATGTTTATAAATTGTGATTGTTTTATACCACTTTGTTTATCAAATCCAATTGAACTTAAACAATCAGAATATTAAGATTAACAAAGTGAAGAGTCATGGCATAGTGTGAGATGAAAAAGAATGTGACAATTTTGATGATGATAATCTTAGTTGTTGCACAAGCTGATGAGTCACCTTCACCTTCATAAAGTATCGTAAGATATTTGAAATCATCAAAATATTATATGTAGGTTGTGTAACATATTTGAAATCATTTGAAATCATTTGCGTGTGCATTTTCTACTATATTCCTTATTAGATTTTTGTTTTGTTTTGTGTTTCTAATACGAAACTGTCAATTAACTTGGGACAACAAGTCCTAATAGTCAAATATATAGTTTTGTTAAGGAGTTAAAAATACATAAATGTGCATTTATTGTTATGTTTATAAATTGTGATTGTTTTATACCACTTTGTTTATCAAATCAAATTGAACTTAAACAATCAGAATATTAAGATTAACAAAGTGAAGAGTCATGGCAAAGTGTGAGATGAAAAAGAATGTGACAATTTTGATGATGATAATCTTAGTTGTTGCACAAGCTGATGAGTCACCTTCACCTTCATAAAGTATCGTAAGATATTTGAAATCATCAAAGTATTATATGTAGGTTGTGTAACATATTTGAAATCATTTGAAATCATTTGCGTGTGCATTTTCTACTATATTCCTTATTAGATTTTTGTTTTGTTTTGTGTTTCTAATACGAAACTGTCAATTAATTACTTGGGACAACAAGTCCTAATAGTCAAATATATAGTTTTGTTAAGGAGTTAAAAATACATAAATGTGCATTTATTGTTATGTTTATAAATTGTGATTGTTTTATACCACTTTGTTTATCAAATCAAATTGAACTTAAACAATCAGAATATTAAGATTAACAAAGTGAAGAGTCATGGCAAAGTGTGAGATGAAAAAGAATGTGACAATTTTGATGATGATAATCTTAGTTGTTGCACAAGCTGATGAGTCACCTTCACCTTCATAAAGTATCGTAAGATATTTGAAATCATCAAAATATTATATGTAGGTTGTGTAACATATTTGAAATCATTTGAAATCATTTGCGTGTGCATTTTCTACTATATTCCTTATTAGATTTTTGTTTTGTTTTGTGTTTCTAATACGAAACTGTCAATTAACTTGGGACAACAAGTCCTAATAGTCAAATATATAGTTTTGTTAAGGAGTTAAAAATACATAAATGTGCATTTATTGTTATGTTTATAAATTGTGATTGTTTTATACCACTTTGTTTATCAAATCAAATTGAACTTAAACAATCAGAATATTAAGATTAACAAAGTGAAGAGTCATGGCAAAGTGTGAGATGAAAAAGAATGTGACAATTTTGATGATGATTGTCATACCCCAATTTTTGACCTAAGATACAACTGACACGCGTCGTTTAATTGTGATCAATCTCTGATTTTCAGTAATAAAATTCGGCAGAGAGGTATTTTAAAATACCTCATTTTAGTTCCGAGTCAAGCCCTCATCTCTCTATTTTTATTTTAGTCTTTATTTCCATCTTTTTTTTTTAAAAATTTCAATTTCAACCTTTTATTATTTTAATTAGTCATTATTTCTTTTCATTTTCTTTTTAAAAGTTACTACTTTTTTTTGGTCTTTATCTCTTTTGTTTGTTATTTTTATTTTTGAACATTTTCTTTTATTCTTAATTAGTTCCTTTTAGTATTTATCTCTTTTGTTTATTATTTTATTTTGTCCGAATAATGTCCAAAAAGTAGTCCTGATACAAACACAGCTATCACACGCCTCAAGCCATTCCAATCCAGTTCAGTCCAGCCTCATCTGCAACATAAACTCAGGAACAGATGCAGTTCATTCTCCCCCAAGCCAAGGCATTCAGTTGCTTTTGGAACCCTAATGCTAGCACTATAAAACCAGCACGGTATAACACACAAGGGGGGCGGACTTTCATAGACAAATCAAAATTCCAAGGGGCCGATTTTCACACAATAACCTGCAAGCAACACACGTACAACCATAGGAAAGATTCACAAAAATATTCACCAATAATCAGAGGCGCACCAAACCAACATCCATCACCTACAAGGTTACAGTCACGACACCCAAAACCTCAAGGCCAAAGACCAACACGAAATTAACACTAACAGGACCCTTTTTTTTACAATCCAAAACCGGTTTCAAACAAAAGTAGTAACGCAAACCATCAACAGAAACAAATTCATCAAAAAAACCAAAGCATCCCTCAAACCCAATCGAAAAACACCATCAGTCCTCAAAACCGACACACATACAGAAGGAGAAGGATCACGCAAATCATACAAAGACGCTATCAAGTCCGAACCGCACAACAGTGACAAATCCGTCCAGAACTGAACACCACAGGACCATTTCCGCAACAAGGGATCGCACCATCAATCAAAAAGGTAGTAATTTTATTTTTTTGTAGATCTAGGGTCGTATATTTAGTATTTGGAGATTTTAGGTCAATAAAAGAGTAGAGGAAGGAAAGACAAGTAGAAAGGGTAGAAAATTTAAGTTTTAGGGTTCCGGCGTGGTAGCGCCGCCGTACCGGCCGGCGAACCACCGCCGGAACCACCACTGATGCCGTCGGAGAAGATGAACGTTGAGGGAGGAGAGGGAACAGAATAGAGAGAGGCGTGAGAAGGATATGAGAGAAGGAGAGAGAAATTTGTGGAAAAATGAAAGGAAAAGGCTGTACAGCCTATTTATAAACCACAATATTCCCATACCTGCGTGCCTACACTTTTAACGTGTATTTGCGCCCCCAAGACCCCTTTGATCAGGATCAAATGGTCCTGGTTAACCCCTTAGGCCCACACGCCTATCTCCTCTCTGAAGCCCAATCTGTCCTTTTTAATTTTCACACTCCCCGCCTACTGTCTGCACCCCCCATCCCTGCATTTTGTTCATTTTATTTACTCTTGCATGCATATTTAATTCCTCTTGCATTTTTAATCTCTTTTGCATTTAATATTATTAGGCTAGGCTGCATATATATCATTCATTCATCTATTGCATATATATTTATTTTGTGTCATTTATTCCTCATCATATGGAATTTAGAATGTATATATAGGTTTGATGTAAATAATTCATGCATATTTATTTTCTCGCATATTTTAGAATGTGTAATTAGGCCTCGATGTAAATATTATTATGCATATTTATTTTCTCGCAGACCATAGCATGTATCCTAGGTTTAATGTAATAGTTAGGTGCATGTGTGCGTACGTGCGTGTATGCCTTTCTTTATGTCGCTAGATTAGGTAAAAGGTCCTCGTGGTGGCCCAATGCCACCGTAAGGTCCCTACGCTTTTACTTTTTTATGCTCCGTTAGTTTAATTTTATTCTAGTTATTCAAAAACAACAAAAAACATGCAAATAAGCAAAAATCACAAAAATATTTTCTTAAATAAACCTTGATCTTAAATCAAGTGACGTTTTTTTTTTATTTTCTTTCCTTAATCAAACTTCAATCAATTTAATCATATTGTGTTATACTAGAGCTGTCAAAACGGGCCGGGCCTTACGGGCCGGCCCGAAAGCCCGAATTAAATGCAGGGCCTGGGCCGAAAATTTGGAGCCCGAATCAATTCAGGGCTTTTTGGCCCGGCCCGAAAAAGCCCGGAGCCCGGTAGGGCTAGCCCGGTCGGGCCGCGGGCGGCCCGCAAGCCCGCCAAAAAATACAATTTTTTTTTTTGTCTTTGTGTGTATATGAAATTCAGTTCTTAGTTCTCACACAGGCGCCAGACAATACCATCTTCGCAAGCTCACTCACGTCTCAGAATTAATATAAAATAATATCCAGTCAATTGAGAACCCTTTTTTTTCGTATTAATGTTAGTTTTTTTTTTTTTGGTGACATTAGATGTGCAAAAGTGCAACACTTATAAACTTCAACTGTTCAACATCACACTCATGTTAATTACATCCAAGTGATTGCCTCGATATTTCATTTTCAACTTATTTTAATAAAATTATTTTTTGATTTTTTTTAAAAAAAAAAAAAAAAGATACGGGCCAGGGCCGGCCCGTTAGCCCGGGAGCCCGTGCAGGGCCGGGCTCGGGCCCCAATTTTTCAGCCCATATTCGAACCGGGCTTTTTAGCCCGGCCCTAAAAAGCCCGTTGCCCGACCGGGCCGGGCCTAAACGGGCCGGGCCGCCCGTTTTGACAGCTCTATGTTATACCCTAATTTTGGACCTAAAAATACTAATTCAATTCTTTTTTGCATTACATGTCATTTGAACTGTCTCTGATCAATTGCATTTCTTCTCTGCATTTTATTTCAATATTACTTGCAAAATTCACATGGAAGGGTATTTTAGTCATTTCCTATGTCAAAATTTCTTTCAGTCTTTTAAAATTGTTTGAGTCTTTTTCAGTTGGTTAGAATAAGTCTCTGTTTCATTCTATGTCAAAATCCATTTTAAAAAATTGCATTTGAAGTCATTTTGAGTCAGTTTTGCCCCTAGGGGCATTTTAGTCTTTTCAAGTGTCAAAGCTCTGTTCAAATCTAAAAAATTGCCTCTGAGTCTTTCAAGTTGGTTTAAATAAACTTTTGTTTCGATTCCCTGTTAAAAATCATTTTAAAGTTGCATCTGAGTCATTTTTTGGCCGTTTTAGCCCCAGGGGCATTTTGGTCATTTCACACGAAATTTTGGCAGAGAGGTTACTTTAAAGTACCTCATTTAGGCCATTGGTTCATTTTAGTCCGTTTTGTCGCTTTTAATCGTTTCACTTTACGTTTATTTCCAAATTACGTTTTTTACCCATTCTATTATTAATTATTGTTAAAGTCTTTTTTTGTCATTTTTTGCATTTCAGTCCTTTATTTTTAGTTATTTGCAGTTTGGTCCAAAGTTTGTTAAGGCCAGTGCCACGTGTCGTTCTTTCATTTGTCCAGTTTGTTAAGTCCAGTGCCACATGTCATGTTCATATTGGTCCAGGCAGTTACACATCAGCTATAAAAGCTGACTCAAAAGCCAAATCATCACAATTCACTATTCATTTTGCCACATCACACAAAAACAGATTTCCACTTTTCTCTCTCTAAAATTTTGGATCAAAATCACAAAAACCTCAAGAACACTATGAATCTCACATGATTTTTCTCATGAACATTCAAACATTCATGAACACAAAACTACCCAAGAATCATCACAAATACACAAAAAGTCTCAAGAATCATCACAAATTCGTGATATAACACGAAACCGAACCGGAACCGCAAGAAGTGAACCGGCCGAACCGGACTCGAACCGGCCGAACCGGTCCAACACTACAAGGCCGCGGCGGTTGTTTGGAAAAAGAGGAGGAGCTCGCGGCGGTTGTTTGGAAAAAGGGGAGGAGCTCGCGATTTTGCACCGGCGACGGAAGAGAAGCTTAGATCGGAACCGTTTTCGTGAAGATCAAGAGGTAAACAACTTCTTCCTCTTTTCTTTTTTCCATTTTTTGTGTCAAAAATTTTTCAAACTTCAAAGCTAGATCTACTCCGATCGGTACCTTATTTTGAAAAACTAAGCTCGGATCCGTAACAAGCATGAAAATGGATGTTTAAAACTATAAAAAAAATTGAATCCGAGCTAAAAAATATTCCGACGCGGCGGTGCCGCCACCTCGCGGTGGTCGGCCACCGCGCCGGAGAAGGGGGGGCCGATCGGAGAAGAAAGGGAGGAAGTGCAGACCTTCTCTCTCTAAAATGTTTTAGAGAGAGAAGGAAAGAGGAAAAATGAACCCAAAACCGGTTCAAAGCCTTATATAGGCCTTTGAACCGGTTCGACCCGCTCCAAACCCGGCCTGTTTGTTTTTGAGCCCAGTTTCCATGCTGTTGCTAGGCACACCCCCCTGTTTCCTGCATCTCATGCTAAAAACTGCTATATACACCCCTGCATGCTTATTTTTGTACTATAAAATTCCTAAAAAAATTCCTATGTGTTCTTGATCATTTTCTTGATATTTTTGTGATGTTGTCATGTGTTAAATCTTGATTAAGAAATGTGTGGTATTTTCTTGTCAATTGTTTACTATTTTTTGTTAAAAATTGTGAAGTTCTTATATGTTTTGTGTCTAAAAATTCTTTAAAAATTCTAAAAATTTTCATACACATTTCTTGGTAGTTTTGTGGTATTTTTGTAATGATTCTAGCCTATTGAAAATTGATAAAAATATATGTGGAGTTTTCTTGTGATTTTATGTTACTTTTTGTTAATTTCTTGTGAAATTCTTGCATGTTCTTGACCCTAAAATCTTGCTATGGTATATTGACCCTTGGTGTGAGAGTTTACAATGTGTATGCCTCTGATTTGGTGTTATCCTTTACTGTTTTGGAGTTTGATTTGTTGGCTTCGTGTTTTACAAGTTATGTGAATATTTCTATGCAAAAATAAGGTGTAAAATGTGCCCAAAAGTGTGTCATAACTCTTTATTTGAATATGTGCCTATAATTACCACATTGTGGCTGCAATAAAGTCTCTTGAAAAGTGCTATGATGAGGGAATTATAGGTCATGTGCATATTGAGAAGTTATGGTAAATTTTTAGTATATTTTAACACTTTATCCTTGTTGATTTTACCACTTTTGTTTAACACTTTCTTGCCTTATTTCTTTATCCTATTGCATCTTGTGATACTAACCCTTTCATTTCATATTTCATACATTCCATAAGCATTTCAATCTCCATCTCACATTCTTGGTTTTTATCTTCCTACACTTTAAACTTTGCCAAGAATTAGAATGTAAACACTTAGGATTTCTTGTACTTTACTTTTATGCAATTTCAATTTCTTGCAAGACCATAGAATGTAATTAGGGCATGATGTAATAAGGACAATGGACTCTAATAATGTACACCGACACAAGCACCGACACATGCACACACATCACTTTAGATATATAGCTAGAATATGCATGTTTAGATGTATGTCTAGGATTGTATGTTTAGATGAATGTTTAGGCTTTATACTTAGAAAAAATCATTTTCCAAAAAACTTGAACAAACTTCACTCAAATCATTTTCAAAATAAACCTTGGGATCAGAATCCCATTGAATTTTCCTTTTTCATTTTCTTAATCAAATTTCAATGAAAAAATAATCATACTTGACTTCTTTTGCAAATGACTAATTCAACCCCACTTTTTACAATCTCATGCCCTTGAGGCCTCTTTCTATTCTTCAAACTCCAATTTTCAAACTTAAAATCAACCAACAAAAACAAAAACATTTTTTTGAGAGAGAACTACGGTGGATTTGATCTCTTAAACGGGTACGTAGGCAAGGAACAAAATTACTTCAATTCAAATAAAATAAAAATTCAAACACATTCTTCTCCCTCCAATTCTTCACTTAGTAAACTCTTAGGTGTAAATATTATTTTCAAATAGCATTTAAAAATAAAGCGCGCGCGTAGAAATTAAAGACGGTTCCTATAGGATACTATAGTCGTTATGGGTGCCTAACACCTTCCCGTAGCGAAAACAACTCCCGGACCTCGATTCTCAAGGGTTTTGCTTACTTTTTTCCCTTCCCAAGAAAAAATAAGATATCACCGGTTTAAAAGGTTCAAACGTAATCAATGTTTGACACCCGAAAACCAAGATAAAACATATTGCAAGTCATTTTTCTTTAATATAGAAAATACAAACATATTCATTTTGCCACTTGGCTTTTCATTTTAAAACCTTTTTCAAAAACTAATAAAAAACACACAACCAATCAAACGTCAGTTTCAACCCCGAACTACGAGGTTTTGATCCCTCACGGGTACGTAGGCAGAGGACACTCGTCCTTCCAAATCAATAAAATGTAGATAATTAGGTCCTCCTTTTTTTAATCACTTAAAATTCCTTTTTTTTCAAAATAAGCAAGTTATAGCACATTATTTAAATAAAACTAAAAGGTTCCCGTAGAGTACTACGGACATAAAGGGTGCTAACACCATCCCTTTATGTAACCAACCCCCGGACCCCCAATTTAAATAAATTTTTTCAAAAGTCGTGAAATAAATTTAGTGAGTCAATAAGCTAATCAAATAGCCTTGATCTCCGAAAGATGACGCGACAGAAATGGCGACTTCATTGGGGAACCCCTAAGAGGGTTGAGCCTAACTTGGCTTTATTTAATTTTTGTGCTATAACTTGCTTAAAAAACAAAAAATAAAAGATGGAAATATCTGTATATATGTTCTCCCTTCTTCTTCCTTCCTTCTTCTAACGTGAGTGGTGAGATAAGTCCTACACCCGGACTTGTGAGAAATTTAAGATAGGACGGTGGTATAATCATAGTGCCTTGCCAAGAGTGAATTTTGGTTTGTGACACATGTGATAACCCCACTCAACTGAGGGATCTTGGAAGTATACTATGTTGGCATGAGTATTCGTGTTTGGCATGTTATTTTCAAGTGACTGTCGAAAGTTGAGGACCTTTAGTTACCTTTAACCCCTCTTGACCTTTTTAGGACGTGGTGCGGTGGCTAATCATGAGTAATCTTGGTTTAGTTGACACGCGATACCACACTCAGACGAGACTTTCTTACGAATATTATTGGAACGGAAGTATTTCCGTAACCTGATAGTGTTCGGAAGTGGTTGATAACTCTGGAAACTTGGTAGAACCCGTGATACAGGTACATTTGAAAACCATAGTCCTTACCAATGACGTTTTTACCCTTGACTCCATCATTATGGGCCCAACCTCACTGTGTTTTCACCGTTTGTGTAGCATATTCATGCATACATGCATTCATTCATAAAACTTTCTTTTCCATCATCAAAATATCGAAGGACTTATATGAACTTTTTTCTTTTGTAAACATCATAGATGGAAATTCCTACAAGAAACACTAGGAAGTATACTTTCCAGAAGCCAGATGTGGCTAAATTAAGGGAGCTAGGGAGGAAGGTAGCTAGCCAGGATGATTTTCGCGAACTTCATGGGAAACTGCTGGATATCCTCAAGGTAGATGTTACAAAAGGAGTCTTGGAGACTTTGGTTCAATTTTATGACCGTCATTGTCACTGTTTTACTTTCCCAGACTATCAGCTTGTCCCTACACTAGAAGAGTACTCTCATTTGATCGGTATAACCGTGCTTAACAAAGTACCTTTCAGCGGCCTTGAACCCAATCCCAAAGCCACAACCATTGCTAAAGCCCTCCATCTTGAAGCCTCCATCATAAGAGATAATCTTATTGTCCAAACCAAAGGGGGTCCCTCAGGTTTCTCCACTGATTTCCTCTACGATCAGGCTTCCATTTTTGAACAGTCTGGCGCCAACCATGCCTTTTACTCTGTCTTAGCCTTACTTATCTATGGTCTTGTGCTTTTCCCGAACATCCCTAATTTTGTTGACATCCGTGCCATCCAAGTTTTTCTTACCAAAAACCCCGTCCCTACTCTTCTAGCAAACACCTACCATTCCATCCATGATCGAACTCTTGCAACTCGTGGAGCTATCCTTTGTTGTGCACCTTTACTCTACAAATGGTTCGTCTCTCACCTACCTCAACCTCGCTCTTTCATAGCCAACCTTGAAGGTGCTCCCTGGTCTAAAAAAATCATGGCCTTGACAACAGCTGATATAGTTTGGTACCATCCAACCTGGGATGATGGGACAGTCATTATCAGATGTGGTGACTATCCCAATGTACCCCTCATTGGTATGGAGGGAGGAATTAGCTACAATCCCGTCCTTGCCCGACATCAATTGGGATACCCGATGAAGATACAACCAAGTAACCTTGCTTTAACCAATGAGTTCTACTGCAATGACAGTAATCACCTAGGTAAAAGGGATGAATTTGTGCAAGCTTGGCGGAGCATTCACAGACTTAACAGGAACCAACTCGGAAAAAGGGATAACTTTCTGCATGGATCTTACATTCAGTGGGTCATCAGTAAAGCTATCCAGAATCAGATGCCTTACACGGTACCGAGGCTCGTATCCGCAACAATTCCATCTTCATCATTACCTTTACCCTCTAAGACTCTGGGAGAGCACCAAGAACGATTGGCTGATAAAGACCGAGAAATTGCCACTTGGAAAAGGAAATATGACGAGGCTATGCTCATGATGGAAGATAAAAAGGAAGAAATAAGGAAGCAGGAAAGTGTGATTCTCAAATTAGGGCAACAGGTGATTGAGAGAGATGATCTACTCCAGGAGAAGGACAGGCTGCTTAAAAAGCATATCACTAAGAAGCAGCGCATGGATTCCATGGATTTGTTTGACGGTCCACACTCAGATTTTGAGGAGTAATCCACTACAAGAGCTCAAGAGTTTCCTAGATGTTTCACCACTTTATGTTATTTTCTAGCTTTTTGTGATGAACTTTGGAGTCTATCCCTTGGCTCAGTTTTGTTAGAAGGGAATTATCGTGCAGTATTTTAATTAGTTAATGAAATTTTCAATTATGATGTTTACAAATTTGCTTTTATAAGTCCTTCGGTAAATAAAAAAAATGTGTCTATTTTTGTATAAGCATCATGCATCATTTTGCATTTCATAGTCTCGATTCCGAGTCTCACAAAATTTCTTTTCCATAAAAGGTCAATCTGTTTCAAAAGTGGTTCGACTGTCATCGTCCAAGGCCAACTCGCACCTACGACACTCGTGCAAACAAAAAGGGATAAGTGTGGACAAGAGATCGCAACGCTCCAGGGCGAGTCAAAGAAGCCGCAGTTCCAACAGGGGCACGAACGCCAACATCAACAACAGCCTCGACAACAGGCTCCAAAGATGCAGTTTGACCCAATCACAATGACGTATGCGGAGCTGCTTACCATCTTGCTCATGAAGAACCTTGTCAAAACTAGAAAGCCTCCTCGAGTGCCCAACGAGTTACCGGTTGGGTATCAACCTGACCTCTCCTGTGCCTTTCATCAAGGAGCACCCGGCCATGACATTGAGCACTGTCTCTCTTTGAAGATTGAAGTCCAGAAGCTGATTGAAGCCAATATATTGCTCTTCGAAGATTGAATTCGGACTTGCAAGCCACATTTGGGGTCGTTTTTGATGTTCCTTCTACTACTTATCTGTTCAAATAATGCGTTGGTTTGTTGTTTGCTGCTTTTCAAAAAAAACCCTTTCGTTCTGCCCGAGACGAAAGTGAACTGGTGTAGGGCTTTTTGCTTTAAGCATTTTCATCATTAATAAAAAGGTCGTTTTGATCCCGACTTTGTTTTTTTATTTTGTGCTTTGTTCTGGAAAAATGGTAATACAAAAAAACCAAAAAAATATAATCATTCTCAAATATCTGCATAATCATAACTTACAATAATCAAATCATGCATTAATAAACCCGTTGAACACGTTAACCATGTACTCTCTTCCAACTTTGAGTTCCCTGTGTCCGAAGCTGAAGAAGGAAAATGAAGAGATTCCCGACGAGATCTCTCACATATTGGGGCATCTTAGCCATTGAAGCTGCAAACAAAATATCAAGGAGATTGTCCAGAAGATGACATTCAATTACAAAGACTGGCTCGGCGTGCTACCATTCGCTTTGCTCAAATATCGTACTTCAGTACACATTTTAACAGGGGCAGCCCCCCCCCCCCCCCCCCCCCTCCTTCCCCAATATGCAACATGGAGGTCGTGCTTTCCGTGAAGGTCGAAGTCCCGTCAATAGAAGTTCTGCTAAAGTCCAAGCTTGATCAAATTTAAACACATGACGACGTTGTGCAAACATATCAAAAGAGGTTTGAAACAAGCTTCTAACAAAAAGGTTCGTCCCCATGAATTTCAAGAAGGAGACTTCATGCCTAAAAAGGTAATACTTTTCAATCAGACTCCAGGGGCAAGTGGATGCTTAACTAAGAAGGCCCATATACAATGACTTTTGCAACTACGGATGGTGACAAACTCACGCGTCCCATGAATGCCGGTGCAGTCAAGAAATACTCTGTCATAAAATAAAAGCTCGATAAGTCGCAAATCATAAAAAGCGGTTTAGGCAAAAATGAGCGTCTCGGTGGACTAAAAACCCGAAAGGGCGGTCCAGGCAAAAATTAGAGACAAAAAAAAAGATGATGATTATCCTGATAGATTGAAAACCGAAAAGGGCGATCTATGCAAAAGTTAAGGATCATGACAAGTAACTGCATCAGTCAGCACAGTCCATTTGGGGCATCCAGCTATCAAAAGACCTCCGATTCGAAGCATCTGCAGATCAAAGACTCAGAACTGGGGCATTCAAAGTTGTCAGGGAATATAACGGTTATTGTGTTCAATGTACCTTTCCAGATATTTACCATTTTCCAAATTTTTCAAAGATCCGTGGAGCCATGCCATTGGCAGGTCGCCACTCAATTCATCAAATTTGAGCCTGTGCCCATTTATTTGGAACTCCCGTTTATTCTATTTGCAAAATTTCTTCTTTTGGATGGTAATACTTGAAGCAAAAATTTTCAAAATACAAAACTTTTTTTTACATCTTTTGAAAGGTGTGAACAACAAACACACTCTCTTTGAACTCGTGAGTAGTTGAAGCGTACATCAACATCACCCTCGAAAACGGTCACATTCCGAAAGAGAAACATGGCTAAGCACAATGGAGAGGACCTCTGCTTTGAGCAAGATGCTTTCACAGTCAAAAAAATATACAAAAACTAAATACAAAAATAAATGCTCGCTAAGTTGAAAACTTGAAGAGGCGGCTTAGGCAATAGAGAGCGTCCCGGTGGACTGAAAACCCGAAAGGGCGGTCCAGGCAAAAATTAAGGGCACAAAAAAGAAATATACTCCCGGTGGACTGAAAACCTGAAAGGGCGGTCCAGGCAAAAGTTAGGGATTTTCAAAAAATAAATACAAAAATGACTGTCGAAGCATGACAAGGGAAAAGCATTCCGCGCTGATTTACAAATGGCGACTTCTTCCAAACTTTTGGTCAACAATGGGCTTTATCCCCAAGAGGCGTCAGTTGCTACCTTGTGCCAGGTTTTACACCATCAACGGCTCGATTTGTTCACAATAATATCATCTCCAAGGAAGTTTGCCGAGTGTTTGTACTGCGATGTCAGTCTGCCTCCCACCTTACCATTCCTGTCTCGTTTCATCGAGTCGTCTGTCATATACAGTTCATACAATCATACAAGTTACATTCATACATTCATCCATTCATCCATTCATCCATTCATACAATCATACATTAATACTTTCACTTATTCATATATTCACATATACATAACATATACATAATATCAATTCATACATGATTGCATTAGTCACCAAAGTCTTGTTTCGGTCATGTCTTTTCAATTTGGTCTCTACTTATCATTGTGTCAAGCCGCAAGTTTCTACACATGAACTTCTGACATTTACCTTCTCATCATCAAAAGTGTCATCCCCAATGTGTCTGGTCCAGAAATGTCACTCATTATAAGCCCGGTGGATTCCGGCGAACTCTTACAAAGCCCAGTGGATTCTGGCAAACTTTTATCAAAAGCCGAGTGGATTCTCGCAAAAGCCGAGTGGATTCTCGCAAAAGCCCAGTGGATTCTGGCAAACATTTATCAAAAGCCGAGTGGATTCTCGCAAAAGCCGAGTGGATTCTCGCAAATGTTTATCTTGTTTCAAGCTGCCAGTCCCAAACAACGGATCGCTTGAGTCTACTTTTCGCCTTGTTTCAAGTGGCAAGTCCTAAACAACGGACAGCTTGAGTCCCCCTTTATCTTAATTCAAGTGGCAAGTCCTAAACAACGGACAGCTTGAGTCTATTTTTATCTTGTTTCAAGTGGCAAGTCCTAAACAACGGACAGCTTGAGTCTATCTTTATCCTGTTTCAAGTGGCGAGTCCTAAACAACGGACAGCTTGAGTTTACCTTTATCTTGTTTCAAGTGGCAAGTCCTAAACAACGGACAGCTTGAGTCCACCTTTATCTTGTTTCAAGTGGCAAGTCCTAAACAACGGACAGCTTGAGTCTACATTTTATCTTGTTTCAAGTGGCGAGTCCTAAACAATGGACAGCTTGAGTCTATCTTTATCTTGTTTCAAGTGGCGAGTCCTAAACAACGGACAACTTGAGTCTACCTTTATCTTATTTCAAGTGGCGAGTCCTAAACAATGGACAGCTTGAGTCTACCTTTTATCTTGTTTCAAGTGGCGAGTCCTAAACAACGGACAACTTGAATGTACCTTTATCTTGTTTCGAGTGGCAAGTCCTAAACAACGGACAACTTGAGTCTACATTTTATCCTGTTTCAAGTGGCAAGTCATAAACAACGGACAGCTTGAGTCTACCTTTATCTTGTTTCAAGTGGCAAGTCCTAAACAACGGACAGCTTGAGTCTACATTTTATCTTGTTTCAAGTGGCAAGTCCTAAACAACGGACAGCTTGAGTCTACCTTTATCTTATTTCAAGTGGCAAGTCCTAAACAACGGACAGCTTGAGTCTAACTTGTTTCAAGTGGCAAGTCCTAAACAACGGACAGCTTGAGTCTACATTTTATCTTGTTTCAAGTGGCAAGTCCTAAACAACGGACCGCTTGAGTTTACCTTCTATCACATCTTATTTTTCTCCAGTGTCATCCCCAATGCGTCTGGTCAAGAGTTGTCACTAAAAAGTTTCCTTTCATTTGTCTTCATACCAAACCAATACGGTAGTAGACAATCTTTCCCCAGTGAAACTACATTCCCCCTAGCGGAGTCGGATCCCATTCTTCAACGAATTTGGGTATCCCGTTGTTATTTCCTGTCTCAGTCAAGTCATATTTGTTGTCCTGCATTCATACAAACATTTCACGAGCATTCATAGCATATTAGGTCCAAAATTGGCGTACTTTATATTTAAGTCTCTTCGGCCCTTCGAATCAAAGATTTCATCTTCAAGTCTCCGGACGAAGAAACTTAAATAGGGGCATCTGTCATACCCCAATTTTTGACCTAAGATACAACTGACACGCGTCGTTTAACTGTGATCAATCTCTGATTTTCAGTAATAAAATTCGGCGGAGAGGTATTTTAAAATACCTCATTTTAGTTCCGAGTCAGGCCCTCATCTCTCTATTTTTATTTTAGTCTTTATTTCCATCTTTTTTTTTTTTAAATTTCAATTTCAACCTTTTATTATTTTAATTAGTCATTATTTCTTTTCATTTTCTTTTTAAAAGTTACTACTTTTTTTTGGTCTTTATCTCTTTTGTTTGTTATTTTTATTTTTGAACATTTTCTTTTATTCTTAATTAGTTCCTTTTAGTATTTATCTCTTTTGTTTATTATTTTATTTTGTCCGAATAATGTCCAAAAAGTAGTCCTGATACAAACACAGCTATCACACGCCTCAAGCCATTCCAATCCAGTTCAGTCCAGCCTCATCTGCAACATAAACTCAGGAACAGATGCAGTTCATTCTCCCCCAAGCCAAGGCATTCAGTTGCTTTTGGAACCCTAATGCTAGCACTATAAAACCAGCACGGTATAACACACAAGGGGGGCGGACTTTCATAGACAAATCAAAATTCCAAGGGGCCGATTTTCACACAATAACCTGCAAGCAACACACGTACAACCATAGGAAAGATTCACAAAAATATTCACCAATAATCAGAGGCGCACCAAACCAACATCCATCACCTACAAGGTTACAGTCACGACACCCAAAACCTCAAGGCCAAAGACCAACACGAAATTAACACTAACAGGACCCTTTTTTTTACAATCCAAAACCGGTTTCAAACAAAAGTAGTAACGCAAACCATCAACAGAAACAAATTCATCAAAAAAACCAAAGCATCCCTCAAACCCAATCGAAAAACACCATCAGTCCTCAAAACCGACACACATACAGAAGGAGAAGGATCACGCAAATCATACAAAGACGCTATCAAGTCCGAACCGCACAACAGTGACAAATCCGTCCAGAACTGAACACCACAGGACCATTTCCGCAACAAGGGATCGCACCATCAATCAAAAAGGTAGTAATTTTATTTTTTTGTAGATCTAGGGTCGTATATTTAGTATTTGGAGATTTTAGGTCAATAAAAGAGTAGAGGAAGGAAAGACAAGTAGAAAGGGTAGAAAATTTAAGTTTTAGGGTTCCGGCGTGGTAACGCCGCCGTACCGGCCGGCGAACCACCGCCGGAACCACCACTGATGCCGTCGGAGAAGATGAACGTTGAGGGAGGAGAGGGAACAGAATAGAGAGAGGCGTGAGAAGGATATGAGAGAAGGAGAGAGAAATTTGTGGAAAAATGAAAGGAAAAGGCTGTACAGCCTATTTATAAACCACAATATTCCCATACCTGCGTGCCTACACTTTTAACGTGTATTTACGCCCCCAAGACCCCTTTGATCAGGATCAAATGGTCCTGGTTAACCCCTTAGGCCCACACGCCTATCTCCTCTCTGAAGCCCAATCTGTCCTTTTTAATTTTCACACTCCCCGCCTACTGTCTGCACCCCCCATCCCTGCATTTTGTTCATTTTATTTACTCTTGCATGCATATTTAATTCCTCTTGCATTTTTAATCTCTTTTGCATTTAATCTTATTAGGCTAGGCTGCATATATATCATTCATTCATCTATTGCATACATATTTATTTTGTGTCATTTATTCCTCATCATATGGAATTTAGAATGTATATATAGGTTTGATGTAAATAATTCATGCATATTTATTTTCTCGCATATTTTAGAATGTGTAATTAGGCCTCGATGTAAATATTATTATGCATATTTATTTTCTCGCAGACCATAGCATGTATCCTAGGTTTAATGTAATAGTTAGGTGCATGTGTGCGTGCGTGCGTGCGTGTATGCCTTTCTTTATGTCGCTAGATTAGGTAAAAGGTCCTCGTGGTGGCCCAATGCCACCGTAAGGTCCCTACGCTTTTACTTTTTTATGCTCCGTTAGTTTAATTTTATTCTAGTTATTCAAAAACAACAAAAAACATGCAAATAAGCAAAAATCACAAAAATATTTTCTTAAATAAACCTTGATCTTAAATCAAGTGACGTTTTTTTTATTTTCTTTCCTTAATCAAACTTCAATCAATTTAATCATATTGCAAGTCATTTTTCTTTAATATAAAAAATACAAACATATTCATTTTGCCACTTGGCTTTTCATTTTAAAACCTTTTTCAAAAAACTAATAAAAAACACACAACCAATCAAACGTCAGTTTTAACCCCGAACTACGAGGTTTTGATCCCTCACGGGTACGTAGGCAGAGGACACTCGTCCTTCCAAATCAATAAAATGTAGATAATTAGGTCCTCCTTTTTTTAATCACTTAAAATTCCTTTTTTTTTCAAAATAAGCAAGTTATAGCACATTATTTAAATAAAACTAAAAGGTTCCCGTAGAGTACTACGGACATAAAGGGTGCTAACACCTTCCCTT
The DNA here is from genome assembly GCF_051527215.1 of Medicago sativa. NCBI lineage: Eukaryota > Viridiplantae > Streptophyta > Magnoliopsida > Fabales > Fabaceae > Medicago > Medicago sativa. Next base: position 29,664,198 of record NC_140750.1, read on the forward strand.
TATGTAACCAACCCCCGGACCCCCAATTTAAATAAAATTTTTCAAAAGTCGTGAAATAAATTTAGTGAGTCAATAAGCTAATCAAATAGCCTTGATCTCCGAAAAATGACGCGACAATGATAATCTTAGTTGTTGCACAAGCTGATGAGTCACCTTCACCTTCATAAAGTATCGTAATATATTTGAAATCATCAAAATATTATATGTAGGTTGTGTAACATATTTGAAATCATTTGAAATCATTTGCGTGTGCATTTTCTACTATATTCCTTATTAGATTTTAGTTTTGTTTTGTGTTTCTAATACGAAACTGTCAATTAACTTGGGACAACAAGTCCTAATAGTCAAATATATAGTTTTGTTAAGGAGTTAAAAATACATAAATGTGCATTTATTGTTATGTTTATAAATTGTGATTGTTTTATACCACTTTGTTTATCAAATCAAATTGAACTTAAACAATCAGAATATTAAGATTAACAAAGTGAAGAGTCATGGCAAAGTGTGAGATGAAAAAGAATGTGACAATTTTGATGATGATAATCTTAGTTGTTGCACAAGCTGATGAGTCACCTTCACCTTCATAAAGTATCGTAGGATATTTGAAATCATCAAAATATTAAAAGTGATATTGGATACATTAGTTATACAATACAGAAACGACGTCAAGTCGAGAATTTAGATACAAAACATCCGAAGTCTTATGTTACATAATGTTCACTTAGATATCCAAAAGAAACTTGATTACAATAAGTCAATACAACACGACTTAATTAAACATATGCATCCATAAGTCTAACTCCAAATATGTTTCCACGATCACACGATCAATCCAAAGCTTTTTCCTTACCTTAACATGTCTTGAGCGCCTTTAACCCTTTCGTCCAATACCTTGTTCCTTCAAGATGTAGCTGATTCCAGCGGTGGTGCGACGAGCGGCGTCTGCCCTCCGCACCACCCATCGGTCAAATCTCTTCCGTAGCGGTCGATTTGGATGAGACTCCCCTCCATGGTCATGTTCGCTGCCACCATGGGTCTCAAGGGGTTGTTGGTTCTCAACCAGATTTGTGTTCTACAGATCTGACAGCATGGTTTCGTTCGTTAAACGTCGTCGATGATGTTTGATGGTGGTGATTGGTTTTGTTCAAATGCATCCAGAACTTAGGTTTTGGACTGCATAGTTCCGGATCTGCTTCAAAACCCTTGCTAGCGTGCTTGATTCTGTGTTCCTCGGATGTGGTTCGCGGTGTGCGGGGTTCGTTGGGCTCGAAAGGGCTGAAAATGCTCGCTGTGAATTGTCGCAGGGGCTGTTGGTACGTGAATATTGTCTGTGTTTCCGGTCGATTCAGACACCATATCTCAAAAAGATAGGCTCGTGCTTGTCTCTGATTAATTGGTTCGTTCACAGAATTATTGAGTACATGTATTAGATTAGACATTTTGCTCTCCGGCGGTCAAGCTTCAGCTCGGATTCCCAACCTACCATCGTTGTCATCCTCATGGTTGTCGTCGTTCTTCAAGGTCTGATAAGGGACGCACTGTTGTGTTGAGCCAGATGTTTCTGGATGGTGGTTGAGATTCTGGTCTTAAGTTTCCAGTATTCCACCCCGCGCCGGAAGGAGTGTCTTATTTGGTATGTACTTTGGGGCTCGAAAGGGCGTTTATCTTGCTGTGGTTTGCAGGGAGAGGAGGGTACGTGGATCTGCTCCGTGTTTACGGTTGGTCCATTCACCGCGGTCTAGACCTCTACTTAAGAGGCTGTTATAATCCATAGGTGTTGTTTTTAATTTTCATATTATCCCCGTTTGGGTAGACCTACATTTTGTGGATAAACTGGTTAGGTTTATGTCCCCCAGTTTTTTTTTATGTATTTTTCCCTTTTTTTTTAATAATTATTTATGAGCATTTGACAATAGATTAGAGTGGGGTACCAACTTAGTTGGAAGCCACTCTATTTTATGTCTTTGCTTTTGCCTTATCAAAAAAAAAAATTGTGAACCTGAACAAATAATGAGAGGGATGAGACATAATGCCTCAGTGAGTTCTTTCTAACCCTAGGCTAGTGATAACCTCGGGGTAAAACCTACTGTTATCATGTGTCTAAGATACAACCTGCCGGTTGATTATACGTGTGTGGTCTTGCTCTTCTAGACGGTAGTGCTTACTAAATCCGTCATAGGTTCTTCTTAACTTACTAAAGGTCTTGCTCCGCTATATGTGTGATGGCGGTCAAGGGGAAAGTCTAAGACCGCTATATCAAGATACGCTCTACGCATCGAGATCTATAATACAAGACACGACTCTAAGTCGGACGATTAATTAAAACCCTACTCGTCATCGACGTATCTTTCTTTACTTACTTCACTTCCTATACTTGAACATATCTAACATCAATTTATAACCAAATTCATGATTAAGTTAGAAGTTAGCGTTAAACAAACAAATAATAAATCTGAGTTCATTTTACGGATTAATTCCGGGTGGAGTAATCCCGAAATTTAATCCCTTACGACCGGTGAAAAATACCTAGCTAAGGCACACCAGACTCGCTCAGTGGCGTGCGGGTCCCTCACGGCTTATCTCGTTCCCCTTGGAGAACCTCTTGTATCCACCCGTGGAAGGAATACAAAAGACACGACACCTACTCTTACTTAATGGTCTTGACCATATAAAATTCTAGTCTTAACTTTACTTGCTTAACTTTCGTGTGAATGTGATATATAATCGTTCACGTCTTAGCATAAATAAATTCATGCTTAACTATCTATTTTTCGACAAGCTATGTCGAGGCTCTATGTTTATTCCCTTACTTTGTCATATATAATTTTGCTACCCGATCATAAATCCATTACTTCGCTCATATGTCATGCTTTACTATACAAAATAAATACTTGCTTCACATTCAAGAAAGCATTTTAAAATCTATGCCTTGGAGTCTTGATTTGAGGGGTTATTGCATAAAGAAAACCGCCCGCGAAACGCCAGAACCACCTTGTAACAGCCCAGGCGGGTCCCGGCTAGGCACTGTACCCCCCGGCACGGTTACTCACAAGCTTAATCACTACCCCCCCCCCCTATAGTAGTGTTTTTGCCTCCCGTGGGAATCGAACATAGTACCTGGGGTTAAGTACTACTTCAATGCATTCCCATTACCAATTGAGCTACTAGCTCAATTGGTAGTGGGAATGCATTGAACTAGTACTTAACCCCAGGTACTAGGTTCGATTCCCACGGGAGGCAAAAACACTACTATAGGAGGGGGTAATGATTAAGCTTGTGAGTAACAGTGCCGGGGGTACAGTGCCTAGCCGGGACCCACCTGGGCTGTTACTAGCTCAATTGGTAGTGGGAATGCATTGAAGTAGTACTTAACCCCACGTACTATGTTCGATTCCCACGGAAGGCAAAAACACTACTATAGGGGGGGTAGTGATTAAGCTTATGAGTAACAGTGCCGGGAGGTACAGTGCCTAGCCGGGACCCGCCTGGGCTGTTACAATAAAAGGCGCCTTTTATTGTAACAGCCCAGGTGGGTCCCGGCTAGGCACTGTACCCCCCGGCACTGTTACTCACAAGCTTAATGACTACCCCACCTATAGTAATGTTTTTGCCTTCCGTGGGAATCGAACATAGTACGTGGGGTTAAGTACTACTTCAATGCATTCCCACTACCAATTGAGCTAGTAACAGCCCAGGCAGGTCCCGGCTAGGCACTGTACCCCCCGGCACTGTTACTCACAAGCTTAATCACTACCCCCCCTATAGTAGTGTTTTTGCCTTCCGTGGGAATCGAACATAGTACCTGGGGTTAAGTACTACTTCAATGCATTCCCACTACCAATTGAATAGCTCAATTGGTAGTGGGAATGCATTGAAGTAGTACTTAACCCCAGGTACTATGTTCGATTCCCACGGAATGCAAAAACACTACTATAGGGGGGGTAGTGATTAAGCTTGTGAGTAACCGTGCCGGGGGGTACAGTGCCTAGCCGGGACCCACCTGGGCTGTTACACACCTGAAGCGAGCAAAACAGTGAGTTTCCTCACTGTCTGCTAGCCAAGGCGAGTAAGGTTGTGTGGGAGGCGAGTAGCTACTCACCTTGGCGAGTAGGAGGCGAGTAAACACCCCTCTCTATGGGTCTAGCTCGTCTAGCGAGCTACTTGCTCGCTGTGGCGAGTTGTGACAGTCCAGAACTGTCAAAAATGGTGTTTTTGACCCAAAATCCTCAAAACAAAGCATCCCAAGGCATATCATGACTCTATTGATCATATAGAACCTGTAAAACAGTCATTGAGCAAGTATTCACATGTATAATGATGCATGACATGAAAGGGGTAACTTTCTCTATGTATAAACCCTAAAAAAAATATGGTTTTCTTGCAAGCATAACACACATCCCATGGGTAGAATCTAACTAGAAACTCACCTTAAAATAATCTGAAGATAGATAAGCTCACAACCTTAAGACCTTGACAGCAAAACCTTAGGAACAAAACTCTAGATGAAAGAAAGCTATTTGGTGAAGCTTGCTTCCAACTTGTTACCAACAACTTAGCCAAACTCTAACCTTGCTTAGGTTCTAATTTGTTGAAGGATTAGAAGAAGATTGAGTGAAGATCATTGGTAGAGAAGGAAGGAGAGATCAAGATTCTAGAGAGAATGGAGAGCTTATGTCTTTGGCAACCCTAGTGAGAGAAAAACATGAGAATTGTGAAGAATTTTGGTTCTAAACCACTTAAATATCTTCTCCGCGTGAAATGCCATAAATGCCCCTTGCCTTAAACGTGCGCATTTTATCGTTTTCAGATATTACGTCAGTTCCTAATAAGCGGGATATTACAGAATGTGACAATTTTGATGATGATAATCTTAGTTGTTACACAAGCTGATGAGTCACCTTCACCTTCATCACCACCCCATCGAACAGTAGGTTAAACCATTTGCCTTGGCAAGTGTGCTCTTAAATGTAAACGCTTCTTAAGAATAAAACCATTATATGTAGGTTGTGTTGGTGCGTGTGCATTGTTGAAATGTCATAAAGTATCGTCAAAAGCTGCTTATGATTGTGCAATCAGTTGTGTCATTTCAAAGTCCAATAACTTCAACACCGGTAAATATGATTTTTCTATTGTCTTGTATATTTTTTTTATTATCAAGACAATTTTATAAATTGTTGTTGTAGTAATTAATAGAGTTTCTTACAATACTTCACTTATTGCAGATGCTCATGGTGTAAATCCAATCGTGAATTCATGTATGGAAGTGTGCAAGAACACATAATTTGTCCAATGTAACAATCAATGTTTCAGGGAAAAGTAGCCAAGAAAATTTGTATTTTAAATTTGATAAGTAGTGACCATGAAATTATGTTTTTTTACACATATAATAAATCGTATCTCGTTATCATTAGCATCTCAATTTGTGATATTTTTGTTAAAATGTTTGAGGATCACCGAATGAAGTGGGCATATTTCTACCATAAACACCATGAGTATTTTATAGTTCAACTTATTTTAAGAAACATAATATGAATCATGATGCAAACCAAATACAGAAAATAAGCGGTATTCTATTGCAAGTAACAACCACAGTATGTTGATCAAAATATAAAAAGCACCATATGAACTTTTCTTTTTCTTTGAGTTAGGAGCAGTTGAAATATTATTTTTCACATTTGAATAAGCATCTTGGATAAATTATTGAGTATAGGTTTTAAGGACGATGTTGAGTAATGACGATGTTGTATAATGTTGAATGATGACGTAATGGCGATGTTGTATAGTGTGGAATAATGACGATGTAAATGATGTCTACGGATGATGAATGACATATATGAATGACGAACAATGACGTACTTGTTTTATTCTAACAAATAAAATGAATTAATGAATTATGTTGTGATTATAATTTTCTATATGTGTATTTTCTATATGGTGTTAGTGAGTCTTCATGCATCATATCATATTGCATAAAAATGATGAAAGACGAATGTTGTATGTATGTTCAGTAACACAACTTTGACTTACAAATTTTGATTAGAAATCGGTACCAGGATGCATATAGGTCTAGGAACAAAGTGTATTAGAACATGGCTTATGTTAGGTTTATATGATGTATATGTGACGTATGTGGTATATGTGATATGTGTTAATATCGATGTATTGTGAATGTTATGCGTATTTCTTTAATGTTTCGAAATTGATGAGTTATGATAATGAGGATGTGTGAATGATGTTGTATAACCTGATGAAGAATTATGAATATGTTGTATATGATGATATATGATGTTATGTCTATTTATATATTATTCATGTATTCCAATATATGTTATGATGAATATTCTCACCCCTTAGTTGTTGTTGTGTATTATGGTGTCTGTACTCTTGGGGTACTTACTCAAGACGAGGAGCTCCAGTTGCGGGACGTTTAGAAGGTGGCGACAGAGATATAATTCCATGTCAATTATCTAATTATTTATGTAGTCAAATAATTACATGCTCTGATCTGTAACACTAGGGTTGGGGTCAAACGTTGAATGCTTAACTTTAGGAAGTTTAAATATTTGAAATCTTATGATATTTTCCATAATGACGATTGAGAATTAGACCCATTTATTTTATAAAATATTTTTGAAGTAATTTCCGCATTCTGAAATATGACGTATTATTTACTATTAGAGGAGATTTGAAGAATTCTAACTGCCACTAACATTCTACAATCAAAATAGGTTACTCCTAAACTCTTGCTTTGTGCAAACAAACTAAATTGCAATCACCCCTACCTTTTATTTTATTGTATTGTTTTAATTTACTGTTTTTCCCCAAATAAGTAACGTGAATTGCCTTGTTGAGACGTCAATCTCTATAGATGTGATGCTCTATTTACACTTTAATACTTGATAAACAATTTTTGTACACTTGTTTAAATTTGACAATAAGTCATCCTTATGGATATATTGTTTTTAATCCTAGGTAGTAGCTTCATGATATGTTGACTACGTGGGTAGTATTTCCTTTTGTATACTACAGTGGAACATGTCTTTAAGTCAGTGCATGATGTCATGTTGGACTGATCTTGCCTAATCTTATTTTGAGATTACATTATCTTTGATGTAGTTGTATATTGGACATGACCTTTTACCCACATGTTAGGTTGTGACTTATTCATATGTATCAATTCGTTATAAATATTTTTAGGGTTAATAAGTCTTTACCCCCTGTAATATATGTCATTTCCGGTTTTACACCCTGTAAAAAGTTTTTTTTTTATTTACACCCTGTAAAAAAAATTTGTTTTGATTTACCCCCATAATAGGCTAAACAAAAACAAAAATTTCTTGAAAAAAAAAATTGGTTTTTGTTTGGCCTATTAGGGGGGTAAAAAAAATAAAATATTTTACAGGGGGTGAATCAAAAAAAAATTTACAGGGGGAAAACCGGAAATGACCTATATTACAGGGGGGTAAAAACCTATTAACCCATATTTTTATTTTTTAAAATACTTACGCTGGTTTTAGTTGAAGGATATGGTAATATTGATATATTCCGCTTGTAGTGTCGTGTTTTAAAAAAAAACATGCGTATTGTTAAAAATCAGGTTGTTACAAAGTTTCTGTCAAAACTAAATTATTAATGAAGTTAAAACTTTTGCAACCCCTAACCTAGGGTCTTGGACCTGCCATTGTCCATGACTTGATATCTCACATCCATAATAGTCTTCTTGCACTACTATTATTCCACGTCACACTAAAACTTGACTATAAATACTTTTAGAATAATGCTCTTATATCTTATGATTAAGTCATACTTAACGCTCCATTAAAAAGATTAACTATTCTAGTGACTTTATAACTTTAATATAAACATAATAAAGAAATTATTTATTTATACTATAAATAAATAGTCATTATACATTTCTAATTTTAAACATAAAAACATTAGCCTCTTACACTAACACAAACGAATATATAACTATAAGTCTTAATCTTTATTATCTAATCCTAATGTACAATGTAAACAAACCTTTCAAAACCCTAAACCTAGATTTTAAGCAGGAAATGTTTGCTTAATCTCATTAAATGCTGTGTTTGAAATTCAAATCCCCCACTAAAAGATTACAATAAACCGAGTGTAGCCACTAACCATCTGTATTCCAACTACATTAAATATTGGTGTATTCCCATTCTTTTATTTGTATTTTCCAAAAAGTAGATTTAACTGCCTCATCAAAGTTTCTTTAAAAAAAAACTGCCTCAAGAAAGTTATTAAATGGGTTATTAAATGAGTTGCTCATGTTCTATTTCCAATGATGTGAACTGCAGTCCACAATATTATCTCATCCTCTCATGTTCGTCAGCTGCTTCTGTTTGGGTTTTCCATATTTCTATTCTTTTTCAACTCTGAAGAAAGAATGACAAAAAAGGGTTATCATCATTTGATTCTGATATGCATATTGACCATTAGGAGTCCAAGAGATTTTGTCGGGTGCTACTTACCCACGCCACACCCAGAATGACGAAGGTAACTACAAGAGTGGTAAGAATTCGAATTTTCCCTCAAATATTTCATATTGGCTTTCACTAATTCTCATTTTGTAGTTTTCTGCATAGAGGTTCAATCAATCATTTCATATTAGGTTTCATTAATTTTGTTTGATTACGGTCTCATTGCATAGAAGCAGTTTAGTGTGTTTTTGGTTGATTTTTTTTTTATGAATACAATCAGTTTAGAGTGTTTTTGGTTGATTTTTTTATGAATACAATCAGTTTAGAGTGTTTTTGGTTGATTTTTTTTATGAATACAATCAGTTTAGAGTGTTTTTGGTTGATTTTTTTTATGAATACAATCAGTTTAATGTGTTTTTGGTTGATTTTTTGTAAAACTAAAAAAGGCGTATACAAGTTGTGTATATCTCTGTTGCGTTTGGTAAGGGTAAAAGTGGGCTATACTGATTCACATAAACTATGCCTTTTTTTAGGTTGATAAGTTGCTTCTAATAATGCTTTTTTTTGCAGCAATTTGGAGAAGTTTTTGTTTCGTTTATTGATTCAATTTTTTTTGTAGGCTATACAGATTCACATAAACAATGCATTTTTTTATGATGATAAGTTTTTCATTAGTTGTCGATAAGTTTTTCTGTTAAGTTACTAAGTTGATGATGAAATGAATTCTCACTTTGTTGCTTGCTTCTCTATGTGTTTTCAGTGATAGTTAGATTCAAACTACTACATTTGTTTCATTCAAGATACTTAACAAAATAGATTAATTAGAGGTGGTCTTTGTCAATCACATCTCATTTCAAGACAGAATCAAAGATGCTAAATAGCGACTAACTATGCTTTTTATTGTCGCAATTTAGAAAAGTTTTTGTTCCGTTTATTGAGAAATTTTTTTGTTCCGTATAAAATACTTAACCTTTGGAGTTTGCATGGTTGGGATCCAAGCGTTCATAGCTTACAGTTGTAACTTTTTGCAATTAATAATCATGGTGCTACGTCACAATTACGGAACAAAACAGTAGTACAACAGCTGAAACCTGTTGCTGCGGGGAAGCATGTTTTAAGGAGGCGAAAAAGATGTAATATCCCGCTGATTTTTAAATAAATTGTCGTATCAGATGAATATGTCGGAACAAAAATAATTTCTGAAGGGTTAATTATTTATTGAGAAATGCGACGTTAATCGGTAAATATCTCACACATTATTCCAATGAACTTGAAGAATTATATGGTTATGAATTAATAGAGGGTAGAAGTGTCTTTTTCCTTGAAGGGCATTTTGGTCATTTAGGACACAAGATTTTTTTTAAAAAAAAATGGGACCATTTTTCTACCACTTTCTTCATTTTTCCAAACCATTCTAGAGAATTTCATCCTTCTCCTTCCCTTGCCAAAATCAGTCCTCATCATGAGCCACCCTAACCTCCATTTTTTTTCAACAATTCTTCATGGAATCAAGTTGCACATGCTTCAAGTGAGATCTCTAGAGTGAGATAAGCTAGAAACAAGCTTCAAGAATTAATTTGTCTCCCTCTAATCAGCCATAGCAGCAACTCTCCATCCTTTAGAATCATGAGGTAAGTTTCTTTTGCAAGTTTGGAATGTGAAATTCAATAAATGAAGTTCATGAGGGTATTTTTGGATACTAGGTTCAAGTTTGAAGTAGAAACTCAAAGTTGGAAGCAAGAAGAAGTGTCAAGATTGAGGTAAGGGCTGTTAGTAGCATTTGTTGTTGTTGTTGTTGTTGTTGTTGGAATGAAAAGGGTAGAAAGCTAGAAGCTAAAAGCCATAAGTTGTTCCAATAACTTCCATAACTGATTTTTGAAGTTAACATGTTAGTACTGCTGTAGAAATGGGATAGGAGCTGTGTATACATGTATGCTTTAATTCTGGAAAATTTGAATTGAAATTGAATTGTTTAGAGGTCATAAGCTGTCAGTTAAGCTGTTTTGAGCAAAATGCCTTAAATGACTAAGTTGTGAATTCAAACTGCTGTATAAGTGGTTCATAGGGCTGATAATACATGTTGGAACTTCTGTGTTAAAGGTTGGGTCGAAATTAATTTTATAGAAGTTATAAGTTGCTAGTTAAGCCGTTGAAGAATAGCTTAAGTTGAAAGTTAAGTTGTTTCAAGTATTATTTTCTGAAGAACAGCTTATGAGAAATATGTTTAATTGACGTATGAGTAATGGAAAAATGATAAGCTGTTTTAGTAATGTTAAAAGTGCTTAAATGATAATTAAGCTGTTTTAGAAGTGCTTAAATAGCCAAACGGCGAACTTCTGGTGCAGGGACGGAAATAATTTTTTTTGTGTAAGCTGGTTGATGAAGTAAGGCTATGTCACGAGTGGTTTGAATTGTTTCAGAAGGGGCAAGACCTATAAGCTAAGGCATAAGCTATTTTGGGAAAGTGATTATAGAGTTTTGGAGATAGCAGAGCTGCAGATTTTGGAATAAGCTGCTTGCAATTTGCAAGAATGATTCACGGTGAGTTCCTTTAGTTAGAAAACTTCCCTTTGGGTAGTTAAATTATGCCTTTAGAATAATAGAATATGATTTAGTACATTAGTACATAATTTAATAACAATATGATTAAGATTTATACCCTTGCTAGAGTACTCTAAAATAACTTTTATGTTGATAAATATGATTATGGTAATGTAGAAGTTAGAGGAAAAATATTATGATAAGTTTTACGTGAGAATGAATAAATATGCAATTTCGGCTAACGTTACGTAAAGTGAGAATTGTTTGATTTTATTACTTTATTTCGACTCTTAGCTAATATAAATTACACTTTTAAGGCAATATAATGGTTTGGCTTGGCTAAGACTCCAATTCTCATTATTGCCGAATATGTAGTCGAAATTGTATTATGCATATCCTCTAATCATACACTACCATAGTGTATATTTATTTGTGTAAAGGAATGTTTAGAGTAAAATAGTCATTGAAACAAATTATTCATGGGTAGATTTCCAATCAATGGAAAGTAAAGAATTCTAAGTATGAAAGTTCGGCTTAATTAGTCGGATTTAATTTATCAGGATATGGGGAAATTTTATAACCTTTTAGGAATGGCATATGACAACGATATGCCTAGAACCTAAATAGGTTAGTATCAGAATTAATTTCAGAATAAAGGCAGAATCACTACGTCTTTATTATCAGTTTCAGGATGTTTTCATTATAAGAAAATCAGTTAAGATAAGTTATTCCTCTCTATCTCCCCGTCAGTAGTGGAGTTGAGGATTAACTCAGTTATCAGAAATCAGTTCAAGTTATAATATTAAAACATGTTTAAGTTGTGGCTTTCGCTATCCCGCCAGTTGGATACGAAAGGTTCCCGCCAGTTGGAACGGGCACTATCCGTGAGGATGACCCCACAATAATCAGAGGAGTCCGGCATCCCCGTCAGTTGGGTTCCCGCCAGTTGGAAATTAATACCGCTCAGAGTGGAATAAATTCCGGGGTTACTCCACCTGGGTTTATTCCGTAAAATCAACTCAGATAATATTGTTTGTTCAACGCTAACATTTCTAACATAATATGACAGACATTATGATTATGTTTATGATTTTATCATTAGTATTAGAATTATATTAGTAATTTAGATAGCGATCCTAGTTATCCCCCGATCGCTCAGTTATGCATGATAAAACAGTATAAACCCGGAATGGGTTAAGTTTAGAGACAGATGGCGATCCTAGGTTCCCTGTGATTGCCTACAACCTAGGATAGGTGGAACTCACTGAGACATCCTGTCTCACCCCAATCCCTTTTATTTTATTTCAGATTCTCAGGTGGTGCGCAAGCTGAACATTTCGTGATGAAGTAGCAGAAGAAGCTGGAAAAATTATGTTTACTTGTCATTGCATGTATTTTGTAAACGTCATTGATACTCTTTCAGATGTATAAGACAAGTAATTCTATAATTTATTTGGAGAAATTTTTATTTATTGTAATTTTAATGTATCCAGTACTAAATTTAACACACATGCTAAATATTCTAGATAAATTTAGTATGCGTGTTACAATTTGGTATCAGAGCTAGTCGATTCAGATCGTGCCTTGGGTCATTAGAATTCAATAAAACGTAGTGGGACCATTGGGTTCCGGATATTTATTCTAAATGTCATGTCTAGCTGAGCCTGATCAACTCAACCTAGTATATGGCAGTTAGAACAAATGTCTGTGAGCTGAATAGGACCTAGGAGGAATGAAGCGTACGAAGAAGGAAAGTCAGGTTTTATAACGAATTTTGATAAGGAAGTATTGGATGCCAAATGGTCGTCGATAGTATGTGCAGATGAAGAAGATTCTTCATAAACATATAGGAAATATTAAGGATAAGACGGAATACCTCAATATCGATGGACACGTTGTTGAACGGTAGAGAAGTAAGAGATTCAAGAATGATTAAGGGATTATTGCGACTTCGATATGAGCATTAGTATAAGAAGCATAAGTAAGGTACAGAAGAAAGAAATAATTCTAAAGGCGTAATTAAGACTGTGGGATCAGAAGAAGAATTTGATATGAGGAAAATTATCAGACGAACCATATAATTCATAAGCTCTCAGGATAAGTAGAGGATGTAAGAAACGAAGGACTCAAACACTCAGGACGAGCAGGATTTTAATGCCTAAATTGTTAAGTGAATTGATTGGAAATTAAGTAAACTATTTGGAGTAGACGAATATGACCCCTCTACGCAGTCATTGTATGGACAACGCAAGTCAGATAAACTATGTCAGATTAGCCGTATCTCCCAAATCTTAAGTGTCAGACTTATGAATCAGGAAGTGGAACTATGCAACATAAGAGTTAAGAAGAATGAATGGGTAGTAGTGGAAATATCTTTTACGGATCAAAGTACGAATCAGATGTATTTTTATTGGCAAGGAATTGTAGAAAGGTTAAACTACTAAGAATTTTACATGAAGGAAAATCGGATCAGACCTCCCACATCTATCATGAGTTATTAAGTTGTTTTCAGACTAAGAAATACAAGTATAACAGTAAGTGGAAAGAGATCCCGGTAATGGTCAGAGACAAGATGTAACTCTTAATCGAAAAAAAAAATGAAAAAAATGAAATGAAGACTGAATAAGAAGTTGCCAAAGTACAGTGAATTAATGGACGAATGATGTCAAGGACAAGAATGTATTTTACGGTTCTGCTACAGGTAAAATTGTCGCTAGTGTAAAAGAGTTAAGAACGAAGTAAAGTATTGAGGAGTTAAACATTTTTATCTGATGATTTTTCTTATGCAAGTGTCTTGAAAACCAAAAGAATGATTTTGTTGACTAAATTGAATTTTGGGAGTCGAGGTTATTACAGAGGAGATCGTAAGTGTAACTGTCATTACAGACAAGAACAAACTAAATGGAAATAAGCCTCAAATATTGAAGTATGTTTTAGTTCATAAATAATGTGAATGTGAGAATCATTCAAGGAACACTTTGCGAGAACAAGTATGTAGTGCATGTTAAAAGAAAAAAAAATTGCAGTATTTGAAAATTGACTCGTCAATGATTATAAGTCGGTGCTCGAAATAGCAAGAAGTGTAGAGTTAGCCACATGATCATAACATGTAGTAATGAGATGGAGAAATTTACAGTATGGTTGGAGTAGTACGCCTAATGGAAGTGAACTAATAAATCAGAGTAGCGCAGCGAAATATTAATCAGCAAGAAGTAACATGATGTGCAAAAGTTTAAGACTTTGAATGAGATATTTATGGGAAACCTTAAGAGACGAATTAAATAATTTTCCAAACCGCATAATTCACAGATATTAAAAAGTTCAAGTAGTAAGAGTAGGATGAAGGTGTTCCTACCTTATTAAATATTAGAAATTGGAATCACTTATAGTATGTAACCCGGTTGATCGACGCAATGATTTCGAAGAATGACTTAGAAGTATCAGATTAGTTAAAAAGGAGTCATGTATGAGGCAACGAATATGAATGTTGTATCTTGAAGATTTTATTTTTATTTTGGTTTGAAATACTATCATGGAATATCAGGTATATTAACATGTATCAGAGGGAACAGATATTACTCAGAATATGAATGCAAATGCTTGAATGCAATTTTAGTCGTGAAGTTCAGGAATCTAAACTCCATATTTTTTGAGGTAAAGAAAAGATTGATATCACACAAGTTAGAAAATTATTTGAGCTACGGTATGAGACTATACATGTTCAGATTATGAGTATGGAATTAAGAAAAGATGATAAGACATTCCCTAGAGTAACAGCTATAACAATATTGTTCAAGAATGAAATGTATATTTTGAACATATAAGTTCAAGAGAAGATCTATGATGATACTTTCTACTCATCCTAATATGATTAAGGTGTATCGTGATTGATTTAAAATCTGGTATGGATGAAGCAAAGTTGAATGACTACAAATATATGTTATGTATTAAGCTATCAGTTGTACTACCTCGTGTATTGTGTACTCGCCAGTCAGTGCACCATTCTCATATAAGATTTATATATTTAATGTACTCGCCAGTTAGTATACTATGTATTTAAATCTGACTTATGGATTGTACTCGTCGGTTAGTACTTCCAACAGATGTTGAGGTAGCACCATGTTGAGTTTATTCATATAAAACATAACAGATATCAGAAGTAACATTTTTCTATTTATGTGTTGATTAACGAAGAAAGTTGAAACAATTCTTACTTTCGATGAAATAAACTTGACGTCAAATATTGCTCAGAGTAGGGACGATCTTATACAGAGTATGGTACGATTATCATTATAAGACCTCGTTATTTGGGGCATAGTTCAGAAATAAAATTTTATTGGAACCAGACATAGCATGAAAGATCACTCAAAGGTCATATCCGTTCAAGACAAGATAAAAGTTGACGAAGCCGATAGAAGTGTTACTCTAGTAAACGTATGAGATTTTTTTTCAAGAATTCAGTGAAGGTAAACAAGTAGGAGTAACCTAAGACAATTTATAAAGAGTATGTGGAACAAGGAATTTACTCGAAAAATATCAGATGCATCGGGTGTATAATGTATTCCACAAATCACAGACAAGAAGGTGATTATCGAATCTTTTCGACATATGAGATTGAAAAACATGTCCTGAAATCGGTTTAACATATTAATTCAAGTCAGTTGTATCTATGACTAGGTAGTCGGAAGACTTTATGTAACAAGGGAAATCGATAATTTAGTCTGATAAAGAGATATAGTTGGTAACAGACGTATGTGGAAGTCTAAGGCCGGAGGTATAGAGGAATTATTTATGTTTATCAGAAGGCATACTCTAAATTTCGAGGACGAAATTTCTTTAAGCGGGGTAGAGTGTAATATCCCGCTGATTTTTAAATAAATTGTCGTATCAGATGAATATGTCTGAACAAAAATAATTTCTGAAGGGTTAATTATTTATTGAGAAATGCGACGTTAATCGGTAAATATCTCACACATTATTCCAATGAACTTGAAGAATTATATGGTTATGAATTAATAGAGGGTAGAAGTGTCTTTTTCCTTGAAGGGCATTTTGGTCATTTAGGACACAAGATTTTTTAAAAAAAAAAATGGGACCATTTTTCTACCACTTTCTTCATTTTTCCAAACCATTCTAGAGAATTTCATCCTTCTCCTTCCCTTGCCAAAATCGGTCCTCATCATGAGCCACCCTAACCTCCATTTTTTTTCAACAATTCTTCATGGAATCAAGTTGCACATGCTTCAAGTGAGATCTCTAGAGTGAGATAAGCTAGAAACAAGCTTCAAGAATTAATTTGTCTCCCTCTAATCAGCCATAGCAGCAACTCTCCATCCTTTAGAATCATGAGGTAAGTTTCTTTTGCAAGTTTGGAATGTGAAATTCAATAAATGAAGTTCATGAGGGTATTTTTGGATACTAGGTTCAAGTTTGAAGTAGAAACTCAAAGTTGGAAGCAAGAAGAAGTGTCAAGATTGAGGTAAGGGCTGTTAGTAGCATTTGTTGTTGTTGTTGTTGTTGTTGTTGGAATGAAAAGGGTAGAAAGCTAGAAGCTAAAAGCCATAAGTTGTTCCAATAACTTCCATAACTGATTTTTGAAGTTAACATGTTAGTACTGCTGTAGAAATGGGATAGGAGCTGTGTATACATGTATGCTTTAATTCTGGAAAATTTGAATTGAAATTGAATTGTTTAGAGGTCATAAGCTGTCAGTTAAGCTGTTTTGAGCAAAATGCCTTAAATGACTAAGTTGTGAATTCAAACTGCTGTATAAGTGGTTCATAGGGCTGATAATACATGTTGGAACTTCTGTGTTAAAGGTTGGGTCGAAATTAATTTTATAGAAGTTATAAGTTGCTAGTTAAGCCGTTGAAGAATAGCTTAAGTTGAAAGTTAAGTTGTTTCAAGTATTATTTTCTGAAGAACAGCTTATGAGAAATATGTTTAATTGACGTATGAGTAATGGAAAAATGATAAGCTGTTTTAGTAATGTTAAAAGTGCTTAAATGATAATTAAGCTGTTTTAGAAGTGCTTAAATAGCCAAACGGCGAACTTCTGGTGCAGGGACGGAAATAAATTTTTTTGTGTAAGCTGGTTGATGAAGTAAGGCTATGTCACGAGTGGTTTGAATTGTTTCAGAAGGGGCAAGACCTATAAGCTAAGGCATAAGCTATTTTGGGAAAGTGATTATAGAGTTTTGGAGATAGCAGAGCTGCAGATTTTGGAATAAGCTGCTTGCAATTTGCAAGAATGATTCACGGTGAGTTCCTTTAGTTAGAAAACTTCCCTTTGGGTAGTTAAATTATGCCTTTAGAATAATAGAATATGATTTAGTACATTAGTACATAATTTAATAACAATATGATTAAGATTTATACCCTTGCTAGAGTACTCTAAAATAACTTTTATGTTGATAAATATGATTATGGTAATGTAGAAGTTAGAGGAAAAATATTATGATAAGTTTTACGTGAGAATGAATAAATATGCAATTTCGGCTAACGTTACGTAAAGTGAGAATTGTTTGATTTTATTACTTTATTTCGACTCTTAGCTAATATAAATTACACTTTTAAGGCAATATAATGGTTTGGCTTGGCTAAGACTCCAATTCTCATTATTGCCGAATATGTAGTCGAAATTGTATTATGCATATCCTCTAATCATACACTACCATAGTGTATATTTATTTGTGTAAAGGAATGTTTAGAGTAAAATAGTCATTGAAACAAATTATTCATGGGTAGATTTCCAATCAATGGAAAGTAAAGAATTCTAAGTATGAAAGTTCGGCTTAATTAGTCGGATTTAATTTATCAGGATATGGGGAAATTTTATAACCTTTTAGGAATGACATATGACAACGATATGCCTAGAACCTAAATAGGTTAGTATCAGAATTAATTTCAGAATAAAGGCAGAATCACTACGTCTTTATTATCAGTTTCAGGATGTTTTCATTATAAGAAAATCAGTTAAGATAAGTTATTCCTCTCTATCTCCCCGTCAGTAGTGGAGTTGAGGATTAACTCAGTTATCAGAAATCAGTTCAAGTTATAATATTAAAACATGTTTAAGTTGTGGCTTTCGCTATCCCGCCAATTGGATACGAAAGGTTCCCGCCAGTTGGAACGGGCATTATCCGTGAGGATGACCCCACAATAATCAGAGGAGTCCGGTATCCCCGTCAGTTGGGTTCCCGCCAGTTGGAAATTAATACCGGTCAGAGTGGAATAAATTCTGGGGTTACTCCACCTGGGTTTATTCCGTAAAATCAACTCAGATAATATTGTTTGTTCAACGCTAACATTTCTAACATAATATGACAGACATTATGATTATGTTTATGATTTTATCATTAGTATTAGAATTATATTAGTAATTTAGATAGCGATCCTAGTTATCCCCCGATCGCTCAGTTATGCATGATAAAACAGTATAAACCCGGAATGGGTTAAGTTTAGAGACAGATGGCGATCCTAGGTTCCCTGTGATTGCCTACAACCTAGGATAGGTGGAACTCACTGAGACATCCTGTCTCACCCCAATCCCTTTTATTTTATTTCAGATTCTCAGGTGGTGCGCAAGCTGAACATTTCGTGATGAAGTAGCAGAAGAAGCTGGAAAAATTATGTTTACTTGTCATTGCATGTATTTTGTAAACGTCATTGATACTCTTTCAGATGTATAAGACAAGTAATTCTATAATTTATTGTAATTTTAATGTATCCAGTACTAAATTTAACACACATGCTAAATATTCTAGATAAATTTAGTATGGGTGTTACAATTTGGTATCAGAGCTGGTCGATTCAGATCGTGCCTTGGGTCATTAGAATTCAATAAAACGTAGTGGGACCATTGGGTTCCGGATATTTATTCTAAATGTCATGTCTAGCTGACCCTGATCAACTCAACCTAGTATATGGCAGTTAGAACAAATGTCTGTGAGCTGAATAGGACCTAGGAGGAATGAAGCGTACGAAGAAGGAAAGTCAGGTTTTATAACGAATTTTGATAAGGAAGTATTGGATGCCAAATGGTCGTCGATAGTATGTGCAGATGAAGAAGATTCTTCATAAACATATAGGAAATATTAAGGATAAGACGGAATACCTCAATATCGATGGACACGTTGTGGAACGGTAGAGAAGTAAGAGATTCAAGAATGATTAAGGGATTATTGCGACTTCGATATGAGCATTAGTATAAGAAGCATAAGTAAGGTACAGAAGAAAGAAATAATTCTAAAGGCGTAATTAAGACTGTGGGATCAGAAGAAGAATTTGATATGAGGAAAATTATCAGACGAACCATATAATTCATAAGCTCTCAGGATAAGTAGAGGATGTAAGAAACGAAGGACTCAAACACTCAGGACGAGCAGGATTTTAATGCCTAAATTGTTAAGTGAATTAATTGGAAATTAAGTAAACTATTTGGAGTAGACGAATATGACCCCTCTACGCAGTCATTGTATGGACAACGCAAGTCAGATAAACTATGTCAGATTAGCCGTATCTCCCAAATCTTAAGTGTCAGACTTATGAATCAGGAAGTGGAACTATGCAACATAAGAGTTAAGAAGAATGAATGGGTAGTAGTGGAAATATCTTTTACGGATCAAAGTACGAATCAGATGTATTTTTATTGGCAAGGAATTGTAGAAAGGTTAAACTACTAAGAATTTTACATGAAGGAAAATCGGATCTGACCTCCCACATCTATCATGAGTTATTAAGTTGTTTTCAGACTAAGAAATACAAGTATAACAGTAAGTGGAAAGAGATCCCGGTAATGGTCAGAGACAAGATGTAACTCTTAATCGAAAAAAAAAATGAAAAAAATGAAATGAAGACTGAATAAGAAGTTGCCAAAGTACAGTGAATTAATGGACGAATGATGTCAAGGACAAGAATGTATTTTACGGTTCTGCTACAGGTAAAATTGTCGCTAGTGTAAAAGAGTTAAGAACGAAGTAAAGTATTGAGGAGTTAAACATTTTTATCTGATGATTTTTCTTATGCAAGTGTCTTGAAAACCAAAAGAATGATTTTGTTGACTAAATTGAATTTTGGGAGTCGAGGTTATTACAGAGGAGATCGTAAGTGTAACTGTCATTACAGACAAGAACAAACTAAATGGAAATAAGCCTCAAATATTGAAGTATGTTTTAGTTCATAAATAATGTGAATGTGAGAATCATTCAAGGAACACTTTGCGAGAACAAGTATGTAGTGCATGTTAAAAGAAAAAAAAATTGCAGTATTTGAAAATTGACTCGTCAATGATTATAAGTCGGTGCTCGAAATAGCAAGAAGTGTAGAGTTAGCCACATGATCATAACATGTAGTAATGAGATGGAGAAATTTACAGTATGGTTGGAGCAGTACGCCTAATGGAAGTGAACTAATAAATCAGAGTAGCGCAGCGAAATGTTAATCAGCAAGAAGTAACATGATGTGCAAAAGTTTAAGACTTTGAATGAGATATTTATGGGAAACCTTAAGAGACGAATTAAATAATTTTCCAAACCGCATAATTCACAGATATTAAAAAGTTCAAGTAGTAAGAGTAGGATGAAGGTGTTCCTACCTTATTAAATATAAGAAATTGGAATCACTTATAGTATGTAACCCGGTTGATCGACGCAATGATTTCGAAGAATGACTTAGAAGTATCAGATTAGTTAAAAAGGAGTCATGTATGAGGCAACGAATATGAATGTTGTATCTTGAAGATTTTATTTTTATTTTGGTTTGAAATACTATCATGGAATATCAGGTATATTAACATGTATCAGAGGGAACAGATATTACTCAGAATATGAATGCAAATGCTTGAATGCAATTTTAGTCGTGAAGTTCAGGAATCTAAACTCCATATTTTTTGAGGTAAAGAAAAGATTGATATCACACAAGTTAGAAAATTATTTGAGCTACGGTATGAGACTATACATGTTCAGATTATGAGTATGGAATTAAGAAAAGATGATAAGACATTCCCTAGAGTAACAGCTATAACAATATTGTTCAAGAATGAAATGTATATTTTGAACATATAAGTTCAAGAGAAGATCTATGATGATACTTTCTACTCATCCTAATATGATTAAGGTGTATCGTGATTGATTTAAAATCTGGT
Organism: Medicago sativa; assembly: GCF_051527215.1. NCBI lineage: Eukaryota > Viridiplantae > Streptophyta > Magnoliopsida > Fabales > Fabaceae > Medicago > Medicago sativa. Next base: position 29,685,327 of record NC_140750.1, read on the forward strand.
ATGGATGAAGCAAAGTTGAATGACTACAAATATATGTTATGTATTAAGCTATCAGTTGTACTACCTCGTGTATTGTGTACTCGCCAGTCAGTGCACCATTCTCATATAAGATTTATATATTTAATGTACTCGCCAGTTAGTATACTATGTATTTAAATCTGACTTATGGATTGTACTCGTCGGTTAGTACTTCCAACAGATGTTGAGGTAGCACCATGTTGAGTTTATTCATATAAAACATAACAGATATCAGAAGTAACATTTTTCTATTTATGTGTTGATTAACGAAGAAAGTTGAAACAATTCTTACTTTCGATGAAATAAACTTGACGTCAAATATTGCTCAGAGTAGGGACGATCTTATACAGAGTATGGTACGATTATCATTATAAGACCTCGTTATTTGGGGCATAGTTCAGAAATAAAATTTTATTGGAACCAGACATAGCATGAAAGATCACTCAAAGGTCATATCCGTTCAAGACAAGATAAAAGTTGACGAAGCCGATAGAAGTGTTACTCTAGTAAACGTATGAGATTTTTTTTCAAGAATTCAGTGAAGGTAAACAAGTAGGAGTAACCTAAGACAATTTATAAAGAGTATGTGGAACAAGGAATTTACTCGAAAAATATCAGATGCATCGGGTGTATAATGTATTCCACAAATCACAGACAAGAAGGTGATTATCGAATCTTTTCGACATATGAGATTGAAAAACATGTCCTGAAATCGGTTTAACATATTAATTCAAGTCAGTTGTATCTATGACTAGGTAGTCGGAAGACTTTATGTAACAAGGGAAATCGATAATTTAGTCTGATAAAGAGATATAGTTGGTAACAGACGTATGTGGAAGTCTAAGGCCGGAGGTATAGAGGAATTATTTATGTTTATCAGAAGGCATACTCTAAATTTCGAGGACGAAATTTCTTTAAGCGGGGTAGAGTGTAATATCCCGCTGATTTTTAAATAAATTGTCGTATCAGATGAATATGTCTGAACAAAAATAATTTCTGAAGGGTTAATTATTTATTGAGAAATGCGACGTTAATCGGTAAATATCTCACACATTATTCCAATGAACTTGAAGAATTATATGGTTATGAATTAATAGAGGGTAGAAGTGTCTTTTTCCTTGAAGGGCATTTTGGTCATTTAGGACACAAGATTTTTTAAAAAAAAAAATGGGACCATTTTTCTACCACTTTCTTCATTTTTCCAAACCATTCTAGAGAATTTCATCCTTCTCCTTCCCTTGCCAAAATCGGTCCTCATCATGAGCCACCCTAACCTCCATTTTTTTTCAACAATTCTTCATGGAATCAAGTTGCACATGCTTCAAGTGAGATCTCTAGAGTGAGATAAGCTAGAAACAAGCTTCAAGAATTAATTTGTCTCCCTCTAATCAGCCATAGCAGCAACTCTCCATCCTTTAGAATCATGAGGTAAGTTTCTTTTGCAAGTTTGGAATGTGAAATTCAATAAATGAAGTTCATGAGGGTATTTTTGGATACTAGGTTCAAGTTTGAAGTAGAAACTCAAAGTTGGAAGCAAGAAGAAGTGTCAAGATTGAGGTAAGGGCTGTTAGTAGCATTTGTTGTTGTTGTTGTTGTTGTTGTTGGAATGAAAAGGGTAGAAAGCTAGAAGCTAAAAGCCATAAGTTGTTCCAATAACTTCCATAACTGATTTTTGAAGTTAACATGTTAGTACTGCTGTAGAAATGGGATAGGAGCTGTGTATACATGTATGCTTTAATTCTGGAAAATTTGAATTGAAATTGAATTGTTTAGAGGTCATAAGCTGTCAGTTAAGCTGTTTTGAGCAAAATGCCTTAAATGACTAAGTTGTGAATTCAAACTGCTGTATAAGTGGTTCATAGGGCTGATAATACATGTTGGAACTTCTGTGTTAAAGGTTGGGTCGAAATTAATTTTATAGAAGTTATAAGTTGCTAGTTAAGCCGTTGAAGAATAGCTTAAGTTGAAAGTTAAGTTGTTTCAAGTATTATTTTCTGAAGAACAGCTTATGAGAAATATGTTTAATTGACGTATGAGTAATGGAAAAATGATAAGCTGTTTTAGTAATGTTAAAAGTGCTTAAATGATAATTAAGCTGTTTTAGAAGTGCTTAAATAGCCAAACGGCGAACTTCTGGTGCAGGGACGGAAATAAATTTTTTTGTGTAAGCTGGTTGATGAAGTAAGGCTATGTCACGAGTGGTTTGAATTGTTTCAGAAGGGGCAAGACCTATAAGCTAAGGCATAAGCTATTTTGGGAAAGTGATTATAGAGTTTTGGAGATAGCAGAGCTGCAGATTTTGGAATAAGCTGCTTGCAATTTGCAAGAATGATTCACGGTGAGTTCCTTTAGTTAGAAAACTTCCCTTTGGGTAGTTAAATTATGCCTTTAGAATAATAGAATATGATTTAGTACATTAGTACATAATTTAATAACAATATGATTAAGATTTATACCCTTGCTAGAGTACTCTAAAATAACTTTTATGTTGATAAATATGATTATGGTAATGTAGAAGTTAGAGGAAAAATATTATGATAAGTTTTACGTGAGAATGAATAAATATGCAATTTCGGCTAACGTTACGTAAAGTGAGAATTGTTTGATTTTATTACTTTATTTCGACTCTTAGCTAATATAAATTACACTTTTAAGGCAATATAATGGTTTGGCTTGGCTAAGACTCCAATTCTCATTATTGCCGAATATGTAGTCGAAATTGTATTATGCATATCCTCTAATCATACACTACCATAGTGTATATTTATTTGTGTAAAGGAATGTTTAGAGTAAAATAGTCATTGAAACAAATTATTCATGGGTAGATTTCCAATCAATGGAAAGTAAAGAATTCTAAGTATGAAAGTTCGGCTTAATTAGTCGGATTTAATTTATCAGGATATGGGGAAATTTTATAACCTTTTAGGAATGACATATGACAACGATATGCCTAGAACCTAAATAGGTTAGTATCAGAATTAATTTCAGAATAAAGGCAGAATCACTACGTCTTTATTATCAGTTTCAGGATGTTTTCATTATAAGAAAATCAGTTAAGATAAGTTATTCCTCTCTATCTCCCCGTCAGTAGTGGAGTTGAGGATTAACTCAGTTATCAGAAATCAGTTCAAGTTATAATATTAAAACATGTTTAAGTTGTGGCTTTCGCTATCCCGCCAATTGGATACGAAAGGTTCCCGCCAGTTGGAACGGGCATTATCCGTGAGGATGACCCCACAATAATCAGAGGAGTCCGGTATCCCCGTCAGTTGGGTTCCCGCCAGTTGGAAATTAATACCGGTCAGAGTGGAATAAATTCTGGGGTTACTCCACCTGGGTTTATTCCGTAAAATCAACTCAGATAATATTGTTTGTTCAACGCTAACATTTCTAACATAATATGACAGACATTATGATTATGTTTATGATTTTATCATTAGTATTAGAATTATATTAGTAATTTAGATAGCGATCCTAGTTATCCCCCGATCGCTCAGTTATGCATGATAAAACAGTATAAACCCGGAATGGGTTAAGTTTAGAGACAGATGGCGATCCTAGGTTCCCTGTGATTGCCTACAACCTAGGATAGGTGGAACTCACTGAGACATCCTGTCTCACCCCAATCCCTTTTATTTTATTTCAGATTCTCAGGTGGTGCGCAAGCTGAACATTTCGTGATGAAGTAGCAGAAGAAGCTGGAAAAATTATGTTTACTTGTCATTGCATGTATTTTGTAAACGTCATTGATACTCTTTCAGATGTATAAGACAAGTAATTCTATAATTTATTGTAATTTTAATGTATCCAGTACTAAATTTAACACACATGCTAAATATTCTAGATAAATTTAGTATGGGTGTTACAATTTGGTATCAGAGCTGGTCGATTCAGATCGTGCCTTGGGTCATTAGAATTCAATAAAACGTAGTGGGACCATTGGGTTCCGGATATTTATTCTAAATGTCATGTCTAGCTGACCCTGATCAACTCAACCTAGTATATGGCAGTTAGAACAAATGTCTGTGAGCTGAATAGGACCTAGGAGGAATGAAGCGTACGAAGAAGGAAAGTCAGGTTTTATAACGAATTTTGATAAGGAAGTATTGGATGCCAAATGGTCGTCGATAGTATGTGCAGATGAAGAAGATTCTTCATAAACATATAGGAAATATTAAGGATAAGACGGAATACCTCAATATCGATGGACACGTTGTGGAACGGTAGAGAAGTAAGAGATTCAAGAATGATTAAGGGATTATTGCGACTTCGATATGAGCATTAGTATAAGAAGCATAAGTAAGGTACAGAAGAAAGAAATAATTCTAAAGGCGTAATTAAGACTGTGGGATCAGAAGAAGAATTTGATATGAGGAAAATTATCAGACGAACCATATAATTCATAAGCTCTCAGGATAAGTAGAGGATGTAAGAAACGAAGGACTCAAACACTCAGGACGAGCAGGATTTTAATGCCTAAATTGTTAAGTGAATTAATTGGAAATTAAGTAAACTATTTGGAGTAGACGAATATGACCCCTCTACGCAGTCATTGTATGGACAACGCAAGTCAGATAAACTATGTCAGATTAGCCGTATCTCCCAAATCTTAAGTGTCAGACTTATGAATCAGGAAGTGGAACTATGCAACATAAGAGTTAAGAAGAATGAATGGGTAGTAGTGGAAATATCTTTTACGGATCAAAGTACGAATCAGATGTATTTTTATTGGCAAGGAATTGTAGAAAGGTTAAACTACTAAGAATTTTACATGAAGGAAAATCGGATCTGACCTCCCACATCTATCATGAGTTATTAAGTTGTTTTCAGACTAAGAAATACAAATATAACAGTAAGTGGAAAGAGATCCCGGTAATGGTCAGAGACAAGATGTAACTCTTAATCGAAAAAAAAAATGAAAAAAATGAAATGAAGACTGAATAAGAAGTTGCCAAAGTACAGTGAATTAATGGACGAATGATGTCAAGGACAAGAATGTATTTTACGGTTCTGCTACAGGTAAAATTGTCGCTAGTGTAAAAGAGTTAAGAACGAAGTAAAGTATTGAGGAGTTAAACATTTTTATCTGATGATTTTTCTTATGCAAGTGTCTTGAAAACCAAAAGAATGATTTTGTTGACTAAATTGAATTTTGGGAGTCGAGGTTATTACAGAGGAGATCGTAAGTGTAACTGTCATTACAGACAAGAACAAACTAAATGGAAATAAGCCTCAAATATTGAAGTATGTTTTAGTTCATAAATAATGTGAATGTGAGAATCATTCAAGGAACACTTTGCGAGAACAAGTATGTAGTGCATGTTAAAAGAAAAAAAAATTGCAGTATTTGAAAATTGACTCGTCAATGATTATAAGTCGGTGCTCGAAATAGCAAGAAGTGTAGAGTTAGCCACATGATCATAACATGTAGTAATGAGATGGAGAAATTTACAGTATGGTTGGAGCAGTACGCCTAATGGAAGTGAACTAATAAATCAGAGTAGCGCAGCGAAATGTTAATCAGCAAGAAGTAACATGATGTGCAAAAGTTTAAGACTTTGAATGAGATATTTATGGGAAACCTTAAGAGACGAATTAAATAATTTTCCAAACCGCATAATTCACAGATATTAAAAAGTTCAAGTAGTAAGAGTAGGATGAAGGTGTTCCTACCTTATTAAATATAAGAAATTGGAATCACTTATAGTATGTAACCCGGTTGATCGACGCAATGATTTCGAAGAATGACTTAGAAGTATCAGATTAGTTAAAAAGGAGTCATGTATGAGGCAACGAATATGAATGTTGTATCTTGAAGATTTTATTTTTATTTTGGTTTGAAATACTATCATGGAATATCAGGTATATTAACATGTATCAGAGGGAACAGATATTACTCAGAATATGAATGCAAATGCTTGAATGCAATTTTAGTCGTGAAGTTCAGGAATCTAAACTCCATATTTTTTGAGGTAAAGAAAAGATTGATATCACACAAGTTAGAAAATTATTTGAGCTACGGTATGAGACTATACATGTTCAGATTATGAGTATGGAATTAAGAAAAGATGATAAGACATTCCCTAGAGTAACAGCTATAACAATATTGTTCAAGAATGAAATGTATATTTTGAACATATAAGTTCAAGAGAAGATCTATGATGATACTTTCTACTCATCCTAATATGATTAAGGTGTATCGTGATTGATTTAAAATCTGGTATGGATGAAGCAAAGTTGAATGACTACAAATATATGTTATGTATTAAGCTATCAGTTGTACTACCTCGTGTATTGTGTACTCGCCAGTCAGTGCACCATTCTCATATAAGATTTATATATTTAATGTACTCGCCAGTTAGTATACTATGTATTTAAATCTGACTTATGGATTGTACTCGTCGGTTAGTACTTCCAACAGATGTTGAGGTAGCACCATGTTGAGTTTATTCATATAAAACATAACAGATATCAGAAGTAACATTTTTCTATTTATGTGTTGATTAACGAAGAAAGTTGAAACAATTCTTACTTTCGATGAAATAAACTTGACGTCAAATATTGCTCAGAGTAGGGACGATCTTATACAGAGTATGGTACGATTATCATTATAAGACCTCGTTATTTGGGGCATAGTTCAGAAATAAAATTTTATTGGAACCAGACATAGCATGAAAGATCACTCAAAGGTCATATCCGTTCAAGACAAGATAAAAGTTGACGAAGCCGATAGAAGTGTTACTCTAGTAAACGTATGAGATTTTTTTTCAAGAATTCAGTGAAGGTAAACAAGTAGGAGTAACCTAAGACAATTTATAAAGAGTATGTGGAACAAGGAATTTACTCGAAAAATATCAGATGCATCGGGTGTATAATGTATTCCACAAATCACAGACAAGAAGGTGATTATCGAATCTTTTCGACATATGAGATTGAAAAACATGTCCTGAAATCGGTTTAACATATTAATTCAAGTCAGTTGTATCTATGACTAGGTAGTCGGAAGACTTTATGTAACAAGGGAAATCGATAATTTAGTCTGATAAAGAGATATAGTTGGTAACAGACGTATGTGGAAGTCTAAGGCCGGAGGTATAGAGGAATTATTTATGTTTATCAGAAGGCATACTCTAAATTTCGAGGACGAAATTTCTTTAAGCGGGGTAGAGTGTAATATCCCGCTGATTTTTAAATAAATTGTCGTATCAGATGAATATGTCTGAACAAAAATAATTTCTGAAGGGTTAATTATTTATTGAGAAATGCGACGTTAATCGGTAAATATCTCACACATTATTCCAATGAACTTGAAGAATTATATGGTTATGAATTAATAGAGGGTAGAAGTGTCTTTTTCCTTGAAGGGCATTTTGGTCATTTAGGACACAAGATTTTTTAAAAAAAAAAATGGGACCATTTTTCTACCACTTTCTTCATTTTTCCAAACCATTCTAGAGAATTTCATCCTTCTCCTTCCCTTGCCAAAATCAGTCCTCATCATGAGCCACCCTAACCTCCATTTTTTTTCAACAATTCTTCATGGAATCAAGTTGCACATGCTTCAAGTGAGATCTCTAGAGTGAGATAAGCTAGAAACAAGCTTCAAGAATTAATTTGTCTCCCTCTAATCAGCCATAGCAGCAACTCTCCATCCTTTAGAATCATGAGGTAAGTTTCTTTTGCAAGTTTGGAATGTGAAATTCAATAAATGAAGTTCATGAGGGTATTTTTGGATACTAGGTTCAAGTTTGAAGTAGAAACTCAAAGTTGGAAGCAAGAAGAAGTGTCAAGATTGAGGTAAGGGCTGTTAGTAGCATTTGTTGTTGTTGTTGTTGTTGTTGTTGGAATGAAAAGGGTAGAAAGCTAGAAGCTAAAAGCCATAAGTTGTTCCAATAACTTCCATAACTGATTTTTGAAGTTAACATGTTAGTACTGCTGTAGAAATGGGATAGGAGCTGTGTATACATGTATGCTTTAATTCTGGAAAATTTGAATTGAAATTGAATTGTTTAGAGGTCATAAGCTGTCAGTTAAGCTGTTTTGAGCAAAATGCCTTAAATGACTAAGTTGTGAATTCAAACTGCTGTATAAGTGGTTCATAGGGCTGATAATACATGTTGGAACTTCTGTGTTAAAGGTTGGGTCGAAATTAATTTTATAGAAGTTATAAGTTGCTAGTTAAGCCGTTGAAGAATAGCTTAAGTTGAAAGTTAAGTTGTTTCAAGTATTATTTTCTGAAGAACAGCTTATGAGAAATATGTTTAATTGACGTATGAGTAATGGAAAAATGATAAGCTGTTTTAGTAATGTTAAAAGTGCTTAAATGATAATTAAGCTGTTTTAGAAGTGCTTAAATAGCCAAACGGCGAACTTCTGGTGCAGGGACGGAAATAAATTTTTTTGTGTAAGCTGGTTGATGAAGTAAGGCTATGTCACGAGTGGTTTGAATTGTTTCAGAAGGGGCAAGACCTATAAGCTAAGGCATAAGCTATTTTGGGAAAGTGATTATAGAGTTTTGGAGATAGCAGAGCTGCAGATTTTGGAATAAGCTGCTTGCAATTTGCAAGAATGATTCACGGTGAGTTCCTTTAGTTAGAAAACTTCCCTTTGGGTAGTTAAATTATGCCTTTAGAATAATAGAATATGATTTAGTACATTAGTACATAATTTAATAACAATATGATTAAGATTTATACCCTTGCTAGAGTACTCTAAAATAACTTTTATGTTGATAAATATGATTATGGTAATGTAGAAGTTAGAGGAAAAATATTATGATAAGTTTTACGTGAGAATGAATAAATATGCAATTTCGGCTAACGTTACGTAAAGTGAGAATTGTTTGATTTTATTACTTTATTTCGACTCTTAGCTAATATAAATTACACTTTTAAGGCAATATAATGGTTTGGCTTGGCTAAGACTCCAATTCTCATTATTGCCGAATATGTAGTCGAAATTGTATTATGCATATCCTCTAATCATACACTACCATAGTGTATATTTATTTGTGTAAAGGAATGTTTAGAGTAAAATAGTCATTGAAACAAATTATTCATGGGTAGATTTCCAATCAATGGAAAGTAAAGAATTCTAAGTATGAAAGTTCGGCTTAATTAGTCGGATTTAATTTATCAGGATATGGGGAAATTTTATAACCTTTTAGGAATGGCATATGACAACGATATGCCTAGAACCTAAATAGGTTAGTATCAGAATTAATTTCAGAATAAAGGCAGAATCACTACGTCTTTATTATCAGTTTCAGGATGTTTTCATTATAAGAAAATCAGTTAAAATAAGTTATTCCTCTCTATCTCCCCGTCAGTAGTGGAGTTGAGGATTAACTCAGTTATCAGAAATCAGTTCAAGTTATAATATTAAAACATGTTTAAGTTGTGGCTTTCGCTATCCCGCCAGTTGGATACGAAAGGTTCCCGCCAGTTGGAACGGGCACTATCCGTGAGGATGACCCCACAATAATCAGAGGAGTCCGGTATCCCCGTCAGTTGGGTTCCCGCCAGTTGGAAATTAATACCGCTCAGAGTGGAATAAATTCCGGGGTTACTCCACCTGGGTTTATTCCGTAAAATCAACTCAGATAATATTGTTTGTTCAACGCTAACATTTCTAACATAATATGACAGACATTATGATTATGTTTATGATTTTATCATTAGTATTAGAATTATATTAGTAATTTAGATAGCGATCCTAGTTATCCCCCGATCGCTCAGTTATGCATGATAAAACAGTATAAACCCGGAATGGGTTAAGTTTAGAGACAGATGGCGATCCTAGGTTCCCTGTGATTGCCTACAACCTAGGATAGGTGGAACTCACTGAGACATCCTGTCTCACCCCAATCCCTTTTATTTTATTTCAGATTCTCAGGTGGTGCGCAAGCTGAACATTTCGTGATGAAGTAGCAGAAAAAGCTGGAAAAATTATGTTTACTTGTCATTGCATGTATTTTGTAAACGTCATTGATACTCTTTCAGATGTATAAGACAAGTAATTCTATAATTTATTTGGAGAAATTTTTATTTATTGTAATTTTAATGTATCCAGTACTAAATTTAACACACATGCTAAATATTCTAGATAAATTTAGTATGGGTGTTACAAAAGAGCTGCTTATGTGGACGAGAATGCAGCAGGTGTAGCAATAGGTTGCAACAATAACAATGATGTACCCAACCATTGCGAAGTTATCGAACTTGCCGTCGATATAGGTAACTTCATATACTAGCAAACATAAATTATATACTGAACATGCCTTCATGATCTTTCTGTTATAATGTAGTGCTTTTATAATTCTTTTTCGTCAGTGTATTTGCTATTATGCTTTTATGAGCTTATGCGGTTATTTATTTTTCTCTATTTCTGTTCATGTTATTCTTCTTCTTCTTCTACAACTTTAATTTTTTTTTCTTTGAATTCATTATACTACTATCATTCAAATACATCTGCTAAAACTTTAATTTTCTGTTTGGACTCAAATGTTTTTTTTATTTTTATTAATGCTTTGTGTTTTGGGTATGTTTTGAACTTTTGGCATAATTTTCGGCTGTCTGGACTCATGCTTTGTATTTTGGGGTATGCTTCTTTATACCACACTTGGCGAAGTAGTACAAAATATACAACCATGCCTATCTGAATTTTTTGGTGCACATGAATTTGATGATGTGGTATTAATTGCCAACTAAAATTTATAATTGCTGAACCAGGTTATCATTGTTATATATACATGTCACTAATATATTTTTTTTTACGTGGCGCACCGTTTAATAACAATCTTAATAATATGTCATATACCAGAAAGCTCCAGTTATGAGGTGTAGGCTGTGGTATGTGAAAAATATAACTAGCGGTATGGTTCAGATAATAATCAACAAGATTATTGTTGTTCTTATAGGATGATAGCAGACCGTGCTGCCACTCAATGAAACTTATCTGATTTATATTATGAAGCTTTGTTCATGTTTATAAATTATATGATGATTTTTTTAATGTCTTATTTCTTATTGTTCCCTGCAAACTTGCAGATTTGGTGTTGGATGACCATCAGTTGCGAAGTTATGCGTTGGCAGAAATTGAATTATTGTTGCAGAGAAATTTGAAGTTATTATAGTGGTGACTGTACAGAAAGAATGCAGTGTTAAGTTTCAAATGCATTTGGAAAAACTTATTCGCATTTTGGAAATTCCAATAACTTATAAATCATTTTAGTTGATTAATAAAACAACTGCAATCTTTTTATTAAGCTTAAAACTGCATCTAATATGCTAAAATGTGGCGACATTACACAATGTTACCAGGACCATAGCTATATATGTTAATCATTAATATGAATTTACATGCCTGCGAATGAAGTTTGATTGTAGCAGTTAGGTATAGGCCGAAATGTTATGCATTAAATTTTTATTTAAACTAAAGTTAAGCTATAATACTGTATTCAAGATTTTTTTTTGTTGACAAAATACTGTATTCAAGATTGTTACGTACAATATAGTTTCCAATATTAACAGATACTATAATTTTGCATATTAGTTATTTCTTCCTTTACCAAAACAGTAATATTAGATTTATACTCATTGCAATTATATAATCTGTTCAATTCTGAATTTATGCTTATTCATATTTCTTATAATTAAATGTTGTTTCTATTGTTGCAGATTTGGTGTTGGATGAGGCACAGTTGCGGAGCTACGCACTTGCCGAAATTGAACTATTGTTGCAATGTCATGGTAAATCTATGAAGGATGATTATCCCATGATGTCTCAGCCAGATGTGTCTTTAATTCATCAATCACGCTTATCCATCTCTTTTCATTAATATGCATGATACATTCTTTCAGGATAGAGCCATATTGACACCTAAAAATGTTACAAGGAAATTTTTTGTAATGTACCAACATGAACTACTTTTTTTATTGTAATTTTATTATTTCCATTGTATTTGCACCACCGGAACATTATTTTCTATATTATTTGAATGTTTTGTTTCCAATAATTATGACCCGTGCGGCAGCACGGGTGCAAGGTCTAGTCTCCCTAATATAATCAAGAGTTACATGTTCCAATTTAACCCTTAAATGGATCAATAGGTATTGATGACTTAATATCCTCATAATAAAACATGAAGGTGAGAAAAACACAAGAAGGGGGGGTTGAATTGTGTTTTGGAAAATTCTTCGTTTCGCCTAAAAACTGAACACACTGATCAGAAGCTAAGTGATACCGCTTCTGAAGTGATAATCAGAATCTGAACGCAGCGGAATAAAACAGAGAGAGAGAAGACGAAAGACACAAAGCAATTATACTGGTTCCTTCCACAATCCGGAAGTAGTCCAGTCCCCCTTGCACTTCCAAGGAGATTTCACTAAATGTAATATCAGATTACAATTGCTCAAGCACACAACAAGAGACTTCCTTTGCTCAAGCACACTTTGCAAGAGTCTTCCTATGCTCAAGAACACAATCAAGATACTTCTATGCTCAAGCACAACTGTAAGAGACTTCTAAACAAAATTACACAGAAAATTGTTTAAGGTTGAACACTTGATATACAATCAGAGGTGCTCACAATACAAAACAGAGACAGACTCTAAGACTTAAGAATTTCTAAGATAAAACTTGAGACACAGAAATTCTAAGTGAATGCAAAACAATTTCAGCAGAGGTTTGGCACTTGTAAAAATGTTGAGAGTCTTTCGTTCAACATTGCCAAATCTCTAAGTCTTCACTCCTTTATATAGAGGTGTGAAAGAGACGTTGTGAAATTGCCAGCACATCAAAGAGTCGTTGTTGAAGCTTGATCTTTCACCAATGATCTTTTGCCTGATTTGGTTGCTGTCCTATGAAGAACAAATTTGAAATCCATTCCTTATCCAAAGGAACATCTTTGCAGGCGAAGCCGTATTCTGGAGCTGTTTTCTTGTCTTGTAGTGTGGACACAAAATAGAGTAGTGGAGAAGGTGGTTGTACAGTTCGCACAATAGTACAATGTCAACGCTTTCGTCCAAATTGCAAGCACATGCCTTCAAACACCGTTGAAATGACCGTTGCAATGTTCAACTAATCTTCTGCTGTCCTTTGATGAATTTCGATCCATGAAACAACTCTTGAATCCTTGAATTTCGCAAATTCAGTTGATCTTCAGCTTTTGGTGAAAATGGCTTCTGATGAGGCAGCTTCTGATGTTGTAGCTTCTGATGATGACGTGGCGCTTCAGGACTTCCACTCTTCAGGAGCACTAGTCTTCAGGAGCACTATTCTTCAGGAGCGCTTTACTCTCTTCAGGAGCAGCTTGACTTCAGGAGCGCTTTTTATCTTCAGGAGCATATTGCCTTCAGGAGCGTCTAAGCTTCAATTTTGTTGATTCCTTTTGCTCTTTATTTGTTCTTCAGTACCAATAAATGATGTAAAAATTTAACTATGGTCCTGTACACTTGAACAAATATTAGCTAGTCCAATTTACAATTTTTAATACATTGTTATCATCAAAACTCTTTAAGGTTCATTGTTAAACACATTTTGTTCCAACAATCTCCCCCTTTTTGATGATGACAAACAATAGTATTTAAAATTGATAAATTGTTGTTAATCTAATTAACGAGTTGACTGTTGGGGTTCTGAGGTTTGTAAGCTCGGAGTCTGAGGTTTGTAAGCTCTAACTCCCCCTGAGTCAGATAGTCTTTAAGGTAAGGTTTGTAAGCTCCCCCTAAGTTCTATCCAGGTTAATTAAATTCATTTTACGCACAATAATAATATCAGAGCTTAAAAATTGAAAGAATTATCTTAAAGATAAGAAGAATGGTTCAATTAATTTTATTTGAAATTTGATACTCCCCCTTTTTGATACACCCCTTTTTACGTAAAACAAAAAGATAGAAGTTTTTCAAAAAATTTCAAATATTATTAATGGGGCTCAGAGCCTTTAAATACTATCACATATACTCCCCCTTTTGTCATTAACAAAAAGAAATAACAAAAAGAAGAGATGAGAAAAACATAGAATAAAGGATCAGAGCATTATATAAGCATATTAACCATCTTCTCAAAAGAAAATAAACTAAACAGAGCATATCAATCAATATAATCAGAGCAAATATTAATACACACAAGATATAAACATTTAATGATATTCAGAAGCGAAAAGAGTTCCGAAGCATATATAGTCAGAAGTGAAAACTAAGTCAGAAACAGAAATGAACAAAATACATCAGAAGCATAAAGAAGCGAAAACAAGCTTAAGGTGTGCAACTAAAGGTTTGGCTTATTTTGGCTCTCTAAAATCTTCTTCAGAATCTCTTGAGTTTCAACATATTTCTGATTCATTTCTGACTTGTTCTTCTCTTCCCTCATTCTAGCTTGTTCCATTTCAGCTTCAATTCTCAATAGCTTCAGATCCTGCTCTTGTAGCGTCTGCTCCAATTCCTTATTCCTTTCCTTCAGCACCTTGTTCTCCTGAACTAGAGCCAGGTCAGGTGCAGCATTCTTCAGATTGATCTTTGAGAGGAATGTCAAGTCCAAATCCTTTGGGTGAATGTAGTTGGGAAGGAAATCTTCAGGTTCTCTTCCTCTGATGCTTAGTGGATTCTTCACCCAAGTACCAAGGACTTCTATGTCATCAGAGCCTTCTTCATTAATCCCATTAATCCAGTTTTCTAACTTCTGCTTGGCCTCCTCCTGAGCTTGTAGACATGAATCATGCAGAGTTGAAATCAGATTGATGACTCTCTCCTTGATCGTCCTCCATTGCTTCTGATAGCTGATTTTGTGACCCAAGTCACTTCTTCCTTCAATCAGCCTATGAACCTCAGAAGTAATGTCTTCCCACACACCTTGTAATATTTGAGAGTCCAGGAATATGGTGGGTGGTGAAGGTTGTTTGGAAGGTTTAGGAGGGGCTCTGGGTACAATGGCTTGGCTTGTTGTTGGTTGGTAATTTGTGGTTAAAGGTTGGTTGGTTGATGGTTAGTCAGCAATAGGGTCTATAACTATGTCAGAGGAATGATCATCTTGATCATCCTCAGAATCTAAATCCATATGAGAGACACCGTTGTAACGGGTTACCTCCACTATTTGTACAGGTAAAGGAGTGATGATTGATTGGGTTGGCTCAAGAACAGGTTGTTCAGTAGTAACTGGTTTAGGAATGGCTTGTTCAGGAACAGAAGGTTCAGGAACTGTTGGTTTAGGAACAAAAGATTGGTGTGGTGATGATGAAGTTTGAGGTTCAGGTTGTTGTTGTTGGGGGCTTTCTGAAATGTCCTTTTCAGAAGCAGATGCTTCAGGAGCCATTTCAGAGGCTGTTTGTGAGTTAAGGTTATCCTCAGCAGGTGCAATCATGTTAAGAGGTTGGATGTTTAGAGGTTGAGGGTGATGGCGAAGGATACTATCAATGACTTGGTCTCTTCTCACAACCATTTCTTCTAACTTTTGAATGATTATATGACTAACTGGCTCATATGTACTTGACTGAGAGGGCTTTTTGTAGGACTTGGTTGATGTTGGCTGGCTTTTTACTAGTTTTGGGTAGTGATGACCTAAGGGTTTATCATCATCAGAATCAGAAAATGATGATAATGAGGTTTCTAAGGAGGTTGAAGGAGAGTCACTAGATAACTCATGTATTACAGGTTCTGAGCGTGCGTAGACATTACCTGTTGTAGAGGCTTCTGAACAACCAGCTGTTCTCTTCTGATTCATTTCGGGAGCCATCAGTAGTTGTGAAGCTTCTGACATAGCAATCTCTTGAAGTTTAGTAGCGATCTCCAGAGCCATTTTAACTGCTTCAACAACTCCAGATGCAGCAGTAGCTGCTTCTGCTTCCTTAGTAACATGAGGAAAGTCCTTGATTCTCCTTACTGCTGGCCTCCTCTTTTTCTTTGGTATTGCAGGTTGATCAGGAGCAATCCAAGAAGTAGGAGCTTCTTCAATTGATGGCACTGCAGAACCATCAATTTTGAGCTTGTCAGAAGCAACTTTTGCTTTCTTAACCGACTTTTCAACCTCCAGATACTCTTCTGCAGTCATCTTCCTTTTTGATCTTCTGCCTCTGGCTCGTGGCAGAGCACCACCATACATCTCTTCAGGTACATCTTCCAACCTAATGACCTTGTTGGTTGCCTCATAGTGATCCTTGATGTAATACATCTGCACATCAAGAGGATCCTTCTTGCAGATAGGTGGAAAGTCTTTCATAAGATCAGACTTTGCACTGGATTCACTCAAGTCAGTATCAAGCTTGGTGACATTGCTGATAAGCTTCATATGCTTGAGTGTGTGGGCATTGATGAACTTCCCAGTCTTAGTGTCAAGCAGCTTATCTGTAAAGGCTTCAACACTGCTTAGTCTGTCCAAAACTCCACCTTGATAAAATATTTCTGATAAGAGCCTTCCATAAGGAACCCTGGGTCTGTCCTGCAGCTGACTGTTTTTCAGACACTCTATCAAATACTTGAACATGTATTTTGGCATATTCACCTTTTCCTTTTTGATGAAATGCTGGAGAAAGACTTTCTGAGCCAAATTAGGTTTATCATTTCCACCACATGGAAGCAAATTCTCATTCTGAATCTTTAGAAGCAACTTCTTTTCAATGTCTAAATCAGCATACTTTCCTTCCTTCGTGGAATTGTATATAACCATATTTGCTTTTTCTTTCCAGAAGCGTTCATCAGCAGCGCTTGAAAGATCAATTCCAGAGTATTTTCCAGAAGCTTTTAAACCGAGTACAGCTTCTATCTGCCATTCTGCAATTCTTACTGGAATAACACAAATACTTGACCTGATTTCAATGCAAGTAAATGGCTCAAGTCCCATTTCTTCTCTAGTCTTCCCTTTCAGTTCTGGATAAAGCAAAACCATTTGCCTTTCTTTAGTTATAGACGCAGCTTTGTCATAAATTTTTGCTCTCACCCAGAAGTGCCTAACCAAGGCTTCGTATGTTGGTCCATTCAACATCTTGAAGTATTGCATAAGTCCTTGCTCTCCATAGTAACTTCTGATCCAGCACTCATGAAACGCTAGAGATGCAAAATCTATCAGATTTTCTATTTGAACCATTAAATCCCATTCCTCTAGTTTCATGGATCTTCCTCTGTAGTCATAGTCAGGGGTCTTTTGTGCAGTGGATTCTGAAGGATTCTGATGCGAGCTTGACGATGCCATTGATGAAGATTGAAGGTTCTAGGGTTTTTGCGCTTACTTCGCAAGAGGTTTGAAAGCAAAGTGTTTGTTGTGAGTGAGTAGTGTGTCAATTGACAAAGTGTTAAAAGTAAAACGATTGCAATTCAAAAGAGACAAACAAACATAGCATTAATGACAAATTGGGGGCGCGTGAAAGTACTTTTCAAAGCTATTAAATCATCATTGCCCTTTTAAGTTATACACCAATACAGATAAACCACGTCAGAAGTTCTCAGAGTAACTACCAAATTAGTGGGCCAGGAGTTACCAAATAAAGTAACTCCCAACGTTTCCACTAACTCAACTATTCAGAAGCATAAAATTCAGCTTCTGAACTTCATATGCTGACGTCATCATCAGAAGCGAGTTTTCCTCAGAACCTCAATAAAGAGCTTCTGATGGATCACTGCTTCTGAACTGACTTCAGAACCTAAAATTCTATTCAGGAGCAAGCAAGCTTTAATCAGACACAGTGTATGTTCAAATTTTTCTTTATAAAATCAAATCTTTCAACAATTAAAGGCTTAGTAAATATATCAGCCCATTGATTCTCAGTATCAATGAATTGTATATCTAAAATTCCTTTTTGAACATAATCTCTGATAAAATGGTGTTTGATTTCAATATGCTTAGCTCTTGAATGCAAAATTGGATTTTAAACAAACAAATAGCAGCAGTATTATCACAAAAGATGGGAATACTGTTATCAATTATATGATAGTCTTCCAACTGATGTTTCATCCAAAGTAGTTGTGTACAACAACTTGCAGCTGAAATGTATTCTGCTTATGCTGTAGACATAGCAATAGTTGTTTGTCTTTTGCTAGCCATGATATAAGATTATCACCCAGAAATTGACAATTGCCACTGGTTGACTTTCTTTCAATCCTATCACCAGCATAATCAGCATCACAGAATCCAATTAGCTTATAATCTAAGGATTTCCTATAAAGGAGTCCAAGATTAGCTGTTACTTCCAAATACCTGAAGATTCTCTTGACAGCAGTCATATGAGATTCTCTAGGATCTGATTGGAATCTTGCACACAAGCATACACTGAATAAAATATATGGTCTACATGCAGTGAGGTATAACAAAGAACCAATCATACCTCTGTACAGCTTCTGATCTACTTTAGCTCCTTCATCTTCTTTGCTTAAGGTGCACGTAGGATGCATTGGAGTGTTCATCACTTTACAATCTTCAAGCTTGAACTTCTTCAGAAGCTCCTTTGTATACTTTGATTGATGAACATAAACACCATCTTTTCATTGATTGATTTGAATGCCAAGGAAGAACTTCAGCTCTCCCATCATGCTCATTTCAAAATCATCCTGCATCAACTTGGAGAATTCCTTGCAAAGAGATGCATTAGTAGAACCAAATATTATATCATCAACATATATTTGGACAACAAGAATATCTTTCTCAAGAGTCCTTCTGAAGAGTGTTGTATCAACATGCCCTCTTTTAAAATCATTTTTGATTAAGAAATTACTTAGTCTATTATACCAAGCTCTGGGAGCTTATTTCAAGCCATATAGTGATTTCTTCAGTTTAAAAACATGGTCAGGATATTTAATATCCTCAAATCCAGGAGGTTGCTTGACATACACTTCTTCTTCTATGACACCATTAAGAAATGCACTCTTGACATCCATTTGATATAATATTATGCCATGATTAACTGCATAGGAAAGAAGTAAACTGATTGCTTCCAATCTTGCAACTGGAGCAAATGTTTCAGTATAATCAATGCGTTCTTGTTGACTATAACCTTGTGCAACAAGCCTTGCTTTGTTTCTTGTTACTTCTCCTTGCTCATTCAACTTGTTTCTGAATACCCATTTTGTTCCAATAATGTTCTTGTGCTGAGGTTTGGGTACCAGATCCCACACATCATTTCTTTGAAATTCATTCAACTCTTCTTGCATAGCTAAGATCCATCCATCATCTGAAAGTGCTTCATCAACTGTTGTAGGTTCAATCATTGAGATCAGTCCAATCATTGACTCTTCTTGTCTGAAGTATGATCTTGTTCTTCTTGGACTATCTTTGTTTCCAACGATTAGCTCCTCAGGATGTGAAGACTTGTGCTTGAATGTGTTTCTGGAAGGATCTGCTTGATGTGAGCCATCTTGTGCTTCATCAGAAGCAACTTCATCTTGCGCTTCTGATGTGGGTTCAGCTTCTGGACTTTCTTCAGATTCAGCTATCTGATCAGGTTCTGGAGTAACTTCAGGAACCTGTATCTCTGCAAAACTTTCACCCTGCTTTGAAATTTTATCTTCAAGCTCTTTGTCATCAAATTTAACTTGCATAGATTCTTCAACACAAAGTGTTTCTGAATTATACACTCTGTATGCCTTTGACCTTTCAGAGTAACCTAAAAAGATTCCTCTTTGGGCCTTGGCATCAAATTTCTTTAGGTATAGCTTGTTATTCAGAATGTAACATGTACATCCAAATTGATGAAAGTAAGACATATTGAGTTTCCTTCCTTTAAAGAGTTCATATGTTGTTTTCTCCAAAATAGGTCTGATATAGATCCTGTTCTGAACATAACATGTTGTATTCACTGCTTCTGCCCAAAAATGTTTTGGTAAATTGTTTTCATGGATCATGGTTCTGGCCATTTCTTGTAAAGTTCTATTCTTTCTCTCTACAACCCCATTTTGTTCTGGAGTTCTAGGAGAAGAGAATTCATGGACAATTCCATGTTTTTCACTAAAAGCTTCAAATGGCTCATTTTCAAACTCTCCACCATGATCATTTCTGACTTTCAAAATCTTTGATTCTTTTTTAGATTGAATTTGAGTGCAGAAACTACTGAATACATCACAAGAAACATCATTACTCTTTAGTAATTTTACCCAAGTCCATCTGCTATAATCATCAACAATGACTAATCCATATTTACTTCCATATAAGGAGGCAGTACTGATTGGTCCAAATAAATCAATATGAAGTAGTTCTAAGGGTCTGGAGGTTGAAACAATGTCTTTGGTTTTAAAAGATGATTTCACAATTTTCCCTCTCTGACATGCACCACAAAGTGCATCTGAATGATAGTCAATGTCTGGTAGCCCTTTGACAAGTTGTAACTTACTAAGCTTAGAGATTAATCTCCAGTTAGCATGTCCCAACCTTCTGTGCCACATCCATTTCTTATCATTCACTGATAGAAGGCAAATCACCTTCTGATCAGCCAGTTCAGAAAAATTGATTTTGTAGACATTATCAACTCTCTTTCCCTTGAACACAATGGATTTGTCTTCCTTGTTGATTACAGTACAGTTGGTTTTCTCAAAAAAACACATCATAACCATTATCACAAAATTGACTAATGCTCAAAAGGTTATGTTGAAGACCATCTACCAACCATACATTATTAATTGAGGTAGAGGAATTACCAATAGTTCCTGTACCTATGATCTTGCCATACTAGTTGCCTCCAAATTTCACATTTCCTCCCTCTTTCATTGTTAGGCTGAGGAACATGGACTTCTCTCCATAAGCAACCGCTGTCTAGGTACCATGATCTTTGCTTTGGCGCTGCTCTTGGACATACCTGCATCATTGACATTTTCAGATTTAGGTATCCATTGTCATATGGGTCCTGAAAGGTTAGTACTTGAGGCTTTACTCTTCACTTCCTGTACCTTGTGCTGTGAGTTGGATTGCTTCTGATTAACCATCACCTTAGGTTTTGGTACTTCAGAAGCAGTAACTGTCTTCTTTTGAAACTTAGACTTCAGAACCTCAGATTTTGGTTTCACCAGACTCTGAGGAACAGGTTCTGATCTCTTCAGAATCCTGATCTTTGAAGTCTTGGAATCAGATTTGATCATAGCCTTTGGCTTAGAGTTCTTTGGCTTTGAGGTGATCTTAGCCTTAGAGCTAGAAGCTTCAGGTTCTGATTGAACAACAGTTTCCAACTCAGCACCTTCAGGTACAAAGAAGGTTTTCAATCCTTCCTTAATGCATTCACAACATGCTTTGAGACTGATTTCATTAGGTTTCCCTCCTGAAAAACCAATCCCTTTTCCATTGTTTTTGTAAATGCTATAAATCATAGAAGCCACTCTGCTTCTGTCAATGCCAGATATGATAAAATCTTCAAGAGCAATTTCATGGTTGCTTAAAGGTTTTTCATTACACTTTTCCTGTAGCTTCTGACATAAGAACCTGAGTTGATCTTCATAAGTTTTACACATGAAGTCAAAGCCCCTAAGTCCTTGTTCAGAAGCTTTCAGATCCAATAGAGTTGATTTTTGTTGTCTTACCAAATCAGCATATTTTTCTTTTAAATCCTTCAACTCATTGGTTCTTGCTTCAAAATGTGTAAGAAATTCTTTAAGTGACTCAACAAGTTCATCTCCGGGAATTTTAGAATATACCTCATTTTCATCTTCTGAATCTGAATCTGATCCTGCTTCTGAAGTTGCTGTAGCTACTAACCCAACAGCTACCTTTGCGTCTTCATCAGCTTCCTCTTTATCAGATCCAGATTCACTTCCTAAATCATCCCAGGTTGCCATTAAACTCTGCTTAATCTGCTTCTTGAATTTGCTTGGTTTGAATGTTGACTTCTTTGACTTGTCCTTTGACTTTTGCTTCTGAAGATCAGGGCAATCAGTAATGAGGTGTCCAAGCTTCTTACAATTGAAGCATCCCTTCTGATCTTCTTTCCTTGAGCTTCTGGAGTTTCTCCTTCTGTTAGAAACTTTCTGTTCTTCTTGGCCAGATACTGAAGTCTGTTGGAGAACATGGCCATTTCAGCAGCATCTGGTTCAGAATCTGAACTTGATGGTTCTTCTTCTTCAGATTCAGCTACTTTGAGAGCTTTTGATGACTTGCCTTTGGATGGAAGTGCTATTGATTTACTCTTCTTAGTAGACTCATGTTCATTAAGACTTAACTCGTGAACTTTGAGAGAACTAACAAGATCTTCGACACTTAAAGTGTTTAAATCTTTAGCTTCCTCAATGGCAGTCACCTTGGGTCTCCATCTAGCAGTAAAGCTTCTGAGTATCTTGCTCACATGGTCAGAAGCAACATAAATCTTCTTTAGAATCTGTAGCCCAGAGACTAAGGTTTGAAACCTTGAGTACATCTCCTCAATAGTTTCATCATCCTTCACTTTGAATAACTCATACTGATGTACAAGCATGAGAGCCTTTACTTCTTTGACCTTCTTGCTGCCTTCATAGTTTGAACAGAGAGAAGCAAACATAGCTTTAGCAGTGGACTTGTCACTCATCTTCATATATTCTGCTTTAGGAATAGCAGTGACAAGTGCTCCTCTGATAATATGATGCTTCTTGTAGAGTTTCTTCAACTCAGGAGTATGTTTCTTTCTATCAACAGCAGCTCCTTCTTCATCAAGAACTAAGTCACCAACACCTTCTTCTAGAATATCCCATAGTTCTTCATCTAAGCTCATGATATAACTATAGAAGTTTGTTTTTTTCACCAAAAAATTCTTCAGCATCTCCGTTGAACTTTGGAATCTTCCCAACACTGGATTTCTTAATCATGTGAAACATTATTATAGCTAGTTTGACCAGGAGTAGGAGTAGGAGATCCACCAGACATGTTTTTCTCATATCTTGAACTGTTACACTGTTAGGTGTTATCAACAGAACCAAGGCTCTAGATACCAATTAAAGGTGAGAAAAACACAAGAAGGGGAGGTTGAATTGTGTTTTGGAAAATTCTTTGTTTCTTCTAAAAACTGAAGACACTGATCAGAAGCTAAGTGATACCGCTTCTGAAGTGATAATCAGAATCTGAACGCAGCGGAATAAAACAGAGAGAGAGAGAGAGAGAGAGAGAGAGAGAGAGAGAGAGAGAAGACGAAAGACACAAAGCAATTATACTGGTTCCTTCCAAAATCCGGAAGTAGTCCAGTCCCCCTTGCACTTCCAAGGAGATTTCACTAAATGTAATATCAGATTACAATTGCTCAAGCACACATCAAGAGACTTCCTTTGCTCAAGCACACTTTGCAAGAGTCTTCCTATGCTTAAGAACACAATCAAGAGACTTCTATGCTCAAGCACAACTGCAAGAGACTTCTAAACAAAATTACACAGAAAATTGTTTAAGGTTGAACACTTGATATACAATCAGAGGTGCTCACAATACAAAACAGAGACAGACTCTAAGACTTAAGAATTTCTAAGATAAAACTTGAGACACAGAAATTCTAAGTGAATGCAGAACAATTTCAGCAGAGGTTTGGCACTTGTAAAAATGTTGAGAGTCTTTCGTTCAACATTGCCAAATCTCTAAGTCTTCACTCCTTTATATAGAGGTGTGAAAGAGACGTTGTGAAATTGCCAGCACATCAAAGAGTCGTTGTTGAAGCTTGATCTTTCACCAATGATCTTTTGCCTGATTTGGTTGCTGTCCTATGAAGAACAAATTTGAAATCCATTCCTTATCCAAAGGAACATCTTTGCAGGCGAAGCCGTATTTTGGAGCTGTTTTCTTGTCTTGTAGTGTGGACACAAAACAGAGTAGTGGAGAATGTGGTTGTACAGTTCGTACAATAGTACAATGTCAACGCTTTCGTCCAAATTGCAAGCACATGCCTTCAAACACCGTTGAAATGACCGTTGCAATGTTCAACTAATCTTCTGCTGTCCTTTGATGAATTTCGATCCATGAAACAACTCTTGAATCCTTGAATTTCGCAAATTCAGTTGATCTTCAGCTTTTGGTGAAAATGGCTTCTGATAAGGCAGCTTCTGATGTTGTAGCTTCTGATGATGACGTGGCGCTTCAGGACTTCCAGTCTTCAGGAGCACTATTCTTCAGGAGCGCTTTACTCTCTTCAGGAGCAGCTTGACTTCAGGAGCGCTTTTTATCTTCAGGAGCATATTGCCTTCAGGAGCGTCTAAGCTTCAATTTTGTTGATTCCTTTTGCTCTTTATTTGTTCTTCAGTACCAATAAATGATGTAAAAATTTAACTATGGTCTTGTACACTTGAACAAATATTAGCTAGTCCAATTTACAATTTTTAATACCTTGTTGTCATCAAAACTCTTTAAGGTTCATTGTTAAACACATTTTGTTCCAACAAAACAAATTATATTATATTATATTATCTTTTTCATTCTAATCTTAAATATAAAAACATTAGCCTCTTACACCAACACAAACGAATATAGAACTATAAGTCTTAATTTCCCTAATATAATCAAGAGTTACATGTTCCAATTTGACCCTTAAATAGATGAATAGGTGTTGATGACTTAATATCCTCACAATAAGACAAATTATATTATATTATCTTTTTCATTGAATATATATAATCTAATCAAGGTCTTTTAATTAATGTTTTATGTATCCGATACTCACTATAAATAGTTGATGGTTGTATTCATATTTAACAACAATATAATCTTAGTTGATCAAGGATGAAAACAAAGTCTATTATCTCTGTCTCCTTTATTTGTGCACTAGTTTTTATCTCTGTTGTGGCAATTGAGTCATCCAAAGATGAGAAAAAATGTATATAAACATAAATAAACACACACAATTTCTTCCTTCTTTTTTTTTATATTTGATACAAAATGTTTGTTACTTTGCAGTTGATGAAATGGAAGAATTCAAATTAAAAATTTCTTGGAGAACCCCGGGTGGAAGTTGGACAAGCCATGGAGTAAAAAGAAAGGGTGGTAAAGGAGGATCAAAAGGTGGATCAGGCTCAGAAGGAAATGGCGGTGAAGGAGGTGCACAAGGCGGAGGTGGACAAATCGAAGGTGGAAAAGACAAAGGAAGTGGACTTGATGCAAGAGGATGAGGAGGAGAAAATAATAAAATAGGTTGCGGATATTTGAAAAATTGGGGAGGTTACAATGGTGACATAAGTAGCAAAAGTGGAGGTTATCAAGGAACTCCATGAAATCCATATGAATGAATCTAGTTCTTCCCATGAACTGTGTAAAATAAAACCATAAACTCTATTTCACTCTATGTCTAGTCTATAATATAATGAACATCTTTATCTAAATGAATGTCTTTCACCATTGTCCTTGGATTGTACCACTTATATTATAAAATCTAAATTGATAAGAAGTACCACAATTTCATGTTATATTATTTTTCTCAACTCACTTATTTAATTTCAAATATTAAATATGTCATATTATGTAACTTAATTGTGAATAAATTACTAGGGTCTCTATAACTGATTACAGAAAAAGTCAAGAACTACAAGAAAATTCAACATGATCAATACCTAAATTAAATACACATAAACAAAAAGATATGAATACAACCAAAATAAGGGAGAGAAATATCAAGGGAAAACAATAACCAAAAGATATTTGTGGCAACAAAATCAATTTTTGGATCACCCACTGAGGATCCGAATCTTCATATTTCAACTTTTATAAAACTCAGTGGAACCTTGAAGGCAAACCAAGAGGTCGTAAGGCTGCACCTCTTTCCTTTTTCCTTAGGGGATAGAGCTAGTGCTTGGTTTCATTCATTGGAAGTTGGTTCTATTACTTCATGGGACCAAATGAGGCAAGCATTCCTTGCCCGATTCTTTCCCCATAGTAAAAATGTTCAATTAAGGAATCAAATCACACGATTCACTCAAAAAGATGGGGAATCTCTTTACGATGTGTGGGAGCGTTTCAAAGAAATGCTTAGGCTTTGCCCCCTCCATGGTTTAGAGAAGTGGCTTATTATCCACACTTTTTATAATGGTCTTTTGTATACCACAAAATTTATGTTGATGCAGCTGCAGGTGGAGCTTTGATGAATAAAACCTACACAACAGCATATGCTTTGATCGAGGACATGGCTCAAAACCACTATTAGTAGACAAGTGAAAGAGCCATCGCTGCGGTTGCTCCTTCATCCTCTAAAAAAGAGGCAGATATGTATGAAGCTTCTGCCCTTGATCCTTCGAATGCTAAGGTGGACATACTTTTTAAAATTTTTGATAAATTAAGTGTAAGTGTTGTCACACCTGCTCCTGTTTCACCTCCATGTGAAGTATGTGGTATATTTGGCCATACTGGTGTTGAATGCCAACTCGGTAGTGGTGTTGAAAGTACTGAGCTATTGAATTATGCTCAATATAACCAAGGGATGAGGCCAAATCAAAACTATTATAAAACTCCTCAAAATCCCTTTGGACAAACATCACCACCGGTTATGCAAACAACCAAGAAGTCCCTCAAAAATCCAGCTTGGAACTTTTAATGGAAAATTATGTTATAAATCAATCCAAGCAGCTTCAAGAACTTAAGAATCAAACTGGATTTTTGAATGACACTCATGTCAAGCTTACATCAAAAGTCGACTCCATTGCTACTCACAACAAAATGTTAGAGACTCAAATCTCTCAAGTAGCCAAACAAGTGGCTACCTCCTCTCAAATCCCCGAAGTCTTTCAGGGCCAAACTGAAGCCAACCCCAAAGACCTTATAAATGCTATTACTTAGGGATGGTAAGAAGTTAGAGGACCCCGTTGTGAAAACTAAAACAATTGAGGGTGAGATATAGAGCGAAAAACCACAAAGTGAAAAATCCATAGGAGAGAGTGATGAGCCAATTGTTTCACCGCCTCACCCAAAATTCCTTTCCCACAAAGGCTTGCTAAGCCTAATCTCAGAGGTCCCGGTAGTTTTTCCATCCCTTGTGTGATTGGGAGTGAAACCATTGAGAAAGCCAAGTGTGACCTAGGGGCTAGTGTCAGTTTGATGCATTGTCCCTTTGTGAAAGGTTGGGTATAGGGTAGAGAAACCTTTTGATCGTCAAGCTAATGGCTTTAAACGAGTGCTTCGTGGGAGGCAACCCATGAGTTTAATTGCTTTTATTTTGTTTGTTTTGTTTTGTGTTGTTTTAATTTTTTTTGTAGGTATTTGTCCAAATATGATGCGAAAAAATGAAAAAAAATTGAAGTCGTTGCCAGAAGCAGTGGCACGGCTCGTGCCTGTGGAGGCACTACCGTGCCTGTCCCATAGCCTTGCCAAGCCAAATTTTCCAGAGATTTAGGCGCTGCCCATGCCTATGGAGGCACGGCCGTGCCACCACAATTCCCCCTATAACCAATTTGTTTCCCCTTCTTCACTCATTCAAACAACACAACCTCTTTCATCTTCAAACTTCTCTCTCTAAACCTCCATAACCTAAACCTTCAAACATCCATAACTTTCTTCAAACTTCACCAAATCACAAAATTTCTAAACAAAAACAACTATAAACTTCATCCCAAACCTAACCCACCCATCAAAAACAACAATCATCCATCACAACCAACAAATCACCAAATTCGTATACCCTTTTACCCTAACCCGCAAACACCAATTTCTTCACCAATCTTCACCCAAACACTCAAAAATCTTACTTAAAACCAAACCCATCATTAAAGCCACCTTTCCCACACAAAATCTAACCTACACCCAAACCTAAGGTCAATGGCTTCAAAGAGAAAAGGAAAGGAGGTTGAAGGCTCAGGAAGTGGTGCAGGTAAAAGGCAAGTAGCAGTCCAGAACCAACACATCAAATTCAAGGATGCTGACCAAAGGAATAGGTATAAAACTCTTGTCTCTAAAACTATATAATCTTGTAGGTACACTGATAGTGGTACCATGATACACTAGGTATTAGAGATAATGTGGTTAGGCTGTTGAATAACCTAGGTATGAGCTGTTTATGTTGTGGGCTATGTTGAATAATCAACCCGTGAACACCTGCTACTATTTGCTTAATTAACTTATTTCCTTTGCTAAAAAGAAACCAGATGAGAAAAGTGAAATAGTGGTGGGTGGAATCATCGCCTTTATTGCTAGAAAGATGGGAGTGGGTGAGGAAAGCGGGATTAATAGGATTGAGGAAAACAATAAAATAGATCTAGATACCCTTACTACTATGTTATTTATTAGGCCTTATGGTCAGCCTCAAAATTACCAATATGAGCTTAGAATGACTAGGGCTAAATGTTTGATTATTCTGCCTAACCCGGCCAAGACTGACATGGGGGTGGTGGAAAATTTGCTTTATGTTGGTACTAACCCACATGTACAAGAATATCATGATGATGATAGTGATGATGAGGATGAGGGAGGTGCACACTTGCATGATGATCTGGTGCACCATGACCATGAAGCCGGTGGACAATATGACAATGATCGGTGGACATGGATGCAAAACGAAATCCAGAGGATAAGCACCGAGCAACAAAGACAAGATGCGGAAATTTCAGGGCTACGCGGTGATGTCCAAAGGGGAAATAGCATGCATGAGCAAAATAACCGCATGCTCTTGAGAATGTTGCAACACCTCAACATCCAAGATCCTCCACAGGGTCCCCAATAAATTGTGAGCTTTCCCCTTTCCTTTTCCTTTTATTTCTTGCAATTTTTCTTTCTTTTTAAATCATTGAGGACAATGCCTTACCCAAGTATGGGGGAGTCAATAAAATGTCAAGTGTCATAGTGTTTCCAAACTCCCTTGAATTTTAATTTTTTTGTTTTGTTTTGTTGCGAAAGGCATGTAAAGCAGCTTGTTTGTTTTGTTGCGAAAGGCATGTAAAGCAGCTTGTTTTTATTGTAAATTATGACATAAAATTTTTTGTTGTCTCTTCCAAAATGGTTGTTTCTTGTACATGAAAGTGATTTCTTGTGTTTTGAGTATTCTTGCTATACCCACATCATGTTTTATTGTGAAAATTCTCTTTGAGAAAAGCACAAAGTTGCAGTCTTTGAATAAGTGTGTAGGTAGGTATTTTAAGGTGCACGTTCTAACTTTAGTGGTAAATTGACCCTTAAAAGTCTTCAAAGTAAAAGTAGTACAAGTTTGTGTGGGGAGAAAGACTTGAAATAAAAATAATAATAAGTAACTGTAAAGAAACCGGTAATGGTTGGTCACAAAGACATTAAAATGATCAAATGCCTAAAACTAGGTTGATTATCAAGAGGGTCAGAAGCAAATATATTTATAGGGGTACATCATTGACTCTGGGGGGGCGGGAGCTGCCCTACCTGAATTCCCACGTGAAGATGGTGTCATCCTAAAAACAAAAATTAGCTTATGTAATTCCTTCTTACAAAAAAAAATGTCAATTGATCCAATGATCAAATAATTCTCATCTCTCTTATATGAAATGAAGAAAGGACTTTTCTCGGTTGGTTTGGTGTTAAGGTTAGAACCTGTTTCCTCATAATATCTCTTACACAAGAGCAAGAAAAAGCTGGACTACACACACACGCACACACACACACACACACACACACTCACTTAAGACTTGTTGTTAGGTTGAATAGGTTCATGAGAAATGCTTGAAGTTGTGATTAGTGTACGCTTACAACAAAGACTTGGAGGAGACATGCATTTTAATTATATTGTCATATGTTAAATCTTGTTTAATGCATCTAATATCTATGCCTTTTGCTTGAGGACAAGCAAAGATTCAAGTATGGGGAGTTTGATGAGTCATTAATTAGTGTTTTTTTTTATATATTATTTGAGTCTGTTTTATTTAGATGTTATATGTTTTTATTTTCTTTTTAGAACTATTTTACTTTAATTGAAAGTTATTTAATTTCAGGAACAAATATTTGAAAGATTGAGTCTTGGAGCAAAAGAAATTAGATTTGGAGCTAATTCGGGCCAAAAATACGAAGATTTGGTACAAAAATATGAAGCCACTACCACAACACTCCTTTTGCTGCTTTTGCTTCCCCAACAAGCTGCCTATTTAGTTTTTTTCTGACCTAAAGCCCGTAGTTTCTTGTGGAACACTCTATTGATGTATTTCTTGGGGCTTAAGTAGTTATAGACTATAAATAGAGCAGCTAGCAAACATATTCATTCATCTTTTGTTTTCTGAAATTATAAGTGACAATTGTTTCTTTGAATAAAAGTTCTCCTTTTTATTTATTTATTTTCTTTCTTGTTCTTGTTCTTCTTCTCTTCTATGTCTACAATGAACATGTGTGAGTAGACTCTTCTTGTCTTGGGATTGTTGGATGAGTCTAATGACCTAATCCCTAACAAACCAGGCCTCGAACCCTAATTTTATGTAAATCTATTTTCTAATCTAAATTCACCGTTTTTATAATGAATTAAAAAGTATCAAATTCATAAAGCGACAACAGAGGGTTAGTACTTGTTAATTCATAATCACAAATATCAAAATAAAGCATCGAAATAAGAAGTTTTGATATTGGAACAAGTGAATTTAGACAAGGATTGCAAAACATGATAATAGTCTAGCAAACCTTGAGACAATAAAGTTTCGTTCTTCAAGGATTTCAATAGCAATCAACCATGAGAATAGGCGTGGTTGTTAGAGAAACACACTCACTGAAACCAAAAGGAGATGTGATAGGCTAAAGAGAAACTTTTCTTTAGAAAATAAGTCCAACATAAAGTTTTAGGTTTAAGGATTTGTCACCATGATGAACCAATAATCCCAATGCGCTTTTTATTGTTATTTTTAAACCGTTAAAAATCCCAACTTTTCAACTGAACTTTCTTCTAATCATTCATAGAAGTTAATTGAATTCAACAAATCCCTGTCGGAACGATACACTTTTTATTACTACATCGATAAACCATGCACTTGCGGATTTGCCCCATCACCTGTCACTGCCTAAGTACCTAATCTAGGTATGCACTTTGCCAAAATACTAATCCTAGCAAAACATAATAGCAAACATAAAATATACTAAAATAAATGACATTAAATTAAATAATTATCCAACAAAACAAATAGAGATTCATCTTAGAACCCTAGCCTATAAATATCTAGCTACATATGATAAATATGACAAAATACAAAAAGAAAAAAAAAACATACCCTAGAAAAGATAGGAGAAGATAGAACAACTCATTGGCTTCTAGAATCGCCTTCCTCTTGAACTGCTCCAGTTCTGAATGAGAAATTTTGAATAAGGAAGGTGGTATTTATAGGGAAAGTTTCCACCTAACTTGGGCTAAAAACATTGGCTTCTAGGGGAGAAAAAGTCACAAAATATGACTTTTTTCGCAAGTGACGGGCCGCCTAACGCATGTGCCTGCCAAGATGAGGTGCCTAGTGCCGCCTAGCATGCGCCATGAGCTTCTGTGTATTAGTTCTGGGGCGCCTAGCGCCCCCTATGGTGCGTCTGGCGCTTCGGTGCGTTTTCTGTGCTGAAATGCTTGTTTTCTTTGCCTTTTGACTTGTTTTCTTCAATATAAGATGTCTTGGAACTTGGGAATAGAAGTCAACCCTCTGTAAAGTCTTCTGAGGCCTCTTGAATCTTCATTCTTCATCATCTCAAGGACCACATAAATCTTCGGATGTCTTGCTTTGCCTGATTTTCTTGATTTTTTCATGAATTACAATAAGAACACCCTGAAATTGCTATGTTTTTGGAAGAATAGAATTACAGACTCAAATATAGAAAACAATTAAAATGTCCTGAAATCATAGGCAATTGATCTAATACTCCTATGTTTTATTGGTAAAACCTATTAAAATAGGATGAAAAACATGCTAAGAATAACGTAAGATGACTGGCCTGTCATCAATGAACTTCTAAGATTCATAGACGAGGGAACCTTTAGGACCATTCAAAATTTAGGAAACCCTATTTTAAGTATTTTTTTAATTACCTCCGTGAGAGTAAGAACCCCACGTACCTCTACGCGTGAAAGTGCATCACCATACAGTATTGTCGACCCTAAGCTTTAACACGCGTAAACACTCCGTTGTAAGGTTACAACTTGATAGAATGATGGGAATAAACCCAGACTTCTGAGAGATTAAGGCCCCACATGTACAAACCCATGTGATCAGTATCTAAAACTCAACATATGCTATGAAATCAAACCCAACCAAACTCATCCTTAAATATAAGACATAAATTCGATATCTGAATAATGCTTGACCATTAATTTATTCAAACAAATGAATAGAAGGGATTTGAAGAATCCCAACCGCCACTAACATTCTATAATCAAAATAGGTTACTCCTAAACTATTGCTTTGTGCAAACAGACTAAATTGAAAAAAAACCCCTTTTATCTTTTATTTTATTGTTTTAATTTACCGTTTTTTGTTCTCGAATAAGTAACGTGAATTGTCTAGTTGGAATGACAATCCTTGTAGATATGATACTCTACTTACACTTTACTACTTGATAAACCATTTTGTACACTTGTCAAAATTCGACCATCAATCATCCTTATGGATATGTTTTTTTTACTCCAAGGTAGTAGCTACTTGATATGTTGACTAGGTCCATAGTCTTTTCTTTTGTATACTGCAATGGATCATGTCTTTGAGTTAGTACATGACATCATGTTGGACTGATCTTGCTTAACCTTATTTTGAGATTACATTATCTTTGATGTAGTTGTATATTGGAGAGGACCTTTTACCCACATGTTGGGTTGTAACTATTTCATCCACATGTATCAATTCGTTAGAAATATTTTTATTTTGGAAAATATTTACGCTGATTTTATTTGACGGATATGGCGATATTGATATATTCCGCTCTAGTAAAAAATACACTCGCGTTGTTAAAAATCGAGGTGTTACAAAGTTTCAGTCAAAAATAAATTATCTGCATCCCCTAACTTAAGGTCTTGGATCCGCCATTGGTCATGACTTGATATATATCTCACATCCATAATAGTGTTTATGTACTATTGTTATTCCACGTCAAACTAAAGCTTGACTACGAATACTTTAAGAATAATGCTCTTATGTCTCATGATTAAATCATACTTAGCACTCCATTAAAAAAACTAACTATTCTAGGGGCTTTATAACTTTGACATAAACATAATAAAGAAATTATTTATATTATTAATAAATAGTCATGATACATTTCTAAATCTTAAACATATAAACATTAGCCTCTTACACCAACACAAACGGATATAGAACTATAAGTCGTAATCTCCCTAATATAATCAAGAGTTACATGTTCCAATTTAACCCTTACATGGATCAATAGGTATTGTGTTGATGACTAAATATCCTCATAATAAGACAAATTATATTATATTATCTTTTTCATTGAATATATATAATTTAATCAAGATCTTTTAATTCATGTTTTATGTATCATGTCTGATAATCACTATAAATAGTTAATGGTTGTATTCATATTTAACTACAATATAATCTTAGTTGATCAAGGATGAAAACAAAGTCTATTATCTCATTCTCCTTTATTTGTGCACTAGTTTTTATCTCTGTTGTGGCAACTGAGCCATCCAAAGATGAGAAACAATGTATATAAACATAAATAAACACACATATTTTTTTCCTTCTTTTATTATATCTAATACAAAGTTATTTTTTTTAAGAAATTTAATACAAAGTGTTTGTTAATACAAAGTGTTTACAAAGTTATTATATCTAGAAGAATTCAAATTCAAAGTTTCATGGAATCGTGGAGCCTGGACCTGGCCAGTCATTGTAGTAAAAGGAAAGGGTGGTAAAGGAGGATCAAAAGGTGGATCAGGCTCAGGAGGAAATGGCGGTGAAGGAGGTGCACAAGGAGGAGATGGACAAATCGAAGGTGGAAAAGACAAAGGAAGTGGACTTGATGCAAGAGGAGGAGAAAATAATAAAATAGGTTGGGGATATTTGAAAAATTAGGGAGGTTACAATGGTGACATAAGTAGCAAAAGAGAAGGGAATCAAGGCCTCCATGAAATCCATATGAATGAATGTGTCTATTCCTTTCCATGTAGCATGTAAAATAAAACCATAAACTCTATTTTACTCCATGTCTAGTCTATATAATATGATGAACGTCATTATCTAAATTAATTTCTTTCACCATTATCCTTGGATTGTACCACTTATATTATCAAAGCTAAATGGATAAGAAGTATCACGATTTCATGTTATATTTTTTTTGTCAACTCATTTCTTTAATTTCTAATATTAAATATGTCATTTTATGTAACTCAATTGTGAATAAATTACTAGGGTCTCTATAACTCATTACAGAAAAGTCAAGAACTACAAGAAAATTCAACATGGTCAATAGCTAAAATAAATACACATAAACAAAAAGATATCTAGGGACATCAATAACCAAAAGAATATTTGTGGAGCTGATATCTCCAGAACCATGGCAATGTAAAAAAATAAATTAATGTAAGAGCTCTCCAAAACTTTGTATATCTAAAGTAACAAAATAAATGTTTAACAACTAACTCATACTCTTCGAAAAAGAGAATTTAATTTGACACATAAAGTGTTTAACACACATAACCTTGTCGAATACTTGATTCCTGCCTAAGCACCACACTAAGTGTTTAACACACATAAAGCTAAAAGAGATCACTTTCAAGACCCAAGCATAATTTTTACAAATCACTTTTACATAAACGCATTCAAACATAATCAATTTTAGTTTAAAGTAACATTAGCACTATAGAAACGAACACACACCAACAATTCGAGACAATGAAATATTCCTCCTCCAAAGCACATTACAATTCAAAAAACTAAACCAAGACCTCTAAAGAAAGATAGATGTGACATGCAATGTTGGATGGGTATTATACCTTGTATATAATTAGGAACTTGCAACCAGAATTAATTTGATATTGTGATTAAGTTTATGGCTGACAATAAATCAAGGGGTTGAAAGGGTATATATTAAAAAAAAAACCCATATGCATATTGTTTGTAGGATGAAATCAAGAAACTTTGTTTCAAGTGATTCAAAGTCCATTTATTTATATTAAAAAAAAGATATATGTCCTCAAACTAGCTTATTGTCAATGATATTATAAATTTTATCTAGCATTTCTCTATTTTTCCTGATATCATTTATCAATGACATTTTATTAACCAATACCGATATATGATTGTTTCCTTAAAAACATGATATGTGTTTCATAAAAAAACAAATTACACATTATTTTGATCTTGAAGATCTTTTTGAGATACTTTTTTTTCTTCCGAGAATTTACATATTTTGATATTATTCTTGAGGTATCATTCATTTATTGCAGCAAATATATTTTGTCTTGGATAGATGCAACTACAAAATAAAATTGTTACTAAAGGATATTGATAGATAATTTAGAAAGTGTATTAAGCTGTCGTCATGTAATAATATTCATATGGTTTGTACCTATGGGGATTGTAAAACTTCTACTCAACAATGTCAGTTGTAACTAGGATGTTAAACTATAGGGATGCACATGGAATAAATTTGGTTTGAAAGGAATAAATCTACTAAACTAAATTAGAAAAATAATGTCCGTTGAAATTACCATTTTGCCCTTCTGAGGGGCATTTTGGTAAAATACAAATTGGACTCCCCTTGCCTATATATGTGAAAAGAAAAAAAGAAAAAAAAAGGGAGAGATAAACGGGAACGGGAGAAAGAAGAGGGGAACGGGAATGGGAAAGGGAAAGGGAAAGGGAGGAGAATCAATTCTCCTTCGTCACAACTGCGGCGAAAAACGGCGGCGCCGGTGAGGAAGAGGAAGAGAGAGACGGTCGTCTCCAATCTAAAGCCATGCATGTATGATTCTCTCTGGTTGTTTCATATCGCAGGTTTGTGTCCGGTTCTGTTGATCGCCATCATCATCTCAGTTTGGTTTCTTGCTTTTTTTCTGCATGCATGTTTCTTCTTTATGTTGTTTTTGATGTTTCTTTACCTCTCTTCTTCATGTAGCTTAGTCGATTGAGAGTTTGTTTGGTTTGTATGTTGTGTTTGTTTTAATTAATTTAGAGACTTTGGTTTAATTTTGTCTGAGTTTATGAATTTGTGTTTTTCTATGTTTGTTTCTGGGTTTGAGTATTTTGTTTTGTTTATTGATTTTGGGTTATGGTAATCTGTTGTGAGACTACAAAATTTCAGTTGGTGACTATATTATTTTTGGTGAGTTTGCTATTCTCCATTTTCAGTTTTGTACGGCGGCGGAAACAGGAAGAGTAACGAAGACGAAAGGGAACACAGTTGTTACAGGCGCAGATTGTAAAGGAACGGCGACGTCGATGTTGATAAGCGCCGATTGTTATCGACGGCGATGGTCGTGAGAAGAGAAGAAGGAAAGGGAACACGGTTGTTAGGTTGTGGATTTGGGAATTTATGATAAGCAAAATGATTTGAATTAAAATGTGAATCTTGAGCCGGCAACGACACATGGGACAACGATAAACTCTGGATTAAAATTCCGAACCAAATCAAAGTTAATAGTAAGTTTATTATGATTTGATATGTTTTTATCTTATTTATAGGTTTCTTATAATGTGTTTTGAGTTGTTGGCAATCAAACGATTCCGAACCAAATCAAAGTTAATAGTAATTTTGTTATGATTTGATATGTTTTTATGTAATTTAAAGGTTTCTGGGGTGTTTTGGCTCATAAAGCCAAATCAATGCTGGATGAAAACAATCCAGCTCCGCAACAACAAGATACCATGCCTAAACACTCAAATCACACTC
The DNA here is from genome assembly GCF_051527215.1 of Medicago sativa. Classification (NCBI taxonomy): domain Eukaryota; kingdom Viridiplantae; phylum Streptophyta; class Magnoliopsida; order Fabales; family Fabaceae; genus Medicago; species Medicago sativa. Next base: position 29,721,993 of record NC_140750.1, read on the forward strand.
ATTTAATACCTTTACAAGTCCTTTTTCAACTCAGGTGATTACCATTTATTATGTTCAATGCAATGCATGGATATGATACATGATATAACATAATGTTGCAAAAAATATGTTTGTCATTTACATTATTAGTTGAATGGGAATCAACTTATTTCTGTGTGATTTTGCTTTTGTATGGTTATTCAAGCCATTATATCAGCCTTCTGACTATAATAAAAGAATGGACAATCCTTCGATTCGGAAGGGCTTGGATGCAATTACTACTTCCCTCAATCAGCTAGGTGACACCTTTGAGAAGGCTTTTGAGGTCAATCTGTCTGTGTAAGAATGACACAATACATAATTGTTGATGAGTTTCTCTGAATTTCATGTTTCGATAGAGTACATCAAAGTATTGATATCTTCGATTTTTTTGACAACTCACTTATGATTTTATTTATACATCACATTCTTTAGTTCAATGTTACTTTTGATTCTTTTCAGGAAGGAAAAACAATGGTGGAGAGTAAGACAGCAGACTTGAGATATCAAATCAGGCGAAGAGGAAATGGCTCTGAAGATATAAACCAAGCTTCAGAAATGAGGAATCCGTGGCAGCAATCAGATCAGATACATTCTCCTTCTCGCCATGAAACCCAACTCGAAGGTGGATGGTATTAAGGCTGAAGGTGATGCTAGGTTGCAGAGAAAAGCTGAGGTAATGTTTATGGTGTTGAGAGTTACTGACTTGAAAGCTTATGATTGAAGATTTTATTTTGCTCAATTTACATTGTTATAAGAATACCATATATGTGCCAACAAAATCATGGTATTAAAGATGAGAAAATTATTTCTTTTTGATTCTAAATACAACAAAACAATTTTTTTTGAGATAAGTTAGAATAGAATAAGCTAAGAATAGAAGCTACAAATAATGGTTCATCTTCTATATATGTTAGAATAGAAGTTTGGCAAGTTTGCAACACACATTGAAAAAAGAGTGTATGCTTATGTTTTCCTTCTATATATGTTTGAATTTGTTGTTGTTTGAGTTTCATTTCTGAAGAGATCAATTGAACCAATAAAATAGCAAACATGAGACAATCATGTGATTTGGAGAGTTAACTGAATATTTTTTTTTGCAGATTGTGCATTCGATTGCTCTGTTTCGGGTTGACTTCGCAGGAAGAGGAGAGCTTGCTGAGCGCCAGGTCTTTGAATTAGTCATTACTTTAGCCCATTATTTTAATCGCAAAAGTTCCTCTTTTTATTATTTTCTTCTCTAGGTTTGTTTTATGTGAAGGTTTATATGATGTTTTGCTTGATGATGGCTTCCTTAAATTTTACTTACCGTGTTTTATAGGAGCAGTATAGTCTATCTTTTCAACCTTCAAACGTTATGGTTTAAGAAGGATTTCATTGGCTCTATTTGTGCTGAGAAGAAATATCAATGATTAGTTTCTGATGCAAATATGTCTCTGCAGAAGCTGTTTTTGTGTTTCAAAGGTGTTATAACTTTGTCTAGCATATTTCTATTTTTTTCCTAACTTCCGTGTGATGATTCTTTGCAAAACAGAGAGACATTTCATGGTGCAGTGAGTTTTGCAGCTTCACTTTCCTACTTTGGCTGAATCTATAGCTTTGAGGTGGTAATTGATTTTGTTTTGGATTTGTGTTGTTGATCTTATTCTGTTCATTTTTGTGTTTTAATTTTGCTATATATTTGAAGAATTCCATTTTTGTGTTCTTTACAAGTGTATTGCAGGAGCTATGGGTTGAATCATTCATTCTCAAGATATCTTGACGACAAAAGAAAGAACAAATGGTATGTGTTTCTTATTGTTTTATTTGATATTCATCATATATTTTGAATATTGGTTTGTAAGCATAAGAGGTTTTCGTTTTGGTATTTGATAGTTAAAAGAAAGATTTGTTTTGGTAATTAAGCGCTTTGATTTGGTCATGTTGTGTGCTCTGATATGTGAAGGCGGATTCACAGTGCATCGACAAAAAAATTTCATGTCTGTTTCTACGCCTTTCATTGCATTATTGGTGATAAGAGTTCTCCCCCTGTAGTTTCTATGTCTGCTTTGGCTCATGTTTTGAATGCCATTTTATGTTTGATTGCAGCAGTTGGCAAGTTTTGTTGCGGTAGACGTTCTTAAGATACTTTTTCTCAACTTTTTGTCGTATTCTCATCTATGTTCTTACACTAATATCTCTCTTTTTCTGCAGTTTATTCTCAGCTATTTCTTTCCCACCCATTCAACCAAATATCAGGTGAGACACTAAAACAAAACCAAACATTGTCCTCCCTTATAGTTGCCAAGTTTTAGTCATAGTTATTTTACTATATTTTTCATCCTTTGTTGGACTTTAATTGGTTAGCTAGATATATTGTGTCTTGAACCCACAATGTCATAACAATTTTCGAATTGACATGATCTGCAATCTCAGTGCATGTTTAGTTTTTTAGTTTTAACATTTTGTGACAAACAAGTTTCATTTATGTTTCAATTGTCAATGGACGAAGATATAAAATAGAGAAAATACAATGAAGTGTAATTGCAATTACTGTCAAGTTGCATCATGCTTTATTAGCTGTTTTTAGATGTAGGTCGTGATCACTTCAATATAATTTTGCACAAAAAAGAATAGCGGAGGGGACTGAAAATGGGGTAGGAATATCCCTTTGATTAGAAGGATGGTGTGGCTAGGTTTGTGTTCATATGTTGAAGATGGTGGAGAGTGAGACATTGATGGGAAGGTAATGCTTTGACAGGTTTCTTTCTGCTCCAGGTATTTCACTTTTTACTCTTTCCTTTTTTGTTGTTCTGATGTTGTTTGAGAGCATTTTGTCTCATTTTGATGTGTATATATTTTTTGTTAGGTTTTTCTTTTTCAGAATTTGAGGCAGGGGAGGGGAAACTCAAATCATGTGCAAAATGAGAAGGAGAAATTTGAGAAGCTGATTTTGTTTGAGCTTGAATTTGACGGAGAAAGGTTCTTATGGGTAAAGTTTCTTCTTCCACTTTTATTTGTTTCTTTCTCATCTATTTTTCTATAGAAGAAACTAGAATATTCAAATTTGGATGTGCTTTGTTAGATCTTTAATCGTTTGTGAGGGAGTTTTTTCTCCGTGGCTGTCGGTGTGTGTTATGTTGTATTATGTGTTTTGTTTATGTAAGTTTTTTTCCTCGACTACTTCAAATTCAGGTCTGCTTTCGATGTTTCTGTTTAGCCATTTTGTATGATATGCTTTGTTCATTCAATTTTACTCTTTGCCTAATCGTTATTCCTACAGATTAATGTATAAATATGTACACGATGTTAGTTAGTGCCATTAATGTATGAACCACTGCTAAAGTATCACAACATGAATGATATGATTCAATGTTTTGTAGTTTTCTTTTCTCCCACACTTTTCTTTAAACAATTCTCATCAAATATATTGAAAAGGCAAACAAGATTAAGCTGATAAATGAAAAACAAAACTAAAGGGGTGCTATTAAATACATTTAATTGTTTATTGCTTTATATAGCCATTCCATGTTTAAATATTCCTAAAATTCTATTATAAACAGAAGCTTCAGCCACCCTTTATTTCACAACATCCAATTCAACAGTCTTTTTATCACATAAACCTAACAGAACAAACAAAATGGCTGATGCACGTACAGTCCCTGGAGTAGTCCTCCCCTCCTCCACCGGATAACGGAAAATGCCGGTGATGGGCCTCGGTACGGTCGGAAGCAACCAGTAAGTTTACTAGAAAAGATGATGTCCTTGAAGCAATCAGACAAGGTTATAGACATTTTGATGTTGCTGCTGCATATGGTGTACTTCTAAATTATGGGTTACTGATAATCATCCTGAGATCATTGTTCCTGCTCTGCAGAATCTCTAAGGTGATTAATTTTTTTTTCTTCTCAATAGTTAGCTATATTTTTAGTTTTTCTCATAAATTGTGGATATTGATTTGAATGTATCCATGTTTGTTTTTACAGGACTCTTCAACTAGAATATTTAGACCTCATTTTGATCCATTGGCCAATTACTACTAAACCAGGTGAAGATAAATAACCTATTGAAGTATCAGAGATTGTGGAATTTGATATGAAGCGGAGATAAGCAATTGAAATTTTAATGTATGAATATTATTATCAGTTTTGTCATTGGTTGAATTTTTGTAGAGAATGCATCCCTGCAAAATGTAATGAATACTACCCGAATTACGATCAATCCGGATATATCAGAGGCTGCTGAGTTGATGAAAGGGTTAGTTATTTTATTTCGATTGTTGTGGTTTTTAATATATGTTTAGAAGGATAGTTAACACAACCTTTGCAATTTATCTATTTCCTATAAAAACCTACATAAACTGTGTTAATAGAAAGAGATGATTTTTTCTTCAACTATGGGGAAACTTTTGCTATGATAGCTGCTTCTTTTGTTTCTCTTTTTGAGGTAAGCAATAGGTCCCTTGATAGAATCTCCACAATTTTTTGTTTTGTTTTAATTTTGTATTTTGAACAATGTTCATATTTGCATGTAGTCTACTGGTACATTTTATGCTGCGGCTAGATACGAAAGTGCAACCCCCGTGCCACCTTATGTTACCAGCCGCGGAATTAAATTGTTTGTAACATTGTTAGTACTTTGTTTTTCGGTGTTGATAGATTCGTATTTCAGGTCTACTTTTTCAAGAGCTCTTATTTTGCTGGTGTTTATGCAAATTGCTTTCTGTTTGGGATTATTCCTCCTGTCATGACTTATATTCATCAACAATCCAAGAAGGGAAAAATCAGGTATGGTTTGTGTTTTCCAAGTGATGCTAATTAGAGTTATACATTTCACGATGTAAAGTACTGACACAGGTACGAATACCAAACACGACACTAACACATCGACTCCGATAATAATTTAAGAAAATGAATTTGTTGAATGTAGTCACATGTGTCAGTGTCGTGCCAGTGTTGGGCCCTGTGATGTGTCTGACAACATGTTTCAAAATGTTTGTGTTGCAGAGTTTTACATAACAAAATTAAGCATTCAAAAGAAACACAATGTACCTATGCATTACTGCCCTTCATATTGATGGCATGTCCAACTGACATGACACTGTCACATGTGGATTATTCCATTTTCTCAAATTTCTACCATTGTCGACGTGTCAGTATTCGTGTTGTGTTCGATGTCTGTGTTAGTGCTTCATTGCAGTGCAAACAAGTTATACATATAAACTTACTTTCAATTAATCAATTTTTCAGTCCCTTAGAATTTGTGAAGGGAATTGTAATGAATGATTTTGCAGGCCAACTTTCATTCAAGGAGGAAATGTGACACTTCTGCTGCTTTTCATTGTCTCGGTCATTTTGGGAATTTGGCATTAGATGTTCTTCAAAAGGCAAGGCTTAGAAGGATTGGGTTTAGCTACAGTGAAAGTAGTCTGCCGTCATTGCAATCGGCAAATTTCAACTTCTGGGTTGAGATCGGACAGTTCATATTTCAAATTTGTATTTAAATTATGACTTGGTTGTGTCGGAAATCGGAATATGAGTCATCTAATCTTAATCCAACATTCGAGATCTATGAATACTGTAAATGAAGAGTATTTTGACAGTAGACAATTCGGATTCGGTCTAGAAACAGGACAAATTCTGTACTAATTATGGAGTTATGAATAAATAATTTTTTTGCATTCTGTCAAGCATTCAAGCCTTTTTCATCCTTTTTGATATTCTAACAGTTCATGGTTAGTAAAAAACCATTCGTTTTTGGTCACAATGCAAGAAGCATCCACATCTCCCCACTTCCCCCCATAGCGAGAAGTTGCTCCCATCAATTGATAGGGAAGGTAACTGCAGTAAACAAGTAGTGTTGCATTACTGAATATTACATAATAGAAGGTATTGGACAGGCCAAGAGAAATTGTACATCTCAAAATTAAAAAATCAACTCGGTAATGTATTTTTTGGTTGTGGACAGTTCTAACTATAGCAAAATATATCCTTGATATCCTTCCAATTATAAGAATAAGCTAACTTTGGGCTGTGCATAAAGAGTATGAGACCAAAATTAATCTACCTCGAGTAACACAAGTCCTATGACACCAAGTACAAGCCCGGCAGCTCCAACAATTCCAATGGACTCACCAAATAGCACAGCCGCAAGTACAACCACTGTCAAAGGTTGTGAATCAATAATAACCTGCCATATATCCACTCCAGAGAGTCAAAGCAAGCAACAATTCATGCTCCCACTGCTCCAAATCAACGCAAATTTAACTCAAAACAACTTTTCCTCAAGTCCAATTCTATCATGACACATACAGTATTTACAGTTTGATTTTACCGGTTTAAACATTAATCTCAGTCATACAATGTGCACTAGATAAGGACTATACTGCAGTTTCTAGCAACGACGCAAGAACTAGACATAAACACCCAAACAAAACAGCAACATCAATATAACCTCTGTCCATACATATAAGTCTCATTCGGAAGAAGAAAAAAAGTGTCTCTAAATATAAGTCTTGTTACAAATTACTAGACACATTTATTTTAGTTTATTTTCCGAGTATAGCCCCTATGTGTAGTATTGAATCTGAATAAAAGTAAGAAAGTAGATATTTTCAAGTTCTAGGCATCTAAGGAATATAGTATTTAGTATTGTCATGATCAATATCTTCGACAAACTTTTTTTTTTGTAAGATCTTAGTCAAACTTAGTAATTTTTTTTTTTAAAATTAGTTTAAAGTTATAAATTTATCTTTAATCTTCTATGTTTATGTCGATCCTTTTAAATTATTCCAAGAGGTTAATATGCACTTTCAATGTTAAGTTATGGCAAGAAATTATTTTAACCTTTAAGGTATGATTAAATTGAAGGTTTAAGAAGAAAATGGAGGGGAATTGACATGAATAAGCAACAAAGGTCATGTAGGGGAGGAATTGAGTTGACACAATGCTGGAGAAAATTTTGTATTGGTAATGTATTTGTCGATGGAGATGTTCTTGAATTCACATTTAGGAACATTAAGAACAGTGGTTGAGTTGATGTGAAAAATTTTTTTTGATTACTATTTCCCTTAACTTGGTCATTTTTTTATCAATGCAGTAATCCTTTTTAGTTTATAAATGTGTAACTTAGAATTATGAATCAGCAACATTTACATCTATGTTCTTAGATAAATTGCATCAACATTATTAAAAAGAGTCGAAGCCTGAGCGCAACTACTAATCGGTTTTACTAATAAACAAATTTTCTAAATTATAACTTATTCAAACAAATAATAAGGAATTTCAGAAACACAATATTCTAACTTGCTTGATTTCCACATTTATAAAGGGCAGTAATTTCTTAGAAAGATGTAGCTATTTTCTGTAATTTGATCATTTCTCCTTTAGAGCAATTTTTTTTTCAAAAAACACGTTATTCAACAAAAGGTAGTGGTTACTTTTGGAATTGAAGATGATGGGGCCATTTTGGAAATTTAACTTTGTAATCCATCAAACACAACTACTTTAGAATCTATGTTGTATAACTTCTGTTTTGGTTTCGTTTATGGTAGACCTATCTAGGATTCGATATGTTATGGATCATGGTTTTTTATATTTATATGCATGTAATATCTAAATTTCGAATCAGTTTACTTTTAAGCGTATTAACAAATATGTGTTTGCCAACACATATTTTTCGAAAAAAAACAATTCACCCCGTGCGAAGCACGGGTTCGTAACTAGTTAAAAGAAAAATTATTTAATAAGGAATAAATTGTTACTAAGGGATGCACAACAATTTTTTGATTAGAATTACTGAGTTTAAACAATTTATTTTTCTTTTCTGTTTTTCCTGTTTTTTTTTTTTAGGGTTTTGGCCTAGTCTCCCTCTTGTATCTTTTCCCCGTTTTTTTAATATTACTTCGAGATTGACCGTAGAGGATGGGGATTCATCGGAGTGTCAACCTAGTTGCGATGTCGTTGTTTCCCCTTAATGCATGTCATTTCTCCTGATTTAGCGAGAAAAAAAAATGTCAATAGTTTCTCTCGAACTGAACTATTAGAAAAGTTCAGTGCACCAGTTTTGTATTTTCAAACAAAATCACGACCAATCCTAGTTGAAATAAATAACCCTAGAATTAACATTCTCATCAATACAGCTTAAAGTATTAGTATCAAGGATTTTATCAAGCTTCTTTGTAACAGTAGGTCACTCTTACCTACAGTAGGGACCATGTTGGACTTTTTGGGTATAAAGAATAAGCCAAAAAATTAGAGCAATGTATTATTCTAGTTCTAGTAAAAAATACAACACCCACTTAATATTACGAAACATTGACTATTTATTCCACCTATTTTAAAGGTATGTTTACCACATTCAACCTCAGAAAATTTACTAGCCTTCATTTCATTGTTGGGTTGATCACTACAGTTCCATTTTTATGATTTGATTTTCTGAAAAAATATAAGCTTTTCCAAATACATTAAAGTCAAGCAAAACTATGAAATTCACATGTCATTATTTTTCTGTTTCTCCCCTAGTACATTTAAAAAGGAAAACAAAAATTGACATAGGATATTTTACTACATGATCAACAAATAAGAGAAATTATGACAAAAAATTTAAACAAACATTCATACCCCAATACTTGCTAGTGTGATATCTCATTTATCATTCCCGAGTGTATCCATAATATGTATAGATAGTAAATGCTACATATGTGGAAAGAAATATTCACACGTTACATGATGATTTTATTACTAGAAACTTTACTTTTTTAGTGTAATTTTTTCGGCATCTTTATTTCTCCTATATTATATTTTTGAAAAAGTGTTTTTCCTATATTATATTACTTGAAGCTATTTATTCTGACTTTTTATTTGCAAAAATATCTACACTAGATTATAACATTATAGTTTTCTCACTTTGACTTTTGAAACATGTTTACTATTTTTAATTTGCTTATTTTAGTTCTTCTTTTAACATGAGTGTAATCAAATATGAAGGCCGAGAAGGAATTTGAGAACACAACCCGATGATTTTATTTGGTAATAAAATAAAGTTAATAATTTAAATTGCTGTAATTTTTGCAGTTGTATCATAGCATAGTACTCAATATATCTCTACAATTAAAAATATAAACTCGTGCATCGCACGTGTTAGAGTCTAGTAATAATATAAACTCTTGTTCCCTTTTCTTATCAGCCTCAGAAATTAGGGTTTTCATTTTGTGTTCGGCACGCCTCAAAATGGGAGCATTTGAAGAGTTGCCGGAAGAGTGCATCGCCGCCATACTCTCTCGTATGACTCCGGATGACGTCGGCAGGCTCTCCGTCGTTTCCAAAGCTTTCCGTTCTGCTGCCGATTCTGACACCGTCTGGAATCACTTTCTCGATCCCCAATTCATCGGTTTCATCATCCCACACTCTCATCCTTCCATTGCCAACGCTCCGACCAAAAAGGCTCTCTATCTCGCCCTATCTGATCGCCCCATCATGATCGATAATACTCATACGGTATTATTCTTTGTATTTCCAATTTCCGAATTAATTGTTGGATTTTGAAGTGTGAGTACTAATAAATAAGTCTTGGATATGTTGAAATGCAGAGGATTCAATTGCATAGAAAGAGCGGAAAAAAGAGTTTTTTGTTTGATATTGTACTACCTATTGCCTCTGATTCCAGGTTTTTTCTCAACTTTTCTATCTATTTTATAACCTATAACCACTCAATTAATCTTTATTAACTTGTCTAACTTTTTTTATTTTCTTTTATCACCTTGATGATGAATATTAAATCCGTGAATCAATGGTTCACACTCAATGTTTTTATGGTATTGACTGATTTTATTTCTTATGTAAATGTTAGTTATTGATACTAACACTTATACTTCATTTGTTTGTTTAGTAGGATTGCAACGTCCTAGTGTGAGACTCGATGGGTGGTTGGAGATTGAGACATGAGAGTTTAATTTATGCCTCGAAGATGACGAAGTCCAAATGAGTTTTATTGAGGGAAATTTCTTTCTTGAAGGAATAGAAGTTAAATCAAGCAACCTTGATTGAACTATTCAGGAGTCTTGCATCTTGGATGGCAGAATACTACTTGAAGTTTCAACTTTTCAACATACCATGTGGCAAATATTCATGTTCTAAACGTTAATAAAGGGATTGCTAAAGTGATAAAACCATTATCATTGTTGGTAAAACAATGCCATTATCATATGGATTAAAAAGTTTTCACTATTCTCATACTAAAATCTTCTTACAATTGCAAATTATTATAATATATATACTTGGTTAAGTAGTTTAGTGGTTAAAACTCACACATTATAAATGTAAAGAAGTGGGGTGTTTGGAGTTCGAACACCCTTGCATATAACATGCAATATCTCTACCAACTGAGTTAAACTCACGGGGATATAATATATATTATATCCATATACAATAAATAACATCAAAAGTTTATTGCAACATAGTTAGGTAGTTAGTGCCTTATCATAGTGCCTTATCAATTAAATCGAAGATATGAAGTCTATTTAGTCCAATCATACATATTAGAGATACTAGTTTGTAGTAGTATATATACTTGTAATAACCTCATTAGTGGGATAACTTCCTCATTTGTAATATCACATTTTACTATCAATAGAACAATTTCATAAGCTTTTCTCTCCTTCATCCATGGATGCCATGTTTCCTAACATGGTATCAGAGCTAATCTGGTATCCACCTTGAAGGATATTTTCCGCTGCATTTTCTTGAGAAAATTCAATTTTCTCAATTTTCCTTTTCTCTTCCATTCTTTTTTTCCCCCTTTCTCACTTTCTCGAGAATTTTCGTTCACTTTTTCTCGAGAAATTTCATCCATCTTTCTCTGTTTTTCTTCTTCGTCGTTCTGATTCAATTACCCCCAAATCCTAGGGTTTTGCAATTTCTTGTTCATTTCATACACTGATTCATCTTCTTTCTGTTTGTTTTTGGATTCCATTTCATGTTTGATTAGAATTTCTTATCTGAATTCTTGATTGATCGAGATTTTCTGTCTGTGGCTATTTTGATTTCTTGTTGTGTATGTTCTTATCCTTGCGATTACTTCTCATCGCAATTTCGTTATCACTTTTTCCCCAATTCTTAGGGTTTGCGATTCCAATTCTAATTGAGTTTTGATTTTTCGATCCGATCGTCGTCAGCTTTGTTTCGTTTTTGTTCAAGTAGTTTTGGATTTTCTTATACGATACCTCCTCTATTTTCTCTTCTGACTCACATTCGTTTTCTATGTGCCTTGAGATTTTGGTGTTTTTGGTCTTTATCGCATATGAATGTTGATCCCAAGGTGTTTGTTGAAAGTCCTCACCGGAATAGAGTACATGAAGCTCCCAAGGTGATTGATATTGTTGATTCAGATTGCTTTGGATACTCACAAGTTGTTGAGTTGATTTTGGCTTTGCGAACCGATTGTTGAGTTGATTCTGTTCTGGCTTTGACTGATTCATTGCAACTGGCCTTTGGATATTGGTTTGAGCTGGTTCTGCACTATTTTGAGAATTATTGGGGTCATGTCTCTGCTGCAACATTTGTTTGGTTCGTCATTGGTCTCTTGAGTTCTGAGGATATGCATCTGAAGCAGAATTTTCCGTTGGTAATTAGTTTGCAAAGTTATTTGATGATACCTCTTTGTGAAAGCTACTTTTGATTGCATTATGGACATGATATTGGAAATTGCAGAGCATTTTTGGCTGGCTTTAGTTGGATTCCTTGTTGGCAGCTTGTGCTTATTTGCCATGTTTTTTTTGTCCTGGATCGTGTGTGAAGTTTTTTGGCAAGGTTCCATATATTGTTGGACAGTGTTGGTGTCTCTTGGAGCCTAGCTGATATATTGTTATCTTCTGGTTTTGATTCACTTGTGTTAGAATGGTTATTTGGGCATCACATACTCATCACAGTAGCTTGATTTGGCAACATGACATGTTTGTCATCTACCAATATTACCTCACTTTGCTGATGTGAATGTGGAACTTTGAAGCCTGAAGTTGTCTTTACACAAGGATCAGATTTGTTTCTTTTGGATTTTTTTGTTATGCTTCATGGTTGGAAGCATTGGTTTTGGTCTATGGTTTGAATGCATCAACATGGATTTGTTTTATATGGTTTAAAGACACATCACATGGCTATGCATCTCTATTGGCTTGCATTTGGTTATTCTTGTCTCGGCTCGACATTGGAGGGCATCTCTTTTTATCTATGGAACCTTGGTCTTGTTGCTTCATGGTACCTTTGGTGTCAAGTTTGTTCAACATATGACCTCCTTCCATTGTAGACTTTGGCCTTTCCTTGCACTTCTTTTTCTTTTGGATATCATCATTGATTTTTGATATCCTTGTTCTTCTTGTCTTGTGCTTCTGTTCATGATGGATTAGCCATGTTGATAAGCTTCTGTCATGAATGGTTAAGCGTCGTGCTTCTGTCCAAGGGTGGTTATGCGTCGTTTTTCTTCTTCTTCTTGTGCTTCTGTCTTGAGTTATTGAAAACTCTTGATGGTTAAGCGTTGTGCCTTAATTGGCTTTGTTGATGATTGCTTCTACCAGATGGTGGTTAAGCGTTGCTTTGATGCTCCTTCCTTCAATTGGTTCAACCTTGAGTTGTGGTTGCTTCTTGTTGGATAAGCACTTGTTTGATGACTATGTTTTTTTTTAGCCGATGTGTTCCCGACATCTTTCCTTGTATTTTCTCATTTCAAGTTGGAAGTGTTTTGAACACCTTCCAACTTGAGGGGGACTATTAGAATACTAGTTTGTAGTAGTATATATACTTGTAATAACCCCATTAGTGGGATAACTTCCTCATTTGTAATATCACATTTTACTATCAATAGAACAATTTCATAAGCTTTTCTCTCCTTCATCCATGGATGCCATGTTTCCTAAATATACATTTAATATCTTAAAAAAATGAGTGTTAAATTTATATTTTTGATTGTGGTAGTAGTTACATAACAAAATCAAAGTAATGTATCATAGACATATAAAGCAATAAATGGCAGGAGAAGGCCTGAATCCTATACAGTAAGAGATTACACCCGAGAAATCAATCCAAGACTATCCCTAAGAAGCAAAACTTCAACCATCTAGCTAGAACTTTGCTTTTAAACCAAAGAAACCAAATTACCAAACAACATATCTAGCTACTAGCATTACAAAAGTAAAAGATCAAAGATCAATACAATCAATGAAACAAATCTATCTCATTAAGATAGATCTACAATAGTAAGAACCGTCTACACGACAATGACACAGATTTGGGATTGCTTTTGATTACACCCTTTTTAGAACTAGTTTGTATATGCTCATTACTTATGCTTTTTGGTGAAACTTGTCTATTTGTCTGCTTCTTTTTCTTTTCTTTTTTTGTTAGTTGTTGTTGGACAGAAAAGCTAGATTCGTGCTCCTCAATAATATAATCCCCCCAAAACTTTTGTAAAATGTCCACACTTTTTTGTGCTTTAGAAGAACAAACAGTTGTAGTATGCATTGGTGTGTTGACAGGCTACAAAACAGGAAACTTATATGTTGTTAGAGAGGTATGGTTAGTAGTGATAGGTTGAGGCGTAACACAATGCAGGAGTGTGCTACCCAAACCAGACAAACCATATTCAGGTGCTGAGGGCCTTTTTTCACTACACAAGGTGCCTCCTCTCCTATACCCATCATTTCCAAACCAGTTTCTAAAGGAACATTCATGTCCTTATTATGGATAATAACAATCTGATTCAATGAAGGGACACTAATGTTCAAGTCATTCAACAAAGCCTCCCCATGATAAGCCTCACAATCTGAATATGATAAGCCTCCCATATGGTGCGTCTGGCGCTTCAGTGCGTTTTCTGTGCTGAAATGCTTGTTATTTTTGCCTTTTTAGGTGTTTTCTTCAATATAAGATGTCTGGGAGCTTGGGAATAGAAGTCATCCCTCTATAAATTCTTCTGAGGCCTCTTGAATCTTCATTCTTCATCATCCCAATGACCACATAAATCTTCTGATGTCTTGCTTTGCCTGATTTGCTTGATTTCTTCACGAATTACATTAAGAACACCCTGAAATTGCTATGTTTTGGGAAGAATAAATTTACAGACTCAAATATAGAAAACAATTCAAATGTCCCGAAATCATAGTCAATTGATCTAATACTCCTCTGTTTACTGGTAAAACCTATTAAAATAGGCTAAAAAACATGCCAAGAATAACGTAAGATGACCTATCATCAATGAACTTCTAAGATTCATAGACGAGGGAACCTTTAGGACCATTGAGAATTTAGGAAACCCTAATTTAAGTATTTTTTTTAAATACCTCTGTGAGAGAGTAAGAACCCCACGTACCTCTACGCATGAAGGTGCATCTCCATACAATATTGTCAACCCTAAGCTTTAACACGCGTAAACACTCCGTTGTAAGGTAACAACTTGACAGAATGAGGGGAATGAACCCAGACTTCTGAGAGAGTAAGGCCCCACATGTACAAACCCGTGTGATCAGAATCTGAAACTCAACATGTGCTATGAAATCAAACCCAACGAACTCTTCACTTAAATAAAAGACGTAAATCCAATATCTGAATAATGATTGACCATTAATTTATTCAAACAAATGAATAGAAGAGATTTGAAGAATCGCAATCGCCACTAAATTTCTACAATTAAAATAGGTTACTCCTAAACTATTGAAAAACCCCCTTTTATCTTTTATTTTATTGTTTTAATTTACCGTTTTTTGTTCCTGAATAAGTAACGTTAATTGTCTAGTTGGAATGACAATCCCTGTAGATATGATACTCTACTTACACTTTACTACCAGATAAACAATTTTGGACACTTTCCTAAATCCGACCATCCGTCATCCTTATGGATATGTTTTTTTTACTCCTAGGTAGTAGCTACTTGATATGTTGAAACTCAACATATGCTATGAAAATCTGAAACTCAACATATGCTATGAAATCAAACCCAACGAACTCTTCACTTAAATAAAAGACGTAAATCCAATATCTGAATAATGATTGACCATTAATTTATTCAAACAAATGAATAGAAGAGATTTGAAGAATCGCAATCGCCACTAAATTTCTACAATTAAAATAGGTTACTCCTAAACTATTGAAAAACCCCCTTTTATCTTTTATTTTATTGTTTTAATTTACCGTTTTTTGTTCCTGAATAAGTAACGTTAATTGTCTAGTTGGAATGACAATCCCTGTAGATATGATACTCTACTTACACTTTACTACCAGATAAACAATTTTGGACACTTTCCTAAATCCGACCATCCGTCATCCTTATGGATATGTTTTTTTTACTCCTAGGTAGTAGCTACTTGATATGTTGACTAGGTCCATAGTCTTTCCTTTTGTATACTGCAATGGATCATGTCTTTGAGTTAGTACATGACATCATGTTGGACTGATCTTGCTTAACCTTATTTTGAGATTACATTATCTTTGATGTAGTTATATATTGGAGAGGACCTTTGACCCACATGTTGGGTTGTAACTATTTCATCCACATGTATCAATTCGTTAGAAATATTTTTATTTTGGAAAATATTTACGCTGATTTTATTTGACGGATATGGCGATATTGATATATTCCGCTCTAGTAAAAAATACACTCGCGCTGTTAAAAATCGAGGTGTTACAAAGTTTCAGTCAAAAATAAATTATCTGCATCCCCTAACTTAAGGTCTTGGATCCGCCATTGGTCATGACTTGATATCTCACATCCATAATAGTGTTTATGTACTATTGTTATTCCACGTCACACTAAAGCTTGACTCCGAATACTTTAAGAATAATTCTCTTATGTCTCATGATTAAGTCATACTTAGCGCTCCATTAAAAAAACTAACTATTCTAGGGGCTTTATAACTTTGACATAAACATAATAAAGAAATTATTTATATTATTAATAAATAGTCATGATACATTTCTAATCTTAAACATATAAACATTAGCCTCTTACACCAACACAAACGAATATAGAACTATAAGTTGTAATCTCCCTAATATAATCAAGAGTTACATGTTCCAATTTAACCCTTACATGGATCAATAGGTGTTGTGTTGATGACTTAATATCCTCATAATAAGACAAATTATATTATATTATCTTTTTCATTGAATATATAAAATTTAATCAAGATCTTTTAATTCATGTTTTATGTATCATATCTGATAATCACTATAAATAGTTGATGGTTATATTCATATTTAACCTCAATATAATCTTAGTTGATCAAGGATGAAAACAAAGTCTATTATCTCATTCTTCTTTATTTGTGCACTAGGTTTTATCTCTGTTGTGGCAACTGAGCCATCCAAAGATGAGAAACAATGTATATAAACATAAATAAACACACATATTTTTTTCCTTCTTTTATTATATTCAATACAAAGATTTTTTTTTTTTGAAGAAATTTAATACAAAGTGTTTGTTAATTTGCAGTTGGTGAAATAGAAGAATTCAAATTAAAAGTTTCCTGGAAACGTGGAGCTTGGACCTGGCCAGTCTATGCAGTAAAACGAAAGGGTGGTAAAGGAGGATCAAAAGGTGGATCAGGCTCAGGAGGAAATGGCGGTGAAGGAGGTGCACAAGGTGGAGGTGGACAAATCGAAGATGAAAAAGACAAAGGAAATGGACTTGATGCAAGAGGAGGAGGGGGAGAAAATAATAAAATAGGTTGGAGATATTTGAAGAATTGGGAAGGTTACAATGGTGACATTAGTAGCAAAAGTGAAGGGAATCAAGGGCCTCCATGAAATCCAGATGAATGACTGTGTCTATTTCTTTCCATGAAGTATGTAAAATAAAACCCTAAACTCTATTTTACTCCATGTCTAGTCTATAATTTGATGTACATCTTTATCTAAATTAATTTCTTTCACCATTGTCCTTGGATTGTACCACTTATATTATCAAAGCTAAATGGATAAGAAGTATCACGATTTCATGTTATATTATTTTTGTCAACTCATTTCTTTAATTTCTAATATTAAATATGTCATTTTATGTAACTCAATTGTGAATAAATTACTAGGGTCTCTATAACTCATTAAAGAAAAGTCAAGAACTACAAGAAAATTCAACATGATCAATAGCTAAAATAAATACACATAAACAAAAAGATATCAAGGGACAAAAATAACCAAAAGAATATTTGTGGAGCTTATTTCAATATTTCTCCAGAACCATGGAAATGTAAAAAAAAAAAAATAATGTAAGAGCTCTCCAAAACCTTATATATCTAAAGCAACAAAATAAATGTTTAACAACCCACTCATACTCTTCGAAAAAGAGAATTTAATTTGACACATGAAGTGTTTAACACACATAACCTTGTCGGATATTTGATTCCTGCCTAAGCACCACACTAAGTGTGTGTTTGAATTCAATTTTTGGAAAGTTAAAAGAGACTTTAAAGACCCAAGCATAATTTTTACACTCAAGTTTATTTTGATAAATAATCACTTTTACATAAACGCATTCAAATATAATCAATTTTAGTTTAAAGTAACTTTAGCACTATAGAAACAAACATACACTATCAATTTTAATTCTTCCACTGGACTTATTTGTAAGGCTTATGATTAACATGACATGACTTGAAATTGATTTCTTAATTAATATTGCTAGATATAATTAGAGATTTATTAGATGTTATTGGAGTTAGTTTAATTTATAGTTACAAATAGGTTGATATTTGTTACAAATTAGTTCAAATTTTTAGATACTTGTGATGATGCTATTGAAGTTGTTTGTAGTTTGTTTGGAGTTCAATATTGTTGAGGATTTCAGGCTATTAGGTGTATAAATGTCACTACTCAAAAAAAAATATAGCAAGGAAAACATGAATCTCTATCTAATTATGTCACTACATTTTGCGAGGACAAAATTGGTGAGGAATTTCATTTTTTCGTCACTAATTTCCATCTCTATTTTGTTTTTTCTAGTAGTGTGTAGGAGTATCTTTATCCTATTAGCTAACTTTTGGAGTGAGATTCAAGCCTATTTAATTTGGTATCAGAGTTGAGTTAAAGATTCCAATGTAAAAATTGAACCTAAGACTCACGTTAGGCGTGATAGTTGGTACTAAAGTTGTTTGGAGTTCAACATTGCTTAGTTTCCTAAATTGTTTAATGTATAAATGTGTTCGGGCATCCTCACTCTTTAAGCTAACCTTTTTGATGAGATACAAACCCAATTAACTTGGCATCAAAGTCGGATTAAAGACTACAATGTGCGAATTGAACGCAAGACCCACACTAGACATGAAGGTGAGTTTGTATTGAGAAAAATTCAAGTCCCACATAGAATATAGTATAAAGTCTGAGATCACGCAAAACCCAACATAAAAGCCTACGAAGTCCGGATACTCCAAAAAGGAGACGTACCTGTATTGGGTACGTATCATATACCGATACTCCACGGATAATCGCGGATACGATAGCCACACAAGGATACTTATAAGATATGTATCCTATAAAAGATGAAGAGTAAAAAAGTGAGACAACGTTTTGAAAATTCAGTGGAAATGTATATGATTAAATTTTATAAGAAAACTTTACATTTTTTTTATTTTGTTCATATATATTATTTTTTTTAAAATTGTGATTTTAATAATAATATAATATAATAATCCTAATAATGAAGAGTAATCAATGATGATTTTCTCAAGTACTATACATTCATATAAAAATTTTGTTAACGTATCTTAGCCATATCGTATCTTAAATTTTAAAATTTTTGAGTATCCATATATCACGTATCCGGACTTCATAGATAAAAACTTTATTGTTTTCTTTTTTTTTTTTCGACAGAACTTTTTTATTGTTTGCTTAAAATGTGTTAGATAATTCATTGTTTTGGAAGAAAATATTGGTAAACTGAGATTTTATATAAAAGAAAATATTAAAAAAGATTTAAAGATTAATGAATTGAATAAATGAGTAAATAATCAATTAATCATTGTCTTTGTAAGTCATTCTCAAATTAGTCTCAATACACTTAATAGAGTTAGGGATCAATGACTCACAGAAGCATAGATCAATTTGACTCTTCAATAAAAATACAATTATACATCAGATCGAGAGACCCATGACTCAACCATTTTCACCACCCATCATCGCCACTCCTTGACCCGCCGCCTTAAACCTGCCGTCCACCGCCTCACGCAGCCGTCCTGCAGCCACCACCATCCCTCTCGCCGCCAGACACAATCACAGGGTACTGACAGTGTTGTTACCATTTGGTTCTGTTCTGAAAGAAACATAACTTGATTTCATGAAATCCAAAAACCACATATTTAACCACCCAACCCTCCAAACATTACAACAAAAATGCAACAATTTCAACACCCTTAAACAAGTCCACACCCAAATAATAACAACTGGTCTATCATATCAAACGTATTTTCTTAGTCACTTAATTAACATATCCTCCAAATTTAACTTACCTTATGCTTTCAAAATCTTTAATTATATCCCAAACCCAACAATTTTCCTCTACAATACACTCATTTCATCTTTGATTAATCAAACTAATCAAAATAAAATCCATTTAGCATTTTCACTTTATAATAAAATTCTCATTAACAAAAATCTTCAACCTAATAGTTTCACTTTTCCATCACTTTTCAAAGCTTCTTGTTCTAACAAATCATGGTTTCATTATGGTCCATTACTTCATACACATGTTTTGAAATTCCTTCAACCACCTTATGATAATTTTGTTCAAGCTTCATTGCTTAATTTCTATGCTAAATATGGGAAAATGTGTGTTTCGAGATATATTTTTGATCGAATTAATGAACCTGATTTGGCGACGTGGAATGTTATTTTGAATGGTTATGCACGTAGTGCGAGTTATCATAGTTACTCGAATAGTTTCGATGATGCTGATTTTTCGTTAGAAGCGTTGTATTTGTTTCGTGATATGCAAGTTACGAAAATAAGGCCTAATGAAGTTACGATTGTTGCGTTGATTAGTGCTTGTTCGAATTTAGGTGCTGTTAGTCAAGGTTTTTGGGTTCATTGTTTTGTGTTAAGGAATAAGATTAAGATGAATAGGTTTGTGGGAACTGCATTGGTTGATATGTATTCGAAATGTGGATGTTTGAATCTTGCATGTCAAGTGTTTGATAAAATGCCTGAAAATGATAGGGATTCGTTTTGTTATACTGCAATGATTGGGGGTTTTGCTGTTCATGGTTATGGGAATCAAGCACTCGAACTTTATAGAAAGATGAAGTTTAAGGGGCTAGTTCCTGATAGTGCAACTTTTGTGGTTACGATGTTTGCTTGTTCGCATGTTGGATTAGTGGAAGAAGGGTTGGAGATTTTCAAATCGATGAAGGATGTTCATGGGGTGGAACCGAAACTCGAGCATTATGGTTGTTTGATTGATCTTTTGGGTCGAGCCGGGAGATTAAAGGAGGCAGAGGAGTGGTTAGCAGATATGCCGATGAAACCAAATGCGGTGTTGTGGAGGTCTTTACTTGGTGCGGCAAGAATTCATGGTAATTTACGTGTTGGAGAGGTTGCTCTCACAAAGTTAATAGAGTTGGAACCAGAAACTAGTGGAAATTACGTGCTGTTGTCGAATATGTATGCTAGTGTCGGTAGAGTGAATGATGTTAAGAGAGTGAGGAAGCTGATGAAACATCATGGTGTTAACAAGTTGCCGGGTTTTAGCTTAGTGGAGATAAATGGTGCAATGCATGAGTTTCTTACAGGTGACAGAAGTCATCCATTTTCAAAGGAAATATATTTGAAGATCGCGGAGATTAATAGTAGAATTGAAGAATACGGTCACAAGGCAAGAACAGCCGAGGCTCTGTTCGATATAGAAGAAGAAGATAAAGAAGGTGTACTCTCTTACCATAGTGAAAGATTAGCCATAGCATTTGCTCTTATAGCATCTCCTTCAAGTTTAGCTATAAGAATTATTAAAAACCTTCGAGTTTGTGGGGATTGTCATGCATTTACCAAGCTAATATCAGCGGCGTATCATAGAGAAATCATAGTTAGAGACCGAAATCGGTTTCATCATTTTAGAGATGGGAGTTGCTCTTGTCTAGATTACTGGTGATAATACCATGTTAACATGTTCACCTCACAACAAAATCAATACCTGAATGAAAATATATAGTTTGCTACGTTCATCTGAAATTCATCTGAAATATATATTTTGCTTATATTAATTGCAGTTTTTCTATTGTTGTACTATATGTATTTAATTTCTTAGTAACTGTATCATGATTGATAAGGTGCCTTAAACCCCGTACATATAGTCATGACTGTATAAACACAAAAATGTTTCACCTTGAAGAAGATATTTTGTACACTGCTTCAATTGTACTTGTGTCCTTCACCTTTTAGATTGAGCTGGCTCCATTTCAAAGATGTTCAGGTGAACTTGTTTTTCAACTTTGTTGTAATGTAGCATTCCATATTTCAATCATTGTCGAGAGTAAGCATCTAAGTGTTTGCAGGTAAACCCTTCCGGTCGGAGACTTGTACTGTCATCCAACAGTTGCTACCATAGAAGCAGGGAAAGACATAATTTTGTTCTTTCTTCTGTTCAGAAGCATACCATAAAAATACTTCTTATGCAGAACATTCTGCCAATTTTCATGTTTAAAATATATAAATCTATTAACAATTTATGTTTGTGCACAAAGTTTAATAGACTCTACACATGAACATTTTATTTATTACACGTTATATTTACTAGTAGTATCTATACATTTTTTATTGAACTCTCAGGTTCTCCACTTGTGACTTCAAAAACTTAAAAGGAATCTTTGTTTGGGTGTATCTTCACGTCTTCAGGTTGAACTATTTAAACTGCACCGAAGATCTCAAATCATTAAATATACAAAACTTTGAAGAAATTTGTTTGTAATATGAAATTGTCAAAGTAAATAAGAGAATTGCTAGGTATACACATTTTAACACACATTTTTCACTTAAGAGGACAAAAAGCATTGAAAGAATTATGTGGTTGATTTCATCATCAAAAGATAGAAATTTTGTATTAAAAATTGTGGTTTTCATTTCTCGAGTTAAAAATTGTTGTTTTCAAGACATGATTACTATTGGGGGTTTCTTATGGTACAAATTAACATTTCTTGAGTTAAAAATTGTTGCACTGCCATGTGTAGGTAAAAAGTGACCTTTCCCATGGTGGGAAAGGATTCACCTTTCCCATGTTAACCTTCACTATGTTTCAACACCTTAGGGTGTTCTAATTTTATATGCATTTTATTTTGGTAAAAAACTTCGCTTAATTCTAAACAGATTTTAAACTACCCAAGTGCACTTAGATGAAATGGAATGAGCCTCTTCTAGTTTAACCAATATTTTGGGTTTAAATCCAGCTTTGGGTATGCCCTAAACTCTTAGGGGGAGTTTGCCGCCCATTTGAGTCTCATAAGGTTCGAATGATTAGTCTCTACAGTTGCGTGCGTGGAGGATTCTCGGTTTAAAAAAAAACTGATTTTAACCATGCAATATTTTGCTTCAACTAATTAGTGTTTTTACTAAGTTTTTTTAATTGTATTTTCTAACAAACCGATCAACCAAACTAAATCTATTAATTTGATTCAGTTTCACTTTTTATAAAACAACGATATTGAATCAAACTAAAATAATATAAATTTCATCGGTTCAAACATTTTTTTGACGAAAAACCGATCGAACCATTATATTTTAACGATGATAGACTTTTTGGATTTTTTCTCTCCTTGTGACGTATTATGCACTGAAAATAGTTGGACGGTCTACTCAAGAAAATAATTGATATGGTTTTGTCATGTTTCTTTTCCTATGAACCAAATAAAAGCCAAAAAAAAAGTACAGCATGAGTTGCATGACAAGGACACAATGAATCCATTTCCAATGTAACATGCCACATACGTTACACATACAAATTTACAACATCACGTCAATGTTATTTTAAACCCACCTATTTTTATCCATTACACCAGAAAAACCAGAACCAAACTTTTCAACAACAACAACAAAAACAATTATGAAAATCTCAAGCTCAATAACAATGGT
Source organism: Medicago sativa (assembly GCF_051527215.1). NCBI lineage: Eukaryota > Viridiplantae > Streptophyta > Magnoliopsida > Fabales > Fabaceae > Medicago > Medicago sativa. The sequence continues at coordinate 29,745,080 of NC_140750.1, forward strand.
AGAGGCCTAAGACAAAAGGAGAAACAATACAGGAATTTCCAAATTCCTTATCCACTCTCCTTCTGTCATTATGGCTGAAGAGTTTTCAAAATCGGTTGAAGAAGGAATAAAATTATCGAAACGAATATATTTCGGCAATGATAGAGCGATAACACCGCCAAAACCACCACCAACAATGTCAAAAACAAACACAGCTTTTCTACCGACATCACCGATGGTTTACGCGGTTATTCATGATCCTGCTATTGTTGATAATCCTGATGTCCCTAGCTATCAACCTCATGTGCATGGGAGGTGTGATCCTCCTGCGTTGATTCCGCTTCAGATGATTAACGGTGTTGATCTTAGGGTTGATGCTTGGTTGGATAGTGCATTTGTTGAGGTTGTGGGATGTTGGAGGCTTCATTGTGTTTCTGGGAGTAGGAGTTGTGATTGTATTGTTGTTGTTCCTATGTGTTCTCAGGTACATGTGTGCACGTCTTTCTGCATTCTCATGTTTGTTTTTGTTTCTAATTCTTGAAGAGTTTTTTTGCAGAAAAGAAAAAAATATTCGTCTAAATTAATTTGGTATAATATAAAATTTGATAAAATACACACCTTAATAGATAGTGCCATGTTGTCCAAAAATATAAAAATACAGTGTCAACTGTATCATGTTGATTTTGCGTTGAATGTGAATATCATAGTGGCTAGAAATTCATCTTTTGCGGTGAATAGCCAAGGAGTCCGAAATTCGAACCCTGACACTGCATATTAGTAGCCTAGTTGATATGCTAGTATTTTCTACCTTGAGAGGATTTGAACGCTAGACTTTTGACTCTCCTTCAATCGCTTAGCTCAACTAAATGAGTTACTCATCCCCGTTATACATCAAGGGTACTGATTAGTCAACTTATTCCCTGAATTTATGACCATTGTTCAATTTACTACCTGAATTTTTCAAATAGCACAATAGTCTCTGAAATTGTTTGGCGTCAATCAGTTTCATCATCTGCTAACTTCAGAGGTTACCTGTAATGACGTGCAAAGTTAAACGATGATGTGACCGTTCACATGAGTTTTGTAATGTCAGAAGTTAGTAGAGGGATGCTGAAACTCACTGACACAAAACAAATATCGGGACTATTGTACTATTTTGAAAAATTCAGGGACCAAATTGAACAATGGCTACAAATTTAGGGACAAAGTTGCCTATTCACTCCATTGTTGTATCCATATTTGCGTCAATTTATAACGTGTCTAGGCTAGAACTTCTAGTGTTACATATCCATTATAAGTTTGTCATGGATATTCAGTAAATTCTTTGACATTCATTGTGAAATTAGCCATGAATTTTTTTTAAAGGTGTTGAAAATTGTGTTCTGATACCATTTGGCTAACAGGGTTCAATTCTAGGTGTGGAAGTCAGTGTTCATAGGAAATCATATTCAACTCAACTGGTTGATATGGAAGACAAAACCGATGGAAAGGACAATGCGACCAAACCTCATGATGGAGGCTTTCTCAAGTCCAATATATTTACTTTGACTATACCACAGGTATTATATATAATTATATATAATCTGTTATTCTGAATGTTATTGATATCTAAACTCATTTGATTATGTTATCTGATTCTGATTTTGTTTGTAACAGATAGATGGAGGTTCAAATTTATCAATTAAACTTAGTTGGTCACAAAAGATAACATGCTGCAACGATGTATTCTCCTTGAACGTGCCATTTACCTTTCCGGATTACGTCAACCCTGCTGGGAAGAGAATGGCTAAAAAAGAAAAGATACATATAAACGTGAATGCTGTCACCGGCAATGACATTATGTGCAAGACAGCAAGTCATCCAATGAAGGTTCATATTCAGTTGAACATTTTTTGTTGGATTACAGTTGAAATTTCATGTATAACCAATTAACCATATGTGTGATAATGTGGTTGCATTCCCTGACTGCACAGGAAGTAAGGCGCAGTGCCGGGAGCATAGGTTTCTCACATGACACTGATGTTCTCTCCTGGTCGAAATGCGATTTTAGCTTCTCGTATTCTGTAAGTCTCAATAGTGGTTTTTATTATCATTGTTTTTCAGCTTCGGTTGAAATGTAAACTTATTGGCATGTTACCTAAATACAGGTCTCTTCGAGTCAAATAAATGGTGTGGTTATTTTGGAATCTGCATCTGTCGATGACAATGATCAGAGAGAGATGTTTTGCATGTACCTTTCACCGGGAAATCTTCAAAGTAGGAAGGTTGGTAACGTCTCTAAACTTTGTATGTGTACATTTCTACGTATAATTTTGTAACTGTTTCAGTAATCACTTTGGATTAGCTTCTAACTTATAGCGGCTTCTCATTCAAAATAAATTGCAAAAAAAGTTCGTTTAAGTATATAGTAGTTTATAAAAAAGTTAAATGATAAAATTTCTTAAATGGTCGAGATGCAGATGTTAATTGTAACTTATACTAATAGCAGTTCTTTAAAAAATATGTAGTAAATGTTTTTAATACTTATTTTTTCACAAGTACTTGCTGAGAAGTTTATCGAATCTGCTAGGTATTCAGGAAAGACATTGTCTTCGTTATCGACATAAGTGGAAGCATGCGAGGAAAACTAATTGATGACACAAAGAATGCATTATCAGCTGCTCTTTCTAAGCTTGATCCTGATGATTCATTTAGTATTATAGCATTTAATGGAGAGATATATCAATTTTCAACTTCAATGGAATTGGCTTCAAAGGATGCTGTTGAAAGGGCCATTGAATGGATCAACATAAACTTTGTTGCCGGAGGTGATACAAATATTTTGCATCCATTAAACACGGTAACTTAGATATTCATACAAATTTTTCTGCTTTTTTGTTGGAGATGAGTTTATTTTATTACTAAATCCAATATTCGATAAATTTTATACGCAACACCAGTATTTAGTGTCTGGTTAGTACAATGTTGTGAAATAGCATCTACAAGTTACAACAGTTCTATAATGCATCAGAATTTCATCAAATTGTTATTGTTATGTGATACGCTATTTCGTATAAAGTGTTGTCAAATAGCAGCTATAGACATAATAGCACTGTAGTGTAGCAGAATTTAAACAAACCGCGATTTTCCGCGATCTGTAATTGACAACACTAGGTCAGTAACAAATAGATGTTTTGTTTCTAATCTTCACCATTCATTCAACTTACTGAGAAGTGGTTACTTAACTGTTCAGAACTGTACTAACAAATCAATATAGACTTAAGTTGATGAATATAGATTATAGAATCAAAATGTTATATGCCCGCAGAAAAGATACTATATAGTTCTATTCTGTTCTTTGTTGAATATAGGTGTATTATATGTTTTTCCTTTTATTTTCAGGCATTAGAGATGCTATCCGATGGCCGAAGATCAGTTCCAATTATTTTCCTAGTTACAGATGGAACTGTTGAAGATGAGAGGGAAACTTGTGATATGATAAATAAAAGGATCAAAGGAGAATCAATATTTCCCAGAATTTACACTTTGGGCATAGGTATCACTTCTCTTTTCTATTATATTTAGAGACTGAATCAAAATTTGAATATTGTTACATTATTCTCAAGTTGAAAATTTTAACATTCTTACTATTTTTACTAATTGTAAAAATTTGTTTTTTCGTTCACTTGTATTAATCATAAAACCTCATTCACTCCCAGGTTCATTCTGCAATCAATATTTCTTGAAAATGCTTGCTATGATTAGTAGGGGACACCATGTTGCAGCTTTGGATGTAGGCAAGTTCTGAATTCTAACTTCAAAACGTAAATATCATTTTCATTGTTTAACTTTCTTTTTGTTATAAGATTAGTGACATATTCTAGAAAAAATTTGGTTAACAAGATATTTAATAAACATATGCATAACAAGAGGTTGGGAGTTTGTTGTTAAACACTAGAAAGAAGTATCTTCATCTTCAATGTGACTGTGACCTATTTCTGTTACTTATCGCCAGATTTGGTTGAGCCTCAAATGCTAAAACTGTTTGACAAAGCTGCATCTGTTGTTCTTGCAAATATTACGATGGACCTATTCGATGATCTGGATGAATTTGAGGTAAACCTTTTACCGTTACCTAAACTCTGCAATTCGCTAGTCCCTTGTGCGATTTTTCTGCAATTCGCTATTCGATCACGATGGACCTATTCGATGATCTTTGTGTTTTACATACATTATGTGTCATAATTTTTCTGTTTGAAAATATGAAGACTCATTTATATGATAATACCATGTTGGAATTCACATGTCATGTAAATTTTTTGCAATTATTTTTCTGTTGTATGTGTTACATTTTTATATAGCTTTCTCTGATATTGTAACTCTAATGCTTATTATTTGCAATGTTTATATAGGTTTATCCTTCTCAAATTCCAGATCTTTCATCAAATGGTCCATTGATCTTACCTGGAAGATACAGGGGAAACTTTCCAGAAGTTGTTAAAGTAAAAGGTGTCTTGGCTGATTTCAGTAACTTTGAAATAAATTTAAAAATACAAAATGCCAAGGACATGCCATTAGAGAGGGTAGTGTTCTCTATACTATATAGAATATTTAAATTTCAAGTTTCTTTGTTATATAGAGTTATACTTACAGATTCTTGAAAGGATCTATATTGTGCTTCATTTCCTTCATTATTGATTGTAAATTGAAATTCTGTTGCACTTCATTTTTCTTTAACAGGTTTTTGCAAGAGAACAGATAGAGTATCTTACTGCTCAAGCTTGGCTTACTAACAATAAACAATTAGAACACAAGGTTTGTTATTACTTTTTGTGTCATCACTCCAATTACTCACATGCTATGAAGCCCAGACTCAGACATGGACCGTCAACACCGATAATAATTTGAAAATATAACATAATAAAATGTAATCGTACGTGTCGGTGTCGGACACGATACGTATCCGACACCTGGACACATCTTATCCGAAGAGTATATGTGCTTCATAGCTCACATGTTTGAGTTGAAAATTTTAATTTGAGTTATAATGGTCCCTCCCTTAGATATTAATCCCTTTATATTTCTTTCTGTTTTTAATGACTGTTCTTATGTCACATAATTTTTGTTGGTAGATTGCAAAACTGAGCTTACAAACTGGCGTTTTATCCGAGTATACACGTATGTCAGTTCTTGAGGTTGATCATTTGAAGACGGCCAAGCAATCAGATGGAACAAAAGTATGTATCAGAAACTTGAAAGTTCTTTTTCCTAATTAACATATATTGTTCTGCGAGTTTAATAACTATACACCGACAGTGTAAAAAAAAAACTACGCTGAAGTTCAATCATAATCACTATCATGTCATTGTAAATTTGTAATATTATTTTCTGACATACATGCATAAATATCTACATGGTGAAATATGAATAGATATTTCAGTGTAAATTTCTTAACATCATCACTACATAGTATTAAAATACTTAATATACATGTGAAGTGTAAACTTCACTCTTATCATTCTAATCCTTCTATGAAAATCATGGCAAAAAGGTATCAAAAAAGAAAGGTGAAAAAGACCAAGGTCAGAGAATGCTTTTGCTACCAAAATTAGGCATAGGCTTTGGCAACTTGGCAGCAACTGCTGAGAACACACCACCAGGAGGTGATGAACCAAGCTTGAATGATGGTGCTGAAATGTTTGTTAAAGCAGCCACAGATTGTTGTGGAAGCTGCTTAAACCATTGTTGTTGCATGTGCTGCATTCAGGTCTGTACCAAGATGAACAACCAATGTGCAACTGTGTTTTCTCAGCTATGTATTGGTTTAGGATGCTACAGCTGCCTCAATTGTTGTTCAGAGATGTGCTGTACTGGAGATGAATGATGAAATCTCAAAGTTTGTTGTATCATTGTTGTATTTTAACTGTGTGCGCGCGCGGTTGTTACATCGAAATGTATCTGTATCGTTTTATAGTTCATTTTCCTTCAGATTTGTGTTGTATTATAGATTTTCCAAAAGTTTAGGCCAACATATAAAATTTGCAATAGGAAGTCACTTTTTTCATTTTTCAAAAATGTATCTGTCAAACATTTGTTTATTCTCTCAAAAAAAAAAAAGGATATTTGTTTATTAAAAATACACAACTTTAAAGGACCTCTATTGTCATTTTATCACTTTGGTTACTATCAGAGATTGATAATTATGGCAAGGCTCTTCTAAAGTGCGCATTCGACCGGTTGATAAATAAATGAGTATATGTTGATATTATATGCACACTAGCGTCCAGACGGGCACTCTCGTGCCCGTCTGTCCGCTTTTTCTACTGCGCTAACGTATATAACTCATATACAATATTTTTTTATTAATGTTGATTTACTTTTTACTGATATATCATGGACAAAATTATTAGAATTAAAAGGATGATCATACATGTACTTGATATAAAAAAATCGAACTGATAAAAAAGTAAAATGATACATGAATGAATATGACAATAATTATAGGACCTCGATGATCATTTCAATGAACATCTCAAACTCACTAACTGGTTAGAAAAATGTAGAGGACTATAACCTTTATGTCTTCGAAAGAAAGTAAATATTGTGGCAACATTCAATGTTGGTAAGTTGCATTGAAAATGATAAGTAAAACCTTATCTTGGTCGTTAGCGCAACTTTCTCCCTTCCATCATCTTTGTGTGATTGCAACGTGGGTCTACATTTAGACCGTAGTTGGAGGATGCTCTTAATGATCCTCTATTTTCTTACCATTTTCCTTACTCTCACTTCCTTCCATTTTCCTTGATTAAATATTTCCTTCACAAACTTTGACGAGAAACACAAAATTTGGCAAATGTTTCATAGTTGTTATGAAGGTAACAAATTTATAAAGTAAACATTCCCTTAACGACTTAAGCACGAAGGGTCATGAAATGAAATTAAATTTGTGTTATCTATAACTAATTTTTCTATATTCAAGTACCATGTGTCAAGCTATATAAAGTAGAAGTGCTTTACACATTTATAGTGAAATACTTATAATTAACGTTATTGGTGCTGTTGAATGGGTAAAAACACCTATGGTTTCCAACAAAATTAAGATTTATTTTAATCATAAATAAATCTTGGTTATGCTAAGACACTTGAGTGAAAGTATAAATGAATGTAAATCATACTATTTTTTTTTTAAAGAAAGAATGTAATTCGTACTCTTGAAATGGTGGAGTCCACTTCATCAACGCAACCACTATTTGAATGACTGCATTTTTTCAAATTAAACATCACTATTTTATATCAAATTAAAAATCAACGTCAAATATACAAAATAAAGCTTGAAAAGAGGTAATCGTTATCAAATTCATGGAATTCTTCCTAATAACACCTTCCACTTATCTTTGTGTTTTCGGATTTCCAAATTGATAACAAAGCTATAGACTACTACACTGTGAACATTTAGAAAAAGAAATATTGGAATGGGTAAAATATGTTTTTAGTATCTATAAAATCACAAACTTTTAAGTTTGGTCTTTAGAAAATTTTAATGATAATTTTAGTCCACCACAATATTGTAGTTTGTAAGAATAGTCCCAATTTTGAAAACTATTTTATAAAAAATGGATACTTTTAGTCTTCCAAAATAGTAGTCCCTATAAAATATAATAGGGACTGAAAGTGAATAATTTTTGTAGGGACTTAACATAAAAACTTATAATTTTATAAGGACTAAAAACATATTTAACCCTATTGAAATTAAAAAAAAAAAAAAAAAAGTGCAAAATGGTACATTTACAACACCGATTTGGAGTTAGCAGTTCCATGAAGCTTGTGATATCCATCTAAATCTATGACAACAGGAAACCACTCTCGAAGAAAAAAAAATTAAACAAAGGAAGGTTAGAACATTCTTGTTAAAAAAAAAAAGGAAGGTTGGAAGATTGAAACGCAATTGAAGTTAGATCAATTTTCCACACTAAAAAAAGTGATTAAAATATAATGGGAATTGCATGAGAACTAAAGAAAAACAAATGAATACAATAAATCAATGTAAGGGAAATTCGAAGAAAAAAATCAATGAAGGATATAATAGAAACTAAAAATTGGCCAATAGATCAAAACTAAAATTGAAATTAAAAATAAGAAGTGTAAGACAAAAGTATATGTATGCGTTGTTGTCAAATGGATGAATTGTATCTCTCTCTTTGTTCTGAAATCAATGGATCATAAAAGAGATAAGAAATATAGATATTTGGTGAAACCTGTCATGTTTCCTCTCTATCTTTGGATGAAATGTCTCTTGCAATTGTAATTTGGACATCCCTGCTCCCATTTTCTTTGATTTTTTGTCTTGAAAAGAAAAAACAATAGAACTGTTCAATCCTCAATTCTCATTAGCAATTGGCAAATATAGATAGAGAACCTGTCATAAATCAGTTACTTTGAGTTATTAGAAGCTACTTTGAGACACCGTCATAAATCAAAAAAGTGTGCAATCTGGATTAACAATTCGTGATGGTACAAAATAGTTAAATAGCAAAAATTAATTAAATGATGCACACATCAAGTTTATAGTGGAAACAAAATTTATAGAAGTATGTTTCCTTAAAAAAAACATTTCATAGAAGGATATATGGAGTACTATTAGTTTTACATTTTTCTCACCCAATCATTATCACAACAAAACTTTCCTTTATGATTATCAAGAAACCTCCACTCTGCAAGGCATTTGTGGTTGCAAACTGGTGTAAATGTTGACTTAGCATCACTTTACCATGAATCCTTCACTGCTATAAAAAAAAACTCGGCATCAATAGCAAATTGAAACCCCTTTTCAATAAAAAAAAATAGCTAATTGAAAGTGTGAAATGGATTCGGGCACCGTCGCATCGAATAGAAAGTTCAAACCAATAAGCCATAACAAAAGTCTAGAAAATGAAAAAGTGAAATTGTTCAATTGTTTGTATCATTTGTTATTGGTAACTGCAGTAATTTATATCATTAAGCCGTGAAATTGAAACTGGAATATTCAAAAAATTATTAAAAGATCCAAAGTTTCAACCTCCCCCTTCATGTTATACAATCTTATCATCAACTCTCTCTAATGTCACTTGTTTGTACCCTTTATATCTATGTGTTCCTTATCATCACTATTTTCTTATACAATCTTTCTAATGGGAGAAGTTTATTTTTAATGTATGAAAGGCATGTAGAAACAAACAATTGTTGAAGAAAAATTGAACAATGTAAAACTATAATTAAAAGAAATAGTTGATACGTACTATTCAAAAGAAAAGGAAAAAAAAATATTGGAAAAGAACTGATCATATGCAATCTGACATACCAAAGTTGCAAAGGATAAATTGTATTGAAAGCTCCAAATGTGTACAATTTGCCATTGCCATATTCCTATATTCCTAATTTCGTTCTCTGGTTTTTTTCCTCTTCACAACATAATGAAACCGCTCAGTGAAACGGGTCCTTTCGACAGAATAATCTAACCGCTTAGTTTTTGATTCTATCGAAACTGAAACCGCTCAAACTTCCAACCGTGGGCACTTTAAGACTTGAGTTAGTGCAAGGGCATTTTGGTATTAAAAGAAAAGGCTACACCAAAAAAAAGTAAGAAAAGTATTGCCTTTATTAATGGGTATAGATGCATAACAAGAGTACTAGCAACACACTTTTATCACACGTTTTTCAACACACTCCTTCCCATTGGTAGAAATTTAAATGGGACCCACTAAATAATGTGGGACGCACATAGATTGGGTAGGCCTATATGAACTTCAACCAATACAAAGAGATGTGTCAGAAACTGTGTTGCTAGCATTTTTCAGCGTAACAAATGATGGTGGTTAGAATATAACCATTGGTTCTGTCATTTCGCCGACTACTCTCATTTTTGAGACGAGCCAATTCCTGATATTTATACAATCTATTCTTGAACTAGTAATTGGCTGGCAAATCAGCATCTTTGCATGAAACTTCCCATGTAAAACTGGTCACAACATTTCACATGTAGTCTGTAGAATATGATACCTTAATCTGAAAAACAAAGGCAACATCTTCTAGTTTCTCTTACATCCTTATAATTACACCATTGCATTATCATCCCTTTCTTTTGCCGTGAGATTTTCTGTGACATTTGTCTCGATTTCTATATCCGATTCTTCTTCCTCGTCATCTGATGAAACCACCGATTTCTGATGAAAAGTCTTCTGAATTTTAGTCACTCCCTTTTCCACCGGCCCTATTGCTTGATTTATCGTCAGTACAACATCCTTGACAACCTTTTCATTGATGATATATATATACACAAAAAAACAAACATTACAATGATGACAAGCATGGCTGTAAGTTTTAAAAGTGACGATTAATTCAACTTATGTTATTTGTTATGCAATGAACTTACTCGTTGACCGCCTTCGACAACTATATCCTGGACACTCTCCTTGACACTTGTTTTTGGAGCCTCCACTTGCGTCGTTGTTTCTTTCAGCATCGCTGGTTTCTGCTCCCCCCCTTCGTCTATATCCAATGTTGCTTTTATTGTTTCCTTTGTGACTTTTCCATGTGCAGAAGAGGCAGGAACAAAATTATATGGTTTTGCGGAAAATACAAACACATGAGCAACAGCTGCAATGGCCATCTGCATCATCATTGACATGAGTTGTAATTAGTCTCGGACAAAAAAATGAATTGTAAGGTTGTGTTAAGAAAAAGACTGCATTACAATTAACATAAAGAATGAACCACCTCTATACAGATTAAGAAATCCTGCAGTCCAGTTTGTAATTTTCCGTCATTTGGTAGCACTCTAAATGTGCATAATAGCGCAATACCAACACCCTGCCACCAAGTAGCGAACACTATAGCCTTAAAGCTGATGAATTTCGCAAGTGGCTTTATTGGTTGAAGTCTTTCATGAGTAACATTATAGAACTGCACAAGGCAATACAATGCCCATATCTGGCTGAAATTCAATACTACTGCTATATACGGATACCTGCAAAATAATTAGTGGTTAACAAAGATGAAGATGTGTTTGCCTTAATATTAATTAATGTGTGAAATTAATATAAAGAAAAAATGTATAGTTGAAACATAGGGCACATATATTAGTTAATCGTACGATACACTATGATAAACCATGTTAGATTTTAGCGTGAATTTAATTGGTACGCACTGTCATTTTGAAATGTTTTTTTTCTTAAACCATCAGTTAATACTAATTGTTATCTTAAAATTTGCATTACAATTGGTTGCAACTGCTTGACAGTATAAAAAGTTTTACACAGACAGTGTATCAAAATTAAACTATTCTGGTTTTGCATAAGTAACATACCCGTAGTACCATTTGAATTCCCCATCACCATAAACACCAAAGAGTTCCAGTATCATTGCTAAGAATGCACAAACAGTCTTCAGGATCATCTGCGCTATATCTAACTGAAATTAGGCTTATAAAGTCGCGTTAAAGCTACAATGAACCCTTTTTAAGGAAAATTTTAGCACCTACATATTGGACAAGACCAAATTTTTCAATAGCAAGAAGATCTTTTCCAAGCTTGCATGGATGCCAAAAGAAGTTACAAAATGATCTCTGTTCCGGTCCGTTATTCTCGTCAGAATCATGCAATAAGGGTTTTTCGAGGTGTTCTTCCGATTCATCTTCAAGTAGTTCCACAACCTTTCTTTCACCACCTAACAATTATCATTTAAAGAATGGAATTATGTGAAATATTTTGAAAGTTCTGATATTTAGCATCACATTAGCTAAATTCGTATGACATTGAGGTCACAGACTCAAAGTATATGCAACGTACCTAGACATGCAATGAGATATCTTCCGAAAGAATATAGAGCAAAGGCTTCGTAGTAGTTTCTTAAAATGTCACAAGCAAGAGATAATCTGGGATTCCACAAAGAAATTATCTGCAATGATTGCGAAGAATAAGCCAAAGCTATGAATTATCATTGATGTCACTATTCTATAATTCATCAGAATGTAGAAATTTAATCGAGTCAAGACATCAGCATGATTAGCCTTCATTCCACTTTGAAATAGAAAAATCAAAGACTAGATACAATTGTTCCTTCCAAATGATGCTAAACTGAAATGAGAAATATGTTTGTCAAATTAATAGAAATCTTACAGACTCGGTAGCATAGATTGGGACCATAGAAATGACAGCAACAATCCATTTTTGTTCCTGAAGGTAAACCAATTTTGAGTTAGCCGAAGTTGTTCCTATCTCCTTAAACTTGACTTATAGATCTCATTTTCAACGTAAAAAGTTGCAATTACGATATGCAAAAGCACACATAATTTGTTACTTTTTCTTTCTTTTCTCAAACATGAACAAGTTTTGATCTATTAATCACCAACACTTTATATTAAAGGTATGTCCGACACAACACGGACACATGTGGTTATATTCAATCACTTTCATTTTCTAAAATATTATAATCAATGTCAGTGTTGTATCTAGTGTCTGTGTCAATGCTTCATAGGTTCTTAATCGAATGTACTTTACATTATGATCATGAAATAGTTAAGATTGCTAGTAAATACAGTACGTTAGAAAACAACATAGCTATGAGAAAAACAATTTACCGAAGGATTGGTATACGATCGGAGATGTTGAAAAATGAGAAAAAGGGAGAGCACTAGAGCTACAAGCACAGAACACCCGGCAATGATGAGAGCAGGTTGGTGAAAAATGTTATAGATTCCTTCATAGTTTGAGAAATGATTTGATGCCATTCCTCAAGCATCCTTATCTCCAAAGTACTTCAGAATTTTAGCAGATAAATGAGCATTTATGACACCTCTTTCCTAATGTTGTGTAATTCTTGATCAGCAAAGCATGCAATATGCAAGAATAAATAAACCACAAGATCATAGCAACATGTTTATAAGAACTAAGTCAATTTCCAAACATGGGACTCTTAAGGAGAGCTTTAACACATGTATTGGAGAAGTTTATTTTTTCTCTGGTAGGAGAATACTACTCCTTCCCGAGAAAATCCTATTCAAAGAGTCCGGTACTTAACAGTTTGTCGGATTCTAAATATGAACGTCTCTTTCAACAAAGATTCAAATGGTAGTTTATCATGTGTTGAAATTTGAATCGTAATTTATCATGTTAATCGAGATAATGGAGAGGATCCTAACCCCTATAATAGAATAGAATCAACAAATAAAGACTTAATTCAGTCTTTCACAATTTTCTCACGTCTCACTTTAGTCTCTGACGAAAAATAAACTCATAATCTATGGCATTTACATAGTTGCGACAAACTAGTCCCTAACTTATTATATCAGGGGATTAATTTGTCTCTAGTACGAAAATGTCAGGACTAATTTGAGTTTATTTTTCTGTCCGGGACTTAAACCGAATTGGTTCTTCAATCTATAATTAACAAAATAACTACCACCTTTTACTAGACAAAACCACTTATAATAATAGAATCAATCAATCTCTTGAAAATGCAAAATAAAATTGTCTAAAGTTGCTTCTTCAAAAATAATTGTCTACAATAAACCAATTGCCCTTATTATTCAGACTCGTTACCCTTTTGCACTTCAATATCTGCCAATACTTTATCCATGTTAAGGATTCACATGTATGAGTTTTGTCTATGTTACTAGGATTCAGAAAAATTAAAATTTTAATTCTAATGACATAAACTAAAAAAATTGGAATTTACATGTTATCTATGTTATACTAAATAAACATTCACGTGTTATACAAAATACAATTAAATAATCAATCAACACAGAGAAAAATAGATCAACGAATAAAAACAAGACAAAACCGACCTATATTTGAAAAAACAACCTTGTCTTCCACAATCCAAATTCAGAACCCTTGTCACAAAACAGAAATGTTATTATGTTGTAAACCACTTTGCACAAATTATTGCGAATTGATATATGAGTGTGGTGTTTATTGTATTTTGTTGGAACATAGAAGTGTAACAAACAATATGTGCATGTCTAACAAAGGGATAATTACAATGGCTTGACACGTTTTTCTTGTCATTCGAAACCATGACACGTTAGCTTCATTTTGAATATTTATAAAGGACACTGTATGTTAAACGAGAAATGTTATAATATATACTTTTTAACACAATCTCTTTAATCGATTAAATTTACTTGTGTCCCGCTGAATCATGTAGGTCCCATATAAATTTGGTGTATTCCATGTAAATTTTAACCAATCAAATAAAATCAAATAGATGTTTAAAAATGTGTATTAAAACGTGTGTTACTAATATTTCATGTTAAATTTAGTTACGTATTTGCTCCCTCCCATTTATTCTTCTCTTTGCCAACCAAATCGAAAATCAACACATTTACGTTAATAATGAGAGGGGTGGGAGGGAGTAGGCAGCGGCGTATCCAGGACCTTTTTAAAATAAAGATTTATAATTAATATTATATATATAATATTAGAATGATAAAATTCAATATAATGTCTAAAAAAGTTAATATAATGTCAGGTTAGAGTGTAATGTCCTCGATTTTGATCCAAGACACTATTTCTTTCTTTTGAAAAATTAAGAATTTTTTTAATTCCTAGCAAAAACCTGGATAAAATTTCTTAAAGTAATTTAATTAAAATTCTTAAAATAAACAACCTTTAACATTATTAAATATTATAATCCAATAAAAATTCAACTTTGTCCCTCATACATGCCAAAAATAAAAAAATCAAGCACACGTCATCTCTTCTTTAGTACCTCAAATGTTGGTTGTAAGGGTTAGTTTTGAACATACATAAGATAAAATCAATAATAAATTAAGACAACAAATAAGAATATACATCAGATAGGAATTGTGCTACTCTGGTACCTCTCATATGAACTTCTCCTTTCTTATCAGTAATATGACATTCAGCCTTACTGAAATTCACTTCCATTCCTTGATCACATAACTGACTTATGCTGATCAAGTTGGCAGTTAATCCTTTCACAAGAAGCACATTATCAAGTCTAGGTAGACCATGTTTGATCAAGTTGAGCAAAGGTGATATAGCTGCTAGCATAAAGTCTCACATCCTCAAGGTATTTATCAACTCCAGTCATGTGTCTTGAGCACCCACTATCAAAGTACCAGTCTTCCTTAGATGAAGCTCTTAAGGAGGTATGAGCTATCAACCCAGCATTAACACCTCTTGGGATCCACTCCTTCTTGGGTGGTTTCTGTTGAGATTGCTTAGAGTGTCCATGCAACTTGAAGCAATAAGGTATTATGTGACCACTTCCTTACAATGATGAAAGATCCAAGGACTGGGTTTCTTCTTGGTCTTGGAACTCTGATGTGTTATACCCTAATTTTGGACCTAAAAATACCAGTCAATTTTTCTTTTCTTGCATTATAAGTCATTTGAACTGTCTCTGATCAATTACATCTCTCTCTGCATTTTATTTCAATGTTATTTGCAAAATTCACATGCAAGGGTATTTTAGTCATTTCCTGTGTCAAATTTCTCTCAGTCTTTCAAAATTTTGTTTGAGTCCTTTCAAGTAGTGTGAGTAAGCCTCTGTTTCATTCTATGTCAAAATCCATTTCAAAAACTGCATTTGAAGTCATTTTGGGTCAGTTTTGCCCCTAGGGGCATTTTAGTCTTTTCACGTGTTAAAACCCTGTTTAAATCCTAAAATTTGTCCCTGAGTCTTTTAATTTTGCTTTTATGAGTCTTTGATTCAATTTCTGTTAAAAAATCTATTTCTCAATTGCATCTGAGTCATTTTCAGCCCCAGGGGCATTTTGGTCATTTCACACGAAATTTCGGCAGAGAGGTACTTTAAAGTACCTCATTTAGGCCATTGGTTCGTTTTAGTCCGTTCTGTGTTTTTTATTCGTTTCACTTTACGTTTAGTCAAAATTACCATTTTTTATTCCAATTTTATTTTAGTTTTTTTAAGTCCTAAAGTTTCTAATTTTGCATTTTAGTCCTTAAAGTCATGTTTTTTACGTTTCAGTCCTTTTTAATTTTGCAGTCCAGTCCATTTTTGTTTGGTAATTGCAGGGAAGTCCCCAGGTCCAATTTCAGTCCTTTGGGTCCGAATTTTAATCCAAGTCCAGGTGGCACCATTTCATTGGTGCAGAGCTACACATGGCAGCCTATAAAAGGCTCCAATCATTGCCATTCCATAGAGATGCTAACAACTCAGCAAAAAAATCACCAACACATCACAATTTCTCTCTCCACCCAAAATGAATCAAAACCGTAACAAACTCTGAAAATCTCAAGAACAATGATGAACAAGTTCATCATCTCAAAGCCCTAACTGTCCAGAATCTCAGAAATTCATATCAAACCAGTACCAATCCAACACCAAATCATCAATTCACATCAAATTCCAGGTCAATATTTCACAAATTCACGCTAATTTTCCTCAGATTTCGCAAGAATACGAATTCAACACACAACAGAATCCAACAATTTCAACAAATTTGAAGCAAGATTCTCAGAGATTTCTTACGAAATCATCATCATCGAATCCATTAGCTCTGCAATTCCAGCGCAATTTTGCCATTGGATTGACGAATTGCACGATCACAGAGAAGTTTGAGGACGAAGAAGAAGGAACAAAGAAGATTCGAATCAGAGAGAGAGAAGAGGAAGTTCATTGATTCAGTTCAACAAATCATTCACCAGAAGCTCAAAGGAAATATTCACGAAGATCCTCGTCACATCATCGCTTGAATCTCCAGGTAAACTCTCAAAAAACTTTCTCGTTTAGGTTTCAAATCATCATCGAAAGTTTATAAGCATGAATAAACGGTGAATCAAAGCAGAATTTCCAAAAAAGATTCGAAAAGATTTGAAACCGAAACCCTAGAAATGCAGTCTGTGAAAATCCGCCGTTTATTTCGCAAATTCAAGTGCATAATCATAATCAGTGAGGAAAATAGTGTAGATTAGGGTTTCAATTCAAGGTGTTTCGAAAATCTTTGAAAATCTGAAGAACCATAGGATTCGAATCTAGATCTACTCCGATCTAAGCCTTCTTTGCGAAAAATAGTTTCAAAACCGTAAAGAGGAAGAGAAGACGAGTTCAAGGATGTAAAAATCTTTGAAAAACTCCACCGGTACGGCGGCGCCACCGTCGGACCACCGTACCGGCATGTTTGAACTCGCCGGAAGAAGATCGGAGAAGAAGACTCGTTGTTGCAGAGCTTCTCTCTCTAACTCATGTTAGAGAGAGAAGTATATGTGTATTATGTCTCTCTCTCTCTGCAAACTGCTTAAATATCATGCCTTTGATCCCACGCGCGCGCGTGTTGTGTTCGTTCTGTGTTCCTTCATGTTTAGGCCGTTAGATCTGTCTTGTTGTGAGTTTGTATGGTCCTGATGCGTGTTTGATTTGATCCACTTTGCTTGGTGCGTCTTCAGCCCTTGGATCTTGGTCAAAATTGGACCTGGATCAATCTGAAGGCTGTAAAGCCAATGGATGATCCAGGATCCATCAAAGACCATGGGCCTGGGTCTCTGTTGCTGAATTTCGTTTTTCTTCCTTTTTTCTTGCTATTTGCACCATGTTGCATGTCTTTTATACCTTCTGCATGTTAAAATTCCTCTAAGAAACTCCAAATAAATTTCCATAGGCTTTTGATGATATTCTTGGTGTTTTCATGACATTTTTACATAATAAAATTGACAAAAAATATGCATGACATTTTTTTTATTTATTTTTTACTAAGAATTAGCAATTTTCTTGTAATTTTTAGCTTAAAAAACCCTTGAAAATTCCCAAAAAATTCATATAGGTTTCTTGATAGTTTTTGTAGCATTTTGTGATGATCTTTACATAATAAAAATTGGTAAAAATAATGTGGCTAGTTTTTTCTACTATTGTTGTGATATTTTGTACTAAAAGTGAATGAAAATTTGCTTGGTTTTAATCCAAATTGCTTGATGAATATTGGTGACCTATACCACTTGATTTCATAGGGTTTAGCTACTGTTTGTGTTTAATTTTGTTGCATAATTGTGAATTTTGGTAGGTTACTTAGCTTACAAGCCATTGAATAGTTAAATAATGTAAATATGCTCAAAATTTGTTTTAAAATGCCAAGTAAATCATGTTGCCTTAATTCCCATTCCAAGACTTGTTTCTAAACCTTTAAAAATGCATTGGAATGTGAGAATTATAGGTCATATGGTTCTTGCATTCTATGAATAAATTTTAGCCATATTTGCACTCATTTTGCCCTTATTTTCTATCCTTTATATTCTAGCATTTCTCTTACTTCATTTCCTTTTGATATTGTCATGTCCTACTAACCCCTTTCATTTCATGTTCCATCATTTCATAAGCATCTTCATTCCATCCCATATTCATCTCTATTTCTTCTTGCAATTTAATTTGTACCAAAGTTAGAATGTAAACACTCAGGAAATTTTGTAATATTCTTCTTATGCTTTTAATTTCTTGGCAAAGAGGCCATAGAATGTATCTAGGGTATGATGTAAAGGACAATGGACTCTAATAATGTACACCGACACAAGCACCGACACACGCACACACATCACTATATAGCTAGAATATGCATGTTTAGATGTATGTTTAGGATTGTATGTTTAGATGAATGCCTAGGACTTCTACTTAGAAAAAACCAATTTTCCAAACAAATGTGAACAACTTCACTCAAAGCTTTTCCAAATAAACCTTGGGATCCAACATCCCATTGTATTTTCTTTTCCATTTTCTTAATCAAATTTCAATGAACTCTAATCCTACTTTGACCATATTTTGCAATTCACTAATTCAACCTCACTATTTTCCAATCTCATGCCCTTGAGGCCTCTTTCTATTCTTCAAAATTTCATTTTCAAACTTAAAATCAACCAACAAAAACAAAAGCATTTTTTGAGAGAGAACTACGGTGGATTTGATCCCTTAAACGGGTACGTAGGCAAGGAACAAAATTCCTTCAATTCAACTAAAATAAAAATTCAAACACATTCTTCTCCCTCCAATTCTTCACTTAGTAACTTTTAGGTGTAAATAACATTTTCAAATAGCATTTAAAAATAAAGCGCGCGCGTTGAAATTAAAGACGGTTCCTATAGGTTACTATAGTCGTTATGGGTGCCTAACACCTTCCCGTAGCGAAAACAACTCCCGGACCTCGATTCTCAAGGGTTTTGCTTATTTTTTCCCTTCCCAAGAAAAAATAAGATATCACCGGTTTAAAAGGTTCAAACGTAATCAATGTTTGACACCCGAAAACCAAGATAAAACATGATGTTCCTTAGAATGTTCAAACATTGGATCATTCACAGTTAAGTCATCAGTTCCTGCAGCAGCTATAGGTTTTTGGTCATACCGAGTCTTCCTAACCATCCCATAATCTTCTAGAGCATAGGTAGAATTTCTGTTTCGTTGTTTCTTGCTTAGTGCTTTATAATTAAAGTCGGTACTCTTAGGCTTCTCTTTGTTCTTGGCTTCAAGGATTTACTCCAGTACATTAGTTCATGTAGTCATCATTCTAACATGATTCTTCACATGCTCCAGTTGGGAATTCAGTTGTGTTACCTCATCATTGAGCTCTGAAATTTTGGCTATATTCTCACTCATTTCAAGTTGCAGTTGACTGATGAAGTTCTCTTGCTTTTCCAGCATCTGGCTCACATTTGTACTTCTGGCAACCAGTTCATTGTAGGATGCAACTAATTCTTCATAGCTCAGCTCTTCATCACATGACTCAGTATATGACATAACTCTACCAGTTAAGGTGGTGACATGTTTAGCAGATTCACTCTCCACATCTCCTTCCGAGTCATCTTCATCAGACCATGAGACATCCAAGCTTTTCTTTTGTTTATTGAGAAATATGGCACATTCTGATCTGATGTGACCATATCCTTCACATTCATGACATTGGTCCCCCTTGGATTGAGTACTCCTTTCATCAGCTCGCCCCTTCTTCTCATTACTATGGTGATTGTTAATGTTGAACCTGATGTTCTGACCATTTGTTCTGGATCTTCTGTCAACTTGTTTTAGGATCCTTTTAAACTGCCTTCCAAGTAGCACTACAACCTCTGACAAGTTTTCATCATCCTCATGAATTCCTTGTGTCTCTTCAGTATCAACATTAAACACAAACACAATGCCCTTGCCTTTCTTGTCAGTCTTGCTATTGATGGTTATTTTAAAGTTCTGAAGAGACCCTATCAACTCATCAACCTCCAGGCTAGAGATGTCCTGAGCTTCATCAATAGCTGTTACCTTCATGTCAAATCTCTTAGGTAGAGATCTGAGAATTTTTCTAACAAACTTTTCATCAGAGATTTTCTCTCCAAGAGAGTCAAAGGAATTTGCAATATCAAGGATATTCAAGTGATAGTCCTGTATGTTCTCATCCTCCATCATTTTCAGATTCTCAAACTTAGTAGTGAGAAGTTGACGTCTTGAACTTTTCACCTTAGATGTTCCTTCATGTGCAGTTTTGAGAATCTCTCAAGCATCCTTAGCAACAGTACATTGCTTGATTAATCTGAACATGTTCTTGTCTACCCCATTGAACAATGCATTCAATGCTTTGGAGTTTCCAAGTGCAAGTTCATCTTCAGCAGTGGTCCATTCTTCTTCTGGTTTCAAGACAGCTGTCTTGTTTCCATCTTTGTCAAGAACCACAGGATGTTTCCAACCTTTTAGAGCTGCTTTCCAAGTCCTGCTATCTATAGACTTGAGGAAAACACTCATACGTGATTTCCAATAGTCATAGTTTGATCCATCCAACAGAGGTGGTCTATTCACAAATCCTCCTTCCTTGTCCATAATGCTAGAAAGAAATTTCCCTAAAGCTCACCCTAAAACAAGCAGGGTGCCTGCTCTGATACGAATTGAAATTCTAGCCTGTTAGTTAGAACATGTTCTATGCGATGTTCCAACACCAGACACACAGAAAACAGATGTAGAAATTAATGTTTAAACATCCTGCTAACAAACATAAAATGCACGAAAATAAATGACAAGAAAGTAGAAGGCACAGAAGGTTTGTTGACTCAGTTCAGTGACAAGCACACTTACTCTAAGGGCTAACAAGTCAGGAAGGAAATCCACTAGTGTAGTCCTTATTGTAAAGTTCTCAGCAAACAACGTTTACAACTTAAGACCCAGGACACCAGTCTTGATTTCAACCTAGGAACTCCTAGATCTGAGATCCCATCTCACTATCCCTCAAACAATCACATCCCCTGTGATTATATAATAACAACTCAAAATAGTGAAGTTACCTTCAAACACAAACTACTACCTTCCTTCAAAGCTTTGGTGTAGCAACAAGTTAAAACTCAATAAACAGTCCTAAGCTTGCATCAAGGTGATACAAGAAAGGCTTGCAAATAACAAAAACAGTCCTAGACTTGCATCAAAACGATACAAGAGAAGACACACAAAGAACATGACTCAAAACCCTAAAAAACTATTCTTTTAGAATGACGACTTGAATGAATAATTAGGTCTTGAAGTCTTGAATATATACTGAAGCAACATGGGCTAAATAGTTTTGTTGGGCTTCAGAATAATGTAGATGCTTCAGCTGATCTACATGACGAGAATCAGTAACAAATATAAAAAGTCCTAAAAGGTAGGAACATCTTTAGGAACCGCCAAACATATCCAATGATTTCCTAAAATATTGTTACTCCTTTAGGAATAAAAACACAGCTGATTCTGAACAAATAGCGCGTTGCTTGACCAACAAGAAATAAAGACGTGGATTCCTTAATAAGATAAATCGTGCGTACATCTAGGCATAAAAACAGGGCACATTGAACCGTGCCAGGATGTTGGAACATCATATCCAACATCTCGTAGAAATGCCAAAACATGTTGGAACATTGTATCCAACATCAACACATGGATATTTGTTTTAGCAATAATGAAGCCAATACAAATACCCAATAGATTCTTAATTGTCACCTTGTTCAATTGTCGATAATCCACACACAACCTCATACTATCATGCTTCTTCTTAACCAACAACACATGAGCACCCCACGACGAAACACACGGCCTGATAAACTGCTTCTCGAGCAACTCTTCCAACTGTTTCTTCAACTCACCCAACTCCGATGCAGACATCTGATACGACGCAATCAAAATAGGACTCGTTCCTGGCACCAAATCAATTGCAAACTCCGCTTCTCTCTCCGGTGGTAAGTTGGTAATGTCGTCTAGAAATTTTTTTGGGAACTCTTGCACTAGCGCCAAATCACTAACTCCCATAGTTTTACAAACCGGACCGGACCGGCCGGTCGAACCGGTTGGACCGGGAACCGGTGGTGTGTCCGGTCCGAGCTGCCTATTGGATCGGTTATGTAATTGGACCGGTGCAAACCAGAATGGCTCGGTTAAAACCGGCCAAAACCGGTGACTCAGCCGGTTTACAGAACCGTCCGGTTCGATACTTAGCTTTGAAAAAAAATAACAGAAACACGAAGAAGAAAGGTCTGCAGAAGGAGGAGAATATACTTTGGATTGAAACTCCATCGAGTAACAAGAAGTAGCAGAGAAGAAAAAGGAAAAGTGAACTTGGGTAGCTATTGTATTGGCGGCTGCTATGAATAATGATGTTGCTACAACTATTAGATATTAGGGTTTTTTACTTTTGATTGATGGGCTTGTGAAATAAGCCCAATTCTAATGTTTCATGAACCAGTAATTATACGGTTATAAGATTATTTCCCCTAAAAATAAAAATATTTTGTTATTTCTTGAAATTATATGACTTTAAAAAATAAATCTAGTTTGATATATACATTTACTTAAGTATATAATTTATTTATCATGAATTATTTTAGACATTTTTAATATAGACTGAATCAATACTCATGCATAGATATTTTTTATACATAGACAAGATGAGTAATTTTGATTAATTTGAAGAATAGACTTGTGAAGTTATGTTAATTTCTATGGTTATTTTTGTTTTTGAAATTTTATGGGTGTGTGTGATTAATTTTTTATAGAAAAAAATATTTAATTTAATCAAGTTTAATACTTATATTAATACTTATACAAAAAAATTATAGGGACCGAGTCACACGACCGAGTCATCCGATTCAAACCAATTTAGTCATGCGGTTCAACCATTGACTCAATGGTTCGACCAATGACTCAATGACCCGATACCCCTGCCGAGTCGATCACCGGTCCGGTTTTTAAAACTATGCTAACTCCTTTCTCACTACTTTCCTTCAATGAAGCAAACATCATAAACACACTAGCTTCACCGTCCAAGAACTTCTTCACTTGCTCCGCCGTCAAGAACTTCTCACCCACCTCATCTACTTTCTTAGAGAACGTTATACTTTTGGTTAGACAATTAATGATCACAACAAAAGATAGCATCCAGTTCATACCAAAAATCACCTCCATATGCTTCAACGGAAGACACACAAGATTCAACTCAAAATCAATGTTACCGAAATTAACGGGACACTTAGCACACACCAAGGAAGTAGTCACTGAGCCATTGGCTGGGGTACCGATGACCGTCCCTCGCGATAACAGAGTTACAACCAAATTCAAACGCTCAACACAACTAACCGAGATGAAAGAATGAGTAGCACTAGTATCAACAATTGCAATCAAAGGAGTACAATTGATAAAACACATATCTCGGATAAGATTATCCGACTGCTCCACTTCCTCCCCGTTCAAAGCGAACACCTTACCCGCCGCCTTCTTCAGTTTGGTACACTTAGTACTGATATGACCTGCCTCTCCACAGTTGTAACAAGTAATGTCGTGCTTACATTCATACGACTTGTGGCCTGATCTTTCTTTTATCTTGGTTTTCGGGTGTCAAACATTGATTGCGTTTGAACCTTTTAACCGGTGATATCTTATTTTTTCTTGGGAAGGGAAAAAGTAAGCAAAACCCTTGAGAATCGAGGTCCGGGAGTTGTTTTCGCTACGGGAAGGTGTTAGGCACCCATAACGACTATAGTATCCTATAGGAACCGTCTTTAATTTCTACGCGCGCGCTTTATTTTTAAATGCTATTTGAAAATGATATTTACACCTAAAAGTTTACTAAGTGAAGAATTGGAGGGAGAATAATGTTTTTGAATTTTTATTTTATTTGAATTGAAGGAATTTTGATTCCTTGCCTACGTACCCGTTTAAGGGATCAAATCCACCGTAGTTCTCTTCCAAAAATGTTTTTGTTTTTGTTGGTTGATTTTAAGTTTGAAAATGAATTTTGAAGAATGGAGATTGAGAGGCCTTAAAGGCATGAGAATTTAAGAAAAGGTGAGGTTTGATTAGTCATTTTGCAAAAGAAGTCAAGTATGATTAAGGTTCATTAAGAGTTTGATTAAGAAAAAGAAAAGGAAAATTACAATGGGATTTTGATCCCAAGGTTTATTAGAAAAGCATTTGAGTGAAGTTTGTTCAAGTTTTTTTGGAAAATGATTTTTCTAAGTATAAAGCCTAAACATTCATCTAGACATACAATCCTAAAGATACATCTAAACATGCATATTCTAACCATATACCTAAAGTGGTGTGTGTGCATGTGTCGGTGCTTGTGTCGGTGTACATTATTAGAGTCCATTGTCCTTATTACATCATTGGCCTAGATACATTCTATGGTCTTGCAAGGAATTAAAATGACATGAAAGTAAAGTACACCACCCTAGGTTTTACATTCTAATTTTTGCATGGAATTTAAAGTGCAAGAAATGAAACTATGATGGAAGAATGAAGTATGCTTATGAGACATGAAATAAAAGGGTTAGTAGAACCAATGATATAGAAACAAAATGACAAATGCATAGTAAAACAAATGTGACTTGCAAGTAAAGTAAACTAACAATTCTAGTAAAAAAAGGTGACAAAGGGACTTGAGATTCAATATACTTCTAAAGCAAGTTTGAGACCTAAATTCTCACAACATTGGAAATCTTAGGTGACTTATTTCAAGGAAGGAAATATGAGAATCAAGGAAAATCGACATGCCAAAGATTATAAGATTTTCAAGTCCTTTATGCACTTTATTTCACAAGATCATTTCACATTATTTACAACACAAAGTCCACAAAAATCTAACTCAAAACAGCAAGCACATACCACATTTAATAGGCAAATTCACTCCAAGAAATCACATGTTCAAAGCCACAATTATGTAACAAAATTTCAAGTTCAAAACCACATCAAAACTTCACAAAAATGTCAACAAAAAGTAAGCAACAACAAGAATATATCCTACATGTTCCCGAAATGAATTTCCACATGTAACTTTACTCCAAAAAATAGGGCTCAAATACCAAATTTATTTATAAGAGAAATCCACAAAATCTTCAAAGGTTTTACAAGTTTCTAGCAAGTTTTTAAAACAATGATCAAAGTACTTTTCCACGCATTTTTAACCAAGATTTAACATGCAAGAATTATCAAGAAACATCAAAAAGCATCAAAAACCAATAGTAATTTTTTGGGAATTTTATCATAGAAAAAATCATACGCAGGAGGTGAAAATAGCAAAAAGAACATTGAAACGCACAGGAAGAGGGGTGCGCATAGCAAACGGTCAAACAGACATAGCAGTTGGGCTTTAGAACAAAAGGAATGGATCGGGTAGGGTTGACCCTGAACCAGCATTGCAAATGGGCATGGGTCAAAGCTTTTGTGTAAAATGGGTTAACTAGACAAAACGTGAAAAGCTTCTTCTTCTTCCCATCGTTCCATTCCTTCTTTTCCCATCGCAAACAAAACACAAAATTCTCCTCTTAACCATTCCCTGAATCGCCTTTCTCTAACATACCATCAATCGTCCCTCATCCCCAAACACACAAGAATGAACGCAGGTGCAAAACAAGTAAAAGCAAACACTAACGATAAAAGCTTTGAATCTGACGCAAAAATGGAGAAACAAAACGAATTCGCACGTGAAGCCACAATCGATTTGGACAGACAACACGATTACGGGCACAATATTGGTCATAGATTGAATCCAAGAAGAGGAAGTAATGATACCTTAGGAAGATCGGAGAAGCAGAGGACTTCGGACGGAAAGCGGCAACAACAATTCCGATTTCGCCAGAAACTTCGTTGATCTGAACCTTTGCAAGCTTGATCTTGGACGATTCTTCTCTTCTTCTTGATCACGTCTTGTTCGAATATTGAAGCTCAGATTCTGTTTTCTTGTTCCAATTCTTTCTTGCTTCAGGTTCGGTTCTATGACTTGTTCCTTTGACCTTGGCTTCAGCTTCGTCCTCTTCTTCTTCGGTTTGGCCTTGAATCTGTTCTGAGCTTGTGCGTTTCGATGTTGTTGAATTCAGAAGGTGATTTGGTTATGAGTGGTTGAGGATGAATTGATGTGGTTTGTTGTTGAATTCGGTGGTGATGGAAGAATAGTGATGAATTTGGGTGGTTATGGAGGATTTTTGAAGGTTGTTAGGGTGGTGGAAGTGGTGGTTGAAGGTTGTTATGGTGGTGGAGTGGGTTAGTTATGGTGGTGAAAGTTTGTTGTGGTGGTGAATTGCCACGTGAGAAGAGAAAGGAGGGAAAGAGGAAAAAATTGTTTTGTGATTTTTTATGAATTTTTGTGAAGAATGATTGAATGTGAAATTTTGACTATGGGTTTGACTTATATAGGTGACATGGTAAGCTTTGGGCCAATTGGAATGAGACATGTGGCACTAGACTTGTAACAAACTCTTAAGGACCAATAGCATTTGGACACATGGCACTTGGACTCTAACAAACTTAAAAAGGGATTAAAATGCAAATAACAAAAGTACAAGGACCAAAATGAAAATTAAAACTAAAATTGAACTGAAAGTAATAAATTGAAAATTAACGTAAAGCGAGACGATTAAACGCAACAAAGCAGATCAAAATGAATCAGCAATTTTATGTGAAATGACCAAAATGCCCCTGGAGGCTTAAAACGACTAAAAATGACTCAGATGAATTTTTAAAATGGATTTTTAACAAGGAATTGAAGCAAAGACTTATACAAACAAAATTAAAAGACTCAGAGACAATTTTAAGGGTTTAAACAGAGTCTTGACACATGAAAAGACTAAAATGCCCCTGAGGGCATAACTGACTCAAAATGACTTCAAATGCAATTTTTGAACTGGATTTTGACATAGAATTGAAATAAGGACTTATTCAAACCAGTTGAAAAGACTCACACAATTTTTCAAAGATTGAAAGAAATTTTAACATAGGAAATGACTAAAATGCCCTTTTATGTGAATTTTGCAAGTAATGTTGAAATAAAATGCAGAGAAAGATGTAATTGATCAGAGATAGTTCAAATGACTTGAAATGCAAGAAAAGGAGAATTGAGTTAGTATTTTTAGGTCCAAAATTAGGGTATAACAGCTGCCCCTATTTAAGTTTCTTTGTTCGGAGAGTCAAGAGACGAAGTCTTAGAGTTGACGGGACGAAGATACTTAAATATTAACATTTGCACTGTTTTTGGACATAAAAATACGTTTTCAGATTTTCAAAACATGAATGCCATGCAACATTTTGATTATGAATGCAAGACAAGCAACTGGAGTCTAACAGAGCATGTCATATCACTGGGGATTTAGGTAGACATTGACAGGGTAGACAAACCAGGGGACAAAAAATAGGTACAAGCTGTTCTTTGGATCGAACCTGCCACTTGACCGAGAGATACAAACAAGAGATGGGTACAAACTGTTCTTTGGATCGAACCTGCCACTTGACCAAGGAAATACAAACAAAAGATAGGAACAAGCTGTTCTTTGGATCGAACATGCCACTTGACCAAGAAATACAAACAAGAGATGGGTACAAGCTGTTCTTTGGATCGAACTTGCCACTTGATTGAAAACAAAGCCATATAGGTAGATATAAGCTGTTCTTTGGATCGGAGATATAGACAAAGGGTAGATACAAGCTGTTCTTTGGATCGAACCTGCCACTTGATCAATACCACAACATGTAAGTAGATGCAAACTGTTCTTTGGATCGAACTTGTCGTTTGACCGATAACAAAACATAAGCAAAGGGTACAAACTGTTCTTTGGATCGAACTTGCCGTTTGACCGGAAATATAAGCAGGTACAAGCTGTTCTTTGGATCGAACTTGCCACTTGACCGATAACAAGATACAAATTGGAAGTCTGATTTGACAAGATACCTATTGAGGGTAAATTGTCATTGACTTGGTTTGAAGATAAACATGACCATTTTTGTTGGCCCAAAAGCAAATTGAGAGTAAATCGACATTGATTTGGATTGAATTGGAAGTTGACATTGAAAGAGAGATTGAGAATTGAGATTGAGCAGAGACATAGACATAGACATTGGATTGGAGAGTTGAAATTGAAATTGAGATTGGATTGGAATTGAATTGAAAAATTGACATTGACATTGACATTGAGATTGGATTGAAATTGGAGATTGATTTGAAATTGAAATTGAGATTGCTTCGCATTGACATTAAATTGAAATTGAGATTGCTTCGAATTTGACATTTGAATTGAAATTGCTTCGAATTTGACATTGAATTGAAATTGCTTCGAATTTGACAGTTGAATTGAAATTGCTTCGAATTTGACATTGAATTGAAATTGAGATTGGAAATTGCTTCGAATTTGACAGTTGAATTTGAATTTGACAGTTGGAAATTGAAATTGGATTTGACAGTTTGAAATTGAAATTGAGACTGAAATTGAGTTTGACAGTTGCAATTTGGATTAAGTTGAAATTGGGAACTGAGTTGGGTTGAAAGTTGAAATTGGAAATGCAGCATGTGCGTATGGTATAGCAAGATTATTAAATGTATGAAGCACATAAAATGCATGATTATGCATGTATGAATGCCTGAAATGCATGATTGGTTTGTAGTTTGACAGAGAAGTTTCACAAAGGTAGACAAAACATTGGAAGATTGGGCACGTAGTGGCTCGTGCTGCAACATATTCACAGGGGAAAACCTCTTTGGAGAGACCGTCGTTGAGAGACGTATCAAAACCATGGCTGAGGGCAATAAAACTTGTAAAGGAAGGACCCTTGGAAAGTTCTTGGATACAGGTCGCCGCTGCTAGGCGTGTCAGTGCTGGGTAAACATTGGATGTTCGCACCTGTGGTCAATGCTTTTCATATCATTTTCATTCTTTCATTTTTCAATCCCTATTTTTGCCTGAACCGCCCTTTCGGGTTTTCGATTCACCGGGGAATAAGATTCTTTTCATTGCCCCATTTTTGCCTGAATTGCCTTCATAGGTTGTCAATCAGCGGGGTGCTCATTTTTGCCTAAGCCGCCCTTTCGGGTTTTCAACTTAGCGAGCTTTTCATTTTCATTTTTTCAATTTTTCATTTTCATTCTGTTTTTTCATTCTTGCCATTGACCACAGATCATCCTGGGGAGTAACCTGCTTGTAACAAGTATTGAAATAGACATTGACATTCATTTATTCATGCATGTTTCATTGAAATGTACCTCATTGCTCAGGTTTGCTTTCAAAATAGACAGAAAAAGATTTTTCAATTTTCAAAGATGTTTGTTTCAGATATTGGCATTATCAAATGGAAAAGAAATATTTTGTATATATAGCATTGAAAGTAGAAAGAAAAATAGAGTTTCAAACAATAGCACAGGCTCAAATTGATGTAGAAGAGTGAGAGTTAGCCAAAGGCATGACTTCACGGATTTACAAAGCTTGGAAAATGGTAATTTTATTGGTTGGTGATACATTGAACACGATGACCACTACATTTCATAGAAATTTTGAATTCACAAGTACAGAAGCCTCTGATGAAGACGATCATTGACAGTTGTAGATGCCCCAAGGGTGATGGTGATTTGCCAGATATAGTTACTTGTCTTTTATTGTCAACCTCATTTTTGCATGAACCGCCCTTTTGGGTTTTCGGCTCATCGAGGCGCTCATTCTTGCCTGAGTTGCGTACAATCTCAGCGAGCTCTTTCATATTCATTTTTTTTGTCCCTAACTTTTGCCTGGATCGCCCTTTCGGGTTTTCGATCCACCGGGAAGCGCATTTTTGCCTAGGCCGCCCTTTCGGGTTTTCGACCTACCACGCTGTTCTTTTCTTTTTAGACAAAGTATTTCTTGACTATATCGGCATTAACAGGATTTGGAAGCTCAACACCATCCATGTGGGTAAGAATCAAAGCACCACCAGAGAAAGCCTTCTTGACAACATAAGGACCTTCATAGTTAGGTGTCCACTTGCCCCTTGGGTCGGGTTGCTGACTTATTCTTCTTTTCAATACAAGTTCGCCTTCCTTGAATTCTCGAGGTCGGACTTTCTTGTCAAAAGCATTCTTCATTCGCACTTGATACAACTGTCCATGAGCCATAGCATTCATACGTTTCTCTTCAATCAGATTCAATTGATCGTACCGACTTTGACACCATTCAGCCTCAGTTAATTTTGCTTCCATGATCACTCGAAGAGACGGAATCTCCACTTCCAGAGGGAGAACTGCTTCCATACCATATACCAAAGAAAAAGGAGTTGCCCCGGTTGAACTGCGCACTGTATTACGGTAACCATGCAAGGCAAAAGGTAGCATTTCATGCCAGTCTTTGTAAGTAGTGACCATCTTCTGAACAATCTTCTTGATGTTCTTGTTAGCGGCCTCAACTGCACCATTCATCTGAGGTCTATAAGGAGAAGAGTTGTGATGTTCGATTTTGAATTCTTCACATAAAGCTTGCATCATGCTATTGTTCAGATTGGAGCCATTGTCAGTGATGATCTTGTTGGGAACACCATATCGACAGATGATGTTATTCTTGATAAACTTGACAACCACTTGCTTGGTCACATTTGCATAGGAGGCAGCTTCAACCCACTTGGTGAAATAGTCAATTGCCACTAGAATGAAACGATGTCCGTTGGAAGCTTTTGGTTCAATTCTTCCGATCATGTCGATGCCCCACATAGAGAAAGGCCATGGGGAAGATATAACATTGAGAGCGTGTGGAGGCACATGAATCTTATCAGCATAAATTTGACACTTGTGGCATCTCTTGGCATGTTTGTGGCAGTCACACTCCATGGTTATCCAGTAATAGCCGGCTCTTAACAGTTTCCTTGACATAGTATGACCCGAAGCATGGGTCCCAAAAGTACCATCATGTACATCATGCATCAACTTCTCAGCTTCTTGTTTATCAACACATCTCAACAAGACCATGTCATAGTTCCTCTTGTATAGGATTTCTCCGTCCAAAAGGAATTTGCTAGCCCATCTTCTCAACGTCTTTTTATCCCTGTTGGAGGCACCAGGTGGATATTCACGGTTCTGCAGGAATTGTTTGATGTTGTAATACCAAGGCTTTTATCATTCACATCTTCATCAGCCTGATCTGGCATATTTTCAATAGTAAACACATGAGCGGGTCTATCAAGACGCTGTACTTTGATTACGGGCACGTCGTTCCAGTGATTCACACGAAACATGGAAGACAGAGTAGCAAGAGCGTCAGCCATCTGATTTTCATCCCGAGGGATGTGGTGCAGCTCAACCTTGGTAAAGTATGTCAACAGACGTCTTGCATAGTCACGGTAAGGGATCAGCTTCTCATGATGAGTTTCCCATTCACCCTTTATCTGATTAATAACAAGTGCAGAATCTCCATAGATGTCAAGGTGTTTAATTCTCAGATCAAGGGCTTCTTCAATACCCAAGATGCATGCTTCATATTCAGCTATGTTGTTCGTGCACTCAAAAGTTATTCGAGCAGTGAAAGGAATGTGGTGCCCTTGTGGAGTTACAATGATGGCCCCAATTCCTTTACCATAAGCATTTACAGCACCATCAAACACCAATCCCCACTTACTATTGGGGTCCGGCCCTTCATTGATCAGTGGTTCTTCACAGTCTTTCGCTTTCAAATACATGATCTCTTCATCAGGGAAATCAAACTTAATCGGCTGATAGTCATCAAGAGGCTGATAAGCAAGATGCTCAGCAAGGACACTTCCTTTGATTGCTTTCTGAGCTTTGTACACGATATCATATTCAGACAACAACATTTGCCAGCGCGCGATCTTTCCAGTCACAGCAGGCTTCTCAAAGATGTACTTGATTGGATCCATTCGGGATATCAACCAAGTTGTATGATTCACCATATAATGACGCAGGCGTTTGGCAGCCCAAGCTAAAGCACAACAAGTCTTTTCAAGCATTGTATACCGGGTCTCACAATCGGTGAACTTCTTGCTCAGATAGTAGATAGCATGCTCTTTCTTTCCAGTTTCGTCTTGTTGTCCGAGGACACAACCCACAGAATCATCTAACACTGAGAGATACATAATCAAAGGCCTTCCTTCCACTGGTGGGACAAGGATAGGTGGTTCTAACAGGTATTCTTTAATGCTATCAAAAGCTTCCTGGCATTCATCATTCCATACAACAGGCTGATTCTTTCTGAGCAATTTGAAAATTGGACCACAAGTAGTAGTCATGTGAGATATGAATCTTGAAATATAATTCAGACGTCCGAGGAAACCTCTGACTTGCTTTTCAGTTTGAGGGGCCGGCATTTCTCTGATGGCTCGGACTTTATCAGGATCAACTTCAATGCCTCTTTGACTGACAATGA
Organism: Medicago sativa; assembly: GCF_051527215.1. Lineage (NCBI taxonomy): Eukaryota > Viridiplantae > Streptophyta > Magnoliopsida > Fabales > Fabaceae > Medicago > Medicago sativa. The sequence goes on from NC_140750.1 coordinate 29,777,641, forward strand.
AGCCCAACAACTTTCCAGATCGTACACCGAATGTGCACTTGTTAGGATTCAACCACAGCTTGTACTTTCTCAGTCTTTCAAACATCTTTTTCAAATACACAACATGCTGCTCTTCGTCACTTGACTTTACAATCATATCATCAACATATACTTCAATCTCTTTGTGAATCATATCATGAAACAGAGTAGTCATACCCCTTTGATAGGTAGCACCAGCATTTATCAAGCCGAACGGCATCACCTTATAACAGAACGTCCCCCACGGAGTGATGAAGGACGTATTTTCTCTATCTTCAGGTGACATCCGTATCTGGTTATAGCCAGAGAAACCATCCATGAAGGAGAACACTTTAGACTGAGCAGTACTGTCAACAAGCACGTCAATATGAGGCAATGGGAAGTTATCTTTCGGACTGGCTTTATTCAGATCTCTGTAATCAACGCACATTCGAACTTTCCCATCTTTCTTTGGTACTGGTACAATGTTGGCAATCCACTCAGGGTATTCAGCTGTCATGAGGAAACCCGCATCAATCTGCTTTTGCACCTCAGCCTTGATCTTAAGAGCCATGTCTGGACGAGACCTTCTCAATTTCTGTTTGACAGGAGGACATTCAGGCCTTGTCGGTATCCGATGCTCCACAATCTTGGGATCTAGCCCCGGCATATCTTCATAGGACCATGCAAAGACATCTGGATAATCATGGAGAAGCTGAATAATCTTCCTTTTTACTTCTGGCTCAAGTGCAGCACCGATCTTGATCTCTCGCTTGTTCTCTTCAGTACCCAGGTTGATAAGCTCAATCTCTTCCTGGTGAGGCTGAATGGCTCTTCTTTCTTGTTCAAGCAGTCGAGTGATCTCATACGGTATCTCTTCATTATCCTCCTCATCTTCAGCTTCATATACAGGGAATTCAAAATTTGGAGGAGCCATAGGGTCACTGTGTTCAACGGGTTTATTGTGGTTCAATCTGCATAATATGATTGGGATGATTTTTAGAAAAATGTTTTCTATGCAGATTTTTGAAATTAATAAGAAAATACAGATGTTTTGGTTTTTTCTGGCATTACCATTATTTCCAAGAAAAAGGCACTAAAAAGTAAAAAACAAAGAGTCGTGAGAAAGACGACAACTTTTATTGATAACGGCAAAATGCCGAAACAAACACGCCCTTACAATGATATCACTTTCGCCTTGGGCAGAGCGAAAGGATTGTTATTCTGAAAACAAAGAAAACATGAGCAACAAGACACATTACATGGAAGCATGCATGACTAAAGGAACATCAATGGCCTCCCAATTTCTCACAGTGCCTCCTGGTACAACAAATGTGGGCACGTAACTACTTTCAGCAGCATCTTCAGCAATAACATTGATAAACCCAGCACTGTAGAAAGTTCCAGTTGAAACACCAGAGGTTGGGGAGAATCCAAGGCCCTCTTTACGCTTGTTTTCCACAATCTGAATTACTTTGCCCCAGCCAGCAGCTTGCCCTGCTTGAACAGCCTTCTGGGCGTCTTTCAATGAAGCCATGCTAGTACCAGCCCTTCGGGGTTCTGCACCCTCAACAGTCAAGCCTTGAAACGACGTCCCTTCGGCGGACCCTGCTTCAACACAAGAGAAAGATGACACTTGGCTAACCAGATATGCTTCTTCACCATGTACAGTGACAATCTTACCGTTCCTCATGAACTTGAGCTTCTGATGCAAAGTAGAAGTGACTGCTCCCGCGTCATGAATCCACGGTCTTCCGAGGAGACAACTGTAAGAGGCATTGATATCCATGACTTGGAAAGTAATTTGAAATGTCTCAGGGCCAATGGTGATTGGTAGATCTACTTCCCCAAGAACATCTTTGCGAGATCCGTCAAAAGCTTTAACCAAGTAGCTGCTTCCCCTCAAAGAGATTCCATGATGGCTCAATTGCCTTAATGTGGATTCAGGCATTACATTTAGAGATGATCCAGTGTCCACCAGCACATTGGATATCATGTCAGACTTACAGTGTACTGAGATATGCAGAGCCAGATTATGGTGTTTCCCTGCTTCGGGGAGTTCATCGTCACCAAACCTCAAGTTGTTGCAGGCAGTAATATTACTCACTATCCCATCAAACTGATTCACAGAGACTTCATGATCAACATAAGCTTGCTCTAGTACTTTCATCAACACTTTCCTGTGAGCCTCTGAGCTCATGAGCAGAGACAAGATGGATATATTTGACGGAGTTTGCAGCAGCTGGTCAACAATCTTATAATCACTCTTCTTAATAAGCCTCAGAATTTCATCCAGATTAGACTCGTCAATAGATTGGCCTGTTGGGCCGGAGTTCTTGTCAATAGGAGGAGCAACTGGTGGAGTTACGGTGGAAATAGGTGTGACCACCTTCTTTTGGAACAAGGGTGAACGGACTTTTCCACTTCTCAGAGCTGTAATTTCACTAACAACATTATCAACTGTAGCTGGGGATACCAGAGGCACTTCTACTCCATTTTCAATCATGGTTGCATTGTACTTGTAAGGGATTGCCTTTGTAGAGGCGTAAGATACCGGACCAGGTAACCTGATCACCAAGGGCTCAGCATTCCTTGTCTTAGATGCACTTTCAGCGGGAGAATCATGAAACACTGGCACGATCACACATACATCACTGGCAATCAAGTGCTTGTCATCCATCAGGCTTTGGATATCATTTTGCACCACACAACAACCCATAGGATTTTGAAGACATTCTGAACAAGAAGCATGATCATGATTGAACAAAGAAGCCTGACATAGTTTGACATGTAGCGGTACCAAGGGAGTAACAACATTGCGGACATCCAATATGGGATCCTCTTGAGGAACGGGGATCCTTTCAAAAGCCTCAATCATATTAACAGCAGCATGGTTTGGAAGTGGATTGTCGAGGACATGAGGAGCATTATTCTCAAAGGTCAACCTTCCTCTGTCTATCAAATCCTTCACAACATATTTCAAAGCATAACAACCTTCAACATCATGGCCTTGAGCACCCTGATGGAATTCACATGTAAGATCCTGTCGAAACCTAGGGGGCAAGGGGTTAGGCGGAGGCCTGCCTGGTCTGGTGGCACAATGTCCCTTAGCAAGTAGAGTTGGGAGCAGATCAGCATACCGCATTGGTATTGGTGGAAAATAAGTCCTGGGCCGAGGACCCTGTTGCTGCTGCTGCTGTTGTTGAGCAGGAGGCTGTTGTTGTACTTGTTGAGCAACGGCATTAACGGGTGCTGGTGGTTGACCCGGTGGCAAAGGATATTGCTGGTAGAATGGTGCGAAGAAGGGATGTTGAGAGTACTGCATGTATTAATAGGGTAAAGGTAACTGAGCAGCATTAATAGGAGCGATAGTAGCTGAAGATTGGTTACCGGACACCATCCCTACTTCGGATTCCTTCTTCTTATGATGGCCATTACCATACTTCTTAGGTGCGCTGGTTGAAGATTCACCCTTCTCAAGAACAATAATACCCTCTCTGACAGCCTCCTCTAGACGAGTTCCCATAGTAACCATGTCGGAGAAATTATTTGGAGCAGAGACTATCATTCTTTCAACATATTCCTTCTTCAGAGTCTTCAGGAATGTCTGTGTTAATTCTTCCTCATCGAGTCGAGGAGAAACACGGGCAGCTGCCCCTCTCCATCTCTGGGCATATTCACGGAAAGTTTCATCTGACTTCTGAGACAAGGACTTAAGAGAGTCCCTATTTGGCTTCAGACGGGTATTGAACTCATAATGACTTTCAAAAGCAGCAGCAAGTTCTTCAAAAGTATGGATATTGTCTTTGCTCAAACCGGTGTACCAATCTGCCGCATCTTCTGCTAGGCTGTCTTGGAAGCAATGTATCATCAGTGCATCATTATCTGCATAATTGGCCATCTTTCGGACGTACCGAATGACATGGTTATGTGGACAGGAAGACCCATTGTATTTGTCAAAGTATGGCACCTTAAACTTCTTAGGAATCTCAAATCGGGATACCAAGCATAGATCACGAGCTTTAGCAGAGACATTGTTTCCACGGCTAGCCTTGACCTCACGGATAGGGTTGGGAATAGGCCAGGCCAGGCCAGGCTTTGAAAGGCCTGAGCCTGGCCTACGAAAAATTATACAAGCCTAGGCCTGGCCTATGGCCTATCATAGGCCGTTTTTCCTAGCCTGGCCTGGCCTATTAAAAAGCCTGGCCTGACCTGAAAGCCTACTTTAAAGCCTATTTAACATTAAGGTCATCAAAGAGTTCATTTCACCAACTAAATAGACAAAACAGGCCTTAAAGCCTACTTAAAAACCTATTTTACTAAAAACAAATTTTAACAACATAAAAGGCTGTTTAAAAGCCTATAACAACAAAACAACAAATCACAATGAATTTAGAGCTAATAATAATAATCTTTCGTTAGTACTCATCAATATTTATCAACCATTTGAGTACAATTCACCAAAAAAATAGAAAGTCATATGATTTCATAAAGTGCTTGATATGAGAAAACAAAAAAAGAAATGAGTGATAGAGTGACACTCATTAGTCATAGACTCATAGTCACATGGTCTTAGTCAAAACTCAAAAGTGTAGCAAAAGTCAGCATGTCAACATATCACTCATAGTCAGCTCCATGTACATAGACCACCAAAATGATATCAAATCTTCAAGGTGTAGCAAAAGTCAGCATAATTCAACATATCACACAAGTCAGCAAGTTGATATCAAATCTTCAAGTTGATTTGTATCTCATCTTTATCAACCTTGGGAACCAAAAGAAAAAAATACTTTAGTTATTGGACTAAACAATACCATATGAATATATGAATAAATATTAGTAAAATATCATGACAAAGAATAACCTTTGATTTGTTCTTCACACCATACTTATGACGGAACCAATCACCACCACAAATGAGAGCTTCAACAGATTCTTCATTTAATCTAGAGCGAAATTCATCGATAACTCTACCTCCAGCACTGAATGTGGACTCGGATGCAACAGTTGAGATTGGAATAGCTAGTATATCAGCAGCCATCTTAGACAAGATCGTATATTTCATGCTGTTGTTCCTCCACCAGTCCAAAGCACTAAAGGATTCAGAGTTAGGAACAACATGAACACCTTGATCAAGATAATCTTGCAATTCTGACTTCGTGGGAGAAATGGCTTCTTGCTCCCGAATGGTTTGTAACATTTCATCAATTCCAGTGGCATTTTTAACATTTGTTTGAGAGGAAGATGGATTATCACAATCCAAATTAACATCAGGCCTCAAATAAGACTCTTCCAAAGATAAGGCCACATACTCATCATATAATAATTCCAAGGAACGCCTAACCTTCTCTATATTCTCATCAGAAACTTCCTTGGATTTATATATCTTGGGAAAACATATACAAACACTGTGAAATTTGCACCTAGGATCCAAAACACTAGCTATAGCCATCAACAAATTACAGTCCCCCCAGTATTTGTCAAACTTCTTTTTCATTGGTTTTGCCATTTCTCTCATAAAGAGATCTTCATCTTCATCTGCCATATCAAGTACATGCTTCACCCTCCAGACCTCAGGCAAATACAAATTTGCAGTCGGATACTCACTACCTACATTCAAAATAGTTATATTAAACATTTCTAAGAGTAATAAAGTACAAAAATAGTTATATTAAACACTAGTTACATTAAACATTTCTAAGAGTAATAAAGTACAAAAATTAAATAGTTGAGAAACTACCTGAGATCACATGAGTAGCAGAATTAAACACTTCGAGCAGTTTACGCACTTTCTCAACTTTGTCCCATTCTTCAGATGAAGGGGCATGATCATAGTGAGGCTCTTTTTCTTTGTAGACTGAAAATACAATTTTAAATTTCAAAGCGGTTGACAACATATTGAAGATTGAATTCCATCTTGTAGGACAATCGATGACGAGTTTCCTTTCTTTCAAACCTTTTTGCTCAACCAGATCACAAAAGTTCTTTAGCCTTGCATCATTGTGGTTAACATATTTGACACTCTCTCGAATATTAAAAATGATATCCTTAATTTTACTAAGGCCGTCCTGCACTAACAAATTCAAAATATGCGCACAGCACCTAACATGAAACAAATCACCATTAAGGATTAACTTTCTACTCAGCGATATATTATCCCTAAGATATTTCAAGCACAAATCATTGTAAGCAGCATTATCAACAGATACTGTAAATATTTTACTTTCAATCCCCCAAGTTTTCAAACATTTATGAATAGCATCAGCCACGTCAATACCACGTCTTGGTGCAGGCACTTTCACAAAACTCAAAACTCTTTTCTGAAGATTCCATCCCGCATCAATGAAATGTCCTGTGATAACCATATATTCAACTACTTGATGGCTAGATTTCCACATATCTGTTGTTAAACTAATCTTGCTCACACTTTCCAACTGTTTCTTTAAGATTTTTTTCTCATTCTCGAATAGTTTCAAACAATCACTTCTTGTTGTTTTATGAGTAACCTTGCGAAACTCAGGATTTGCAAATTCAAATGCCCACATCCAAACATCATCCTCAACAACATTAAAAGGATATTCATGAACCATTACAGCAGTTGCAATTATTTCCCTCATCCTTTCATTAGAGTATCCAACACCAGAAGTAAGAAAGGGGTTACCTGAACTCACACGCTTAAATGGAATAGCAGCTTGTCTCTTTTCAGTAGCATCTTGCAATTTCTTGGCTGTGCAACTTAAAAGATGTCGTTTCATTTGACTTGTGCTGGATCCTACCGTCCCAGTAGTATATTGTGCTTTGCAGTGTTTACAAACAGCTCTAAACACACCTTTAGTAATTTCCTTTTCATCGAAATCTTTCCAAATTACACTTGTTTTTTTCCTCTTTCTCCCAACAATTGGTTCAGCTTGAGTTTCTTCTTCTTGGGTTGCATTTGCTTCTGCTTGAGTTGTGTCTGCTCCTGCTTGAGTTGGTTCTTCATTTGCTTGAGAAGACATTTGCTGTACATGGTAAAAACATTAATGAAAATGTGTTATATTAAGTAGAAAACTATTAATCAATTTTATTAGTTTCTGCTTATTGCCTTGTATATCAGTCTAATGAAAATGATTCAATACAAGGGATTAAAATCACTAAAACAAGACCCATGAATCATCGACCCATGAATAGAAAGAGAGAGAGAGAGTCGTTCATCGACCCATGAACAGAGAGAAAGAGGACTCTATACCCTGATGCAATATAAATCGAAACCTTCATTTCTTATTCAGTTTTCATGTTCATTCATTCATCAACGTTTGTTTCAGTGTTCTCAGAAAATCAATATGAGAAAATCAACGTTTGTTTCAGTGTTACAGATTAATGAAAAACTATATGAGAATCTGAAATTAATCTAAAAATAGATAGAAAGGGAAATGGAAAATAGAAATATAAGAGAAGCCAAAGGAATAGGATTCAAACCTGATCGATAAGGTAGCAGCAAGCAGCAGCGATTCAACAGGTGATACGGCGGCCGCGACGGTGCTCAAGAGAAGCCAAAGGAATAGGGTTTGTCGTTTCGTTTGTTTGATATGAGTCTGACTTATGTGACTCTCAATAAAAAATTATTTCTATTTATATTGGGATTGATATTTTTTAGCGGCCAATGGGAATTGGGAATGATTTTTTGTTGATATATATTATATTATAATAATTAGGCCTATTAGGCTTAACTTATGGTATAAATAGTCCGGCCTATCAGGCTTAACAGGCTTTTTTCAAAGCCTAAGCCTGGCCTGTTTTATTAAATAGGCTTTTTAAAAAGCCTTAGCCTGGCCTTTTTAATAAATAGGCCAGGCCAGGCCAGGCTTAAACAGGCCAGGCCGTAGGCCCCTGTAGGCCGGCCTAGCCTATTCCCAACCCTACTCACGGAGTTCTCCAGCCAACTCTTTTAACTGTCGTTTCATAGCTTCCATTACAGGGTCTGGTCCACACGGAGTATCGACATCAATCACCTGTTGCACAGTGTGGACAATAGGATCGGTAACAGTAGTCACTTGAGGTATAGCAATAGATACGGGAATTTGTCCTTGACCAGCAAAACCAGAGACACCAGCAGCAGTATATGGAGAATAGTAAGCTGAGAGACCATAAGGACGCCCATTGGGCATAACAAAACGAGCATCAGTAGCCACAGTAGACAGTGGGATAGATGGAATTGCTTCAGTAGCAGCTGGAACAGATGTGGCTGGTTGTTCCTGTGCAGCCATCATAGAGGACATAACGTCATGAGCCTTAGCCAAGTCTTCTTTCATAGCAGCCAATTCAGCACGGAGCTGAGCATTTTCTTCTTCAAAGTTAGCCATGATCCTTCTCTTGTGAAATCTTGTTTGATGCACTCTATCTGGTTGGTAAATCTTGCGACCACGAGCCACTTTTCAGACTGCGGCGGACAAAACCAGGAGGCAATGAGCACGAGAGAAGTTTTTTGTGCCAAATGAATGCATATGATGCATGAAATGTGTAAATGCATATGCAAAAAGATTCTTTTTATGTGTTATCGAAGGGTTTTAGACAAACTAGAAACTTGTAAACGTTACTAAACAACAATTAACATAAACGGGAAACAAACAACCAACATATAGTTTTACAAGACAATTCCCTTTGAAATGCTAAGCCAAGGGATAGACTTTGAAATGTAAAACAACATAAACAACTGGAAATAACAACAGGAAAAAGGAATCCTCAAGCATAGGAAGTGGAAGCATCATCCTCAGACTCAGACTCATAGCTGCAGTATCGTGCGTAGAAGTCACGAGCACCCCTAGCCCTCTTAGAGTCTCTCATAAGCAACCTATCTTTCTCTTCAATCTCTCTCTTAGCCTTGGCTAACTCTTTCTTCAGTGTCATCACCTCATGAGTCTTCTGCTCATCCTTTCCAATCAAAGTCATAATCAAGTTCTCAGCCTCATAGTATCTAGCCCTCCACTGATGCTTCTCCCGACTCTCCATAGCTAGATGATCCTGATACATCTCCTGAGTAGGTGGGAGTAGAGGCAAAGGCATGGTAGGAATAGATGCAGACACATATCTCATAGGGGGGGTAAGGCATACCAATCTCCACAGCTTGGTTTATCACCCACTGTGTATAGGCCTCATGAGCAAAACCGGACCTTACACCCATGTGCTTCACCTCTTTCTTCCGAAGTTTGGACCAAGCTCCTATGAAATCCTCTCTTATTCCTGTGGGAGCATTGGAGTAGTGAAAGAAGTAAGGAGCTGTAGCAAGATTGATGGGCTTATCTTTCATCGGAAAACCAAATTGTCGCAAAGCAAGCTCCGGGTTATAGTTGATTCCACCCCGGGTACCAAGAAGAGGTACATTAAGAAACTTCCCACCACCAAAGATGATTTCCTTAACCCTAGAAGCGGGCGTGAGCCAAACCACCTCATTAGGAGTGAGAGCCATAATCCTCTGTGAAATAGACCAATTCTCCGGATTGTCGTGGAAAGACTCCGGAAGGTGCGAAATAAACCACCTATAGAGGAGAGGCACACAACAAAGAATGTATCCACGACCCTTGCCGGAACGATCATGAATAGCATGGTATGTGTCAGCTAGCAAAGTAGGAACCGGATTCTTGGAGTGGAAGATCATAATAGCATTCATGTCCACGAAGTCATCAAGATTTGGAAAGAGAATAAGCCCATAGATGAGAAGTGCAAGAATAGCCTCAAGAGTATCCTGACAAGTGGTCTTGAGGTTGGCTTTCTCAAGTAGATACTCTGAAGTGAACCCTCGGATGCGTGCCTTAGTGACAAGATTCTTGGAGACATCGGTGGTCTTGAGATAGAGATCCTTAGCAATAACCAATGGAGTAGGAGGATTTTCAGGTCCTGAGAAAGGTACCCCCTTAGCAATAGATAGACCCATCAAGGAAGAATAAGCCTCTAGAGTAGGCACCAACTGAAAGTCGGGGAAAGTAAAGCACCGATACTCCGGATCATAGAATTGCACTAGAGTGTGCACAAGCTTCTCATCCACATTAGTCTGGAGAATAGTAAGTAAAGCCCCGTAACGATGTCGGAAACCAGTCGGGTCCTCAACCTTGAGTGCCAAATCTCTCAAACTAGCCAAATCTACTTCCTTGAACTTGTAGGACTTAGTCTTCTTCATTCCTACAATGTTTACAAATTCAACTTGTTTAAGCCCTTCGATAACAATGCATGGAAAAAGTTTATGCATGTATGCATGTATGCATGAATGCATGATTATGTTCAAGTTCGGAGAAAACATGGTGGGTTGAAGTTCAAAGTTGAGGAGTCATGGGTGGACACGGTGTCCGGTGAATCTAGGGCTTTAGGAAATAGTAACCGGGTTCTAAAAAGGTTCCCAAGTTGCAACCTCTCCAACGTATATCACGGTGTCACGAGACAACACTCGCTCCATGATTATCCGTGAGAAGGTCTAACTTGAGTGTAGTATCGCGTGACGACTAAAACTCGAGACAACACTCGGTTTAGCCTCCGCACTACATCCTAGAAAATGGCTATGGATGGGTTTGGTTATCTACGGTTCATAGCGTCATAGAACAATTAGAAGTAAAGTGCCTAAACGCGACAACACGCGCCGACAACATCACCCCTAAAATGCCTCAACTATGTGGGATTGATCGCATAATCCAAAACACGAGGCGACCCCCGGAATGAATTGTCGATTATATCCCTCCTAAATCCTAAGTTCACTCAGCCCGGGTGCAGGACTTTTGATATTCTCACCCCACATGTTTGCAATAAATTAAACATTTATTCACATAGGAAAGCAAGTAAAAGAAGCAAGTAAAAATACAAGCGTAAGCATGGAAATAAAGACTAGGCGTAACTCTCGAATCTCCCCAGTGAAGTCGCCAGCTGTTTTATCTTGGTTTTCGGGTGTCAAACATTGATTGCGTTTGAACCTTTTAACCGGTGATATCTTATTTTTTCTTGGGAAGGGAAAAAGTAAGCAAAACCCTTGAGAATCGAGGTCCGGGAGTTGTTTTCGCTACGGGAAGGTGTTAGGCACCCATAACGACTATAGTATCCTATAGGAACCGTCTTTAATTTCTACGCGCGCGCTTTATTTTTAAATGCTATTTGAAAATGATATTTACACCTAAAAGTTTACTAAGTGAAGAATTGGAGGGAGAAGAATGTTTTTGAATTTTTATTTTATTTGAATTGAAGGAATTTTGATTCCTTGCCTACGTACCCGTTTAAGGGATCAAATCCACCGTAGTTCTCTTCCAAAAATGTTTTTGTTTTTGTTGGTTGATTTTAAGTTTGAAAATGAATTTTGAAGAATGGAGATTGAGAGGCCTTAAAGGCATGAGAATTTAAGAAAAGGTGAGGTTTGATTAGTCATTTTGCAAAAGAAGTCAAGTATGATTAAGGTTCATTAAGAGTTTGATTAAGAAAAAGAAAGGGAAAATTACAATGGGATTTTGATCCCAAGGTTTATTAGAAAAGCATTTGAGTGAAGTTTGTTCAAGTTTTTTTGGAAAATGATTTTTCTAAGTATAAAGCCTAAACATTCATCTAGACATACAATCCTAAAGATACATCTAAACATGCATATTCTAACCATATACCTAAAGTGGTGTGTGTGCATGTGTCGGTGCTTGTGTCGGTGTACATTATTAGAGTCCATTGTCCTTATTACATCATTGGCCTAGATACATTCTATGGTCTTGCAAGGAATTAAAATGACATGAAAGTAAAGTACACCACCCTAGGTTTTACATTCTAATTTTTGCATGGAATTTAAAGTGCAAGAAATGAAACTATGATGGAAGAATGAAGTATGCTTATGAGACATGAAATAAAAGGGTTAGTAGAACCAATGATATAGAAACAAAATGACAAATGCATAGTAAAACAAATGTGACTTGCAAGTAAAGTAAACTAACAATTCTAGTAAAAAAAGGTGACAAAGGGACTTGAGATTCAATATACTTCTAAAGCAAGTTTGAGACCTAAATTCTAACAACATTGGAAATCTTAGGTGACTTATTTCAAGGAAGGAAATATGAGAATCAAGGAAAATCGACATGCCAAAGATTATAAGATTTTCAAGTCCTTTATGCACTTTATTTCACAAGATCATTTCACATTATTTACAACACAAAGTCCACAAAAATCTAACTCAAAACAGCAAGCACATACCACATTTAATAGGCAAATTCACTCCAAGAAATCACATGTTCAAAGCCACAATTATGTAACAAAATTTCAAGTTCAAAACCACATCAAAACTTCACAAAAATGTCAACAAAAAGTAAGCAACAACAAGAATATATCCTACATGTTCCCGAAATGAATTTCCACATGTAACTTTACTCCAAAAAATAGGGCTCAAATACCAAATTTATTTATAAGAGAAATCCACAAAATCTTCAAAGGTTTTACAAGTTTCTAGCAAGTTTTTAAAACAATGATCAAAGTACTTTTCCACGCATTTTTAACCAAGATTTAACATGCAAGAATTATCAAGAAACATCAAAAAGCATCAAAAACCAATAGTAATTTTTTGGGAATTTTATCATAGAAAAAATCATACGCAGGAGGTGAAAATAGCAAAAAGAACATTGAAACGCACAGGAAGAGGGGTGCGCATAGCAAACGGTCAAACAGACATAGCAGTTGGGCTTTAGAACAAAAGGAATGGATCGGGTAGGGTTGACCCTGAACCAGCATTGCAAATGGGCATGGGTCAAAGCTTTTGTGTAAAATGGGTTAACTAGTCAAAACGTGAAAAGCTTCTTCTTCTTCCCATCGTTCCATTCCTTCTTTTCCCATCGCAAACAAAACACAAAATTCTCCTCTTAACCATTCCCTGAATCGCCTTTCTCTAACATACCATCAATCGTCCCTCATCCCCAAACACACAAGAATGAACGCAGGTGCAAAACAAGAAAAAGCAAACACTAACGATAAAAGCTTTGAATCTGACGCAAAAATGGAGAAACAAAACGAATTCGCACGTGAAGCCACAATCGATTTGGACAGACAACACGATTACGGGCACAATATTGGTCATAGATTGAATCCAAGAAGAGGAAGTAATGATACCTTAGGAAGATCGGAGAAGCAGAGGACTTCGGACGGAAAGCGGCAACAACAATTCCGATTTCGCCAGAAACTTCGTTGATCTGAACCTTTGCAAGCTTGATCTTGGACGATTCTTCTCTTCTTCTTGATCACGTCTTGTTCGAATATTGAAGCTCAGATTCTGTTTTCTTGTTCCAATTCTTTCTTGCTTCAGGTTCGGTTCTATGACTTGTTCCTTTGACCTTGGCTTCAGCTTCGTCCTCTTCTTCTTCGGTTTAGCCTTGAATCTGTTCTGAGCTTGTGCATTTCGATGTTGTTGAATTCAGAAGGTGATTTGGTTATGAGTGGTTGAGGATGAATTGATGTGGTTTGTTGTTGAATTCGGTGGTGATGGAAGAATAGTGATGAATTTGGGTGGTTATGGAGGATTTTTGAAGGTTGTTAGGGTGGTGGAAGTGGTGGTTGAAGGTTGTTATGGTGGTGGAGTGGGTTAGTTATGGTGGTGAAAGTTTGTTGTGGTGGTGAATTGCCACGTGAGAAGAGAAAGGAGGGAAAGAGGAAAAAATTGTTTTGTGATTTTTTATGAATTTTTGTGAAGAATGATTGAATGTGAAATTTTGACTATGGGTTTGACTTATATAGGTGACATGGTAAGCTTTGGGCCAATTGGAATGAGACATGTGGCACTAGACTTGTAACAAACTCTTAAGGACCAATAGCATTTGGACACATGGCACTTGGACTCTAACAAACTTAAAAAGGGATTAAAATGCAAATAACAAAAGTACAAGGACCAAAATGAAAATTAAAACTAAAATTGAACTGAAAGTAATAAATTGAAAATTAACGTAAAGCGAGACGATTAAACGCAACAAAGCAGATCAAAATGAATCAGCAATTTTATGTGAAATGACCAAAATGCCCCTGGAGGCTTAAAACGACTAAAAATGACTCAGATGAATTTTTAAAATGGATTTTTAACAAGGAATTGAAGCAAAGACTTATACAAACAAAATTAAAAGACTCAGAGACAATTTTAAGGGTTTAAACAGAGTCTTGACACATGAAAAGACTAAAATGCCCCTGAGGGCATAACTGACTCAAAATGACTTCAAATGCAATTTTTGAACTGGATTTTGACATAGAATTGAAATAAGGACTTATTCAAACCAGTTGAAAAGACTCACACAATTTTTCAAAGATTGAAAGAAATTTTAACATAGGAAATGACTAAAATGCCCTTTTATGTGAATTTTGCAAGTAATGTTGAAATAAAATGCAGAGAAAGATGTAATTGATCAGAGATAGTTCAAATGACTTGAAATGCAAGAAAAGGAGAATTGAGTTAGTATTTTTAGGTCCAAAATTAGCCCCACTTTATATTATCCCCCATTCCATACACATCATGTTATCACACTTCTATCATAGCATAGAAAGCATATTCACTTTCAAGTCATCAACATAAGCTCATCACTTTATATTTTAATTGCGAGTTTCTCTTTTCAAAAAACTATTTAAAAGTCTATATTTTAGATCAACGTATTTAAATAAGTAACATGATCATTGTTTAAATAGATGGATGAATTACTTCGGTGTTATTTATAAGAAAGATGACCTGAATTTTTTTTTATCTAAATAGGTTTATAAAAAAGTCTTGTCTTCCTTTGATTAACAAAAAAAAAAGACATGATTTAACCTGATGTAGGCCAGGTTGAAATCTCTATAGACTAGTCTGACCATTTCCAATCCCTACTCTTTGAGTAGTAAGTAGCTAATAACAAAGAATTGATTTTATTTTATTTTTTAAAATAAGGATTCAAAATGGTTGCTTACAATTTTCTCAAGTCCAATCCTTAAAAAAAATTCTCGTGTCCAAATTCAATCATTGACAAATTATTATTTTTTGACAAAAATAAACGATATTCATTCGTTCAAATTGATAGAGTACATCAATACAATATAAATTCAAAGTCGTTAAAAATAAAAAGGTCATTTTGAAAGTTAAGTTTGTACCACATATTCAGATAATGCTGACACAAAATTTTGTCTATGCAACCCCACATTAAGGCCATTTTGGGCCAAAATGTTTTCAACCATATTGACTAAGCTATCATGGCAGTTGACACATTGGCACCACTAACTGGCGCTTGGGTTGATTGTTCTTGCGTAGTTTGGAGCCCACTTTGTTTGTTGGATTGGAGGCCACTTTGTTTGTTGGATGTAGAAGCGTTGTTGGTATGTGGACGAGCCATTTTAGGAAGGGTTTTTTTGTGGTGGTCGGGGTTCGAACCGCGGACCTTGTAGGTTCGAACCTCGGACTTTGCATATATTATGTATTGTCCATACCAACTGAGTTAAGATCACGAGGACATTTCAGAAAGAGCTTTGCCACTTCTTAAATGCATACGTTAATAAAATTTTCCATAAATTTTTTAGTAAATAAGCTTTAGTTTTAAATAACTTGCTTGCAGGATCAAACTAGAAATCCTAGGACATATTTGTGCAAATGTTTTCTAGAAAAGGTTTGAATATCCATGGTGTTCATGAGTTTGAATGCGAAAAAG
This sequence comes from Medicago sativa, assembly GCF_051527215.1. Taxonomy (NCBI): domain Eukaryota; kingdom Viridiplantae; phylum Streptophyta; class Magnoliopsida; order Fabales; family Fabaceae; genus Medicago; species Medicago sativa. Next base: position 29,793,267 of record NC_140750.1, read on the forward strand.
ATGAAGATAAACTGTCTTATTCGACAGATTGAAAAAGGTTTTCAAGATTTAAAAGGAATAAAACTTCAAAGATGAAGGTAAACAATTTAAAAGAAAAGGATTTGCATTGCATGAATAAAAATTGGTACATCGAATCACACATACATTTCTTGTTACTCGTTTCTCGCTATAACTTGGGTACTTTGAGCGTAAAGATTCTGTATTCTTGATTTGTAACCCCCATTTCTTATGAAAAATTCCTGTATATACACAATAAAAAGTAACAGAAAATAACAGTCATAAAACTACAAGTCTTCGCCACATATCTAATATGCTTCCACGTGTCTTCGACCTTTGATCTCTATAACTTGGGTACTTTGAGCGTAAAGATTCTGTATTCTTGATTTGTAACCCCCATTTCTTATGAAAAATTCCTGTATATACACAATAAGAAGTAACTGAAAATAACAGTCATAAAACTACAAGTCTTCGCCACATATCTAATATGCTTCCACGTGTCTTCGACCTTTGATCTTGCCTCTTTATTGACAATTTGAATTTCTTATTGAAACTGAATGGTTTTGAAATCTCTATTATGCCAAGACTGTCATATTCCGTGGAAGTGAACTTCACCAAGAATGAAATTTAGCTTCGACATGAAAATTTTTAATAAGGATGATTATTAAATTTTTCTAATACAGAAAAAAATTGTTAGATGACCATTATCCGTGATTAATTTTTTAAATAACATTTCTTCAAAAAAAAAATTAAATAACAAATAAATTACTCTCATAGTTATCCATGGAAATTGATTACATGACATTATCCATAATTAATTTTTTAAAAAACAAATAAATTAAATTTTGCAAAATGAAAGTAAAATTAAGGAGATTACGAGTGTTATCAAGACGATTATTCTTTTATGGGAGGATAGATTCGTTGTTTTTAAGGATAGAGTCTTAGTTTTTATAGAGGAGGGATAAACTCTTAGTTTTTTTGTTTTAAACGAATGGATAGACTCTTAATTTTTTGAGAGCAGTGATAGACTCTTGGTTTGTTTTTTTAGTTAATATCAGTAATCACTAATCAGCTGTGATTCGATAAACATAAAGTATACGGATAAGAGTGAATAGAAATATGAATTTTACCAAGCTATATAAGGTCACCACTGCTTCATTTTGAAACGCACCAAAAATCACAAACAAAAATGGCTTCTCTAAGATGTTTTGCTTACCTTCCTTTATTCCTTTGCTATATTTTATTTACCCTATATGGAATTTACGCGGTTGAAGTTTCTCATGATGGTAGAGCCATCAAAATCGATGGCAAAAGAAGAGTTCTTATTTCTGGATCAATCCATTACCCTAGAAGCACACCTCAAGTAACAAGCTTTTTTTATTCGAATTTTCATTGATTATGTATATTATTTATACGCTAACAATGTTGTCACGTACTATTTTATATTAGATGTGGCCTGATTTGATTAAGAAAGCTAAAGAAGGTGGATTGGATGCAATTGAAACATATGTGTTTTGGAATGCACATGAACCAATTCGTCGTGAGTATGATTTTAGTGGCAACAACGATCTCATTAGATTTCTCAAAACTATTCAAGATGAAGGACTTTATGCTGTGCTTCGTATTGGTCCCTATGTTTGTGCTGAATGGAATTATGGGTAAACCTAATTTAAATATGGCCCTTTTTACTTTTATTTTGACCTAAATTAATAATATCATATGTTTCATTTATGATTATAAAACTCTTCAATTGTTTAATTTCAGAGGAATCCCTGTGTGGGTTTACAATCTTCCTGGTGTTGAGATTCGGACGGCAAATAAAGTCTTTATGGTAAATAATTGACAATTTTGAATGTCTATAATACCATTGATATATAGCACTTTTTAGTTTTTTTTTTTTTTTTTTTGACAAAAGTACTCTTTAGGTTTTTGTTGCTAATATAGTACTTTTTTGAAGAAGACTAATATAGTACTTTTATTGAATATTAATTTATGATACTATTGATTTTTTTATATAGTATTTTAGTGAATTATTATTTCTTAATTTTCATTGATTTTGGCTTTATAGAATGAAATGCAAAATTTCACTACTTTGATTGTGGATATGGTACGAAAAGAGAAACTTTTTGCTTCTCAAGGTGGTCCTATAATTCTATCTCAGGTAATTCGTTTATTAAAATTATTATTTAACTAAAAATATTTATTTTATCTCCACTTTGTGTATTAATATACTAATTGATGATTAATGTTTCATATTAAACAGATTGAGAATGAATATGGGAATGTTATGTCAGCTTATGGGGATGAAGGCAAAGCTTATATAAATTGGTGTGCCAATATGGCTGATTCATTCAACATTGGAGTTCCATGGATCATGTGCCAACAACCTGATGCTCCTCAACCAATGGTAAGTTTCTACTTTATATTTGTCCAAGTTTTTAACAAAAAAAAATGTTTTTCTATGTAATTAAATTTAGATTATTATAAATTTTATTTATATCAAATAATAATTAAATGATATTATTGTATTTCATTTTCAAGAGGGGTTAAAATAAAAGTATTTAAGAACTATTAGTATTTGATTTTCTTAATTGAATTATTGTATGCCAGATTAATACTTGCAATGGATGGTATTGTCACGACTTTGAACCCAATAATCCTAACAGCCCCAAGATGTGGACTGAAAATTGGGTTGGCTGGTAAGTTTCAATTACACCAATTTTTTTGAAATGTAAAACAAATTGATATATCTTATTTCTTTGATAAATTCAACTTGTAATTAAATTCCTATTATTCTTCTTTGAAGGTTCAAAAATTGGGGTGGCAAAGATCCACATAGAACTGCAGAAGATATTGCCTATTCTGTGGCAAGGTTTTTTGAAACTGGAGGCACATTCCAAAACTACTATATGGTAAATAATTTAGAGTCCAAGTTATTAATATTTGTGGACTAATTTATAAGTAATTTATTGGTAATAACATTTTCTTGTACATGTATATTTTATTTTTAGTATCATGGTGGAACTAATTTTGGAAGAACAGCTGGTGGTCCATACATTACCACTTCATATGATTATGATGCACCTCTTGATGAATATGGTAACCTACATCAATTTTAATTTAATCTAATTAGAATATACATTTTATTTTCTCTTTTTTCTTTTCATGAAGTAAATGTTTGTTTAAAATTTTTGTAGGAAACATTGCACAACCAAAATGGGGTCACCTCAAAGAACTTCACTTGGTTTTGAAGTCAATGGAAAATAGTCTTACCAATGGAAATGTATCTAAAATTGATTTAGGAAACTATGTGAAGGTAAAATAAATGGAAAACAAAATTCTATTTGCATGATTGTATTACTTTATACATTATATGTTATATCTTAGGATAAAAACATTTAATGAGGTATATCATATGCTTTCAATTTGTAGGCTACTATTTATGCAACAAATGGTTCATCAAGTTGCTTCTTGACCAATACCAACACCTCCACTGATGCCACAGTAACATTTAAAGGAAATACATATAATGTTCCTGCATGGTCTGTTAGTATTCTTCCTGACTGTCAAACTGAAGAGTATAACACTGCCAAGGTAACTTTTTCACCATTTTTTAAATTCAGATTCCGTCTAGTATCGGTATCCTACATTCGGGACATCAGTGTCTGTCGATCAAGATTGGTCCGTTCGAAAAAATGACTTTAAATATGGACTGTTTGAATATTGATCTATCGACAACTGATGTCCCGACTACGTATGTGGAGAATGGCTACGAACCAATCACATATTTTTCATAAAGATAAACACAATTGTATTTCTATTTAGTTTTTTTTTTATTAATTGATGTTAATTATTTCTTTTAATAATTAGGTAAATGTTCAAACCTCCATAATGGTAAAGAAACAAAATAAAGCTGAAGATGAACCTGAAGCTTTGAAGTGGGTATGGAGACCAGAGAACGTTCATAATGCTTTGCTTGGGAAATCAAGTGTCTCTGAAAATACAATTGTTGATCAAAAAATAGCTGCTAATGATTCTAGTGACTATCTTTGGTACATGACAAGGTAATTAATAAAACCCTATTAATTTTATCTTTATTTTTCATCTCAATATTCAAATGTCAATCACTAACATTTATTTTATTTTATTTTCTAATGATAGACTTGATATTAATCAAAAGGATCCAGTTTGGACAAATAATACAATTCTAAGGATTAATGGCACTGGCCATGTAATTCATGCATTTGTCAATGGAGAACACATTGGTAATGTGACACATGCTATATTTAAATGACACTCATGGTTGATTAACATTATGTTAAAATTATAACATTGCCAAAGTATTCATTTAATGATATACATGGTTTCTATATGGTTTATAAATAGGTTCTCATTGGGCTACATATGGCATTCACAATGATCAATTTGAGACTAACATTAAATTGAAGCGTGGCAGGAATGATATCAGTTTGCTTAGTGTCACCGTTGGACTTCAGGTATTACATTACATAATTATGCACCATAATTATTATAATTAAAATTATTCAAATATTCAAAAGCACTCATGTTGGTTGCTATTATTGATATTAATATATGTGTATTTTGTGGATAACAGAATTATGGACAAAAATATGATAAAATGCAAGATGGTCTTGTTAGCCCTATTGAATTGATTGGTACAAAAGGTGATGAGACAATCATCAAAGATTTGTCATCACACAAGTGGACATATAAAGTTGGGTTGCATGGATGGGAAAACAAATTCTTTAATCAAGATTCATTATTTGCTTCTTCTTCCAAATGGGAATCTGATCAGCTACCTATTAACAAGATGTTGACTTGGTACAAGGTAAATTAATTTATTTTTCTTCTATACTTGTATTAATATATGGGCAAGTTTTAGATAAGTTCTTTTTGTATTGTACTATTTACTGTTTTCTTTTTACAATTTACACATAGGTTGTATATCCAATAATATATAAATAGAATTGTTTTAAACTTAACTAAATATTTTAGGAGTTTAATTACCATCCACTTATAGTGTGAAGTTGTTTCACACATACATTCTGCGATGTGTTATCACGTCAATTAATAAATACGACAACTTATGTGTTTTCATATTCAATAATTAAAATGTCAAAATTTAATTGTATGTGTAAAACAATTATACATTGTTACCGCATACTGATTAAATTCATTTTTAATCCATGTGTTATGTTATAATTGGTGAATAAAACAACATCTAGGTTTTATATATATTTTTTTATTTTTTAATATTAATTTAAAATTGTTACAATTGTCCATCTTCAATTAACTAATTAGATTGTTTGTTTATAATTGTTAGACCACTTTCAAAGCTCCACTAGCATCAGACCCTATAGTTGTTGATTTACAAGGTTTGGGAAAAGGTTATGCATGGGTGAATGGTCACTCTCTTGGTCGTTATTGGCCTAGTTATAATGCAGATGAAGATGGTTGTAGTGATGATCCTTGTGATTACCGTGGAGAATATACTGATACAAAATGTGTTAGCAATTGTGGCAAACCCTCACAAAGATGGTTAGTTAGTTAACATGCTCAATTAATTACTATTTTAATTTAAGATAATAATAATAATAATATCAAGTGTGACAATTATGTTACTTTGAATAATTTAGGTACCATGTCCCTCGTGACTTTATTGAAGATGGTGTGAACACGTTGGTTTTGTTTGAGGAAATTGGTGGTAACCCTTCACAAATAAATTTCCAAACAGTTATTGTTGGAACTGCTTGTGCAAATGCTTATGAAAATAAAACTTTGGAATTATCATGCCATGGTCGGTCCATTTCGGATATAAAGTTTGCAAGTTTTGGAAATCCACAAGGTACGTGTGGAGCATTCACTAAGGGTAGTTGTGAAAGTAATAATGAAGCTTTGTCTCTTGTAAAAAAAGTAAGTTTTTACTTGATTTTATTACTTGCTATTTCAAGATTATTTTATATAATATAGTATATGATGATGATTAATTAACTTTGTTTTTTGGGTTTTATATAGGCATGTGTTGGCAAGGAAACATGCTCAATTGATGTTTCAGAAAAAACATTTGGGGCAACTAATTGTGGAAATATAGTCAAGAGGCTTGCAGTGGAGGCAGTTTGTGGTGTTTAGGTTGATTTTTAGCCTATAAATTTGGGACATGAACCTCAGTTATCAAGTATGGTAATCTAGTTTAGGTATTATATTCAAGTTTTTTTATGTGGTTTTTGCAAGTTTAGTTAGTTAGTTTTTGAAGTTGAAACTCTTGATATTTTTCATTTTGAATCTAAATAAAACTTGGTTATTATTTTATTTACCGATTAAGACTCAGTTTTCTTACACAAGATATGACATTTCATATTTTGATTTAAATTACATTGCGATTCCATAACAAGAATACAAATTACACAATAACTACTCGTAACTAACTAACTAATATAATAATATATCTAATGACTCCTTATAAAATAAACTATCTAAGTCATTATTTTATTATCATTATGGATCCGATCCTATAAGAAATTCTCAAATCAGGTCAAGCTTTAGGTTATTTTTGTTTCGTGTTACCCTCTCTTTCCTAAGGGAGAGACCATAGTAATTTAGAGTTCGGAAATTGCCACGGCCTCCTATGCATAATGCGACTTCCATAAAAACATACTTCTTTTCACCAATTTCTATTTTTTGAGAATCCTCTTTTGAACAACTAGCTAAGTAAACACCGTCATCTTTAACGGAATTGATTTAAGCCACACTTTGGAGGTGAAACCTTGTTCATCGTTCCACACCCACTTGTCTTGTTAACTCTGATAATTAAACTATGTGCAGAGCTACTATTACTGCATGTAGTATACACATCCCATTTGCAATCTGATTTGCTTAAATTGGTAGGGGAAAGTCGAACTTAACACTTAGTGTGTTCGCACATGCTTAAAAAATTTTGCGCAACATCATCATCATGTTGATATTATCATTCTTCTTCTTGGTTAGTTAGTGCAACATCCCCACAAAACATACTGTATGACTATCAAATATTTGGTGCATGTATTTGATTGGAGAGAAGCGAAATTCTATTTAATAGGAAGGTGGCAAACCTTACAGAGGGGACCAATAATATTAAAAGGTTGATTTGGTCTTCTTATAGCAATCTCAATAATTTTAGTATCAGTCTCATAGGAATCTCAAGAAGTCTAAACCGAGGAAATCCCTTGGGGGTATCTACTGGAGTTAAAAGATTTAATAACAATGAGTAAAGGCAAATTTCTTTTCATCTTTTCTGATAATGTTTGAATTATGAGTCTCATATTGCATAGAAAATAAATCTCAATCTGGTAACAGTGGCGGGGTTTTAAAAAACGGAACGTTACCGCAAAAACGGCCGTTACAAAACGGTATCGGCGGCATCCGTTACCGTTTTTGCCCCTTTTAACGCTGAGGAAGAAATTCACATAGAAAACGCCGTTACGACCGTTACCGAACACCGTTACGACCGCAAAACGCCGTTACGGCCGCAAAACGCCGTTACAAGCTCAAAAAAGCAGAAATTTAAAATTGCTTGTAGTTGTTTCATCTTTCAATATTCCAGATCCGGAATCAAGATGTGAATCTAGAGAGAGAAAAATCGGAGCTTTGATTGTGTTGTGACGAGAAAGAAAAACAGACAATAAATGAATAATGATAGATAGAGTTAGAGAGTGAGTGACCCGTTTGTGTTGTTGTGTAATGCGTTTTTTTGCTGTTTGTTTGCCACTCTATTGTCTTTTGTTTGCTGCCTGTGTTCTGTATTGTTGTATGTGTGTGGTGTAGGAAAAATTAGATTGTATGTGTTGCTGTGTGTGCATTTTGATAATATAGGACGAGGTGTTTTTTATTTTATTTTTTATTTTGAATGTAGCCTATTTTTGTTATTAATTTACTTTAAACATGTTATATCAATAGGATGATTGATTAATTTAAGTTATTATACATGATAATATAAATAATTTAAATAAGAATTGTGCAATGTTGTGGTTAATTTACACCGCAAAAATCGTTATTTGTATCGCAACGTCCGTTACTGCCGAAATCGCAAAAACCTTAACGCGACCGGGACCGTGACCGCGACCGTTATTTAAAACCTTGGTCATACTAAATGATACAACCTTTTTGGCATTCTTACCTTTCACAAACTGATTAAATCCCAAAAATAATCCTACACAGCCAAAGAAAAAAGACACGAAATAAGAAATGTCCTTGGTTTTATACTTCATGAAAGCACAAATGCAACATTGTTGGTGTACATCTTTGATTATATTTTGTTGTCACAACTCCACACTTGTAGGTGTCCTTCCTCGTAACATCTCCAGTTGAAAACACTATTAGCACATAGTCTTAACTTTTTGTAATTGTTGTGATTGGTCAAACTTGTTTTCAATTATAGTCAAAACATTTCAAATCGCTTTCGCTAAAACTCCGCTATTCACTCCCTTCTTTAGCGCGCAACCTTATTGGCCATATAGACCAACAGAAGTTGCTAAAAAATTTATGTACGAGACAAATAAGGCTAAACAGTATGTTTCTTTTTTGTATTATTTAAAATTAAAACATGTGATCTCTCTTATATCATGATTTGATTTGATTTAATTTATTTTATTATGTCTATTATAAATTACTAGCAAAAAGACATGTACTCACGTGTCCGTCTTTCCGCTCTTTTTATCGAGTTAATGTTTAAAAATTATGAACGGTATTTTTTATGAAATTTTGATTTTGATTAAAAGTATAAATATAAATGTTTGTTACTTTCAAAATATAACAAACTAAACCAATCATTTTTAATAATTTGAGAGAGTGATGGAGAGAAAGAGGTAGAGAGAGTGAAAGGCGGTGGTCCTAGGAGAATGGGGCAACCGCGTCGGAAGTCATTTTCAACGGCAGACAGGGTGCCAGAAATTTGGGGAGTGTGAAAGAGGGAAGCGTAAGGATGGGGTGATCGAGGACAGCACAGACAACGGGGTTCTTCGTGGAAAGGAGGTGCAGGGGATTGGTAGTTTCAGCAGTCTTGGGTTAGGGATTCTTTAAGGTACAAAAAAAAGGTAGAGGTTAGTGGTTTTCGATCGGCTGAAGGATCTGGCAAGGCAGGGAACAACCACTGTTACGGGGAACAAACAGGTGCAGCTGCGGCATGGAATTGATAACCGCGCCGCACCCAATTCTGATGTGCAGGCCAGCAATGCAAAACTCCAAGGCGTTGCGTGTTGCTGCTACAGGAAAGTCGAAGTTACGGTTACATTCATTAACAGGCAGTGAAGTGAATACGACTCCTAAATTGTGACGGTTTAAAGCAAGCACCTAGAGCCTGAAATCTGAAGATTGATAGCTTTCTAAGTCGGATAGGTTTTGAAAAATGCATCAGTGGTAGTGGTATTGTATGTGAAAAGCTCAGCAGAGAAAGGTAACTTGCTTGTCTGTCTGTATGTAGATGACCTCTTGGTTACAGGAAGAAATGAGGCACTCATAACTAGTTTCAAGTCATTTATTCTTAGAGAGTTTGAGATGACCGATTTAAGTGAACTATCCTATTTCTTGAGGATAAAGTTCAAAAGAACAAAAGAAGGAATTATAATGCATCAAAGCAAGTATGCTTCTTATGTGTTAAGGAAATTCAACATGGAGTGTAACTTAGCAAAATTTCCAAGTGAAACTGGTATAACACTTGAGAAAGATTGAAGATGAAGTAGATATTACAATGTATTGGGGCATAGTGGGATCACTTAGGTATCTCTGTAACACAAGACCTGACTTAGCATTCTTAGTTGGAATGATAAGCAGATAAATGCAAAATCCTAAGGTTTCTCATCTTCTAGCTGCAAAGAAGATAATGACATATGTGAAGGGAACACTAAACTGGGGCATACTACTTCCAACTCAGAAGGATGATTTAGTTGCTAAGTTGATTGGATACTCTGATGCAAATTGTTGTGGTGATAAAGATGATAGGAAGAGTACTGCAGGATATTGTTTCTTCTTAGGCAAGGCACCAATCTTTTGGTGTTGTTCCAAGAAAGAATCAGTGGTTGCTCTATCATCTCGTGAGTCTGAACACATTGTTTTTGCAATGAGTGCTTGTCAAGCTGCTTTGCTAGATGCATTGATGAATGAGCTAACCATCAAAGAAGAAGGAAAGGAAGAAGCAATAACATCGAAGGTTGATAACCAATCTGCAATAAATTTGGTAAAGCACCTTGTATCACATGGAAGAAGTAAACACATAGAAGCAAGGTTTCACTTCCTTAGGGAACAAGTTATTAAAGGAAAGCTGATTCTGGAGCACTGCAAGACTGAGATGCAGATTGCAGATGCAATGACTAAGCCATTGAAGATAGAGACATTTGAGAGGCTTAGAAGAATGATGGGCATGGTGGATTCAGCAAACATGAATTAAGGAAGAGTGTTGGAATGTGTTAATTCATGTTTAGACTATATACCCGTTGGGGTATATAATATACATGTAGAGGTATTACTTTGTTAGAAGTTAGCTTTAAGATTGTTAGCTTGCAAATAAAACAGTTAGTGTTTGTTATATGCATTGCTTGTGTGTTAAGCAATCTATTGTAACAATACCATGCCTATAAATAGCTTCTATGTTGTATGCATTTTGTAACTGAAATTGAGAAAAACAATAATACTCCTCTTATTATTCTCAAACCTTTAATCTCTTAATCTCAATCTCTTCTTCTTCTTCTTCTTCTTCTTCTTCTTCTTCTTCTTCTTCTTCTTCTTCTTCTTCTTCTTCTTCTTCTTCTCTCTCTCTCTCTCTCTCTCTCTCTCTCTCTCTCTCTCTCTCTCTCTCTCTCTCTCTCTCTCTCTCTCTCTCTTCATTCTTTCAAAATCAACACAATACCATACTTTGTTCCAACATGAACCCCGGCCCCTGCATATATGCAATATTCCTGCCAACCGAGTTCCACCATTCTTTAATTAATTGTAACTTGAAAATGTGGGGGTTGGAACAAATGGGCGAGATAAGAAGAAAGAAAAACTATAAAAGATATGAACAAAGAAGATGAACTGGTAAAGAAGATGAAGGGTTAAGAAAGAGAAGGAGAAGGGACTTGTTATTTTTTCTTCCGAAGAGATTAGGTTCAATTAATTATAATCTTTTACTATTCCCCTAAAACCGAGAACACGTGCAAACCTCTTTTACAGGCTGTCTCTTGCTATTCACAATAAAAAATTTACAACGCTGATATTTATGTGTTCTCTTTTTTTTATGTATATTTTATTTATTTATTTATTTATGTGTTCTCTAATTTTTAACAATGGTATCAATATTTTTTTTATCATATTCTTTTATTTTTAAACTAAATAATATTTTAATATATATGATTATTATATTTGAACGTACCGAATAGCGTACCGGCTATGTATACCCCCTACGTACCGAATTCTTTGAAAGTTGCGTACCGCGTACCCGAATTCGTACCACGTACCGGAACGAACCACGAACCGTGTGACTATGTTTTGATAGGTGTGTGGAAGTCTCGTTATTGGATATCATTAATAAGAAATAACTATAATAGCATTTATTGTTTGCAAAAATTGAAAAGCTCAAAGAACAGCGAAAAGAGAAAATGCCTGGACACAAAACAGTACTAAGTAATTGTGAGAAAAGAAAACAAGACAGAAAGTTACATCCAGAATTCATTGGTGAATCACCTAAGAATTCATTGAAAGACACTTGTTGAAAATTATAATTTACTCGGACAGTTTTGAATATTGAATGAAAGTGCATCCGAACATAATTGCTACAACATGATTTATTTAACCATGAATGATTCTGGTCGCAGTTACGGTTATGTTATGCCTCATATTCAATTGCCAAAGACTTGCGCTCTGGAACTAAGGAATTTCTATGATTCATCATTGTTAAGTTTAACTCTTGTAGATCCTCTTTATATAACCAACGATACCCGCAACTCATCACCTCTATAGCCAAATCTTTAGAGCAATAGACTTTAGAGAGTTTTATCTAGAAGATCCAAGAACGAATCCAGGGGTAAATAGGTTAACCACATGTGATTTGATTTGACCGTAACAAGACTTCCGTTGATAATTACTGGAATTATGTCATAGTTGTTTTCCCTCCATTTGTGACTATTACCACCACCGTAGCCGCAATCTTGGCCTGGAGTGGAAGGCATACGCTGGAGATGTACTTGTCTCTGTTTGATGACGAGGCTCCATAGAAAATAATACAAAATATACACAGCCAATGATATTATTGTTAATGTCATGCATGATGGTAGATGAGTCTATTCTTATTGAATCGCCCTTGCTCTGATTTTTGACCCAAATTGGTATTTCACTTCCTGGAGTAACAATATCAATCGCATGAAAGGGGGTAGATGAGGATTGTCGGTTTGTAAAAATGAATTGTAACATCCATGCAAATGTCATGTAACTGCAACTCTCACCCAATTTAGGACTGTTGAAAATGAGCAATCCTATTATCATGTACTTACGATGATTGGTCATTTGAAGATCATGCCCAACAACAGTAGGAAAAGGAAGTATAGGCAAAGATTTCAACAACTTGCAATGCTCTAATAAACAAGTTTGGAAAGCTCCCCTAGGCCAAGTACTGTCACAAAATTATTTCCCCCTAAATTTAATCTTTCTAACAAATGTAGACATCCAATCGCATCAGGGATTTGACATAGACCGCAAAAGCTAATATCAAGTTCACGCAAACTATGCCAGAAAGGAAACAAATCTATGTGTGTTGTTGAAGTGGGGAATGAGAAATGATGAGGTAACAAGATCCATTTCATGATGGAGGACGTTGTTGATTCGGAATCTGATGTACTTGTATTCAAATGCCTTGGATTGTAAAACATTTTTAGACCATCAAGACAACCAAGATCAAATATGTTGCTGATTGAGCTTGTTATTTTTTTGCATTCTTCCAAATTCAAGTAAACAAGCTTTGTTAGAAGCCTAATAGATGGATCCAAATGTGCAAGTTTTATACATCCTTTCAGATTTAACTGCTCAAGATTCGGAAATGCTCCCTTTACTAAATTGTGGGAGTGGCGTAGATCTATTTTTCTCAAATTGGGCAGATATTGTGACATTAAAAACATACAAAAATAAATGAATTGTTTCTAATTTGTTTATATTTCTAAGAGAGAGAAAAATTAATAATAAGAGAATTTATAGTACCTTCTTGCCTTTCCAAAGTTCTTTTAAGTTGCTTCTCTTCAAGATCAACTCAACAAGTTGATTAGGCTGAAAATTTGATGGCAAATACCTGCAAGGACAATCCTCCCATTCAACATATCTTAATTCGTTAGAAAGACAACTGAAGCTTCCTGCGACAGTCCAATACTTGATGATGAGCAATCTAAGATGTCTCATTTTTGACAAGCATTCGACCATGATTGTAACCCACTCTCCTTCAGGATATTTTATGCCGTCACGATGATCTAAATATATGGCTCCAACATGTTCTTCCTAAAACATTGCAAAAAAATAAATAAAAAATAAATAACTTCCAATATGTATAGTTTTAATAAAAGTGAAAATAAGTTTTTTTTTTTAATTTCCAAACAACTAGTTTACCATTTTCTCCAACACAACATTGTTGACTTCTCTTGTGTTACACAACTTGCTCCACTTTCTTGGCTCATTGCTGGAATTTTCTTGATCAATATTTCTCCCTAACTCTTCCAACAAACGATGCATTCGAATATTTCCATCTTCATCAATTGTTATCAGTGATTTTTCAAAGAGAACTCTTAATCCAATATGAGCATGAAACCCACAACAATTTAAAACATTTTCAACATATTTCTCCAAGTGAAAATTGAAAAAAAATGCAATATGAAGAAATATTTCTTTTTCCTTCTTGTTTAGCCCATCAAAACTTAATCTCAACACATCCATAACATTTTGGTTTTTACTTTCTCTTAATCTAGTCAATGCACTTCTCCATTCAGATATATCCCGACCAAACAAAAATGAACCCAATATTTTAATTGCTAGTGGTAGTCCATCTGCATAATGCAGATATGATCGAGTTTGAATGCTTTATGACACAATAATCGAAGAGCGTTAGTATAATCCAAGAGAGGGACTTTGTAAACTTCATCCACTCCATACTCTTTCAATATATGCTCATCTCTAGAAATGATAATGATTCTACCACCCACATCTAACTGATCACGACGCACATCTATTTTTTCCATTTGTTCAAGTTTGTCAACATTATCAAATATGAAAAAGACCCTTGGACGACATAGCCTGCGTCGTATCAAGTTAGATGCATTGTATACATTGCATATCTGATGGTGTTCTTCATTGAGAGTTTGACGTAAAATTTGATTTTGAACACCGAGTGGCCCATCATGTAATCTAAACATTTTGCTTACATCATCAATATAACAGCATGCACCAAATTGATGAGCAATTCTTTCATATAGAACCATACCAAAGGGTTGTCTTCCCTATCCCACCCATCCCACAAATTCCTACAGCACGAACCTCTTCAATAGAGTCCAAAAGTAAAAGCTTTTCTAACTCTTGTATAGGAGAATCTATACCAACTAAATCTTTTGAAACACATGAAGATTCACAATCCAAACTATTTATTATCCTTTGAACAATCTTTTTAATCTCGGTAGATTGTGGCCTGAAAGATTAATGACCAATGAAACAAATCATTACACAAGGAGAAAAAAAAACAAAAAGCACTCACACTAAACAAAATAACTGAGGGTTTTCTTCTTCCCGAAGGCTATAGTAGAAAAAGAAAAAATGAATTCAAACATATATCACAGAGAATGAAGATTATTTACTTATCACGTAGATCCCAACCAGAGAGATCAACGACTTGTGTAAGAGCTTTCCTCCATCTTAGCACCATATGAGAGTCTTGTTGGAATCTTTGCTCATGTTCATCAAATGCTTCACCATAAATCCCACTTTGCTTTCGCACCAGAGAAGGATCAACATCATAGAAAATAGGCTGAACAAACTTTTTAGATACCTTGACGCATTCAAGGATTTTATCTAATTCTTGCAAGCACCAAGTTGACGAAGCATAGTTCTTTGAAAGGACAACAACAAAAATATGAGAATCTTCGATTGCACGAAGGAGCTCAGGTCCTATAGATTCACCTTTTGGGAGATTAGTGTCATCTCTAAATACAAAAATGCTTTCTTTGTGGAGGGTATCAAAAAGATAATCGGTGAAATTGTTGCGAGTGTTTTCACCTCTAAAGGTGATAAACACGTCATATTTCTTCCTTTTTGGCAATGTCACCATTGCTAAAGACTAGGAGTTGCTGCTGCTAGCCATGGGAGAAAGCTATCTAGATTTTGAGAGGAGTGGATTGGACAGTGAATCTCAATTTTTATTTTTATTTTGGTGGAGACTAAATCTTATTAACTGGAACGGAATTCAATTAATTATATAAAGGAGAGCATATGGGAAACTTCCGGGGTTGAAATTTCAACGAGTTGTAAATGTAAAGCAATTCATGTGTTGCTTCTCGACGAGTTCCCGGTGGGCCAAAATGCTATTGAGTAATTTTATTTATTTTTAAGGGGGAAAAGCTAAAGAGTGTCATTGGGGCATTGGTTAAGACGATAAAAATAGAAATATTGTATTGAGAAATGGTGAAAAGTGGAGAATTTAACTTTTTAAAAGTCAAAACATTGTTGAATTCAATGTAAATATACTACTTTTGGTTTCCTTTTGCCCTTGATTCCTTCAGGAGCATCAGGAACATTTTCATCCTGAATGTTGGCATTTGATTCTCTGGCATGTGCAACTATATATCCAGCCAAGACTTCAGGATTATTCTCCTTTGAGATGGAAGGAAAATCCATTATTAGTTCTGATTCAGCCGTGGATTTTTCCAGACCCTTCTTGTCGAGAGAAACTTCCTTGATAATATTCATATAAAATAGAGTCCTGCTATTGATAATCTTCTCAGAAGTGGTAATCTTGAAGCAACTGTCAGTAGCAGGCTTGAATCTCCTCAAAATCTCCAGCAATTTGCCTTGATAGAAGATTTCAGACAGCAGCCTCCCACATGGTACTTGCTTTCTTTTTTTGTTGATTCCATCTTTGATAACCCAGCACAGATGATGTATGAGGTATCTTGGAAGATTTATCTTCTGGAAAGCAGCCAAGAAATATAGTACCAGCTTGTGGTCCAGATTCGGTTGGTCAGACCCTCCTCCTTTCTGAAAGAAGCAGTCAGTGATAAACTTCAGGAGCATCCTGTGATTATCCTCCATGTCCACAAACTTAGCATATGGGTTTCCTTTCAGCAGCAAGTTAGTGAAGCTTTCCAACATGACATCCTTCTTGTTGACGTTCCACTGAAATCTGCCTTCAGAATCCACTCTGCATGCTCTGGCAATCACTTCTTCTGTGATGGTTATAGGAATACCCATCACTGCTGAACGGTTCAAGACCCATTATTTCTCTAGTCTTCCCTTTCAGACTTGAATCTCTTGACACAGCTTGTCTTTCTTCCAACCTTGCAGCTTCCAGATCGTAGACTTCAGCCCTCAACCAGAAATCTTTGACCATATTTTCATATGTTGGTCCATTCAACATACGAAAGTAACTAAACAACTTCTGAGCATTTACCCAAGCCTTCATGTCCACTTTGTATTTCTTAAGAGAGGCGAAATCCATTGGTGATTCCTTTTAAACGACCAAGGATTCAAACAGAATGGACATGGTTTTTGACTTGATTACGTAACCAAATTCTGTGTTGAGTTGCATACTAGATCAACTTGTTGAAGTTGCCATTGAAGAAGATTGAAGGTTTAGGGTTCTACGGTTTTGAGAGAAAGATTGTGCTTACTTCGCAAAGAAGGTTAAAAGAAGAAAGTGTTTGTTGTGAAGTGAGTAGTGTGTGAATTGACTAGGTGTTTTGAGTAAAAACGTTTCACCTGCAAAGGGAACAAGCAAACATAGCATTAATGACTTTGGGGGGTACGAGATAGTACTTTCAAAGCATAAACGCATCATCGCCCTTTTTAGTTATACACTAATACAAATAAGCCATGTCAGAAGTTTCCAGAGTAACTGCCAAGTTAGTGGGCCAGGAGTTACTAAAAAGTAACTTCCAGCGTTTCCACTAACTCTGATATTCAGAAGCACAAAACCCAGCTTCTGGACTTCAGATGCTGACGTCATCATCAGAAGCACATTTTCCTCAGAACCTCAATAAAGAGCTTCTGATGAACCATGGCTTCTGAACTGACTTCAGAACCTAAAATCCTATTCAGGAGCAAGCAAGCTTTTAATCAGACACAAAGTGCATGTTCAAATTTTTCTTTATAAAATCAAATCTTTCAACAGTTAAAGGCTTGGTAAATATATCAGCCCATTGATTCTCAGTATCAATGAATTGTATATCTAAAATTCCTTTTTGAACATAGTCTCTGATAAAATGGTGTTTGATTTCAATATGCTTAGCTCTTGAATGCAAAATTGGATTTTTAGACAAACAAATAGCAGCAGTATTATCACAATAAATGGGAATATTGTAAGCAATAATCTGATAATCTTCCAACTGATGTTTCATCCAAAGTAGTTGTGTACAACAACTTGCAGCTGAAATGTATTCTGCTTCTGCTGTAGACATAGCAATAGTTGTTTATCTTTTGCTAGCCCAGGTTATAAGATTATCACCCAGAAATTGACAATTGCCACTGGTTGACTTTCTTTCAATCCTATCACCATCATAGTCAGCATCACAGAATCCAATTAGCTTATAATCTAAGGATTTCCTATAAAGGAGTCCAAGATTAGTTGTTCCTTTCAAATACCTGAAGATTCTCTTAACAGCAGTTAAATGAGATTCTCTATGATCTGATTGGAATCTTAAACACAAGCATACACTGAATTAAATATCTGGCCTAGATGCAGTTAGGTATAACAGGGAACCAATCATACCTCTGTACAGCTTCTGATCTACCTTTGCTCATTCTTCTTCTTTGCTCAAGGTGCATGTAGGATGCATTGGAGTGTTCATCACTTTATAATCTTCAAGCTTGAACTTCTTCAGAAGCTCCTTTGTATACTTTGTTTGATGATCATAAACTCCATCTTTGCATTGATTAATTTGAATGCCAAGGAAGAACTTCAGCTCTCCAATCATGCTCATTTCAAATTCATCCTGCATTAACTTAGAAAATTCCTTGCAAAGAGATGCATTAGTATAACCAAATATTATATCATCAACATATATTTGCACAACAAGAATATCTTTCCCAAGGGTCCTTCTAAAGAGTGTTGTGTCAACCTGACCTCTTTTAAAATCATTTTTGATTAAGAAATTACTTAGTTTATCATACCAAGCTCTTGGAGCTTGTTTCAAGCCATATAGTGATTTCTTCAGTTTATAAACATGATCAGGATGCTTAAGATCCTCAAAACCAGGAGGTTGTTTGACATACACTTCTTCTTCTATGACACCATTAAGAAATGCACTCTTGACATCCATTTGATATAACATTATGCCATGATTAACTGCATAGGAAAGAAGTAACCTGATTGCTTCCAATCTTGCAACTGGAGCAAATGTTTCAGTATAATCAATGCCTTCTTGTTGACTGTAACCCTGTGCAACAAGTCTTGCTTTGTTTCTAGTTACTTCTCCTTGCTCATTCAACTTGTTTCTGAATACCCATTTTGTTCCAATAATGTTCTTCTGAGAAGGTTTGGGTACCAGATCCCACACATCATTTCTTTGAAATTGATTCAACTCTTCTTGCATAACTAAGATCTATCCATCATCTGAAAGTGCTTCATCAACTGTTGTAGGTTCAATCATTGATATCAGTCCAATCATTGAATTTTTTTTCTGAAGTAAGATCTTGTTCTTGGAGGACTTTCTTTGTTTCCAATGATTTGATCCTCAGGATGTGAAGACTTGTATTTGAAAGTGTTTCTGGAGGGATCTGCTTGATGTGAGCCATTTTGTGCTTCATCAGAAGCAACTTCTTCTTGAGCTTCTGATGTGGGTTCAGCTTTTGGACTATCTTCAGGTTTAGTTATCTGATCAGGTTCTGGAGTATCTTCAGGAACCTGTATCTCTGCAAAACTTTCATCTTGCTCTGGAGTTTTACTTCCAGGCTCTTTGTCATCAAATTTAACGTGCATTGATTCTTCAACACATAGTGTTTCTGAATTATACACTATGTATGCCTTTGACCTTTCAGAATAACCTAGGAAGATTCCTCTTTGGGCCTTGGCATCAAATTTTTTTAGGTAGAGCTTGTTATTCAGAATGTAACATGTACATCCAAATTGATGAAAGTAAGAGATATTGGGTGTTCTTCCTTTAAAGAGTTCATATGCTGTTTTCTCTAAGATAGGTCTGATATAGATCCTATTCTGGACATAACATGTTGTATTCACTGCTTCTGCCCAAAAATGTTTTGCTAAATTGTTTTCATGGATCATGGTTCTGGCCATTTCTTGTAAAGTTCTATTCTTTCTTTCTACAACCCCATTTTGTTGTGGAGTTCTAGGAGAAAAGAATTCATGGACAATTCCATGTTTTTCACAAAAAGCTTCAAATGGCTCATTTTCAAACTCTCCACCATGATCAATTTTGATTTTCAAAATCTTTGTTTCTTTTTCAGATTGTATTTGATTGCAGAAGTTACTGAATACATCATATGCATGATCTTTACTTCTCAGGAATTTCACCCAAGTCCATCTGCTATAATCATCAACAATGACTAATCCATATTTACTTCCATATAAGGATGCAGTGCTAACTGATCCAAACAAATCAATATGGAGTAATTATAAGGGTCTGGAGGTAGAGACAATGTCTTTTGTTTTAATAGATGATTTCACAATTTTCCCTCTTTCGCATGCACCACAGAGTGTATCTGAATGATAATCAATGTCAGGAAGGCCTTTGACAAGTTGCAACTTACTAAGCTTAGAGATTAATCTCCAGTTAGCATGTCCCAACCTTTTGTGCCACATCCATTTCTTATCATCCACTGACAGAAGGCAAATCACCTTCTGATCCACCAGTTCAGAAAAATTGATTTTATAAACATTCCCTACTCTCTTTCCCTTGAATATTATGGATTTGTCATCCTTGTTGATTATTGTGCAATTGGCTTTTTCAAACAAAACATCATAACCATTGTCACAGAATTGACTAATGCTCAATAGGTTATGCTCAAGCCCATCTACCAACCACGCATTATTAATTGAGGTAAAGGAATTACCTATAGTTCATGTACCAATGATCTTGCCAGACTGGTTGCCTCCAAACTTCACATTTCCTCCTTCCTCCATTGTTAGGTTGAGGAACATGGACTTCTCTCCTGTCATGTGTCTTGAGCAACCGCTGTCTAGGTACCATGATTTCTGCTTTGGCATTGCTCTTAGACATATCTGCATTTTTCACAAGTTTAGATTTAGCTACTCATTGTGCTATGGGTCCTGGAAGGTTAGTACTTGAAGTTCTACTCTTCAGTTCTTGTTCTTTAGGATGTGATTTAGGTTTCTTTTGATTAACCATCACCTTAGGTTTAACACCTTTTGGTTTTTGTACTTTAGAAGCAAAGACTGTTTTGTCCTTCTGAACTCCAGACTTTAGGATCTTGAATTCTGGTTTCAACAGACTCTGAGGAACAGATTATGATCTCTTTAAAATCCTGATCTTTGATGTCTTAGATCCAGAATTAGTCACAACCTTAGACTTAAGGTTCTTTGGCTTTGATGCAATCTCAGCTTTAGAGCCAGAAGCTTCAGGTTCTGACAGAACCACAGCTTTACCTTTCACACCTTCAGGTACAAAAACTGTTTTCAATCCTTCCTTGATACATTCACAACAATCATTGAGATTGGTTTCATTAGTTTTTACTTCTGAAAAACCAATTCCTCTACCATTGTTCTTGTAAATGCTATAAATCATAGAAGCAACTCTGCTTCTGTCAATGCCAGACATGATAAAATCTTCAAGAGCAATCTCATGGTTGCTTAAAGGTTTTCCATTACACTTTTCCTGCAGCTTCTGACATAAGAACCTGAGCTTGTCTTCATAAGTTTTACAAATGAAGTCAAAACCTCTAAGTCCTTCTTCAGAAGCCTTCAGATCCCATAGAGTTGACTCTTGTTGTTTCATTAAATCAACATATTTTTCTTTTAAATCTTTCAACTCATTGGGTTCTTACTTCAAAATGTGTAAGGTGTTCTTTAATAGACTCAATCAACTCTTCTTTGGGAATTTTAGAATATACCTCATTTTCTTCTTCTAAATCTGATTCTGATCCAGCTTCTGAAGTTGCTGTAGCTACTAACCAAACAACTATCTTTGCACCTTCATCAACTTCCTCTTTATCAGATGCATATTCACTTTCTAAATCATCCCAGGTGGCCATCAAACTCTGTTTAATCTGCTTCTTGAATTTGCTTGGTTTGAAAGTTGACTTATTTGACTTGTCCTTTGACTTATCTTTCTGAAGATCAGGGCAATCAGCAATGAAATGTCAAGGCTTCTTACAGTTGAAGCATCCCTTCTGATCTTCTCTCTTTGAGCTTCTGAAGTTACTCCTTCTGGTCAGAAACTTCTTATTCTTCTTAGCCAGATACTGCAGTCTGTTGGAGAGCATAGCCATCTCAGCAGCATCTTCTTCAGAGTCTGAACCAGATGGTTCTTCTTCTTCAGATTCAACTACTTTGAGAGCTTTTGATGACTTGCCTTTGGATGGAAGAGTTATTGATTTACTCTTCTTAGTAGACTCATGTTCATTAAGACTTAACTCATGAACTTTGAGAGAACTAACAAGATCTTCAACACTTAAAGTGTTTAAATCTTTAGCTTCCTCAATGGCAGTCATCTTTGGTCTCCATCTAGCAGGCAAGCTTCTTAGTATCTTGCTAACATGGTCAGAAGCAACATAACTCTTCTTCAGTATTTGTAGTCCAGAGACTAGGGTTTGAAACCTTGAGTACATCTCCTCAATAGTTTCATCATCCTTCATCTTGAACAACTCATACTGATGAACCAGCATAAGAGCCTTTGCTTCTCTAACTTTCTTGCTACCTTCATAGTTACCACAAAGAGAAGCAAACATTGCTTTAGCAGTTGACTTGTCACTCATCTTCATGTACTCTTCTTTAGGAATAGCAATGACAAGTGTTCCTCTGATAATATGATGCTTCTTGTAGGTCTTCTTCTGAGAAGGAGTATGTTTCTTTCTATCAACAGCAGCTCCTTCTTCGTCAAGAACCAAGTCACCAACTCCTTCTTCAAGTATATCTCACAGTTCTTCATCTAAACCCATGATATAGTTGTAGAAGTTAGTTTTCCACCAAGAAAATTCTTCAGGATCTCCATTGAACTTAGGAACTTTTCCAGAGTTGGACTTTTTGTTGTCAACATTGTAATCATAAGCCACAACATTATGATTAGCACCAGAGCCAGAGCCAGAAACAGATGATTCACCAGACATGTTTTTCTCAGATCTTGTACTGTTACACTGTTAGGTGTTATCAACAGAACCAGGCTCTGAGAAGGGGGGTTTAATTGTGTTGGACGTTTCTTCGTTTTCTCTAAAACTCAGAACACTTAAGTTCAGAAACTTGAAGATCAGCTTCTGAATTGGGTGATCAGGAGCATATGCAGCGGAATAAAAACAGAGAGAAGGAAAAAAGAAAGACACAAGCAATTATACAGGTTTCTTCCACAAACCGAAAATAGTCCTGTCCCCCTTGCACTTCCAAGGAGAGTTCACTAAAAATGTAATATCTGATTACAACTGCTCACTGCTAAAACTAGCAAGAGACTTCAAATGCTCAAGCACAACTTGCAAGAGTCTTCCTATGCTTAAGAACACAATCAAGAGACTTATATGCTCAAGCACAACTGCAAGAGACTTCTAACCAAACAAAATTACAATGAAAAAATGTTTGAGATTGAACACTTGATATACAATCAGTAGTGTTCACAATACAAATCAGATAAGACTCTTAAGACTTAAGAATTTCTAAGATATGAACTTGAAAAACAGAAATTCTAAGTAAACTTTTCGATGTGGAATGATTTCAACAGAGTTTTGACGCTTTCAAATTGTTGTTGAGTCTTGTATTGTTGTGTATATTCTTCAAGTATTCACTCCTATTTATAGAGGTGTGAAATGAACGTTGTAAGTGTCAGCACATCCAAAAAGAGTCGTTGTTGAAGCTTGATCTTTCACCTATGATTCTTTGCCTGATTTAGTTATTGTCCTATGAAGGATCAATTTCAAATCCATTCCAGTTGAGAGGGAACATTTCTACGGGCTTGGTTGTATATTCAGAGCTGTTATCTTGTCTTTGTTGGATATTTGTATGTTGGCTTCACTTTTGCCTAAAACAAATATTCACTTCAGATGTGAAACACAATGTTCCAACATCAAGAGTTGTTCTGTACGTTCTAGGCTTGACCTATGTTTACGCACGCGCCTGCTTGATTGAAGGAATCCACACCAGCATGTGTTGGTATGAACCGTGTGCAATTATGAAGAGATCAGAACTTATGTGATTTCTTAAGGAATTGTTGAAATGACTTAGGAAAGTATTTTAATGTGACTTTTAATAAGCCTATTTTATAGGAGTTTCTCTATCCGTCCATATTGCTTAATGAAGAAGTCACTGATCCGATCTGAAGCATGATTGAAGGAATGACACACCTTGCTTCAGTATATAAAGAAGGCTGCAAGACCTGAAGATATGATTCAAGACATTGGTTTACAAATAGAGTCTTTGTTTAGGTTTTGAGTCTTATATATTGTGAGCCTTTCGTGTATCATCTTGATACATGTTTAGGATTGTGCTTTGAGTTGTAATATTGTGCACTACTCCGAAGCTTTTAAGCAAGGAGCTAGGTAGATTGTGAATTACACCTAAGCTTTTAAGCAAGGTTGCAAGTTGTTATTTTTGAGGGTAACCTCATTTGATTTGTGTCTGTAATTTGGGAATCACAGGGGATTGTGATCTGTTGTAAGGGAGTGAGATGGGATCTCAGATCTAGGAGTTCCTAGGTTGAAGTCTAGTTGGGGTTGGTCCTAGGTCATAAGTGCAAACGTGGTTTGTTGAGAGCTTTTGAATATGGACTGCACTAGTGGATTTCCTTCCTGGCTTGGTAGCCCCCAGATGTAGGTGACGTTGCACCGAACTGGGTTAACAATTTCTCTGTGCCTCTTTTCTTTCCTGTCTATTATTTGCTTTATTATGTTTGTGTCTGTTATCTTAATGTTCTAAACATCATATACAACATCTGCTTATCTGTGTCCTATGTTGGAACATTGTAAGTCTAACGTGCCAGAATAACAATTGGCATCAGAGCAGGCACCCTGCCTGTTATTGGGTGAGATCCAGAGGAGATCTATTCTGGTAATATGGAGAAAGAAGGAGGTTTTGTTAACAGACCGCCGTTACTAGATGGAACAAACTATGACTACTGGAAGTCACGTATGAGTGCCTATCTCAAGTCTATTGACAGCAAGACTTGGAAGGCTGTGTTGAAAGGTTGGGAACATCCAGTTGTTCTTGACAAAGATGGGAATAAAACTACGGTTTTGAAGCCAGAAGATGAGTGGACACTGCCAGAAGATGAACTGTCTCTTGCTAACTCCAAGGCCTTAAATGCCCTCTTCAATGGAGTGGACAAAAATATGTTCAGACTTATCAAAATGTGATGTTTCCAAAGATGCTTGGGACATCCTGAAGACCACTCACAAAGGTACCTCCAAGGTAAAGAGCTCAAGGATTCAACTCCTGACGACCAAGTTTGAAAGTCTAAGAATGCAAGAGGATGAGACTATACAGGATTACTACATGAATGTCCTTGACATTGCCAATTCGTTTGACTCTCTTGGAGAAAAACTGTCAGATGACAAATTGGTAAGAAAAATTCTCAGATCTCTGCCAAAGAGATTTGACATGAAGGTCACGGCCATTGAGGAAGCCCAAGACGTATCCAACATGCAGGTGGAAGAGCTCATAGGTTCTCTTCAAAACTTTGAGCTTGTTGTTGATAACAGATCTGATAAGAAGGGAAAAGGCATAACCTTCACAACAAACACAGCTGATAATGAAGGACTGGAAGAAGGCATGGAGGATGAAAATATGACAGAGGACTTTGTAATGCTGGGGAGACAGTTTAACAAGATTCTCAGACAAGTAAGTAACAGATCCAGAGGTAATGGGCTGAACATCAGATGGAACACTGACAGGCAACAAGGAAATCAAAGGTATGATAAAAATGAAGAGAAAAACAGTCGATACAAAGGTGTGCAATGTCATGAGTGTGAAGGTTATGGTCACATCAGAACTGAATGTGCAACTTTCCTCAAGAAGCAAAAGAAAGGGATGATTGTGTCCTGGTCTGATGATGAAGGAACAGATGGAGATGTTGATAGTGATGCTGCTAAACGTGTCAGTGCTATGACTGGGAGAGTGGAACCTGAATCTGAAAATGAAGATTCTGATTATGAGAAAGCAACTGTGCCTCGTGGTTATCAAGACATTCATGATCGCACTTCTAGGCGTGTGATGGAGCAGGAAGAAATCATTGACCATCTTCAGGAAGAAAGGATTGGTCATCTGACTAAAATCTCTTATCTAAACAAAGAGGTAATATTACTAAATTCTCAACTTAATAATGTCCTCAAACAAGTTAGAATGATGACCACTGGAACTGATGTTCTAGATAGGATGTTAGAAGGTCAAGTGATAGGAAAACCAAATGGCATAGGCTTTACACATGAACACCTAAAACAGGAACAACAAAATAGTAGCTATATTCAAGCTTTAGAACACTATCATAAGGCCAAGAAGGGAAAGCCAATAAAGAAAATTAAGTTTGTAGCCTCAGTTAGAGCAGATAATATCACTGATAGAGGTCCAATGTTAGAACATTCTGTACAACATCCTAAAACTGACTCTGTAAAAGAGAATCTCCCTTGGAAGTGTCATTTTTGCCACAGACAGGGTCATAAAAAATCTATTTGTTTTGACCTGTATGGTGTACCTAGACAACACCAACCTAGTTCAACCTGGAAAGGGGTCAAGAAGGACTGGAAACCTAAATGCTTAGGTCTAATAGCCCATACTTCCTTAAGAGCATCCTCCAGTGAAGATTGGTACTTTGATAGTGGGTGTTCTCGTCACATGACAGGGATGGACAATTTTCTAGGAAATGTCAGACCTTATTCCAAAAGTTATGTCACATTTGGGGATGGTGCTAAAGGAAAGATTGTGGGGATTGGAGATTTAGTTAGTGAAGGATCACCAAGACTGAATAATGTCTTGTTGGTCAAAGGACTGGCTGCAAATCTGATTAGTATTAGTCAATTATGTGATCAGGGGATAAGTGTAAATTTTAGTAAAACTGAGTGCCAGATCATAGATGAAAAAGGTAAGGTGAGTATGAAGGGTACTAGGTCTAATGACAACTGCTATTTATGGATTTCTCAAGAACAGACTCTCATATCCTCATGCATGCTAAGCAAAGTTGAAGAAATAAAACTGTGGCATCAAAAACTAGGTCACCTGAATATGCAAGGAATAAAGAAAGCTATCTCTCTAGAAGCAATCAAAGGTATACCCAAACTGGAAATCACTGATAGAAATATTTGTGGTGAATGTCAAGTTGGTAAACAGACTCGGATGTCCCATCCTAGGTTGGAACATCATGGAACCACAAAAACTCTTGAACTTCTTCATATTGATTTAATGGGACCTATGCAAGTCGCTAGCATTGGTGGAAAGAAGTATGTTTTGGTGGTTGTTGATGACTTTTCAAGATTTACCTGGGTGAACTTCATCAGAGAAAAATCTGATACCTTTGAATCACTCAAGGAACTCTGTATCCAACTACAAAGAGAGAAAAATAGAGGTATTGTCAGGATAAAAAGTGATCATGGGACAGAATTTGAAAACTCCAGGTTTCATGAATTTTGTGCAGATGAAGGAATCAGGCATGAATTCTCATCTCCCATAACACCTCAACAGAATGGAGTGATGGAAAGGAAGAATAGGACTCTACAAGAATCTGCCAGAGTCATGTTACATGCTAAACACCTACCTCTTTATTTCTGGGCTGAAGCCATGAATACAACTTGTCATGTTCATAACAGAGTCACTCTGAGAACAGGTACTACAACTACCTTGTATGAGCTATGGAAGGAAAGAAAGCCTACTGTAAATTACTTTCATGTCTTTGGTAGCAAGTGTTACATTCTAGCAGATAGAGACTACAAAAGAAAAATGGACCCAAAGAGTGATGTAGGAATTTTTCTTGGTTACTCTACTAACAGTAGAGTCTATAGAGTGTTTAATAACAGAACTCAAGTTGTTATGGAATCCATCAATGTAGTGGTAGATGATAAGGTTAAAGAACCAATGCTTGAAGTTGTACCAGGTGTTGAAGCATATCCTGAAAGATCTGCTCAAGAGAAAGTAAGGCCTGAAGCTGATGAAGAACCTGAGACTAACTCTGAAGATATTGATCTAGAGAATGCAGAATCAAGTAAAGGACCTTCAATCAGAGTTCAGAAGAATCATCCTCAAGAGCTCATTATTGGAGATCCAGATCAGGGAATCAGAACCAGGAGATCTAATGATGTTGTCTCCAATTCCTGTTTTGTGTCCAAATTTGAACCTAAAAATGTTAAGGAAGCTCTCACTGATGATTGCTGGATTGAAGCCATGCAAGAAGAACTCAACCAGTTCAAAAGAAGGGAAGTATGGGATCTGGTGCCTAGACCAAATGACATAAGTGTCATTGGAACAAAATGGATTTACAAAAACACGTCAGATGAAAATGGCACTGTTACCAGAAACAAGGCAAGACTGGTAGCACAAGGTTATACACAAGTAGAAGGATTAGACTTTGATGAAACATTTGCACATGTAGCCAGATTGGAATCTATTAGGTTACTTTTGGGAGTGGCCTGTATCCTGAAGTTCAAATTGTTTCAGATGGATGTGAAGAGTGCTTTTTTAAATGGGTATCTCCATGAAGAAGTCTATGTTGAACAGCCAAAAGGATTTATTGATCCAAATTTCCCTGATCATGTGTACAAGCTGAAGAAGGCACTGTATGGACTAAAACAAGCACCTAGGGCTTGGTATGAAAGACTCACAAAATTTCTGACACATCAAGGATACAAGAAGGGAGGTACAAATAAGACCTTGTTTGTTAAAAAGGACAAAGGACGACTTATGATTGCACAGATCTATGTTGATGACATTGTGTTTGGAGGAATGTCGAATCAAATGGTTCAACATTTTGTTCATCAGATGCAGTCTGAATTTGAGATGAGTCTTGTGGGAGAACTGACTTATTTTCTTGGTCTGCAAGTCAGACAGATGGAAGACACAACCTTCATCTCTCAGAGCAAGTATGCCAAGAATATTGTGAAGAAGTTCGGGCTAGACAATGCCAGTCATAAAAGAACACCAGCAGCCACTCATGTAAAGCTATCCAAAGATGAAAATGGTGTAGCTGTTGATCAAAGCCTGTACAGAAGCATGATTGGAAGTCTCCTATATCTTACAGCAAGCAGACCTGACATAACATTTGTTGTAGGGGTTTGTGCTAGATATCAAGCAGATCCTAAAATGAGTCATCTTGTTCAAGTTAAGAGGATTCTGAAGTACATAAATGGCACCACAGACTATGGGATTCTCTATTCTCACAGTGGAAGTTGCAGGTTGATTGGCTATTGTGATGCAGATTGGGCAGGTAGTGCAGATGACAGAAAGAGTACTTCAGGAGGCTGTTTCTTTCTTGGAAACAATTTGGTATCTTGGTTCAGCAAGAAACAAAATTCTGTGTCTCTATCAACAGCAGAGGCAGAATATATTGCTGCAGGTAGTAGCTGCTCTCAATTAGTCTGGATGAAGCAAATGCTGGAAGAGTATGATGTTCAACAAAATGTTCTGACATTATACTGTGACAATCTAAGTGCTATCAACATCTCCAAAAATCCGATACAACATAGCAGAACAAAGCATATTGACATCTGGCATCACTTCATTAGAGACCTAGTTGAAGACAAAGTAGTAACTCTGGAGCATGTAACAACTGAAGAACAGCTGGCTGACATCTTCACAAAAGCCTTAGATGTCAAGCAATTTGAGAAACTACGGAGCAAGCTGGGTGTTTGCATCCATGAGGAATAGCAACCACTGTTCACAGTGTCAGGTATTTTTAGCTGTAATTTATACTTGAATCAAATTTGGCATATTTTATGGCTAAAAAGGGGGAGTAGGTATATCCTTGCTGTATGTTTCCTGACTATGTGCTTGAGGATGTTGAGACATCACATCTGATTCTGGCTATTTGGTGATTTTGGTTTGTAAAAAAAAAAAAATTATTTATTTGTACTCTTTGAGGGGGAGTAAACTTCTAAATCCTAGAGATGTTGGAACATCCCGTTTGAGCTACTGGGTATTGTTACTCCTATATTTTTCTAAGTAGCGTGTTGTGACAGTTGACTGTCTGTATAGGATGTACAGGAATTTATTTTTCCTTATACATCCTCTGTTGCAAGACTCTGATCTTCTCTCTGATACTTTTTTGTTTCTCTTATCTGCATAATTCCATATGTTAATTGTTGTGTGAAAATAATGGAAGCAGAATCTGAGACCTGTAATATACTTCTTCTAGTTCTGAAGATTATGTGTGATGACTGAAGAACTATATTTTGGTATCTTTTAGAAGTCTGAGAATGTGAACCTTTCTTCAAGGAAGTTTTTATTTGTGAAGATTGAAGGAAAGGTTGCGTGTGCTATCTCTCTGTTTTTAACAGGTGTGGGCTGAATTTGTTTTAGCCAAAAATTTGCCAAAGGGGGAGATTGTTGGATATTTGTATGTTGGCTTCACTTTTGCCTAAAACAAATATTCACTTCAGATGTGGAACACAATGTTCCAACATCAAGAGTTGTTCTGTACGTTCTGGGCTTGACCTATGTTTACGCACGCGCCTGCTTGATTGAAGGAATCCACACCAGCATGTGTTGGTATAAACCGTGTGCAATTATGAAGAGATTAGAACTTATGTGATTTCTTAAGGAATTGTTGAAATGACTTAGGAAAGTATTTTAATGTGACTTTTAATAAGCCTATTTTATAAGAGTTTCTCTATCCGTCCATATTGCTTAATGAAGAAGTCACTGATCCGATCTGAAGCATGATTGAAGGAATGACACGCCTTGCTTCAGTATATAAAGAAGGCTGCAAGACCTGAAGATATGATTCAAGACATTGGTTTACAAATAGAGTCTTTGTTTAGGTTTTGAGTCTTATATATTGTGAGCCTTTCGTGTATCATCTTGATACATGTTTAGGACTGTGCTTTGAGTTGTAATATTGTGCACTACTCCGAAGCTTCTAAGCAAGGAGCTAGGTAGATTGTGAACTGCACCTAAGCTTTTAAGCAAGGTTGCAAGTTGTTATTTTTGAGGGTAACCTCATTTGATTTGTGTCTGTAATTTGGGAATCACAGGGGATTGTGATCTGTTGTAAGGGAGTGAGATGAGATCTCAAATCTAGGAGTTCCTAGGTTGAAGTCTAGTTGGGGTAGGTCCTAGGTCATAACTGCAAACGTGGTTTGCTGAGAGCTTTTGAATATGGACTGCACTAGTGGATTTCCTTCCTGGCTTGGTAGCCCCCAGATGTAGGTGACGTTGCACCGAACTGGGTTAACAATTTCTCTGTGCCTCTTTTCTTTCCTGTCTATTATTTGCTTTATTAAGTTTGTGTCTGTTAGCTTAATGTTCTAAACATCATATACAACATCTGCTTATCTGTGTCCTATGTTGCAACATCATTTGGAACATCGTAAGTCTAACGTGCCAGAATAACAGTCTTGTAGCAGAGACACAAAACAGAGTAGTGAAGAAGGTGGTTGTACAGTTCGTACGTAGTACAATGTCAACGCTCTTGTTCCTTTTGCAAGCAAATGCCTTCAAATTACTTTTGAAATGACCGTTGCAAAGTTCCACTAGTCTTCTGACATCTTTAGACGAGTTTCAATCCATGAAACAACTCTTGAATCCTTGAATTCTGCAAATTCAGTTGATCTTCAGCTTCTGGTGAAAATAGCTTCTGATAAGGCAGCATCTGATGACGTGGCACTTCAGGACCTCTAGTCTTCAGGAGCACTAGTCTTCAGGAGCTTCTAGTCTTCAGGAGCACTTTGCCTTCAGGAGCTTCTAAGCTTCAATCTTGTTGATTCCTTTGCTCTTTAATTACTCATTCAGAACCTTTGTATGATATAAATTTTTGTCTATGGTCCTTTACACTTGAACAAATATTAGCAATTCCAATTGTCAATTTTTAATACCTTGTTATCATCAAAACTCTAAAGGTTTATTGTTAAACACATTTTGTTCCAACAGCTTCAACCTTAACGGGAGCTTCAACCTTAATTGAATCGACAACACTTGGTTTTCGATCACCCGGATCACACCCACATTCTCAACCATATCTATAAATAAACAACATATAATTGCTAAAATAATCAATAAACATGTATCTAATATCATATAATAACATAAACAAACCAAAAAAACAAAATAAAAAAAATTGAAAAAAAAAATATTTTTTAGGCAGTAGCACTGCCAAATGAAGTTTTGAAATTTTTTCTAAGTGTCCAGCGGTAGTTAACAGCCGCTAACTCCCAGCGGTAGTTAACTGTCGCTACAGTTCGTGATAGTACAAAAAAAATACCAGCAAAAATCAATCAAATGCAAACGAGTTAAAACTTGCAATACCTGTTCTTTGATGCATTTTGTGTGTAGAAACGTCTTAGAAATCGATCAACAATGATTTGGAACCATGATTTTGACACAAAAATTTTGAAATGGAGATTTTTTGAGGTATGGTAATGGTGAGGTAAGGTGATGAGTGAATAAGAGGTAGGGGTTTTCTGGTTTTGTGGGGAAAAAAGCAACGACAGTTAACTGCCGCTGGCCTCAACGGCAGTTAACTGCTGCTGGTTTTCCCAACGGTAGTTACCTACCTCTGGGGGCTTTTAGGTCATTTACAAGTGTCAATATGAAGTTTCTTAAGTAAGAAAATCAATTTTCTAATACTAAACTCTCTTCGTTTGGGGGAACTAACAAATTGTATTGGAGTAGGTTTTTGGAGGATTTTGGAGGGTTTATATGAATTCTTCAAATTTAATCTATGTTGTTATATTATTTTTAAAATTAAAAATATAGTAATGATATGCATTAGTTTACCATTTTCTATAAACCACTCTTTTAAAAAAATGAAAGATTTCCTCATTTTCTCTCGTATTTTCTATCCCTCAAAGTCTTCCCTTCCCTCCCCTCCAAACTTGCAAATACCTAATTAGCCCCTTAACTTCTCAAACTGATTTGCATCCAAAGCCTTAGTAAATATGTCTGCCAGTTGCTTCTCAGTGGCCACAATATGCTCAAGAGTAACAATTTTGTCCTCAACAAAGATTCCTAATAAAATAATGGCGAATGTCAATATGCTTTTTCCTGCTATGTTGAATGAGATTCTTAGATATATTGATTGCATTCAGATTATCACAATATAATATCATGACATTTTGTTCGACATTATATTCCTTTAGCATTTGTTTCATACAAATCAATTGAGAGCAATTGCTTCCTGCGACAATATACTCAGGCTCAGTTACAGACAAGGACATACATTTTTGCTTCTTGTTGAACCAAGAGATCAGATTGTTTTCCAAAAATAAACATCCTCCATAATTACTTTTTCTATCATCAACACTACCTACCCAATCTGCATCATAATACCTTACTAGCATGGAATTAGTACTATGTGAATACAACATGCCATAATCACTAGTACCATTGATGTATTTCAAGATCTTCTTCACTTGTGTAATGTGACTAATTTTAGACTTAGCCGGATATCTTGCGCATACACCTACAACAAAAGTTATGTTTGGTCTGCTAGCTGTAAGATACAAAAGACTACCAATCATACTTCTGTACAAACTTTGATCCACATCAACACCTTTTTCATCAGTAGTTAATTTCAAGTGTGTTGCTGCAGGTGTCCTTTTGTGACTAGCCCTTTCTAGGCCAAATTTCTTCACTATATTCTTAGCATCCTTTCTTTGAGAAATGAAGATAGTATCATCCATTTGTTTAACTTGAAGGCCAAGAAAATACGTCAATTCACCAATAAGACTCATCTCAAATTCAGATTGCATTTGCTTGACAAAATGTTGGAGCATCCGGTTCGACATCCCTCCAAACATAATGTCATTAACATATATTTGAGCTATCATGAGTTTACTATGCTTTTGTTTAACAAACAAGGTCTTGTCAATTTCCCATTTCCTGTATCCATTGTTGACAAGAAACTATGTTAACCTCTCATACCAAGCCTAGATGCTTGCTTCAATCCATACAGTGCTTTCCTTAGTTTGTAAACATGATCTGGAAAACCACGATATATGAACCCCTTGCGTTGTTCAACATATACCTTTTCATTTAAGTACCCATTCAAGAAGACACTTTTCACATACATCTGAAATAATTTGAATTTTAGCATGCATGTCACTCCTAAGAGTAATCTTATGGATTCAAGACGGGCAACATGAGCAAAAGTCTCATCAAAATCAACTCCTTCAATTTGGGTATATCCTTGAGCTACTAGTCTAGCCTTGTTTCTGGTCACAATTCCCTTTTCATCAGATTTGTTCTTGTAAATCCAATTTCTACCAGTAACATTCATTTCTTCAGCCCTAGATACTAAATCCCACACTTCATTCCTTTTGAACTGACTTAGTTCTTCTTGCATAACATTGATCTAGAATTCATCAGTCAAGACCTCCTTCACATTCTTAGGTTCAAATTTTGAGACAAAATAAGAGTTTGATATCACATCTATGGACCTAGCGGTGATCCTTTCATCAAGCTTTCAAATAATAAGTTCCTTCGGATGATTTTTCTGAATTCTAATGAAGGGCCTTTGTTGGCTTGAGGATTATCTGGTTCAATACTTTCTAGCTCAATGTTGGACTCAATGTCTGCCTCACTATCTAGAGCATCAATATGCTGAAATGATGTTCCGACATCTTCTTCGACGTGAGTCCCTTTCTCATTGGTCGAATCATCGACCACACCATCAATGGATTCCATCATGACTTTGGTTTTGTAGAGTAACCAAGAAATATCCTTTCATCGCTTTTGGGATCCATATATCTCCTTTGTTCTCGATCAGCCAGGATGTAATATTTACTCCCAAAGACATGGAAGTATTTAACAGAAGGTTTCGTCCCTTTCCACAATTCATAGATTGTATATGATGTACCAGCTCTTTGAGCGACAAGATTGTGAATATAATATGCAGTGTTCGTAGCCCAAAATTGATAAGGAAGATTTTTTGCATGTAGCATGACTCTAGCTGATTCTTGTAAAGTTCTATTTTTGCGTTCTATAACTCCATTTTTGCAGAGGAGTGATGGGTGATGAGAATTCATGACAAATACCTTCAAAAGAGAAAAAAATCATAGAATTTGGCATTTTTCAAATTCCTTGCCATGGTCACTTCTGATTATACCAATCACACTTTCCTTCTCTCTTTGAAGGCGTTGACAATGATCTTTCAAAACCTCAAAAGTATCTGATTTTTCTTTGATAAAGTTCACCCAATTAAATCTTGAAAAATCATCAACAACCACATATACATATCTCTTTCCACCAAGACTTTCAACTTGCATTGCCCCCATTAAATCCATATGAAAAAGTTCTAGGACTTTTGAAGTAGTCTGATTTTGCAACTTTGCGTGTGACATCTTGATTTGCTTCCCAATTTGACACTCGCCACGGACTTTACCCTCCTCAATTTTGAGCTTTGGTAGACCTCTAATAGCATCTTCAGGAATAATCTTCTTTATACCTTTAAGATTTAGATGTCCAAGCTTCTGGTGCCACAGCTTGACATCATCTTCTTTGGACATTAAACATGTGGAAGAATAGGTTGTTTCTTGAGGTACCCACAAGTAGCAGTTGTCTTTAGATCTTACTCCTCTCATCAAAACATCATTCATCTCATTATAAACCAAACATTCTGACTTGGTGAAATTTAATTTTAAACCTTGATCACATAATTAATTAATATTGGTCAGATTTGCAGTCAATCCTTTCACAAGAAGAACATCATCAAGTTTAGGAAGTCCAGTACAAACTAACTTTCCTACTCCCTTGATTTCACCTTTGGCTCCATCACCAATCATGACAAAACTGGTGGAATAAGACTTAATATACACTAAATACTTCTTGACCTCTGTCATATGTCTAGAGCATCCACTGTCAAAGTACCAGTCTTCTCTAAATGAAGCTCCAAGAGATGTATGGGCTATAAGACTAGTATCAACAACCTAAGGTTTCCACTCTTTTCTAGTTTTAATCATCACATGGTTAGCTCTAGGTTGTGTTGGATGTTTAGGATAACAATGTAGTATATGACAATAAGGCTTTATATGACCATATTTACCACAATAATGACATTTCCAAGGCAAGAACTTGGCTTTAATTTGAGTTTTCTGATGTCTGCCTGGATGTTGTAGCATATGGTCTGACATCGTGAGCTCATACTTACTTTCAGAAGGAATAAATTTTTTCCTAGGGATTTTTCCTAATTTATTTAGAGATTAGTAATTAAAACCCTATACCTTTTAAGTTTTCAGCCTCTTTCCCAACTTGAAGAATTTCATCTAACATATCAGACCCATTTTTCAACATTCTTACGGATTTGGTCATGTTTTCAAGTTTAGAAGACAATAGGGTTACCTAATTTTGAACACCGGAGATAGTAGACAAAAGTTTCTCTTTTTCAGCTTGCAGTTGAGCTATCATTCTCTTCTGCTTTTCTCATATCTTACAATCCTCTTCACTTCTGGCACAAAGTTCTTTGTAGGAATCAGCCAATTCTTCATAAGAGACATCCTCATCACATGAATCTTCATTGGATTCACATCTACGAGTGTAGGTTGTAACATGCTTAGAAGTTTCATCATCGGGTTCTTCATCAAAGCAAGAAACATACAAGTCCTTCTTTTATTTCTTGAGATATGTGGGACATTATGATCTAATGTGTCCAAAACCCTCACATCCATGACACTGAATACCTTTTCCTTGATTGGGCTTCTCCTTAGTTCATGCCTTTCTCTGAAAATTATTGTTCTTACTGATGTCGGATGACATGTTCTTGACATTTGGTCTTGGATTCCTATCCATCCTCTTCAGCAGCTTATTGAATTACTTCCCAAGAAGCACAATAGCATCAGAAATTCCTTCATTATCTTCATGTCACATTGAAACTCTTCATCATTAGTGTTGGAGACAAAAGTTATGCTCTTGTTCTTCTTTTCAGATCCATCACTGATAGCCAATTCAAAAGTTTGAAGTGACCCAAACAAGCTCATCCACTTTCATGTTGCAAATGTCTTGGGATTCTTCAATAATTGCGACTTTCATGTCAAACTTCTTAGGCAACGACTTGAGAATTTTTATAACCAGCTTATCCTTTGACATCCTTTCTCCCAAGGCATTATATGTGTTGGCAATGCCAAGAATATTCATGTGAAAATCATGAATTGACTCATCATCTTTCATTCAGAGATTCTCAAATTTGGTGGTGACAAGTTGAAGTCTTGACATCCTAATTTCGATATGCCTTCAAGAGTGGTTCTGAGGATTTCTCATGCATACTTGGCCACTGTACAGGTACTTATTAACATGAACATATTTTTGTCATCCCCATCGAACAAGGCGTTCAAAGCTTTGGAGTTTCCAATAGCAAGTTCATCTTCTTCCTTAGACCAGTCTTCTTCTGGATTTAATTCAGTTGTGCAATTTCTAACTTTGTCCTTCACCACATGATCTTCCTAACCTTTGATAACTGCTTTCTAGGTTTTGCTATCCATAGATTTTAGAAAAGCAACCATATGCGTCTTTTAGTAATCATAGTTGGTGTCATCCAAAATAGGTGGTATGTTAACAAATCCTGCTTCCTTGTCCATAGTACAAGAAAAAGTCTTCCTTGGAGCTCACCCAAACCAGAACAGGGTGCCTGCTCTGATGCCAATTGAAATTCTGGCCCGTAGAGGACATATCTCGTATACGATGTCAGGACACCAGTAATGTCGAATGCAATGTCAAGACATCGTAATAACACAAATAACAATAAACAAAATAAAGTAAATTGCCGGAAGTAAATAACACAAAATATTTGTTAACACAATTCGGTGCAATGCCACCTACATCTGGGAGCATCCAAGCCAGGAAGGAAATCCACTATAATAGTATTAGTTTGAAGTCATTTGCATACAACCTCCGGTTTACTTCCTTCGCATCTAATCACTACCCGTGATATTTCTATCCAAGACTTACCTAGATATGAGATCCCATCTCACTTCCTCTCAATCACACAACCTGTGATTACAACAAATACAATCAAATAGGAGACACACTCCAATAAATAGAATCCACTCTTTCTTAAAATCTTACGAGTGATTCACAATTACAACTCAACTATCAGTTCAACTCTAGCATCAAGGTGATACAAGAGTGGCTCACAAACAACAATGGATAAACTAAAACCCTAATTGACACCTTCAAAAATGCGGTTTTAGTTGTCTTCTTAGGTTTAGAGTTGCCTTTATATAGCCTGAGATACGCGTGGGCTTGATGAACGATTCAGGTTAAACAATCCAGCGGATCCAATATGGTCTTCAGCACAATATTTCAGAATAATATATATTGTTTCCTTAAATGTTTTGACATTGATTCTTACGAAACACGACAAATCTTAAACCAACCTTTGTTGCTTATGGAAACACACGCTTCTTGGAGAACACTCTACGTGAATCAAATCTTCATAGAATCTTCAGATATCTCACGCTAAAAACAAATCTTCCAAGAATGTGAAACAAGGCACGCTAAGATGTCGTACCAACATGTCAAGACATCTTGTCCAACATCTTGCTAGAACACTTGTTTTAACAAAATGTGGCCAATCATAATACATAAATTTAACACATATACGTCCCTTCAAAACGCTTTGAAATCCAGAGAAGACGATCAATTACAATGCTTCCCATGGTATCTGCATAAACAAAGCAAAGCAACGGTCTAGATTGAAACCCATCATAAATGTGACAGTCTGAGGCGAACTTTTAGAGTTCTCAAACATCAGGGTTAAATCAACGGTGATGATGGAACCTCGGGAACAATCTCCGAAACAAACACTCAGGGGCCTATGTAATCAAGTGCATTACTACCCTTTATACGTGGAAATGAAACACCAAAGGTCATGTCCCCTCAGTCTCATCCTTGAGACGTGCGCATTAAATTCTTAGAGGATGAATGAACAAATCTCAGACGAGGGAATCTAATAGTTATGTCATCAACAAGCCCGCTGGACGAACACACACCAAAAGTTTATCTGAGCATTCACCGTTAAGCTTGCCTCAACCACTTCCCTAACAAACAGGTATATCCAACAGGCGAGCCAACATGTTTATGAGCGACCAACCATGGAATGAGGGAATTAATCGACTGTGGCACCCATAACACGTTTGGTCACATTCTAGACACAACCGGTACGATCGATGATAGCACATTTGGTGACATTCTAGACATGACCGATATGACCGGTGATAACACATTTGGTAACATTCCAGACATGACCGGTATGATCGATTATAGCATGTTTAGTGACATTCCAGACACGACCAGTATGACCATGATAGAACTTTTGTGGCATACCTTTTGTGAACAAAACCACTACTCACAAGCGAACCTGTTAGAAGAACGAGTGCCAACATTGTACCAGAACACGTCGATAGGCCATTCTTTTCCGCTCTCCTAACGAACTGGAAGTACCGTGAAAACGAACTATCGTCATTACGAGCACAAACTCATTGTGTGAAAGACTTCCTTTCAAACATATCAAACTTCAACGTTAATGTTTTCACCTTTAAAAGCTTCCAACAAGCGGTACCCTCATCCTCAAAGATTCCCTTTTGCTAACTTGGGCCTTCAAGTTTTTTGTTAGTCTAAGTTAGCAAACCTAGACACACACACACACACGCGCGCGCGCGCGCGCACACACACACACACACACATTATCATATCTTATCATTTTGAGTTACTAGCTTAGTGCTGAGACCTTAGCCTTATTTGTAAAATTTTCTTTAGTGTCACTTCGATTCAAAAAAATATTATGATAACGTTAATTTTTTCATTGGAGTATGTGAAGTTTTTGTAATAATGACGGTAACACTAAAGGTCAATAGTGCATATATGTATATATGTGTCTGTGTGTGTATTAAATGTTATTTGATTATTCTACAATAGAATTAAAATTATTAAAATTAAAACTAGTTTTTAAAGTCGATTTTATTTAATGAAAGTTAAACAAGAGGTTTTTCTAGGAATTTGAATAAGAAAACCTTAATAAACAAACCAATAATGTTTGTAATTTTTATCACTGAGTATTTCATAATGAAAATTTCTAATTAAAATCTAGACAAAGGAATAAAATAAAACCATAAAAATCATTAAATTACATATCTTTTTTCAGTGTTTCTAAAATCTAGTGTTACACATTGAAAAATTTAAAATTGGGAAAGATAAATGAATAAAAATATAAAACATTATTAAAGATAGTGTGATGAGATGAAGGAATAAAATTGTAGAAAGTAATACAAAAGCGTGATGCATTATGAGAAAAAGATAAAGATCGAAAGAGACTCTAAAATTCATATTTCCTTACGTAAAAAGTTGTAAATTAGAATGGAAAAGGAATAAAAAACCTGGAGTGAAGGATAAAGGGAACATGATAAGAACGTGGTACAATTTTTGAAAGGAATAAAGGCAGCATGCTGCCATGATGAAAGGTGGGAAGAAGCCGCATATTTTGAGGAAAGTTGTTTAATCTAAACATATGTGTAGATGTAAGTTACCAATGTGGGTGCAATCCTTCTGAAATAAAACATGCACATAAAGTGGTGTGACCAAGATAAGTTTTACCTAATAAAATAGTGAGTGGTAAAGTTTATGTTGAAAAGAGAGTGAATTATTTGAACATTTAACCTCTATTAAATAATTATTACTATATAATAAAAAAGAGACGTCCTGACATTGACACTTTTACTAAATTAAAGTAATCAAGTATTTGGGTATTAATTAACATTATTGGAAAGGGTAAGTTATTGAGTTTTTTTTATTTTACAAAATGGTAAGTTATTGAGATGAGAGTTAATAATTGCAAAAGTGGTATTAACTAAATGGTCAAATTGAAAAACAACGATTAATATTATATTAAAATTTGACATGCTCGTTTATTTTGTTTAAAATTATTTTTACAAATGGGCTATATGATTGAATGGAAGAGTGCAATTTTTTAATTTAATTATGTTTTTTTTCTATAAATTGTAAAGATTTTTGGTCCCTTAACTTTTTTTTTGTGTAAATAAATATTTTTTATTTAATTTTATATTAATCTAGTTTTATCTTAAAAAAATTATATATAGATTAATGTTATCATTTCTTATCATTTTATGTTAAAAAAAATTCTTGAGTTGCTAGCTTAGTGGTTAGATCTTATCCTTTTAGTTCCATGGTACATAGTACAAATCTCTCTA
The DNA here is from genome assembly GCF_051527215.1 of Medicago sativa. NCBI lineage: Eukaryota > Viridiplantae > Streptophyta > Magnoliopsida > Fabales > Fabaceae > Medicago > Medicago sativa. The sequence goes on from NC_140750.1 coordinate 29,833,977, forward strand.
GAGACCTGTAAAATTTTCGGTGGTTCTAAAAGTTAGTGTTCCTCGTTGAAAAGATTAAGAGTGGGGAAAGATAAATGAATAAGAAAAATTAAATATGGATGAAGATAGTGTGTCGAGAAGAGGGGGAAAATGTAGAAAGGAATAAAGGTAGAGTGATGTCATGCTGAGAAAAAGGAAAAGGTTAAAAGTGGCTCTAAAAACCACTGCCCCATATAGAAAAGGACGAATTTGGGGAAAAAGGAAAAAAAAAAAAGAAACACGGATAAACATAACAAGAAAAGGGAAAAACTTGTAGAAAGAAATAAAGGTGGCTTGCTGCCATGATGAGAAGAGAGAAAAGGTTAAAAGTTTCTCCAAAAACCAACGTCCAACCACAAAAGGTTGAAATTGCACCACTGGAATGGAATAAAGGTAGTGTCATGCAACAATGAGAAACGGGAAAAGGACGATGGTTTTGGTTATAATTTCTTAAACTACAAGGGGGCGTAGATGACAAGTTAGTAATAAGAGTCCAACACTTAAAAAATGGGTCCCACATTAAGTATGAGACTCATATAAATTTAGCGCTTAAAAATAATCAGTTTTTGCGTGAGTATTGAAAATAGAGTGATGATAACATTTCTCTTAAAAATAACTCCCTCCCTGACATAATGTGTTATCTATTTGAATATTTGATCAAAATTAAATAAAAGTTTATCTGAAAGAGAGATAATGATATTATTACTAAATTATAACCTAATAAATTATTTGTCTAGTCATTATTATTATTATTATTATTATTATTATTATTATTATTATTATTATTATTATTATTATTATTATTATTATTATTATTATTATTATTATTATTATTATTATTATTATTATTATTATTGTAAGTGAGAAATGGACGATGGTTATTTGAGTGTTATGAAAATAATATTAATTAGAGGGCACAATTAGGAAAATTGTAATTAATAATGCATTGAAACCTTCTTGAAATATAAAAAATAATGCATTGAATTTTTTTTTTAATAAGCTAAATTAGCCCACCTAAATTGACACTAGAGAGAATCGAACCTGAGACCTCAAGGAGGAGCACACTCCCAGATCCCAAGCCAATACCACTAGGCCAATAATGCATTGAAAATTGAAAGGGTTATTTCTTTTGGGACAAATTATTATAACAAATTGGTCACCTATTATGGAATTGAGGGAGTAACTTTTCTAATTTACCTATCATATAAATCTCTGGTCATTATTGTAAGCAAAAGATTACCTTTTTTGGTTCATAGAATAGCTGATGCATCTAGTCTATATTGTTCACCACATGCATAAAACATTCACTGAACAAATAAAGTAAATTTTTACTTATAATAGTGACCATAGAGTGTACTTATTAAACTATTTTTTTATTAACAGAAAAGCTTTCACATCACATAACTTTCTGGTGTATATAAATACATCATTTGGGTTTGAGTTATGCATTCATCATCTTACAAACACAAACAATGGCCAAGCATAATGTTGTTTTATCATTCCTTGTTTCTTTAGTTTTGGCATCACTAATTCCCTTGGTGTGTGAAGCCACTAAAAGTGGTGATGAAAGCAGTAAACTTCACATTGTCTACATGGGTTCACTTCCAAAGGAAGCCTCATATTCCCCAAGATCTCATCATCTCAGCTTGTTGCAACATGTCATGGATGGTAGTGACATAGAAAATCTCTTGGTTCGAAGTTACAAGAGAAGTTTCAATGGTTTTACTGTCGTACTCAACGATCAACAAAGGGAAAAACTTGTTCGCATGAGAGGTGTGGTCTCAGTTTTTCCAAGCCAAGAGTTTCACCTTCAAACCACAAGGTCGTGGGACTTCCTTGGACTTCCTCACTCATTCAAAAGAGATCAAACTATTGAGAGTAGTTTGGTGATTGGAGTCATGGATACCGGAATATGGCCAGAATCTGAAAGTTTCAATGATAAAGGTATAGAATATATATATATATATATATATATATATATATATATATATATATATATATGCTTGATAATAATCCCAATATTATATGTTATAATTGTCATACATATTTTTTGTAAATGATTTCCATATTTATGAAATACTTAACTTGATTAAAATTATAGATAATTAATTAATTTCAATAAATTATTATTATTATTATTTTTAATTAATTTCCTCTTATGCATAGATTTAATAATAATGTTGGTTATCATGAGTATTTTAAGATATTTAGCAATATTATTGTTTATATCGTAGGAAGAAAGTGCAATATGGTTAGAAAATTGTAGTAACCTACTATATTTGATGATCTTGTTAATTTGATTTTTTTTTTATAATTGATCAGGTATTAGTTCGATTCCAAATAAGTGGAGGGGAGTTTGTGCTGGCGGTGGTAATTTCAGTTGCAACAAGAAGATCATCGGAGCACGATTTTACGGTGTTGGAGATGTGAGTGCAAGAGACAAATCTGGTCATGGAACCCACACAGCATCCACAGCAGGTGGACGTGAGGTGAATGATGTAAGCTTTTATGGTCTTGCAAATGGAATTGCAAGAGGTGGAGTCCCATCTTCAAGGATTGCTGCATACAAAATCTGCAACGATTTTGGTACATGTACTAATGATGCTATATTAGCTGCATTTGATGATGCCATTGCTGATGGAGTTGACGTCATCACTATCTCTGTTGATGCCTCTAATGCCATTGATTTTTTGAGTGATTCTATTGCCATTGGTTCTTTTCATGCCATGGAGAAGGGTATACTCACAGTGCAGTCTGCTGGAAATGCTGGCCCTATCTCAAGTAGTGTTTGTAGTGCAGCACCTTGGTTATTTACTGTTGCCGCAACTACCATTGATCGAAAATTCATTGATAAGATCATTCTTGGAAATGGACAAACTTTTATTGGGAAGTCAATTAATACCATACCTTCAAATGGCACCAAATTTCCAATAGCTGTGCATAATGCCCAAGCTTGCCCAACTGGAGGAAATGCATCCCCTGAAAAGTGTGATTGCATGGACAAAAAGATGGTGAATGGTAAGCTTGTTTTGTGTGGATCTCCAACTGGTGAAATGTTAACTTCTACAAGTGGTGCAATTGGTGTAATCCTTAATGCGTCACAATCTGATTTCGATGCTTCATTTGTCACTAAGAACCCTACAGTTAAGTTGGAATCAAAAGACTTTGTTCATGTTCAATATTACAAAAATTCCACTAATTACCCTGTAGCTGAAATTTTAAAGAGTGAGATCTTCCATGACACCAGTGCTCCAAGAATAGCCATTTTCTCTTCTCGTGGTCCAAATCCTTTGGTTCAAGAAATTATGAAACCAGATATAAGTGCTCCTGGAGTAGAAATCTTGGCTGCATATTCACCCCTAGTGTCACCCTCAATGGATCCGAGTGACAATAGAAAGGTTAAGTACAACATATTATCTGGAACCTCTATGTCTTGCCCTCATGCTGCTGGAGTTGTTGGATATGTGAAATCATTTCATCCAGATTGGTCACCTGCAGCTATCAAATCTGCTATCATGACAACTGCTACACCAGTGAAAGGTACTTATGATGATTTGGTAGGTGAGTTTGCTTATGGATCAGGGAATATCAATCCAAAACAAGCCATTCACCCTGGACTTGTTTATGACATTACTAAGCAAGATTATGTGCAAATGCTTTGTAATTATGGTTATAGTGCTGAAAAAATTAAACAAATTAGTGGAGATAATTCAAGTTGCCATGGAACTTCTGAAAGATCATTGGTGAAAGATATAAATTATCCTGCTATTGTTGTTCCAATACTTAAGCATTTCCATGCCAAGGTTCATAGAACAGTTACAAATGTTGGCTTTCCCAACTCAACCTACAAGGCAACTCTCATCCATCATAATCCAGAAATCAAGATAAGTGTGGAACCGGAAGTACTATCCTTCAAATCGTTAAACGAGAAACAATCCTTTGTTGTCAGTGTTGTTGGTGGAGAAAAATCAAGTAAAACTTTGTTTTCCTCCTCACTTGTTTGGTCAGATGGTACCCACAATGTCAAGAGTCCCATCATTGTGCAAATAATATCTCTATAGTCGGCCATGTTATATTTTTATGGAATATTAAATAAAGTATCATTGAGTATTCAATTATGATGCTCTCTAAACTTATGGTTGTTCCTTTTTTTAAGCAAGTAGTTGTTCATGTTTATTTATTAATAATCAAATATTATATAAACATAAATTAAAACATAATTGAATGTTGAGACGATGATGATAAAATAACTCATGTGCAACTAATTTTATCTTGATTTAATTGGATGTTATTTTATAATGAAAAATAGTTATTATTTAGTGATTCTAATGACCATTTTAGAGTTTTTAAAAAAATCTATATTATTAACCTATCCTATATCTTAAGCACAGGGGCGGATCCACCTTATGGCCATGTGGGGCTATAGCCCCACATGGATTTTTAAAAAAATTAAAAAAAATTATTTAGCGACCGAATTTTCAGTCGCTAAGCAATGAAAATCGGTCGCTAACAGGTTTAGCAACATAACAGTGACTGAATATTCAGTCGCTGGAGTAAAAATTGGTCTCTAAATTACTAAGCGACAGAATTAGCAACCGAAATTTCAGTCGCTAAGGTATAAAATATTAAAAATCAGTCATTTTTTCGGTTGCTACATATTTAGCCACACTTGAAATGCATTCCTAGATCCGTCCCTGCTTAAGCATGATGCATAAATTCAACATAGACCCTAAATAATAAAAAATAACCAAACAATACCTTAACAAATGGGTTGTATATGATTGAATGGAAGAGTATAATTTTTGTAATTTAATTATGGCTAAAATGCACCTTTGGTCCGCCAAGTTTCACAAACTTGCGATTTTGGTCCCCTAAGTTTAAAAATAGCACTTTTGGTCCCTTAAGTATTACCCCCTTTGCAAATCCATTTTAGCCTTTAATTATTTTTTTTTTGTACCAATCGTAAAGATTCTTGTTTGCTTAACTTTTTTTTGTGTATATAAATTTTTTTATTTTATATTTTATTTTAATCTAGTTTTATCTTATAAAAAATTATATATAGATTAATATTATCATTTCTTATCATTTTATGATAAAAAATTTCTTGAGTTGCTAGCTTAGTGGTTAGATCTTAGCCTTGTAATTCGACGGTACATAGTTCAAATCTCTCTAGAGACCTGTAAAATTTTCGGTGGTTCTAAAATTAGTATTCCCCATGAAAAGTTTAAGAGTGGGGGAAGATAAATGAATAAGAAAAATGAAACAAGGATGAAGGTAGCATGACGACAAGAGGGAAAAAATGTCAAAAGGAATAAAGGTAGAGTGATGCAATGCTGAGAAAAAGGAAAACGTTAAAAGTGGCTCTAAAAACCATCGCCCCCTACAGAAAAGGTTGAATATGGGGAAAGAGAAAATATAAAAATAAAAAAAGAAACACGGATAAAGATAAGGGGAAAAGTTGTAGAAAGAAATAAAGGTGGCCTGATGCCATGAAGAGAAAAGAGAAAAGGTTAAAAGTTGCTTCAAAAACCAACCTCCAACCACAAAAAGGTTGAAAGTGCACCACTGGAATGGAATAAAGTAGTGTGATGCAACAATGAGAAAATGAAAAAAACGATGGTGTTGGTAACATTTTCTTAAACTAAACAGGGGCGTAGATGACAAGTTACAAATATGAGTCCAACACTTTAAAAATGGGTCCCACATAAAGTATGAGACTCCTATAAATTTAATACATAAAAATATTGAGTATTAGAGTGAGTATTGAAAAGAGATCGATGATATCATTTCTCTTTAAAATAACTCTCTCCCTACCATATTAGGTGACCTATTTGAATATTTAATAAAAATTAAAAAAAAGTTTCTCCGAAAGAGAAATAATTTTATACTAAAATCTTTAAATTACATATTTTTTTCAGTGTTTCTGAAAACTAGTGTTACACATTGAAAAATTTAATATTGGGGAAAAATAAATGAATAAAAATATAAAATATTAATAAAGATAGTATGATGAGATGAAGGAAGAAAATTGTAGAAAGAAATACAGAAGCATGATGTCATGATGAGAAAAAGATAAAGATTGAAAGAGACTATAAAAATCACATTTCCTTACATAAAAAGTTGTAAATTAGAATGGAAAAGGAATAAAAAAAACCGGAATGAAGGATAAAGGGAACATGATGAGAATGTGGTATAGTTGTAGAAAGGAATAAAGGCATCGTGCTTCCGTGATGAAAGGTGGGAAGAAGCCGTAGATTTTGAGGAAAGTTGTTTATGCTAAACATGTGTGTTGATGTGAAGTTACCAATGTGGGCCAAAACATTTTGAAATAAAACCTACATTGTGACCAAGATAAGTTTTACCCAATAAAATAACAAGTGTTAAAGTTTGTGTTGAAAAGAGAGTGAACTATTTGAACATTTAAAATATATTAAATTATTATTAATATATAAGAAAAAAGAGAGGTAATGAATTGACACTTTTACTAAATTAAAGTAATCAAGTATTTGAGTAATAATTAACATTATTGGAAACGGTAAATATTGGTTTTTTTTTTGACAAAAGGTTAAGTTATTGACTTGAGAGTCAAAAACGTGGTTAATATTATATAAATTATATATAGATTAATATTATCATTTCTTATTATTTTATGATAAAATAATTCTTGAGTTGCTAGCTTAGTGGTTAGATCTTATCATTTTAGTTCCACGGTACATAATTCAAATCTCTCAAGTGACCTGTAAAATTTTCGGTGGTTCTAAAAATTAGTGTTACCCATTGAAAAGTTTAAGAGTGGGGAAAGATAAAAAGAATAAGAAAAACTAAATATGGACGAAGGTAGCATGACGAGAATAGGGAAAAAATGTAGAAAGGAATAAAGGATAAAAAAGACTATAACCAAAACCACTGGCGAGTGATGTGATACTATAACCAAAACCATCGTCCTTTTCTCGTTTCTCATTGTTCTCGTCATGCTACCTTCGTCCATATTTAGTTTTTCTTATTCTTTTTATCTTTCCCCACTCTTAAACTTTTCAATGGGTAACACTGACGAAGGTAGCATGACGAGAACAATGAGAAACGAGAAAAGGACGATGGTTTTGGTTATAGTGCACAACTGGAAGAGGTAGCATGACGAGTGATGTGATACTGAGAATAAGGAAAAGGTTGAAAGTGACTCTTAAAACCACCGCCCCTACAGAAAAGGACGAATATGGATAAAAAGAAAATAAAAAAAAACAGAAACACGGATATACATAACAAGAAAATAGAAAAAGTTGTAGAAAAAAAAAGTGGCCTAATGCCATGATGAGAAGAGAGAAAAGGTTAAAAGTTTCTCCAAAAACCAACCTCCAACAACAAAAGATTGAAAGTGCACAACTGGAATGGAATAAAGGTAGTGTCATGCAACAATGAGAAACGAGAAAAGGACGATGGTTTTGGTTATAGTTTCTTAAACTACAAGGGGGCGTAGATGACAAGTGACTAATATGAATCCAACACTTTAAGAATGAGTCCCACATTAAGTATGAGACTCATAAATTTAATGCTTAAAAATAATGAGTGTTTGAGTGAGTATTGAAAAGAGAGTGATGATAACATTTCTCTTAAAAATAACTCCCTCCCTGGCATAATGTTTTATCTATTTGAATATTTAATAAAAATAAAAAAAATGTTTATCTGAAAGAGAGATAATGATATTATTATTAAATTATAACCTAATAAGTTATTTGTCTAGTCATTATTATTATTATCATAAGTGAGAAATAGAAGAAGGTTATTTGAGTGTTATGAAAATATTAATTAGAGGGAACAATTAGGAAAAATGTAATTAATAATGCATTGAAAACCTTCTTGAAAAATAAAAAAAAAATAATGCATTGAAAATTGAATGGGTTATTTGTTTTGAAACAAAATATTTTAACAAATTGGTCACCTATTATGGAATTGAGAGAGTAACTTTTCTAATTTACCAATAATATAAACCTCTGGTCATTATTGTAAACAAAAAATCACCTTTATTTGTTCATAGAAGAGCTGATCCATCTAGTCCGCATTGTTCACCACATGCATAAAACATTCACTAAACAAATAAAGTAAATTCTTACTTATAATTGTGTCCAGTGGGTGTACTTATTAAACTATGTTTTTATTAACATAAAAGCTTTCAAAACACATAACTTTCTAGTGTATATAAATACATCGTTTGGGTTTGAGTTATGTAACACCAATACTAAACGTATCTAGAAAATTTAGCATGAGCGTTATCTTAGTACTGGATACATTAAAATTTACAACATAAATATTTTCGAATGAATATATTATACAACAATACGCTTTCGTACAATAACAATACAACACATCTTGTCTAAAACATGGTAAATACATCCTTGAAAATCCATAACATCCTGCAGCGGGTACGAACATGCACTTGCTGAAATATCCATTCGGCTACGAGCTTGCAATCCAATCTGTTTATCTGAAACAAATAAGGGCTACGAGCTACAATACAACATGACGGTTGATTATACGTGTGTGGGAATGCTTGCCTAGATGGTCGTGCATACTAAATCCGTCATAGGTTCATCTCAACTAGTCTTAGGTCTTGCTAACATCCTACGTGTCATGGCGGTTAAGGGGAACCTAAGACCGCTACGCCATGATACGCTAAACATATCGAGGTCTAAACATAACATAATCATGACACGATCCTAAACCGGACGATTAGGGAAACCTAAGATCGTCATGGGCATAACCTTCTTTACTTGCTCTATTTCATAAACTTGAACGTGTCTAACGTCATCTTAATCATAAATTCATATCATATCATACATAATCATATTCACTCATTAGGTTAGCGTTGAACAAGCATCATTATCTGAGTTCATTTTACGGATTAATCCCAGGTGGAGTAACCCTGGAAGTTAATCTCTTACTTGACCGATGAAAACCTAGCTAAGGCACATCGGACTCCCTCAGTGTCGTGCGGCCCCCTTACGAAGCTTATCCCGTTTCACCTAGTGGAAACCCCTTGAATCCATCCTAGTGTGGATTACAAGAGACACGACACCTACGTCTTGCTTACTCAGTGACATGCGGCCCCCTTGCGGAGCTTATCCCGTTCCCATGAAGAGAACCCCTTGAATCCAACCTAGTGGTGATCACAAGAGACATGGCACCTATATCATTTATTAAAGTCTTGGTCTTAAACATTCACTACAAGAAATTTAGCATTTTGCGACACTTACTTTGCAACCCTTATCTCTTAACTGTCGCAAAGTGCACATTTGCGACACTTATTGCGACCTTTATGCCCTTGCGACCTTTATGCCCAACTTATTGTGTTGGGTTAGATTATACCCTCCATCATTTTGTTTCAGCGCTGGTAGTGAGGCAGGGGTATGTGAGTTGTTGCTTTTGTCTACTCCAGCCTCACTATTTGTTTTAGCAGAGCTGCAGTTTGTTTAGGGGGGCTTTTTGATGCTTAAAAGCTAGAATTGCAGTTTGTTTTCAACTAGAATTGATATCTCATGCTTAAAAGCTAAATTGCTAACCTGTTTTGAATCAACATGAATCAGAATCCAAACTCAATAGCCTTGTCATTCATTTCCATCTCTTTGTGGAGTGAAATAAATTAGAAGTTGAGAAAACCCACACCTAATTGTAAGCTAGTTTCTATATGTTTTTTATAAAGTACCAATTGAACGCACAAATAAACACGTACGTAAAAATTGAATGGATTTCTTTGATATTTTCGTCCATAAAAGTATAAATTGTTGTTATTGATAAACTAAACATATAAATAAAAAGATTCCTTAAACTGTGCACATGTACGTATGACTAGTTGTTGTTATTAATATTTTCTTTGATATGTTCTTTCTTAATAAACATGTACATATAACTAATTGTTGTTATTAATATTTTTTTCTTAAACTAAACATAAATTATTGTTATTAATAATATAACTAGCATGTGAACTTGAAGAGAGTCCTTACAGTGTTCCAGTATATGTACTATAATGTGTGCATTTAGAGAGTGAGGGTCCTTATATAAGTGATAGTGAGGGTCCTTATATAGGCCATAGTAAGTAATAGGTACCCATTTTTTTGTCACTTCAACGAAGGTCCTTAATAGGTTGGAGTAACAATTAAGTTAAAGAGACTCTTCATTGGAGGTTCTTAATAGGTTGTTATCGAATTTGGAATTATGGACACCTCACAATGGCAGTATCATATTTCCCAATTCCGAGTTCTCCTTGTGCTTGGATTGGTTTTACTGAAATTTTATTCGGAAACATAAAGAAAACAGGAAGGCATCAAACAAGAATTGGTGTCCATGATTGCAAATTCATATGGAACATTGATGATATCCACTGTATTCTATTAACTTGTAATTGGATTTGAATGATTTATTTCTAACCAATACTTTGAATGCTACATTGTTTGGTATTCTAATGTGGTGTTTAATATTAATGAAATTGTTTGGCTCCTTTCTGATCTGAGTACAACCCAATTAAGAAAGAATGGATAAAAAATTATTTTTTTTTTCTGAAAAAGGGAGCTTTATTAGCGTTTTCTAGAAAGTGATATTAAAAACGGAGTGTACAAAATAGGATACAAAATAGCTTTATCCACTGTATTAGCGTTTTCTGGACTCTTCTTTTTAGTAATGTTTGCAATTTCAATTTGTTTATTGACAGAGTGCAGAGGTCTCATTTTATGATCTCACAGAACTTATACAAAATATAATTGATTTTTACAGGAAAGTATGATCTTATTGAATTTTGATGTTGTTAGCTTTGGGCCCTGTTTGACTAAACAAGTGTTTATAACATAAATGCTCATTATATGCTTATGTATAAATGTGCATTATATGCATAAATGTGTCAGATGCCAACTCTGCACTTGCACAATTCATCCTTGATTTGGCCTGATCATAATGAACTTTTTGTGGCTACTTAATATGATATATGTGTTGTTTGGTACTTCACTTCTAGTTTACATTCTAATTTGGTTCCATATTTTGGTCACACAACAATACATGCTGAGGTACCCGAGAGTGGTGGTGAACATGAATTATGAATCACTTTGTGGAGCTTTCTTGGACTGAGATATTTTGCAAATAGATCTTGTGGAGCTTTCTTGTTCAAAAACTAGACCTTGTAGTCACCCTCTTTTAAATGTAAGTGCAATATTTCTTTCCTTCACTTCACTAATTTTTTTAATTATTGAGTTCCTTCACTAAATTTGGAGGGTTCAGATGCTGGGCTAGCATCCATACTGGAGTACCTGGAGTTTTGCTTGAACTCAAGAATGGTGTTTTGAATGAAAGGGTAATGATTTATTTGTTTCACATTGAATGCAATTAATTGGTCTTGTAAGCTTCTCTGTAATAAATAGCTAATGGTTATTCCATATATATCAGAAAGTAATTATAAGTTTAATTGCGCGATAAGTTAGAATCATGACTTGCGTGACATTATTGCTTATTTTTGTTAATTGATGTGTCTTATATAATCTTTGACTTATTTTTAGGTGGAAGACTTAGAATCACCAAACAGAGCATAGCATTCTTTGGAGTCTATTCATCTCTAGTTGATCAAAACAACTTCCTCGCCAAATATCATCTACATAATTGATTAAATTTTCATGTTAGGAACTCAAGAAACCTTATTGTATCACTTGTTTGTATTTTATATGAATGTAAAATTCATATTTTAGTTTATGAATTTGTTCATATTTTTTATTATGAATTATTTTAGTTTTATATATTTTTTATTAGTAAATAGTTCTACTAAAAATTCAGGAAAAAACTGATTTTTTTTTTAAAATTAACTCAACATCTGCGACCTTTGCAAACTGTCGCAATATTTTTTTATAAATAAATTTTATGCATCTGCGACCCTTCCCCAACTGTCGCAAGTCCCTTGAAATCCATTTGAATCTCCTCATTTGCGACCCTTAGCAACTGTCGCAGTGCCTTTTGTGGCAGTTGGTGCGGCTGTTCTATGAAGGGTCGCAAAAGACACTTGCGACCCCAACATCCGTGACTGTTGGGGAAGGGTCGCAATTGTACATCTGCGACCCTTCTAACAGTCGCAATCTGCCATTTTAAAGGTCGCAAAATGCAGTTTTTCTTGTAGTGATTTGTGAAAGGTTAAACCTATTCATGCTTTCTTATTTACCTCGGATCCTTAATCCATCCGACTTGTGGCAAAGTACATACTTGATCATTCTTAATCATGTGTGAAGAGATTAACTTATCAATCCACGGCTTATCATACTTGCATGGACATTCTTAATCATGTGCGAAGAGAATACACTAATTACCTCGCGTCTTATCATACATAAGTTCCATGCTTAACATTCTAATTCTCGAAAAGCTATGTCGAGGCTCTACATTCATTCCCTTTCTTAGTTTATCACTACCCGAGTAATTGTGATTAAACTCTCTTGCATAACATTTATTAACAAACATTGTTAGTGTTTTGCCATGCCATACCCTTGTTTAAAACCTTGTTTAGAATTGTACTTTAAACATTTGGAATTGAGGGGTTTCATAGTTTAAGAAGATAATGTAAGGACGAGCCTCGGATAGCCCTTGTTGGCCACAAAACGAATTGACAACACATGCTGTGCAGTCAATTTCGCCTGGCGAGCTGTCTACTTGCCATGGCTAGCTGTTTTCTCGCCATGGCGAGCTAATGGCGAGCTACTCCAGAGAGCACTGATTCCCAACTCGCCATGGCGCGTTCTAGCTCACCTGGCGAGCTGTAGTAGTCCAGAATTCTGCAGAAAACGTGATTTTCCATAAAAACCTCAATTTCAAGCATCATAAGGTACCTGACAATTCCAGAGCATCATAAAAACAATTTATATCATATGCATGGCAACAATTAACAACATTTGATCATAAATGGTACAAAGGGGTTCTATAACCCTAATTTCTAACTTAGCATAATTCATGTTTTCTCACTAAGAATTTCACAATCCAAAGGAAGGATAAATTATCTAAGAACTCACCTAACATGATTCTTGTGATTGCTCCAAGTTCCAAGCTCAATCAAACCAAAGCCTAGCTTCTTGATTGTCTTAAAACTTTCATCCATGTTTTGGTCTTGCTAGCATACATCACCATCACCACCCTTAAGCTTGTACTACCTTGATTTGCCTTGCAAGGAAGATGATTTGGTGCCAAAGGAGAGGGAGAGATCGATGGGTAGAGAGAAGGAGAAGAGAGTTCCAAAATTCTTCAACCTAGAGAGAGAAACAACATGAGAAATGAAGATATTTTGGGCCAATTTCACTTAAATACCCCTTTTGCGTTAAAGTACCAAAATGCCCTTCGTCTTAAACGTGTTTAATCCGACACTGATACTTAACTCGTGTTTGACTGATGTCGTTTAATAAACATTCTTCGTCATACTTACAATACATGAACATTTGTCCTCTGACACGTTCGACTGGTAGTATTCCAATACCGACGAGTGGGATATTACAAGTTATGCATTCATCATTTTACAAACACAAACAATGGCCAAGCATAATGTTGATTTATGATTCCTTGTTTATTTCGTTTTGGCATAATTAATTCCCTTGGTGTGTGATGCCACTAAAAGTGGTGATGAAAGCAGTAAACTTCACATTGCGTACATGGGTTCACTTCCAAAGGAAGCCTCATATTCCCCAAATATCTCCTCATCTCAGCTTGTTGCAACATGTCATGGATGGTAATGACATAGAAAATCTTTTGGTTCGAAGTTAGAAGAGAAGTTTCAATGGTTTTACTGTCGTACTCAACGATCAACAAAGGGAAAAACTTGTTCGCATGAGAGTTGTGGTCTCAGTTTTTCCAAGCCAAGAGTTTCACCTTCAAACCACAAGGTCGTGGGACTTCCTCACTCATTCAAAAGAGATCAAACTATTGAGAGTAGTTTGGTGATTGAAGTCATAGATAGCGGTATATGGCCAGAATATGAAAGTTTCAATAATAAAGGTATAATATATATATATATATATATATATATATATATATATATATATATATATATATATATATTCTTGATCACAATGCCAATATTATATGTTATAATTGTCATGCATATTTTTTGTAAATGATTTCCATATCTATGAAATACTTAACTTGCTTAAAATGATAGATAATTAATTAATTTCAATAAATTTTTTTATTATTATTATTAATTAATTTCTTATTATGCATAGATTTAATAATAATGTTGGTTATCATGAGTATCTTAAGATATTTAGCAATATTATTGTTTATATCGTAGAAAGAAAGTGCAATATGTAACGCCCTAATTCTATTTAAGCAATAAAACATGCGAATATAACAAATATTCAAGAATTAGACGATACGTCTCACATATTCCAAAAACTCAACATGCATATAAAATCCTCAACAGTCACAGCGGAATATAAATCATACAACGCCACAATTTACATGCCATGGTCAACACTACATCAACATACAAAAATAATCCTCCAAGTCTGACAATGGACAAATCTCAACAACATAACAGAATTCAACAAAAACAAAAAGGACACTACACCCTAATCAGAGCCTAAAATCTAGACTCGACAACCGACAACGAGACAACTCCCGCTATCCAAGCATCAACTCACCAAAAGCGACTAATCCTGCAAGGCGTCTACCCATCCATACAGACAGGTAGGCTGCAAACACCACTGGGGGTAAGCATTACATTAATCATAATCAATATATGAAAACACAAGCATTTAAGGATTCATACATATCACATATACATAACCATCCCTCTTAGAATACAAGCATCACATGATTATTATCCCCCATTCCTTACATCTCAACTATCAGATTACTAACATAGCAAAGCAAGCATATTTAATCTCTAATCAACTCATCTACAAGAATTCATCATTGGCTAAACTGCAGTTTTGACCCCCTAACTTTGACAATGTTGCGATTTTGGCCCCCTATTAAAAAAAATTAAAAAGCGACCCTCCATGTTTAGGGAAATATACTCTTTTAACCCCCTAACATAAGGGAAATATGCTTTTTGACCCATTATCTTTACAAATAGGTGCGATTATGGCCCCTTTTTTGGGACACGTGGCGTCTTCTCAGCAATTTTGAAACGCAGGGGGCCAAATTTTAATTTTTTTTAATAGGGGGCCAAAATCGCAACATTTTGAAACTTAGGGGGTGAAAAGTGCAGTTTAGCCTTCATCATTATCAACATCAACCAATTAAAATATTACTCACCTCATTGCTCATCTAGCATGCTTAACACAACAAGTACAATTCATCATTTCAAAGTTATAAGCAACAATCATCATTATCAAAGAAATCACCGCATCATATGTATATACATATACAAATCTCACCTCATCATTATTATCAAAATAATTATCATCAATTGATTCACCAAGTGTATAAGCACAAATAGGCAAGACATGCAATTAGAGCATAAATCATTTATTCACAACTATCAACAAAATCCACCAATGCACATATACACCAATCCACATAATCACAATGTTCTCCAAATTTCACCAAAGCACAATTCACCAAGTCACATATTCAAATACGGCACGACTCATCAAGTAATCAAATGCATGCAATGTTCTAGACTCTTCTTTAACAATTTAAGAGAGGCGACCTTCTTTAACTGTTGTCTTCTAGAGTTCAGTTAGCTTTCTGGAGTTAGTAAGATGACAAAAAAGATGAGCTGAATGAGGAACACTCTAAAAACAACCCAATTTATGGAAACCCAAGATGAAACCCCCATGAAATATGATGGATTGGCAAAGGTGCGAGGGAAAGATGGGCCCATAAGTCCATTTTAAACTCACAAAAGGGAAGAACCATACCCAAATTCCCAAAGATAGTTTTGTACATCATGATCCCCACTTACAAGGAACAATTGCACATCCAAGCGTCAGGGTTCAGACGTGCAACCCTCCAATCACCATGAGGGACGACCTCTATTTACTCCAAAACTTTTCTGAAACTCTCAAGAGTTCATGTACAAAGACCTAAGGTACATAAATTCTTTGGCAACCCAAGGATATTTCCTAGCATTAGAAGGGAAACCTTGGTTGACCCCTAGAAGGAACCTTGCTTTCTTCACTCTCATATTCCTGCATAAATCAGAGGAAGAGGACTTAGACAAACTCTCACTTGGGCACATGGCATGTCACTCCAGGGAACCTCAAAAAATCAATATGAAGGCCAATAGGCCACCTGCGTAACCTCTCTCCCAAACGACTAGTTGCTACCCCGGCCTTAAAAAAAGTAAAAGAGAAAGAAGATTATATACCTTAAATCAAGAACAATCGCACTCTCTCAAGAAAGTAAAACACTTGCACTCAAAGGCTTATAACAGAAGAAGGAAAATGGAAAACCTAATCAAAAGAACATGAGCACTATTTTTTGAACGGGAGGACTTTTATATACTAGAAAGCATAAAAAAAATGCAATTTCCCCTAACAAATAGATCACAAGTTGACACCAAATCCAACGGTCCAAATCCGTCACCACATAGAAGCGCATCCTCAAACACCACATTAAATGCTCCCTTGACAAGTAAATTTGCACGCCAAGGCAAAACTAGAATCAAGAAGTGTAGCAAAAAGACGCAATCGTTATGCGCCAAGACGGTCACTCAAGGCCTACTACTCAAAAGGGTGGATATTTTTTATTCTTTAAAAAATTCCTCAATGATATTTATTAGCATTTTCTAAAAATAAATATAAAAATAAGAAATTGAACTTCACTTTCATCAATGGTTTAACTTTTTTTTTACCACAATATACTTGTTTAGCTTTTTAAGTTGGATGAGGAGACAAGTATATATGGAATATCAGAATAAAATAAAAATTTAATAATATTGCATGGTTGAGAAGAGTAGATGATAAAAAGACAAGATAGTGAAATCAAGGGAGCTTCGTATAGTCACTATTTGGGAACTTGAACCACTAAGTTAGTCTATTTAAAGTCCTTTGCAGCTCATCACTTGCTGTACTAGTTAAGTAGCTTTCTTGGATCTGTGCATGCACACTCTACTTCTGCTACCTCACTCTGCCACCTTCATATTATTTTCATTTTAGTTTAGCTAGCTAGAAGATCCTCCATTACCAAATCACACCACAAAATGAATGTAAGGAGATTTAATTATGTCATATTAATTGTATACAAGAATTGTTTGACATTTATATATCATTATTCATTCATAATTAGTTTTATTTTGCTTACATCTAATTTTTATTTGCAGATCTTTAAGTGGATGCAAAATAGGCTTAATGGCACCAATGGGAAAATGAAACCAAGCTCTATTTCAGCTACTCGTAAGCATCAGTCTCCAATCACACAAAAATCCTCAATATATATTTACAAATTAACTGCTTATATATTCAGTTCAAGTATGATTATGACATTGATTATACACTTTGTTTCTATATGCACATATATACTACATAATGATAAAACACTAGTACTATTCTCTACAGAGAGAAGAACACAATAATGCTCACGGCAAAGAACAAAGTAATGTTCAAATATATAGAATTAAGGTTTTGTATTGAACTATTCAATTTTTCAAAAAGATAAGAAAAAGTAACATTTACAAATGATACTTGAAATATTTTCCTAATCATTCATGCTAACGAGTGCCCTAAGAACTCATCTGTTAAAGAAACCAAAAGTAAAACTTTTGCATTGAATATTTCAAAGACCAAATTTCGACCGTAGATTCCTTAACATGTGAACATGACATATGTTAGCGTTTCCCTTATCTGTATTAATATTGCACCCTCTTGAAGCCAAATCACTGTGAAATGATGATTAATTTTCTTTTAAATTTTTGTTTTTTTTATTATTTCAACAGATCATATGTTAAGTGAGACTTATAAACAAGAATTCAGTGACTGGGACCATGCAATACTTGCAATTGGAACATTTGGGAATACCAATTTGAATGAAGATTCAAATAAAAGTATTGATGAAGAGGATTCGTACTCCTTTCAAGATTTCACACATGAATTCTCTTTTGAAGAAGTTGGAAATTTTCAGAATGAATTGAAAATGAATTTGGAAGAGAGTGGTAATTTCTATCCAAGCAACAATTTAATATGCAATAGGGGAAGAGAAAGTTTGGATATAAGTAATAAGAATGAAGTTTCTAAACAATCACTTTCTTTCCTTCTTAAGAAGATTTTTGTGTGTGGAGGTGAATTGCCACCTACTTATGTGTTCAAAGATCCACTCTCTACAGAGTCTAGAATGGAAAAGGTAAGTGAAAAGTCATGAAAGCTTTTGTTTCTCATCTTATTGAATACTCCATAAAATTCTTTTGGAAAATGCTATTTATCTAGAAAAATAGCATCAAGAATTTTTCAAGACACATGTGGCAAGTTTTAATTGCATGATTTATTTGTTCACTTCCTATTTTTTAGCCACACCTCCTTGAATTGTGGCAAATAGTGCATTGTGATTGGCTACTCTTTATTCTTGAAGAATTCTTGATGTTTTTTTTCTTGATAAATAGCATTGCTCAATTCTTTTTAACCCCTCTCTCACCCCTTCTTTATCTTTTATCAAAAAAGATAAAGGGGAGAAAGGTTAAAAAGAAACAACAATTGTATTTAAACAAAAAAAATGTATTTAAATCATATAAAAATAGGATGTTATATGTTATGAATCATTGAATCATAGAAAGACGATCATAATGATCAGCAAGAAAGTAAGCATAAGAGTAATCATGTGGGAGATATTTAAAGAAATTCATTATAGAAATGAATAGTTTTTTTTTTTTTTGGTCAAGTAGCCTAGTGGCTAGAATTCACCTTTTTCAACGTGAATAAGTGGGGTGTCTGGGGTTCGAACCCCGGCCCCTGCATATATAATGCATGTCCCTATCAACTGAACTATGTTCAAGAGAACATAGAAATGAATAGATTGATAAAAGATAATGATCGAGTACAATAGAGTGATTTATAGGAGTGAGTTGGAGTAACTAACTCCCTAACTACATAACCAACTTGGTAACTCTAGTTAACCTATCATCTAACTCTAGTTTATTCAATATACTGTAATATTAGACATCATTTTTTATGTCCACGTAATATTTCTCTTATATTTACTAGCGTTTCGCTTTTTTTATTGCGCTAATGCGTATAAAGTACAAACATGAAATTTTGATTTAGATTAAAATTATAGGTATATATCTTTTGCACTTTTATATTGTAAAAATTATATTTATTTTTTTCAATGACACCAACAATATAACAAATATAATATAAATTCATATCTTTTTGAACAACATCGACATTCTAACAATTTTGTAGATAAATTTATTTTAGAGTATAATTGAAAATCAAAAGGCCACTTTAAAACCATGTATTTCATTTATGTACAATATAGATGTATAGATGATTGACTGATCATTGATTTGCTTGTCAATTGTGATTACAGATTCTAAGGGCAATACTTCACCAAAAAATACATCCACATGGTTCATGTTCAACAGCGTTTGTAAACAAGTACCTTGAAAACAATTCAATGCCCGAGTCTGATTATGAAGATGGAGATGGATATGAATATGAAAATGAAAATGAAAATGAGCTTACAACTAGTGTTGTGGAGAAAGGGTGCAAATGGGTCAAGACAGATTCCGAATGTAAGTTCTATCATTGGATTTATTTACGGTTTAGGGTTTAGAGTTTAGTGTTGTGGAAAAATACATCCACGTCGATATTTTATACAACTAATACATTTCAATTTCTGTGGTTGCAGATATCGTTCTTGAGATATAAATGTCTTCTTCTCATGTATTAGATATATTGATATTGATCTGATTATTTATGCTCTCAACTCTGGTCATGGAAGCATGGAAGTTGTCGACGTAGCTACTCTTTTGGATGTATGAACCATGCCAAGGAAATGTGACAAACTAGTTAGAGGATAATACGGGAAATGTTTATAATTTAAAACATATTTGTAACACATGAATGTTAAAAATCACTTCCAATTTCTTCCAGGAGATGTATGTATATATCTTAATTGTCTACATGTATTTATAAGGGTTAAATAAGTAAATGGCACTCTAAATATATCAATACTTGATTTTAGTCCTTCTAAAAAATTTCTTAGGTCACCGTGAGCATAGCTTAGTTGGTAGGAATATGCATTGTTATATGCAGGGGCCGGGGTTCGAACCCCGAACACCCCACTTATTCACCTCTTATTCACCTTGAAAAATGTGAATTTCTAACCATTAGACTACTTGACAAAAAAAAAAATCCTTATGCTTTTGGTCCCTTCAAAATTCACCTTGAAAAATGTGAATTTCTAACCATTAGACTACTTGACAAAAAAAAAAAATCCTTATGCTTTTGGTCCCTTCAAAAAATTTCATTAATGAAATTAGTCCCTATTTTTTACTCCTGGAAGGATAATACTGGCTGCTTACTTTTCTTATGATCGGTGGTTGTGGCATCTCTTTGACTAATTCTCTTTGAATTATTAAGGTTATTGTAAGGATAATACTATTAGATCTCAGTTTGTTTTTATTAATGTAGTTTTTCTCTCCTTGTTGTGAGAGTTTTGGTTTTTCTCTTCTCGTGAGAGTTTTGATTTTTCTCACCTCAGTGTGAGAGTTTGGTTTTTCTCTCCTCGTTGTGAGAGTTTTGATTTTTTTTTCTTCTCTCCTCATTGTGAGAGGACATTGTTGTGATAACGCTGCAATATTTGTTTTTACCATGAATTTTGAAGATCTTACTATTTTGAGCTGGAACATCAGAGGTGCTCTTAGTCTTGAGGATCGCCGACATGCTAAAGAATTGGTAAGAAAACATCATCCTCTCTTTATTTTTATCATGGAAACTCATTGTCCTTTCTCCAAAGCATCACTATTTTGGAATCGTCTGGGTTATGAGTTATGTGCTCTATCCGAAGCGTCCGGTCATTCGGGAGGTATTTGGGTGCTAAAAAGTAAAGGTTGCGATTATGATATTACTGTGATAGATGTCTACTTTCAAGCGGTCACAATTTGCATTAAAAAGGCTGATCTTATGTGGTTTTGCTCTGCTATCTATGGTAGCCCTCAACTAGTCAATCGTGAAAAATTATGGAGTTATCTTATTTCTATTCGTAAAGATATTTTGAGTCCTTGGGTTATGATAGGAGATTTCAATGAAGTCCTTCATCCCTCTGAGATAAAGGGGGGCTTCTTTACATCTAGACAAGCTGAGAAATTTTCTAATATGATGGAGCAATGTAATCTTATTGACCTTGGAGCTACGGGTAGTAGTTATACTTGGACTCGTAAGGAACGGGGGATTCTGAAGGTTGCTAAAAGGTTGGACAGGGCACTTGGTGATTGTGCGTGGCGTACTACTTTTCCAGAAGCTTATGTAGAGAACTTGACACGGAATTATTCCGACCATCGCCCTATCCTTTTAAGGGGTGTTGGTTTTGTTCCAACCAAACGTGTGCGACCTTTTCGCTTTCAAGTTGCTTGGCTCACACATAAAGATTTTCCAGAGGTAGTCTATAAAGCTTGGGATAAAGGCAAACATATTGTACCCGCGAGTCTTGAGCATGTTCGGTTAGATGCGACTACATTCATCAAAGAGGTGTTTGGTGACATTCATAAAAGAAAGGGTACTCTTGTGGAGAAATTAAAGCAGGTTCAACACCAGTTAGAAATGGTTGATTCAACCCAACTCATGATGGCCGAGGCAGCACTCCAAAAAGAATATAACGATGTTTTGAAACAGGAAGAGATCCTTTGGTACCAAAAGTCGAGAGAGAATTGGGTGAAACTAGGAGACCGTAACACGAATTTTTTCCACACTCAGACACTAGTGAGGAGAAAGCGAAATAAGATCCAAGGTCTCTTTCTTGAAAATGGTCAATGGAGTACTGATGATGTTATTCTCCAAGCAGAAGCCATAAATTACTTTAAACAGTTATTTGATGTAGATCACTCCACTACTCCTAATACTTTATTGGTTAATGATATGCCTCATTTAAATGAACAATGCAGAGATTCTCTTACAACACCAGTCCTTAAGGAAGAGGTGAAGAGAGTGGTGTTTAGTATGAAGTCGTATAAAGGGCCTGGCCCTGATGGATTCCAACCCATATTTTTAAACATTTCTGGGAAAGAATTGGTGATGACATATGGCATCTTGTGCATACGGCTTTCAATATGGGTACTATTAACGCTTCAATCGCAGATACATTAATTGTCTTAATCCCCAAAGGTTAAAGAATTTTAGACCCATCAGTCTTTGTAATGTCATTTTTAAGGTAATCACAAAAGTTTTGGTTAGTCGCTTACGACCCTTTCTTGTTGACCTGATAAGCCCTCTTCAAAGTAGCTTCATCCCTTGTAGAGGTACTACTGATAATGCCATCCTGGCCCAGGAGGTTGTTTATTTCATACATCATTCTCGTGCAAAAAAGGGCTCTATTGCGTTCAAAATTGATCTTGAAAAGGCATATGATATGCTTAATTGGGACTTCTTGGAACTCACTCTCCGTGATTTTGGTTTCCCCCCGACAACTATATCTCTCATCATGAGTTGCGTCCGATCTAGCAATTTGAGTGTTCTTTGGAATGGTGCCAAAATTGATCATTTTATTCCATCCAGAGGTCTACGCCAATGCGATCCTTTATCCCCTTACTTGTTTGTTCTTTGTATGGAGAAACTATCTCTTAGTATTCAACAGAAATTCCTAAGTGGAATATGGAAACCTATACAGGTATCTAAGGGTGGCCCACAATTATCTCATATTCTTTTTGCTGATGATGTTATGTTGTTTTGTGATGCTAGTACTGAACAGGTCAAAGTGGGAATGGATACTTTGGAGGATTTTTGCTCAGCATCGGGATTAAGGATTAATACCTCAAAATCCAAAGTAATGTGTTCTAGGATGGTTCAAGGAGAAAGAAAGCGTGAGATACAAGATATTTCAACTATTAAATTTGTGGCGGATTTGGGACATTACCTTGGTTTTCCTCTTGTCAAGGGTCGAGTTTCTCGAGGTGTATATAGTGACGTTGTTGACAAAGTTTCAAAAAGACTAGCTACTTGGAAAGGAAATTTGTTGAATAAAGCAGGACGAGCGTGCCTAGTGAAGTCTGTCACAACAGCAATTCCCATTTATACCATGCAACTTCACTACCTTCTTACTTATGTTTGCAACAGGTTAGATAAGATGGCAAGGAGTTTCCTTTGGGGGGCGATGGACTCTCTCGAACTTGGAATCATGTTAATTGGAATATGGTTACAACCCCTAAATGATTTGGTGGCCTAGGTATCCGTGAAGCTAGACTTACTAATTTAGCTCTACTTGGTAAGTTAGTATGGAACATGCTTCATAGTAACGATAAATTGTGGGTGAAAGTTCTTTCCCATAAGTACTTGGGCAAAACGTCTTTATGGATGAATAAGAAACATAATAAACCATCAATCACTTGGCGTGGTATTCAACATGCTATTACAAATTTTGCTGCAGGGTATAGTTTTCGTGTAGGCTCCGGAGACTCGTCGATTTGGAACATTGACTGGACACAACTCGGTCCCCTCTGTCAATTGGTCCCATTTGTTAACATCAGTGATTCAGTTATGTGTTTGAAGGATGTGTGGGAAGATGGTAGATGGAACTTGCAAGGTCTTGCCACTATGATACCATCCGATATTATTCATTATATTCATCAGCTTCCAGCTCCTAATAACTTGAATGTACGACTTCAAGATGCGTGGACTTGGAGGCATGCAAATAAAGGTGAATATACTTGCTCGAGTGGATATTCTTGGCTTCTTCAACAAAATAGAGATTGGAATGTGAATTGTAACATGAATTGGCTTTGGCGACTTAAAGTACCAGCAAAACTCCAACACTTTTTATGGATTTGTTTTCATAATGCTCTCCCTATTAATGCCCATCGACATCATTGCAACATGGTAGCTTCCCCAAGCTGCACCCATTGCTCTTCACCCATAGAGGATATTCTTCACTGTTTACGTGATTGCCCACACTCTAAAGAGCTTTGGCTCCGCTTGAATATGAGGCGTTATAATAATTTTTTCACTGAATTTGATGTCAAGGTTTGGCTTCATGAGATGACAAAGGGTACTTCCTCTGGTTTGTTTATTACAGGAGTATGGTATGCTTGGTGTTGGAGAAACAATACTATTTTTGAGGATCAACATTGGCGTATTCAAGATGTGGTGCGAAAGATCTTTTTGTTACAAGACGAATGCATTTCGTACTATCCCAATCTTGTTTCTTACCCACTCTCATCGCACCTCCTAGCTCATTGGAGCCCCCCTCCGGAAGGTACACTCAAGCTCAATATTGATGGTAGCTTTCTAGAAGACTTTGGTTGTTTAGGTGCTAGTGGTGTTGTTCGGAACAACGATGGAGATTGGATAGCTGGTTTTTCTCACTATGAAATTGGAGGTGATGCGTTGTTAGCTGAGTTATGTGCTATCTAGATAGGTCTTGATTTTTGCAGTAAACAAGGCTATGTCAACATTATTTGTGAGAGTGATTGTTTGGAAGCAGTTGACCTGATTATTGCTGGTCGTGATCATAACATACGGACTTATGCTACTGACATCCTTCATATTAGAGATGCGTTACATGGAAATAGAAATACAACATTGGTGCATGTTCTTAGGGAACAAAATATGTGTGCATGTTTTATGGCTAAGGAAGGATCACATGCACGGTGCTCTGCTCAGTGGAACTGCCCTCCGCCTGGCATGGAATCTCTCATCTTGAGAGATAAGCTTGGAACTTAATTTCGTCTCTTCTTTCTTTTTTTTTTCTTTTCTTTTTCCCGTTACATTGTAACACTACCAAAAAAAAAAAGTCCCTATTTTTTACTCAACTTATGTCTAAACTTCATATTTTTTAATCAAATTTTTCAGAAATTGGTAGAAAATTATGACAATATTTTTTCAAAAAAAAAATAGATTTTTTTAAAATAACATGAATTTAATATGAATTTTTTAGCACCAAAAACGTTAAAATTCATATTTAATTCATGGTTTGTTAAAAATTCTAATTTTTTTTTAACAGATTGTCATGATATTCTATCCTTTTCTGGAAAATTTCATTGAAAAATATGAAGGTTAGACATGAGTTGAATAAAAAGTAGGGATTAATTTCGTAGATCGAAAATTTTAGAGAGACCAAAAGCCTATTCAATATTTTAGAAAAACTAAAATCAAATGTTGGTATGTTTAAAGGGACCATTTACTTATTTAATCCTATTTATAATAATAAATTTTTTCAAATGATAACAAGCTTTTCTAGACCTATATTTTTAATTACATAATGACAATAATAATAAGCTTTTCTTCAAAAGAAAATTGAATGTGTTATGAATATCATAAGTGGATGTCCACAAACCTTTATACTTATTTTTAAGTGACACTATATTTCTTGAGTTGTGTTATTTGAACAACCATTTAATTGACAACTTTTGAGACAACCATAATTTTACAGAGAAAAAGAGGTATTGACACAAAAATCAAAGTAATAGAGAGAAAGTAATAAATATATAATGTGAGTATGAGAAAGAAAATTGTCACAAAAGTTATCAAAAAGTGGTTGTACAAATATCATTTCTCATATTTCTTATCTTCTAAGTCACGCCTATTTGTATTTTTCCCTTAAGTAACTCTTAAGTCATATCGTTGTACTTCTATATAAATAGAGATCGTATGTAACATAATTGTACATCACAAGAGAATAATGTTATATCCTAATTTTGGACCTAAAAATACTAGCTCAATTCCATTTTTCTTGCATTTCAAATCATTCAAATTTGTCTCTGATCAATTGCATCTTTTTCTGCATCTTATTTCAATGTTATTTGCAAAATTCATGAAAAAGGGTATTTTGGTCATTTCCTGCATTCAAACTCATTTTAGTCTTTGAAAATTGTTTGAGTCCTTTCAATTGGTTTGTATAAGTACTTGCTTCAATCTCTTGTCAAAATCCATTTCAAAAATTACATTTGAAGTCACTTTGAGTCAGTTTAGCCCCTAGGGGCATTTTAGTCATTTCCAGTGTTAAAGCTCTGTTTAATCTCTTAAAATTGTCTCTGAGTCTTTTCAATTTGTCTGAATAAGTTCTTGCTTTAATTCCATGTTAAAACCACTTTAAAATTGCATCTGAGACATTTTGAGTCGTTTTAGTCCCCAGGGGCATTTTGGTCATTTCACACGAAATTTTGGCAGAGAGAGGTTACTTTAAAGTACCTCATTTAAGTAATTGGTTCATTTTAGTCCGTTTTGTTGTTTTTAATCGTTTCACTTTACGTTATTTTCCATTTATCAATTTTAATTCAATTTTATTTTTAAATTTTCATTTTAGTCCTAAAAACTTCTAAAAATTGCACTTTAGTCCTTTTATTTCATTTTATTCCTTTTAGGGTTTTTCTTATTTTAATTTTTAGTCCTTTAAGTCAAACTTTTGTTTTAAGTCCTTTTTAGGTCAGTTGCATTTCAGTCCCAAAGTTTTAAAAATTACAGAATAGTCCTTTTTAAAAATTTACAGATTGGTCCCAAACTTTCGAAAATTGCAGAATGGTCCTCAAGCCAGTTTCGAGCCAAGGACGAGTTAGTTACAGTCCAGCACAGGTGTCAAGAGCTCATTGGTTCAGATATCACAGCTGGCCTATAAATACAGGCCAACTCATCACATGTGTCAGAATCACCATTCATTCAGTGCCAAATCATCACAAACAGTTTCATACTTTCTCTCTCCATTCAGTTATGATCAAAACACAGAAGCTCCAAGAACACAAAGAACACATTGAAACCCTAACTTTTCCAGAATCAAGATTGAACCAAATTGAAACTGTTTCTTCACCGTTCTCAGTGATTCAAAGATGAATCTTCATCATTGAACGGTTTTCCTCTGCAATTCAAGCACAAATTCTCCACCAGAGGTGTGAATTCGTACGATCACAGAGGGTTTGAAAAGAGGAGAAGAAGGATCAAAATATTCGAATCAGAGAAGAAGAAGAGGAAGTTCACCGGCTCGTTTTTCAGTTTGCAACAACAATTCACTTACCAAAAACTCAGAGAGGATTCACGAAGATTTCCTTCGTCTTCTCACTTGAATCTCCAGGTAAACGCTTGAAACCTTCTCATTCTTCGTTCTAAATCTTCATAGAAGGTTCACAAACAAAATAAACGGTGAAACAGAGTAGATCAACAAGTTTTAAAGCTTGTTCTTTCGAAAAAGTTTGAAAAAGATTGAAAAAGCTTGAAACCGAAACCCTAAGATGTAGATCTACAAAGATTCACCGTTTATTTTTCAAATCAGAGTTCAAATCCATAATCAGTATAGAAAATAGGTCAAGTTAGGGTTTAGTTTCAAGACGATTCGAAAAAGATTTGAAACCCTAGAAACCGAAAGTTTAAGTTCCGATCTACTTCGTTTCAACCACAATTTCACAAAAATAGTCTCAGATTCGTAAAGAGGGGAGGAAGACGAATAGTTCTGTGCAATTAGTTTCAAGAAATAACATCAGATCGTCGGAGAAGATGAAGATTCCGATGAATCTTCATCTTCCTCCGCCGTCCTCCGCCATCCTCCCCAGTTTACGGCAAGGCTTTGTTTCAGAGAAAAGATGAGAGAAGAACGAGTGCAGAGTGATAGGGCCAAACCGCAAGTGCACGGCCTATCGAAGTAATAGTAGTAAGTAGAGTTATCGTTCCGCTAGGGAGTTGTTCAACTTAATTAACTTTTAATGAAGGATTAGAGGAGAGAAAGTTGATAAGAAAGAGTTTGATTGCTGAAGGTAAAAACAATAATAATAAAGGGCCTTAGGATCATTGGTTCATCTTAATAACTAATCCTTCACTAGACAAAACCTAAACATCTAATTTCATGATTTACACACTAATTTCTAAAGACCGGTTTCCCTTAGCCCCTCACCTTTCCGATGAAAGTCCGGTGAGAGTTTACTTCTAGCAACCAAGCCTATTTCGCTGACATGATTACTAGAAGATGCATAGAGGATTGAAACTACTCTTTGTCTCAATAATTGCAAAGACTATTTCACTGTTTTGCAATTATTGTCTAGATTCACTTGTTCCAACATCAAGACTCCGCTCTCGCTTTATGAATTGATGTTTGGGATGATGGATTAACGATTATCAAACCCTCCGCTTTCGCTTCCACAGTTTGATAATTGTTAATCCACGTTAAGACGGTGAATCTAGATTAGAAATTAGGGTTACATAGAAATTAGGGTTTAGACATGTTTTGTTTAGGATTGAGTCATTAGACTCCCCAATAATCCTAAGACTAAGAAGTCTACTCACTCATGTTCATCGTAGACATGGAGGAAGAAGAGAGAAATACGGTAAAAATAAATTGCAAAGAAAGTAAAAGGGAAAATAAAGACTTTTATTAAAATAGCAATTGAAATAAACAAAGTAAAGCATGATTGTTTATGGTGGAGAGCTACTCTATTTATAGCTTTACATCTGACTTAGAAACTAAGCAACTAGAAGGATAAAACAGTAAAGCTGCAACAGGGTAACTTGGGCTTGAAGAAAAGCAGCAAAACAGGTCCTGGAGACGGGCACGGCCGTGCCACATGTTGGCACGGGCCGTGCCAAGTTTCTGAGTTTGGGGGAACTTATTTTTGTCCCGTATCTTCGTATTCTTGCGTTGTATTTGCTCCAGTCCTCTTTCTTTTGCTCCAAGGCACCTTCCACCATATATTTATTCCTAAAATAAAATAAAACACAATTTGAAGTAAAATATTCTAAACTAAAATAAAATGCAATAAAATAAAATCAAATCTAAAATAAAACTAAACTAAATAAGGCAATAAATAATACTATCTATGACTCATCAAAGAGAGAGAAGTTAGGGTTAAGAATGAAGTGAACCGGCCTCCTTTTGTTTATAAAGGGGAGTGAACCAGACCGGTTCAGCTGAGCCAGTCTGGTTCGTCCCTGAACCATGTGTTTTGACCGTCTGATTTAGGTTCAGATTGACCTGGATCAATCCAACGCCCCTGATGCGCTTGGATGATCCAGGATCCAACCTGTGCTTGGGCTTGGGCCTAATCTTGTTGTTGAGTTCGTTTTGCCTTGTACTTTTGCTATTTTGACGCTATGTTTTGCTGATGGAACCCCTGTTATGCCTAAAACCTTGTGAAAATTACTAAAAAAATCCTGGATGTTTCTTGATGTATTTGTGATGTTTTTGTGATGGTTTTACATGTTAAAAAATGATAGAAATGTGTGTAATATTTTCTTGCTTATGTGATGTGTTTGTGTTTAATTTTTGCGAAATTTTGCATGTTCTTGATCTATAAATCTTGATACATGATGTTGAACCTTGTCATGTAAATTTTGTAATGAATATGTCTCTGAAGTTGTAGTTTTGTTACTGATTGTGATGTGTTTTTTTTTTTTTGACATCTTGCTTTACAAATTATGTGAATTTTGTGTGTGAATAATAAATGTAAGATAAGTCTAAAATGCATCATAATTGCTTAGTTTGATGCTTTTCACGAATCCTCATCATTAAAACTGAAATGAATTCTTTGAAAATTATTTGAAATATGGGGATTATGAGTCATGTATTGGCTTTGCTTTTGTGGTTAAATTTTAGGTATATTTTACTATCTTTATGTTAAAAGTTGTGTTACTTTTTTTATCAAGCTTTTGCTATTTTGTTTAGTGTCCCTTTTGCTTATAATTTCTATTCTATTATGCCTCATGCTACTAACCTCTTTGTCTCATGTTTCATTCATTCATAAACATTCCATCCTTCTATCCTACATCTTTAGTCCCTTATTTCTTGCACTTTAATTTCTCGCGCTTTAATTTTCATGCAAAGACTTAGTATGTAAAGACCTAGGAGTTTTGTAATTTCCTTTATATTTTAATTTCTTGCAAGACCATAGAATGTATCTAGGCCAATGATGTAAAGGACAATGGACTCTAATGATGTACACTGACACGAGCACCGACACATGCACACACATCACATAGATATCTTTAGATATATGCCTAGGATATGCATGTTTAGATGTATGTTTAGGATTGAATGTTTAGATGAATGCTTAGGATTTACACTTAGAAAAATCAATTTTCCAATAAATATGAACAACATCACTCAAATCATTTTCTAAATAAACCTTGGGATCAAAATCCCATTGTATTTTCTCTTTGTTTCCTTAATCAAATTTCAATGAAAGTTAATCATACTTGACTTTGTTTCCAAAAATAGCTAATCAAACCCCACTTTTTTCTTAAATTTCATGCCTTTAAGGCCTCTCAATCTCCATTCGTCAAGATTCCAAATTTCAAACTTAAAATCAACCAACAAACACAAAAACATTTTTGGAAGAGAACTACGGTGGATTTGATCCCTTAAAAGGGTACGTAGGCAAGGAATCAAAATTCCTTCAATTCAAATAAAATAAAAATTCAAACACTTTCTTCTCCCTCCAATTCTTCACTTAGAAAACTCTTAGGTCTAAATAAACGCTTTTCAAATAGCATTTAAAAATAAAGCGCGCGCGTAGAAAGTAAAGACGGTTCCTATAGGATACTATAGTCGTTATGGGTGCCTAACACCTTCCCGTAGCGAAAACAACTCCCGGACCTCGATTCTCAAGGATTTTGCTTATTTTTTCCCTTCCCAAGAAAAAATGAGATATCAAAGGTTAAAAAGGTTCAAACGTAATCAATGTTTGACACCCGAAAACCAAGATAAAACAAATAATATAAT
The DNA here is from genome assembly GCF_051527215.1 of Medicago sativa. Lineage (NCBI taxonomy): Eukaryota > Viridiplantae > Streptophyta > Magnoliopsida > Fabales > Fabaceae > Medicago > Medicago sativa. The sequence continues at coordinate 29,864,784 of NC_140750.1, forward strand.
CTTCTCTCTTCTTTAATCTTGTTCTTATTGTTCTTATTCTAATAGTTTCATAACATGTTATTAGCACGAGCTTATCAACTGAAGTATGCAATTCTTTTTAATATACTTTTGTAAGTAAATAAATGTTTATTTTTGTATGAATGATTATACGTCATATATTTACAATTTCATCAACTGGAATCAGTACCTTATAGATACGGTCAATCATTTTTACGTGAATTGTATTATATTATTGTGTTTTATTTATTCCATACACATTCCTAAAGTATTGCATAAGGATTGATCTCATATGTTGGGTTTTTAATTATGTGTTGGTTGCATTTTGTTAAAACAAGAAGTTCTAGAGAGATGTTGTACCAGATGTCCTGGACAAGTAAGTACGACATCTTAGCTTAAGGTGAAGTACTTTATTTTGCATTCTTGAAAGATTATATTTTTGCGTGAAATCCTTGAAAATTTGATTGAAGATTTTATTCACGTAACTTGTGGTCCAAGAGGCGTGTGTTTCTAAAAGCTTGCTCATGTTTCTGAAGTAAATGACCTAAACATTTTAGGAAATAATATTTTTTGCTCCTAGAAGATTGTGGCTGAATATTCGTTTTATTCAGTTGGTATATGTTTAGCCCGATTGAAAGAAAAAAAAAACTCATGCACTCTCTGGCTATTTAAGGAGGCTCAAACCCTAGTTTCTATTGGCGAAATCAGGATTAGAAAAACATATTCTTAGGGTTTCATTGTTAAGCTTTGTGCTTTATTTTGCATACCTCTCTATGTGTTGTCATTGATTATCAAAGCACATAGATGGTTTGTTTCAATTGAGTTGTATTTTGTCAAATTGAAGTCGCCATATTGATAAAGAGTCTTAGGGTTTCGAGTCTTTGTTATTTGTATACCTCTTTTTGTATCACCTCGATGCATAGAGTTGGTTTGTTTAGTTGAGTTGCATTTTGCTATTTGTAAACCGCTCTAGTGCATCTTTGATGACAGGTCATCCTACGTTATTCTTAGCATGTTTTTTCAGTCATTTTTAGTAGGTTTTAGCCGCAAAAAGGAGGAGTATTAGAATCATTGCCTACGATTTCGGGACTTTTAATGTTTTCAATATTTGAGTTTGTAATTCTAGTTTTCGCGAAACATAGCAATTTTAGGGGGTTTTGAAGTAATTCACGAAGAAATCATGCAAATCGGCAAATCAAGAACATCTGAAGACTTGTGAAGACTTTGAGAAGACCAAGAATGAAGATTCAAGAGGCCTCAAGAGACTTTACAGTGGGAGGAATTTTGTTCCCAAGTTCCGAGGCAAGTTATTTGAAGACGAAGACCTAAAACAACGGAAAATCGGAGAAACTGGGCCCAAGAAGCAATGTCATGTGCCTAGAGCGCATGCCATGCGCTTAGAGCATGGCAAAAACATACCAAGCGCCTAGAGCATGGGTTTTGCTACACACCCATGCGCCTAGAGCATAGTGCATGCGCCCCGAGCATCCAAATTGTGTGGGATGCAAGCGTTTTTTCCTGCTTTTTTGTGGGTAAAGCCCGCTTTATTAGCCCAAATCCAGTTAGAAACTCTCACTACAAATACCAACCTTCCTTATTCAGAATTTCTCATTCAAAACTATGGTAATTCAATAGGAAGGCAATTCTAGACCTTCGGAGGAGTTTCTATCTTCTCCTTGATTTTTTAGGGTATGTTTTAATCTTAAGTAATTTGTTTTTAGTTACCATGTGCAACTAATTCTTTTTAGGTTAGAGTTCTAATATGAACCTCTGTTTATTTTTGTTGGATATATATTTAATTTAATGTCGTTTTTATTTTATTTATTTTTGTTCGCTATTAAGTTTTACTAGGAATTTAGTTTATTTATGTAGTAGCGCAACCCTATATTAGATATTTAGGTTGTGACAGACCTATTATTGATATTACTATCCTGATGCTTATATCTTGATACTAATATCTATCTGTCTAGGAAGTAAATAGTTATAACTAGTGAAAGATTCCGAAAGCGTGTTGACCCTAGTAGTAAGTACTTAGGAGGTGACATTACTAGTATTGAGTAAAATATCCTGAACCTAGGAGGTAACTAGTTAATAATTAAGGAAAAAAGTGTCTGCTTGAAGGAAATAAACCATAGACTAGTAGAAACATTCTCTTAAATCCTTGATAAGGTAGACGCTGATTGGACTGGCCGTTTATATAACTACTAAGTGAGAGAGAGAGAGAGACAGAGAGAGAGAGAGAGAGAGAGAGAGAGAGAGAGAGAGTGTGTGTGTGTGTGTGTGTGATATCCCGCTTTTTCAAGTTACGAGATAATACCTGTTAACGACTTTTTGAGTGCGTTTAAGGTTAAGTGCAGTTTTGGTAATTGAGCGTGAGGAGTATTTAAGGGACTTAGGTCCCAAAATATTCATTCTTCCTCAAATTTTCTCTCACTAGGTTTTTTGAGGAAAACATTTGCTCTCTTCCCTCTCTAGAAATCGGTTCTCCCTCTCCCTCCCAACTTCATCTTCACTTGATTTTTACTCACCCAAGCAAGCATCTATCAAAGGAATAAGTGGTTTTGATGGAAACAACTAGGAGTAATTGATGCAAGCTTCTCCAACTTGATCTTACCTATCTAGGGATTGTTCTTACTAGAAATTTTGGTGTTAAGGCTTAGAGAACTTGAGCTCCACCTCGGTTTTACAAGGTGAGTTCTTAAATAGCTTGTTCCACCTTTGGGTTGTTCCATTTCATGTGAGAAAACATGATTTGTGTTGGTATGTGATTTAGGGTTTTAGAACCCCTTTGTATCATTTATGATCACATATTGTTAATTGTTGCCATGTATATGATAAAGACTGTTTTTATGGTATTATGGATGATTAGGAAGGATTAGAACACTTGAAATTGAGGTTTTTGGGTCAAAATGTGATTTATGCACTTTTGGACTGATGAATGCACGCTCAAGCATGCACAGCACGCTCAAGCGTGCAAAACGTCGTAACTACTGGTTTTGCACGCTTGGATCACGCTTAAGCGTCCTGCACGCTTGGGAGCACGCTTAAGCGTGCAGCCTGATGACAGCATTTTTCCAAAATTTTCTTTAGGTCCAGAAATGTCGTTCGAGGCCCGTTTCTTGCAATCCTTTATTAAATTATGAACCCCTCAATTCCAAGTGACTAAAGTACAATTCTAAACAAGGGAAATGCATGGAAAATCATTAACAATGGTTGTTGATAAATGATACGCAAGAGTGATATAACATGTAATATGTCCAGGTAGTGATGAATTAAGAAAGGGAAGGAACATATAGCCTCGACTTAGCTTGTCGAGAATTAGAAGTTAAGCATGAACCTATGTATGCTAAGATATGAAGCGATTAGTCTAATCTATTCACAAGAATGATTAAGCAAGCAAGTCTTAAGGCAAGATATCATATCATATATGGTCAAGACTATTAAGCAAGATGTAGGTGTCGTGTCTTTCCGTTATCCATGCCAAGGGGGATACGAGAGGTTCTCCAACGGGAACGGGATACGCTCCGCAAGGTAGGCCCGCACGTCACTGAGGGAGTCTGGTGTACCTTAGCTAGGTTTTCATCGGTCAAGTAAGGGATTAATTTCCGGTGTTACTCCACTTGGGATTAATCCGTAAAATGAATCAAGATAATGTATATTGTTACACGCTAACTTCTAACATAAGAATGAACATGAATATGATTATGCATTATACAATATGATGTTAGCCGAGAACAAGATATGAAGTAGAACTATATATATGAATGTTAAATCGATGACGATCTTAGGTTTCCCTAATCGTCCGGTTTAGGACCGTGTTATGACTATGTTATGTTTAGGCCTCGACGCATTTAGAGAATCTTGGCATAGCGGTTGTAGGTTCCCCTAAACCGCCATGACACGTATGTTGATAGTAAGACCCATGACAAGTTAAGATTAACCTAAGACGGTTCTAGTATGCACTACCGTCTAGGCAAGCATGTCCACACACGTATAATCAACTGTCGGGTTGTATTGTAGTCACGTGGTAACTGTAGGTTTCCCCTGAGGTTACCAATAGCCTAGGGTTAGGTAGAACTCACTGAGACATTATGTCTCATCCCTTTCCTTATTTGTTCAGGTTCACAGGTTTCTCGTGGCAAAGGTAAAGAGAAAGCTTTGGATTGATCATGCGATCGGGATACCAACTTTGTGTCTTCTTACTTGATGCATATGTTATATTATTTGACGTGTTGTAAAGAACTTTGTAACCAAGTTTTGTTCGACTATCTTGTGGAAATAATGTAACATAAGACTCAAGTTGACTTGTATCTAAACTCTCGACTGATGACGTTTCTGTATTGTATAATTAATGTATCCAATATCAGTTTTAACGCACTTATTGAATATTCTAGACACTTTCAATTTGGGCGTTACAGAGAGAGAGAGAGAGAGAGAGAGAGAGAGAGAGAGAGAGAGTGTGTGTGTGTGTGTGTGTGTGTGTAACACCCATACTAAACGTATCTAGAAAGTTTAGCATGAACGTTATTCTTAGTACTGGATACATTAAAATATACAACATAAAAACTTCGAATGAATATTCTTATACAACAAAGGCGTTTGTACATCATAAATACAACTCAACTTTTCATAAATATACTATGAGCAACCTTGATTATCCATACATCCTGCAGCGGTACAAACGAACACTTGTCGCAATATCCATCCGGCTACTAGCTTGCTAATCCAACTTGTTTATCTGAAACAAATAAGGATTGGGATGAGACATAATGTCTCAGTGAGTTCCCCTAAATCCTAGGCTATAGGCAACCTCAAGGGGAAACCTACGGTTACCACGTGTCTACATTACAACCTGACGGTTGATTATACGTGTGTGGGGACTTGCATACTTAGACGGTAGTGCATACTAGAGCCGTCATAATCTTATCTTAACTTGTTATAGGGTTCATTCCTATACGTGTCATGGCGGTCGAGGGGAGCCTAAAACCGCATTGCCAAAGATACGCTCTACGTATCGAGGCCTAATCATGGCACGATGCTAAACCGGACGATTAGGGGAAACCTAAGATCGTCATCGGTCTCATGTTCATAACTTGCTCTATACATAACTTATACTTGTCTTAGCATCTAGTGCTCTTAACTTGATCATACATATAATCATTCTTGCATAAACATAATATAATCATAATCATGAGGAACATAATCGTGTCTAAGTTCATTCATTAGGTTAGCGTTGAACAAACAATTATTATCTTGATTCATTTTACGGATAGTCCCGGGTGGAGTAACCCTGAGATCAATCCCATACATGACCGATGTACGTACATCGGACTCCCTCGGTGTCGTGCGGGTCCCTTGCGGCTTAAACCGTTCCCCTTAGGTCGAGAACCTCCCGTATCCCCCTGGCGTGGATAACAAGAGACACGAGCACCTACGTCTTGCTTACTCAATGACATGCGGATCCCTTACGGCTTGAATCGTTCTCATTATGAGAACCCCTTGTATCCCCCTGATGTGGATAGCAAGAGACATGTCACCTACACATATTAATCATGGTCTTGTCGTGCATATAAGTTAAACATATACATACTTGCTTGTTTACCTCGGAACCTTGATCGATCCGATTAATGGTAACTTATACTTGTTCATGTTTGCACATACTTATACATGGTGGAGAGATTAACTAATCAAACCACAACTTATCATGCTTGCTATCTTATTCTTATTCATGTGCGAAGATAATATACGTCGCGTCTTATCATCTAGGGTTCTTACTAACATGCTAGTTCTCGACTACTCACTACTACAAAATTGGGAAAATATAGCGCCTCATAAATAGCGCTTTTAACACTAAAGCGCTATAAATTAAAACATGGAGGTCTTAGCTAGCGCTTTTTTGAAAAAGCACTATCTATCCTTTTAAGTATATATAGCGCTTTGTATTGAAAGCGTCAATATAGATTAAATAAAAATAATAGATATTTAAATAAAAAACATGATTAATCGTATCTGGCGCTTTTTATGAAAAGCGCTATATATAAATCAACCTTAAATAGCGCTTATAAGTTAAAAAAAAGCGCTACTGTATGCTTGAGAAAGATAGCGCTTATAGGTTAAAAAAACGCCATTTTATAAAGTGATTTAATGTACATTAACTAACAGGTCCCCTGTTCGATCCCCTGCATAGCATATTCAATTTTTTTTTTGAATTTTAATGAAAAATGGATTGTAGTAACAAAGCACACCTTTTTTTTAATAAAAAAAAAGCACACCTTTTTTTTTAATATTTTTATCATATATATATTATATATATATATATATATATAACAAACTAAATCCAAACTTTTTCAAAAAAAACAAATTCAAACTTTTTCCAAAAAACAAATCCAAACTAAAAAAACAAATCAAATATATAACAAACTAAATCCAAACTTTTCCAAAAAAACAAACCCAAACTTTTTCCAAAAAACAAATCCAAACTAAAAAAACAAATCTAAAAAAAACAAATCAAAATTTCCAGAAATAATAGTAACAAATTCGATGAGTAGTGCTTTAAATGAGTTAAGTAGAGGGGAGTGTGAATAGCAAGACGGTGTAATTACAGAAATAATAGTAACAAATTCGAGAGGTGATAGTAATTTGAAAAGATTAGTAACAAACTTAGAGGACAAATAGTAATTTAAAAAGATTGGTAACAAACTCAATTAGAGTTTATAAATAGAGAAGAGAATTAAGAAAGAGAGAAACAAAGCGGCAAAAGAAAAACTAGGGTTATGGAGAGAAGAGGCAAAGAGGAATAACTAGAAGAACCTAGAGAGAGATTTCACCGTAGGAATTCATCACTTTTGCAAACTAGAGGTAAGGGGGAGTCTCTATTCATCATAAGGGTTGTATAATCATATGGGTAGTGAAGGGTTTTGTTTTCCGTTACTTTTCATGATTTTTAATGAATTTATATTTAATTTGTATTCTAATTTATCGCTATAATTATATGTTTAATTTATTTGGGATAATATGCTATTTTTTAATGAATTTATATTTAATTTGTATTCTAATTTATCGCTATAATTATATGTTTAATTTATTTGGGATAATATGCTATTTGTGCTTAAATTTTGTTAGTGTTAAGTGTATGCATCTTAGTTAGAGTGCGGTAAATTATTTGATTTCCTTTATGTTTTCGTTCAATATCATTACATGGTGTTGATTATAACCTGCCTATTGTTTGTCTTATGCGTATATGTTTTGTCCAGCACCGATCATGATTAAATTGATATATGTGTCGTTATGACTATGTGTTGTGGATTCGAAATTTAAAAAAAAATAAATCAAATAAAGTTTTACAGAATAAATTCAATCGTTTTCTTTCTGCCATGCTGTTTAGTTGTTTATACATGTGCACCGCAACTTTGGATCCAAATTATAACCAAAATTGGTTCAAATTTATTTAGTTAATTAGGTATATCTCTATTGTACGATGCATAGAGTTGGAGGCCTTACCATAATTCATTTATTCTTCCTTATTTTTATAGGTAATGATCCAATAAGTTATTAAAATATAAAAGTAAGAGAATTTTAAATTTAGAGTTAATTTAAGAAAAATGGGTGGGCTAAGAACTCTATGAGATTTTGAATAAGATGGACCTTAGTTTCTCCTAGTTTAGTTTGACCTTATTATATAAATTAATATACAGCAATCATGTCTAACTGTAACAGTACTGTTAAGCTCATTCAAATAATATATAGGAAAGAAGTTTAGTTACTAATGAAATCATTTTTTATTAATATTATTTAAATGTCTTTGAAATAATAAATTTTAAATTATGAATTATTTAATGATGTAATTGATGTGTGATTTAAAGATGTGTTATATAAAGATGTTCTATTTGAAGATGTGAGATTTAAAGATGTGCTATTTGAAGTTGTGTGATTTAAAGATGTGTTATATGAAGATGTGCCATTTGATAATGTTTGTTTTAAAGATGTGTTTTAATTTATAACCTTGCTTTAATTTGTACTCATGATCAGTAGTACTTTGAATTTATCTTTAATATAATATAGTATTATTGCTTAATGGTGTTTTCTGGTATATATTCAGGTGGAGGATTCAAGTGGAGGAGAGTGAACGAAATTTGGAAATGAATGATGATTTGTCTGCTTGTTTTGGATAAAAATGTTGAGAAGATCAAGAAGATAGATGAAGACTGCATGATACCATAGAAGATTTTGATGTTTATGTTAACTAATTAGTTGTAACTCCTAGAGATATCTATGTTACCATATTATAGGCTATACATTTCTGACTTTTATGCTTTATATACATACATTTTTTATGATATGGTTAAGTTTTATTTGATAAATAATAGTCCCAATTATAATGTGCCAAAATTATATATATTTCCCTTTAAATTTCTGACTTTATATATATTTTACTTTAAATTGATAAAATAACGCTATCTGCAAAGGAAAAAAAAATTGACAAAAAAATAAAATAAATAAATGCTTCTCCTAGCGCTTTTTTTCCTTTATAAAGCGTTATCTAAACATAATGTTACATAGCGCTTTTAAAACAAACACGCTGTCTTTAAACCTGTCTTAGATGGCTTTTTTTTTAAAGCGCTATCTAAGGAGACCCTTTGCTAGCGCTTTTTGACATAAAGCGCTATATAAACCATGCTTTAGCTAGCGCTTTATACATAAAAAAAAACGCTATATTACTTTTACCAGCGCCATTTACAATAGCGCTTCAAAAGTGCTATCTAAAGCAAAAAAAAAGCGTTATATAAGCTCATTTTTGTAGTAGTGACTATGTCGAGGCTCTAGTTCTTTCCCTTGCTTAATGAATAATTTGCTACCCACTCGTAAAGTCATTAGATCACTCATATGCCATGCTACATTACACAAAGAAAAATACTTGCTTTACCTTCAAGAAAATCTTCTTACAACCTATGCCTTGGAATCTTGATTGAGGGGTTATAGTTTAAAAAGATTGCTTGAAAAGAACCGCTCGCGAAACGCCAAAACCACCCGGAAGCGAACAAACAATGAGTTGCCCCACTGTTTGCTCGCCTTGGCGAGTGATTGTGTGTGGGAGGCGAGCACCTGCTCGCCATTGCGAGTAGGAGGCGAGTGGACACCCCCATTCGGCCTTCAAGCTCGCCTCACGAGCCATTTGCTCGCCGTGGCGAGCTGTGACAGTCCAGAACTGTCAAAAATGATATTTTTCACTCAAAAACCTCAATTCCAATCATTCCAAGACATATAATGGCACTAGAGATCATATACAACTTGTAAAACAATCATTGAGCAAGTATTCACATGTGTAAAGTTACATGACATGAAAGGGGCAACTTTTCTATGTGTAAACCCTAGAAAATGCATAGTTATCTTACAAAAGAAAACACATAAACCAAAGGGTGGTGATCTAACTAAGGAACTCACCTAATCAAGGCTGCAAAAGATCCCAAGCTTTCCAAGCAACCAAAACCCTAATTTGTACCACTTGCTTCTTTGGTCCATAACCTTTCCATCATGATGTTTTCTTGCAATCTAAGGCTTCATGATCCTTGCTTGATCATCTTTGATCCCACCCAAAGCTTCTTCATCAAAACCCTAACCTTGAATCTATTCTAAAGAGAAGGAAGGATTGGAAATAAGCTCAAACCAAGCCACCAATCTCTTGTAGAAAGATAGAGACACTAAAATTTGTTCTTGAATCTATGAAGAAGAAGATTTGATGCATGATGTGGTGTGAAGAGGGAAAGGATCGATGGAGGAAGAGAGAAGGAGAAGAAAGCTCTTGCCATCAACTTAGAGAGAGAAAGACAAGAAGAGAATGAGATATTTTGCCCCATAATCAATTAAATACTCCCTTGACGTGCAATTACCAAAATACCCTTTGCGTTAAGCGTATTTAAAACGCCTCTGATGCTTTAATCGTGTTAAGCTAACACCTTATAAAATATTTCCTTTAACTTACTTTTCCCTGAATTTATTTCCTCTGGCACGATCACGGGTAATATACCGATATTGACAGGCGGGATATTACATTCTACCCCCCTTAAAAAAAATTTCGTCCTCGAAATTTAGAGATCGACTACCAATCATCACGACAAGACTTACTATCTATGGTCTGAGTCAAACTTTTTTTTTTTCCATTCATACATATCCCAAAAGGTTCATTGTATCATGTCCTCATCTTGTTTCTTAACCCACATGCAATTGGACATAGCCTTCTTGATCTCAATATCACTCAAACTTAGAGTCAGCTTAATATATCGTGACTCGGAACTTACCTTGCTACACATAAACTTCTTGTCTCAGACTCGCATCTTACCCACTTAACATAAACCATTCATAAAGGTATCTTATCATAAACTTGAACACTCAGGATTTGCCTTTTGACTGGAATCCTACCAGAAACCAGGTTTGCCCTGCAGTGCTTACTTGTAACTTTAAAACATCTTTTCATACATACATAATCTTATCGGGTAAACATATAATTCACACCTCAGTTTACTTATTGTACCTTGAGACATGCGTCTCTTTCTGACATTTCTTATCTTGACGATTCTGCGGATCTCTTATCTCTTTTCAGAGTCTTAAGAAATCTTTCGATCTCATTACCATTCTTATTGCACCCAAATTCATGGATGACTCATATAACTTGTCGTAGAGAGGTGAAATTAATTACGCCTACATATATAACATTCATCAACCCATCTTGTAACTTACATGCTCTTAAACTTCCGACTTAAACCTCTTGCATTTGAATACTCTTAACATATACTTGTGCGTCTCATAAGACTTTTCGAAAATCCTTGTTGTTCACTTCAACACATTTGCTCTCCATAGCATTCGCTTACTACCAAATGTCACTTCTTGTTAAATAATAACGATACCCGTTCTAATATATTGCTTCAAAAGTTTTCTAAACATGAGTATTCGGATCCTTGGAACGAATAGAGACATAACCTTTTAAAAGAATTTTATGAAAATATCATGTTAAAAACAATTTCGTTTCCAAGTCTCTCAATACCCGTTTTAAATTTAAGAGTTTTTTTTTTAAATCATAGTTCGAAATCTTCATAGCAAGTATCGTGATCATTTAACAAGTTTGACATAAGAGGGCGTGCACTTCATCATGCATAACTCATGATTCATATCTCCATCCATAATGAAATTCTTGAACTTCAAAAGTAACTTTTTTTTTTATTCTTTCTCGACTTACATACATATCTTGGAGGCTCACATAATTGCATAACATAAATCGTATAGGATCCTTACCCCTCATAACATTATCTCAAAAACTCCTCGCTTGTTCCATAATGCTTCTTAAGAAGACTCTTACTATCAAGTTCCCTATTCCATACTGTTAACTTTCGTTGCGCCACTCTGATTCCCACCTGTTGGCCTTAACCAATACTTCAATCCTTTAAGACGACTAAATTCCACATTCTCTTTCCCTATGAACATCATCTTCTTGAACCTTTCTCAAAACCTTTCATGTGGCAACCATTGCCATAAACATGCACTTCCCAATACCTTGCAAGATTGGATCTCACGGTAGACTTGTCGAATTACCATATTATCTTACTTGGGAATAAACCTTGCTTTCTCACTGGTTGAGTTCACCTCATGACACACACTTATCATACATATACTTGTCTCTGAGAAATCTCGAATCCTCATAGTAGATCCATCATAAATTATACATGCCTTTCATGATCTTGCTTCATTACATCCTTGTATTCCCACATACTATGTTTTGCGTAATCAACTAATGCTTGCTCGTTAACTTCTTTCTTTAAGAAAACATTATATCATAACACACGGGTCATTGGTGTCGACGACTTATCATCACATAAAATAAACATATTGAATTCTGGGTCCTAGTCGTTACCTTAGTTTTCACGGAACGAGTTGACAACATAACTATGCCATCAAACCTTGTTCCAGGTGAATTTAACTTACTCTATGCGAGTCATGACCGACCGGAACCTACAGAATTCCATTTTAAAATTTATAATCATCAACTCCAATCACCCATATGCGTCAACCTTTCTAAAATCTTGTAAACTTTTTGATTCATCATCATAACGAGCTTTAATAATTCAATTAAGCAAAACATAGGTCCGGGGGAATACTCATAACTTCCTCAAATCTGAAAATCTTGTGACTTTGCATAATTCTTTACCACTTACCTTTCATCTCATTCCTTCGCATCCGCTTTATCCATTCACATGTCAGAACCTTAACACTCTCAACCCAAGCTCTTCCTCAGCTCTTGCCATGTTAACTTCTAAGGTTACCTTAAACCGGATTGATTCCGTTAATACTTGTCCATGCATTTTCTTCCTTAAAAATCATAGGATGTGATGTGAATTCGATACTTGATGTTATATAGAATATTTGTTGCATAAAAGATTATGAAAACAGCTCCCAATAGCTACTGAAGGCCCTAGAGACGAAATGACAGGTTTCGGAAAAACTGAAAATTTTCGCTCCAGGTTCGCTATTAGCGAAATCCTCTGGAGTAATTTCGCTATTAGCGAAATTTTCGCTATTGGCGTGTTTTCTTCAGCTCAGTTTTCCAAAAGTCATATTTTACATAAAAAAAATCCTATTTCCCCAAGTATTCCAATGCATATCATTCCTTCCAAACATCTTAAAACAATTCTATAACCTTTGCATGGCAAGCATTAACATCAATCGATTCAATTCACGGCACATTAGAAACTAATATCTTGTTCATCATAACACATAAAACCTTAACTTCGTCCGCTACGAACGGCAGAACTTATTTCTCAATCCCTGAGAGCTTACTAATTCCGTCAACACATGACGACTTCTCCTTAACTTTTAGCCTTATACTTACGTTCCAGAATATATTTCCTTTGTGTACAATAAACCCGTTCCAACAACAACTCTTACCGAAGCTTCCGGTCATAGTTAAATATTCCAAACTCTGTACTTACTGGCATACCAAATATTACTTTACATTCCCGAAGGATTCATACTTCTACTTGCTTAGTTCACCGGCCACCTACTGACACGATCAACCTCTTACTAATACTCAATCCAAGTTCTTACTTCTGAGTTCACACTTTCCAGTGCATCTTCATCACATACTTCGTTCCTCCTGGGTCCTATTCAGCTCTCAGGCATCCGTTCTACTCGTTGAATGTTAATTTGAGTTGATCAGGCTCAATTAACATCTACTAATAGAACATTTACCCGGAACCCAATGGTCCCACTACCTTAGTTGTAATTTAATGACCCAAGGCACAGTCTGAATCGACCTGGTCTGATACCAATTGTAACACCCATACTAAACGTATCTAGAAAGTTTAGCATGAACGTTATTCTTAGTACTGGATACATTAAAATATACAACATAAAAACTTCGAATGAATATTCTTATACAACAAAGGCGTTTGTACATCATAAATACAACTCAACTTTTCATAAATATACTATGAGCAACCTTGATTATCCATACATCCTGCAGCGGTACAAACGAACACTTGTCGCAATATCCATCCGGCTACTAGCTTGCTAATCCAACCTGTTTATCTGAAACAAATAAGGATTGGGATGAGACATAATGTCTCAGTGAGTTCCCCTAAATCCTAGGCTATAGGCAACCTCAAGGGGAAACCTACGGTCACCATGTGTCTACATCACAACCTGACGGTTGATTATACGTGTGTGGGGACTTGCATACTTAGACGGTAGTGCATACTAGAGCCGTCATAATCTTATCTTAACTTGTTATAGGGTTCACTTCCTATACGTGTCATGGCGGTCGAGGGGAACCTAAAACCGCATTGCCAAAGATACGCTCTACGTATCGAGGCCTAAACATATCATAATCATGGCACGATGCTAAACCGGACGATTAGGGGAAACCTAAGATCGTCATCGGTCTCATCTTCATAACTTGCTCTATACATAACTTATACTTGTCTTAGCATCTAGTGCTCTTAACTTGATCATACATATAATCATTCTTGCATAAACATAACATAATCATAATCATGAGGAACATAATCGTTTCTAAGTTCATTCATTAGGTTAGCGTTGAACAAACAATTATTATCTTGATTCATTTTACGGATAGTCCCGGGTGGAGTAACCCCGAGATCAATCCCATACATGACCGATGTACGTACATCGGACTCCCTCGGTGTCGTGCAGGTCCCTTGCGGCTTAAACCGTTCCCCTTAGGTCGAGAACCTCCCGTATCCCCCTGGCGTGGATAACAAGAGACACGAGCACCTACGTCTTGCTTACTCAGTGACATGCGGGTCCCTTACGGCTTGAATCGTTCTCATTATGAGAACCCCTTGTATCCCCCTGATGTGGATAGCAAGAGACATGTCACCTACACATATTAATCATGGTCTTGTCGTGCATATAAGTTAAACATATACATACTTGCTTGTTTACCTCGGAACCTTGATCGATCCGATTAATGGTAACTTATACTTGTTCATGCTTGCACATACTTAAACATGGTGGAGAGATTAACTAATCAAACCACAACTTATCATGCTTGCTATCTTATTCTTATTCATGTGCGAAGATAATATACTTCGCGTCTTATCATCTAGGGTTCTTACTAACATGCTAGTTCTCGACTACTATGTCGAGGCTCTAGTTCTTTCCCTTGCTTAATGAATAATTTGCTACCCACTCGTAAAGTCATTAGATAACTCATATGCCATGCTACATTACACAAAGAAAAATACTTGATTTACCTTCAAGAAAATCTTCTTACAACCTATGCCTTGGAATCTTGATTGAGGGGTTATAGTTTAAAATGATTGCTTGAAAAGAACCGCTCGCGAAACGCCAAAACCACCCGGAAGCGAACAAACAATGAGTTGCCCCACTGTTTGCTCGCCTTGGCGAGTGATTGTGTGTGGGAGGCGAGCACCTGCTCGCCATTGCGAGTAGGAGGCGAGTGGACACCCCCATTCGGCCTTCAAGCTCGCCTCACGAGCCATTTGCTCGCCGTGGCGAGCTGTGACAGTCCAGAACTGTCAAAAATGATATTTTTCACTCAAAAACCTCAATTCCAATCATTCCAAGACATATAATGGCACTAGAGATCATATATAACTTGTAAAATAATCATTGAGCAAGTATTCACATGTGTAAAGTTACATGACATGAAAGGGGCAACTTTTCTATGTGTAAACCCTAGAAAATGCATAATTATCTTACAAAAGAAAACACATAAACCAAGGGTGGTGATCTAACTAAGGAACTCACCTAATCAAGGCTGCAAAAGATCCCAAGCTTTCCAAGCAACCAAAACCCTAACTTGTACCACTTGCTTCTTTGGTTCATAACCTTTCCATCATGATGTTTTCTTGCAATCTAAGGCTTCATGATCCTTGCTTGATCATCTTTGATCCCACCCAAAGCTTCTTCATCAAAACCCTAACCTTGAATCTATTCTAAAGAGAAGGAAGGATTGGAAATAAGCTCAAACCAAGCCACCAATCTCTTGTAGAAAGATAGAGACACTAAAATTTGTTCTTGAATCTATGAAGAAGAAGATTTGATGCATGATGTGGTGTGAAGAGGGAAAGGATCGATGGAAGAAGAGAGAAGGAGAAGAAAGCTCTTGCCATCAACTTAGAGAGAGAAAGACAAGAAGAGAATGAGATATTTTGCCCCATAATCAATTAAATACTCCCTTGACGTGCAATTACCAAAATACCCTTTGCATTAAGCGTATTTAAAACGCCTCTGATGCTTTAATCGTGTTAAGCTAACACCTTATAAAATATTTCCTTTAACTTACTTTTCCCTGAATTTATTTCCTCTGGCACGATCACGGTAATATACCGATATTGACAGGCGGGATATTACAGTGTAACAGCCCGATTTTCGTTAGATTTATTTTAATTGTTTTTATGTGTGTTTATATATGCTCGTATGTGATTATTTGTCTTTGGTTGCATTTTGATGGGTTTTCGTGTTAGAAGGGTATTTCGGTCATTTTGAACTTAAGGGTATTTTGGTCATTTTGTGAGCAAGGGTAAATTAGTAATCCCACCGTGTAAATTATTTTAGTGGTGTTTTGAGTAGGAATAGTTATTTTCAATGCCCGTAGTCTTAACATTTGGAGCATGATGTCTTTCTCTACTTTGATTTCTAATTTGCTTCAACAAGAAACATAGGCCATTATCTTCAAAGTTTCTCAGGTACTTTCAATGGATAATGTAGCTTTATTTTGTTGTGTGTTGTGGAGTATTTGGAAACAAAGAAATAACAAAGTATGGAATGAAGTATTTGATCCTCAAGCTTATGTAGTTGATAAAGCAAAATTTATGTTATATGATTGTCAAAGTGCTCGCAACATTCGCAAAACTCCTTGTCTACAACCACGCCATGAAGGTGTAGTGAAATGGACTAAACTAGCTACTGGAAGATTTAAGTGCAATATTGATGTTTCTTTCTCTCAACAAACTAACAAAGTTGGCATAGGAGTTTGTATAAGGGACGATTCAGGAACTTTTGTTTTAGCAAAAACTGAATGGCTTACACCATTTTGCGAGGTGCATATTGGCGAAGCTCTTGGATTGTTATTAACTTTAGAATGAGTTCATCAGTTGCATTTGAGACTTATTGATTTTGAGCTTGATGCCAAATTAAGTATAGATAGTTTCTCATATGCTCATCATGATGCTACAAAGTATGGAATGATAATTCATAATTGTAAAACTATCTTCAATCAATATTATGTAAACTCTAGTGTTGAGTTTGTGAAGAGATAAGCAAATGAGGCAGCCCATAGATTAGATAAGGCGACCACATCCTTAGCTAGTTCCCAAGTCTTGGTAGTTATATTGTATTAAACACATTTTAAGTAATAAAATGCTATAAACTATTTTCCTTAAAAAAACTTTTCGAATAAACTTTTTTTTTGACAAAAGTAAATATTATTCATTCATTCAAATTGGTTTAGTGTACAAAAAGGAAGAATTTGCGAACAAACTCACAACATCCATGTTAATAGCATAAAACGGTAAAATACAAAAGTCTACACATATGACTATATTCAAGTCTCCGGAATACCCATGTCTTCGGATTTGCAACGTGGACGACGCCAAAGTCATTGATTTGATCTGCAACAGATCGAAGCTGATCTGACAATCTGAACCGAACAAATACCTGAACGAAATAAGAAATACAAACAACGTCGCACAAAGACGACGAACAAACCAACGTTGCACTAAGACGACGAACTTATTTCAATAAAAGAGAAAGAGAAAAAATAAGTTATGGGTGAAATTAACCCTAAATCGCCCCTCTTTGGTGGATGAATGATCAGAAACTAGGGTTTTTGTGACGGCTTACAAGAGAGAAAGGGGAAAGAGACATTGTTTTGATGACGACTCACAAAAGAGAAAGGGGAAAGAGACACTTTAAACCACGAAAAATTGCCCCCTAAAGTGCCTTGGTCTTTTTCCATTCAAATCAACCACTTTTTATTTTTTACCCAATTAATTGTTTTCGTGTACACCGATAATGTTCTACACGCAATGCAAAGTGGACTAATTCTTCAAGCCGGATAAGATTGCAACAGTGGCTAAACTCGTCTGGACTAATTCTTCGAGCCGGATAAGATTGCAACCGTGGCAAAACTTGTCTCAAAAGATTTACCAATTCGATTTGATATCATTTAATGATTTTATTTACATATATAGACCAAAATTTATAATTTGTAGATATATTTTTGGGTTATTTATTAAAAAAAAATATATATGTTTTTGATTTACCCATTTCTTACCAAAAATGGCTATAACACAAAAATAAAAATAATCAAATATGTGCAAAGTTTCCAATCCAAACCAAACTGGTGAATCTTATAGTTCTGAAAGGTCAAACTAAGAGTAAGTGAGAAGAGTGCAACAACAGCAACAAGCTTTGATTTCACACTCTCACTCTTCAAACAGAGAGAGAAAGTACACAATCTTTCTTTCACCAAATTCACCGATCGAAAAGGTTCAATTTCACCCCTTTAACATGTTAAACGCTTGTGAATTAACCCTTTTGTTCTTTCTCCTTTTCCATTGAAATAAAATTGTGGGTTGTCTTTGTTTTGGGTTAAAGTTTTGATTTTTGAATTGTGGGTTTATTTTTTCTTGAAGAAATTTTGGGTTTTATTGAAAAAAAATTGATAATGTGTGAAGTTTTTGTGTTTGAGATTGTGGGGTTGGACTGAAATTGAATTTGGAGAAGGGTTTGGATTAAAGTTTGTTGCTTTTTCAGGTTTTGTAGAAGAATTGGCTCAATGTCTTGGGCTGCACCTGATGAGCTTTTACTCTCTACTTCTCTTGCTACATATCTTGACAGTAATCTCTCTCTCTCTCTCTCTCTCTCTCTCTCTCTCTCTCATGTTTTTTTTATGAAGCACCGACACGCCCGACATCGATAATAATTTGAGAAAATGACATAATTAAATGCAATCACATGTGTCGGTGTGATGTCACTGACATTGGCACATGTCGGACACGGGATACGTCTTTGATTAGAAATGTCAGTGCTACAGAGTTTTTTTGTTCACATGTATGTCTTTTCTGAAGAGAGTAACCTGTTTTCAATTTTTATGTTTTTTTTTCTGTGGGATTTGTATATTACTTGGTACTGGATGGATGCAAAAAATGAATTTTATAAACTAATGTTTTCACTACAGAGAAAATTTTGCTATTCATGAGAACTAGTGGTAGGCATACATGCATATGAAGATAGGATGATGAGGTAAGCCAGTTAGGGATAGGGATAACAGCTCTTTGCTGTAGAGTTCTCATGTAAAGTTAATTCTTCTATAATCGCTTATCAGTGAGCGTATACCGGTTTATAAAATAGAAGTTATTTTTACAATTTCTTGCTGAAAATGCTGAGTGTTTTGTGTTTTTTTCTTTGGTGGAGACTTCATGTATAGGGTGGATACTATCAATTATGCAAAGGTTAATATGCATGGCTGTGATTGAATGAAGCACTGAACTTAACTAATAGTGCTTTAGATCACTGCATCTTGAATTAAACTATTTAACTTTTTCCTTGTTCCTATCATATGAAAATGTTTGAAGTCAATCACTGTCTTCTTTTTTAATGTTGCTATACTTTGCATGCTTTTTATGCAATTTAATGTTCCAAAATGTTGCTACAGTTTGAAATCTTGGAATGAATAATGAGATATGGTGATATGGTGTAAAGTTTTTATAATAATAAATTTTATGTTTTTTGCAGAAAAACTTCTTGTCCTGTTGCGAGATGGGCGAAAACTTTTGGGTTTATTACGCTCGTTTGATCAATTTGGTAACTACCAATTCTACTTGCATTCTTCTTTGTGAAGGTTCTATTATTCTCTTCATTGTTATTTCTGTTTAATATTAACTGACAATTTGATGTGGTCACCATTTACAGCTAATGTTGTTCTAGAAGGTGCGTGTGAACGAGTGATTGTCGGTGATCTTTATTGTGATGTCCCTTTAGGCCTTTATGTAATTCGTGGGGAAAATGTTGTCTTAATTGGAGAGCTGGTATGACATGTTCTTGATTGTTTTTTAAATCATTTGACTATGATTACATGCTTCTCAAAAGAGTTAATAATTTTGTATTCTTTATCATTGATTTAGGACTTGGAAAAGGAGGAGCTTCCACCACATATGACATGTGTGTCAGAGGCTGACATAAGAAAGGTGAGTTCATCAAATAGTTCTTGAAAAAATAATTGGATATTCAAATGACTGTTTGGAATATAAGGGGTCTCTTGCTGTGTCTTGTAGCAATGTTTTAGTAACTGGATTAGTCAGTTTTTTAGGGATTTGGATTCAACCATGTGACGCATTTATTGGTCTTGGTCGTTTGATCTCAAATCGACCAAACGTTGTAGATTATTTAAAGATGATTTGTTGAAGGTTTAAAGTGAGCCAACAATGGCCAAGATCAATTAATGCATGTTTCTTAAATGCAGGGAATCTGGATCGCATATTTAGAGTATAGCTACTCCAATTAGTTACACCAGTTTTAACAGGCTTATTGACAGCTGTCAGTTAGTCATAGTCAGTCCTTAGATTAGCCTATAAATAGTTTCTCTCTAACTGTATCTATAATCAGAAATTCATTATTATCAATACAATTGACTTTTTAAACGGTTATCTCTTCGTCTCAATCCTATTCTTAGGATTGGTTTTCTACAATTCTTTCAGTCATTGAGAGATATTGTAACCAAAAAATGAGTTAGATAGAATTTTGAATAAGAGCAAAACGAGCATATGATGTTTCTTTTAAAATAACCTATTATTAATAGAAGCTAAATGATATCAGACCATAGGACATATGTGAGCCTTTGAAGCTTGATATTGAACATATATTTGGAAAAAAAAATTATTCTTAGCAAGATTTAATTTTTTTTTATACGAAAATAGAAACAAATATTCAATTTTGGACCAGTTCTCTCATGAACTATCTATCAACTGGTTTTTCGGGTAGAATAGACCATATACCTTACTGATTCATTTGTTTTAGGTTGAATTGGTCAGCTTTGTCTGGCTTTCTAACCAATGCTTTATAATATTGCTTACCGATGACATGTTAGAAGCTTTCTCAATCATGTAATTACTGCCACTTTGGCTCATTTTGAACTACTTATTGTTCTGTTTCGTTCGTTCTTCAAGTGACAAATTTCCAAGTGAATTATGCTTTTTAAATTCTAGTTTCTTTCTGATAGTACTAGATAGATTTCCCCTACTCTTGGTGAAGTGTGTCTACCGTTTCAATTGTTCTCTAAAGGATTCTCAGTAGGAAATTAAGCTTCTAAGAATTTGAAATGTTGGGGGATCAGCTTCACCCTTGAAAGTTCTGTTTAAGTTATCCTCTAAATATTTATCGGTCTTATTTTTCATAGCAGAAGTATACATATAAGCATTTGCCCTTGACAATAGACTGGACATTTGACAATCATTTCTGATAGGACACCTGAGGCTGTTTACTTAGGATGGGCCCATTATAGCGACAATACGAAAGGGGCCCATCATCAGCAAGGTTTACTCGAGGAAATGAAGGGTGGGGCAGAAGAGAAATCTGTGAGTTAGTTAGTGAGCTTTCAACAGATTCCATGTGATTCTGTTATTTAGGGGACTGATAATAGGTGTTGGGGTTGTTCTTGCATTTTGTAGATAATTCTGTCAGGAGAAAATATCTGACTCTGGTTTACCATTTTCTGTATGTATAGGCTCTGAAGTCTGAACTCAACTCTTTCATAAATAAATAATATACAGTTCCATTACCTTGAAGTTTTGAGTTCTATTAATTTCCACATGGACTCTTATACTTAGGCTGGTCAAAACAAATGTAATCACAATCCATCAGTGCCCTTCGCAAAGTCTTCCCTCCAGATGGCTCTTATTAATCGACGTAACCCTTATGGACTTTGAATGCACTGTTTATACCACAATCTCTCATCATATGTAATGATGTGCCTTAGCATGTGCAAGTGATGAACGATTACCCCTATTGTTTTATCTTTATAGGAAAAAAACATGCAACAGCAAAAGGGTAGAGAACAAGTGAAAATGTCCAACCCAAAATTATGATAAAATAGGGTTCCATAATATTTTTATTTTTGTAGTTTACAACATATTTGAACTATGACCTTCCCTGAAAGAAAAAAAAAAGAAACTGTTGGACGGTTCTGAGTATTGAAATAAGGCAGTTATGCTATATTATATTTTAATTAGGAGGTCAGTTACATGTTTTTATAATTAGGACAGTTATGGTTATGTGTGGCAGTTATGTATTTGTGTTTTAAATAGGGAAGTTATGGGACAAGGGAAAGGGGGGATTCTGTTAGTTAGTAAAGGATTGGGTGGGAGAGACCCAACTCTCGAACATTTGGGAAGGAAGAGATGCAAGACTCGAATTTCTTAGGAATCTATTGTAATATTAATATTAATTTGTATTTTGGTACCGGTTTTTATCAGAAACATATTTGAACTATGACCTCTCTTCCCAAACACCACCCCTGCCCATATTTGTAACGACTAGGTTCGCTATGAAACCCTGCAAACTGCAAAACTAATCCCTGTAGTCATCATCCAATGTATACGATACTACATACAAGAGATTATGGTGAACTTGTTAACTACGTCCGTACCATTGGAACAAAGCTAAATTCATGGTTATCCATAGGGTTTGCCGCAACAAATTGGATTTACAAAAGTCATGGTTGTCAAACTCTCTAGGTATCTCAGAATCATACTAACTCATATAGAGTCGTGAGTTTATGACCAAGTATCAAAAGCAAGTTGACTTGCTTACAAACTAATTTCTATGTGAACTTGGGTAGATTTACATATACTTGTATTGATTCACATATCACTAGTTTGAGGATGATTGACAGATCCTTCAAAACACTAATTATTTTTCCTGTACATGCCTAAAATGACAAGGTTTGAATGTTGTGTCAAAAACCCAAAATGCGACAATTAAATGATTGTCTTATAGTGGACTACACATTAACCTCACAGTTGCAACACCCGACTCTGCATATGCATATGCGTCTAAGATTCTAATTTGAATCCATTTGCAAAGGAGGTGAACGGTATTGCCTTGAATCTCAGTTCCAAAGCTCTTAGCATAAACGAAACCAGGAACCAAAAACTACGAACAAATCCAGCATTGCTAACTTGCTATAAACCCAGCTCAAATGAGCTAAAACTTAGCTCTACGGAGCTAACTCCAGCTCCAACAAGGGGGAGCCAATCACACTATCCTTCCCTCTCTAGTAATTTTGAACATTGTGGTTTTCTAATTTGTCCGTTGATTTTGAACTTTTATGCTCTTTTTGTGTGCTGAGTTGTGAATTTATCTTGTGATTTGTGAGTTTGTTCATCAGTTTTCAATTTTGGTTTGTGGCCTGGTTTTTTGTTCTCAATAGGATGAACTTTGTTGGATAGTCCCCCATAATTGTGGCCACCCTTTGCAGTCTATAATTTGGACATTTCTCTGCCTTCATTGCATCAATATGACACCTTTAGTGTGCTGGGTTTAGGGGGTAGGTTTTGTCCCACATTGTCTATAGATAGAGCCTTCGTATTACTTACAAGGCATGAGTGGTCCTCACTCATTTTAAAAGCCAATTTTCTGGCATAGAGTTAGACTCTAAACCCACAGTCTAAGAATTCTAAACTGAATTGGGGGAAAAAGTCAGTCTAAGATGTATTTTGAATTCTAGGGTCTCTCCATGATTGTGACCAAAACGGTTCATAGTTCTGGTCCTAATTCAGTCAT
This sequence comes from Medicago sativa, assembly GCF_051527215.1. Lineage (NCBI taxonomy): Eukaryota > Viridiplantae > Streptophyta > Magnoliopsida > Fabales > Fabaceae > Medicago > Medicago sativa. Next base: position 29,888,097 of record NC_140750.1, read on the forward strand.
GACAAATTATTGGTAACCTTGTTTTCAATTATTCACTCAATAAATTATTCGTTTTTTCGGAAGAAAAATGGCTGGATGCTACTTGATGTTCTGTTTACTTTTTCATATTCCTAGAAATGTCGGCTTTCCCTACATGATCGACAGTTCCTCAACAATTTATTTTTATGGGAAACAAGAATCAGATTCTGCTTTTGTTTCTTATTGATGGAAAATTGATTTGTGATAAATCAAATTCTAAATTTCTTACTGTAATTTATATCATAAAACTACTCTAATTTGGTGACAATTTTATTCATTAAGGTTGATTCATTTTCTTCGCATTTCAGGCTCAAAAAGCAGAACGCGATGCTAGTGATCTGAAGGGAACTATGAGGAAAAGGATGGAATTCCTCGATTTTGACTAAAACTTCACACCATCTTAATAATCAAGCTGGTGGTCCTATCTGCTAATTTTAATGCAGCTGCCGGACTCAAGTTGGATAACAATGGGTGGGAAGAATAAGTAATATGGTCGATGTGCATTTTTCTTTTCTTTAGAAACTAGTAAGACTCGAGACAGAATACTACACAGCTAGTAATTGGTATTTTTTGTACCATAGGTCAATATGGAAATTGATGTTTTGGCTTCCTAGACAGCAACCAATATAGTCACTATGATTCATGCCCTCAAATTGTTGTTATTGAATTTGGAGGCATGATGTTACTGAGCTCTTAAATTCTATTTGGTATTAGATAATCAGACGCAGTGAAAGTGGAAAATTTCTTAATGGTTTCAATATTAATGTGTGATTAAATCATCTTATTGTGTTTATAATGTCTTAAATTCTTGGAAGAGAAAAATGGAATCAGAATACAGCCTCTGATGGTGAATGATGATACAACTCACCCCCAATTGATATTTAACAATGCCAAAATAAATTACATAAAGTAAATAAAAGAGCCTTGAAGATCAATTGTTCATATAGTAGCTAGTGTTGTATTGCCTAATATAAACACAAGAAAGTACAATTGAATGGGGGAGTGAGATTAAGAGTACATTATATTACAAACAGAATCAATCTCCTATATTTGATACACATAACAAGACAAAAACTACAAAAAAAAAAAAAAAAAAAAAAAAAAAAAAATCCTAAAATGGTTTTTACAAACTTTAAGAATGCTGTCCTAAAATGGTTTTTCTTCTTTTGTACATACTTTGCAACTTGCAAGGGCCAATAATATCAGCATAATGAAGCTCTAAGCATGGACTTGAATTTCAAAAGGACAATATATGAGATTGATTCATATTTCAGCTCCTCTTGAAATATGATTTCAGTTTCATGATTTATACATAATAATATGAAACACTTCTATTGAGACCCTTCTCATAAACCACAATTCTTTATGAAGCTATCCAATTCCAATTCTTCAACCTTTTTTCTTTCACCCTTCTTCTCTGACTATGAAGCACATACACTGAACACACGACAGTGACACGTTGACACATTTGAAAATTGGAAGAAACTGAACGTAACTACATGTGTTTGTGTCGTTTCGAATACCAAACACACCTTCATTCTAAAGTGTCAGTGCAGCTAGGTAATATTTCCAATTTTCCACCAACCATCACCTACAAAAGAAACTTTGAACTAAGCTATCTTTATTAACATGATCTTTAGAGTTGTACTTCCTCTATCCTTCTAATAGCTTCCTTCATGTGTAGTCTTTGTTCCGGATTGCTTTCGGTACAAGCAGCACCAATAAGGAGAAGTTGCAGCATATTACTGGTTGAATTTGATGCATTATTTTTTAACTCAGGATCAATCAATTCAGCTTCTCTTCTCTCAGAAATTGCTGTGAGGACCCATTGAACAACATCGGTTCCACCTTTTCCGTTACTATGATACTGAGAAGGGAATTTTCCTGTAATGAGTTCAAGAATGATGATTCCGAGACAATAAACATCGGCTTTCTGCGAAAGCTTTTGATTTTGAACGTAATCTGGTGTTTTGTATGCAAACATTGATTGCACTGCAATGCTCGGGTTGATTAGTGGTTGAAAAGCATAGTCACTTAAAAGAGGCTCATAATCATTAGTTAGTATAACATTGCTTGATTTCAGATTTCCATGAGGTAAGTCATAGGTTGAAAATTCAGTGTAAAGGAAGCTTAACCCTCTTGCAATTCCTTTAGCAATCTTTAAGCGGTTTGGCCATGTTAACTCAGCATGGGACATTCCTCTGTCACCTGAGAAAACATAATTACACATTCATTGTGTTATCAACATATGGAAATGCTGGTTGGATAAACATCTTAATAAGTTAAGTGCTTATGTATAAAGGCAAGTGGGCTAAGTCCATACAGAGCTAGAACTAGCTTTAAATGGGCCCCTCGCAAGTGGACGGTGGGATTAGATCCCTTGGATTAGTCGGTTCTTGGACCTGATACCGAGTTATAAAACTTAGGTCAAGTTAATCTGATTCCTCGCTAAAAATGTACTAAAACAACCACCAAGTATGGTTTTAAATTATGGTCACAGTTGCGGTTACACTGCAAACTTTTATGTTGCAGACAGATTGTGGTCACGAAAGACCTCAAAATCATTTATTTTGCAGCTGCAATTACAATTGCGGATTGCAAATACTTTCTAGGGATGTATCTTTTTAACATATTTTACAGCATTTTTACATTTGTTTAGTGCGGAATATGAACAATGCATAACGTGATGTAAAGAATATGCATACCGTGCAAGACATATAACAAGCTTCCTTTAGGCTTATACTCAGTAACAAAAAGCTTCTCCTCTCGACGATAATGATAAGCCAAAGGAGTCAAAATATTAGCATGTCTAATCCTCCCAAACTGTCTCATCTCAGCATCAAACACATCTTTCCCAATTTTATTCATCTCCCTCATTCTCTTCACCACTACACTCAACCCACTCGCCATCGCGGCCTTATAAGCCGATCCCAATCCACCGTTCCCCAATACCTCAGCAGCTGCTTTCATCAAATCTTGTAAACCAAATGAACCCTTCTCATCATTCACCATCACAATATCACCAATCCCATTTCTACTCCCACCCCCCGCTCCTCCTCTTTTCGAAGATTCTCCCACATTCCTTCTCCCAACTCTTTCTGATGCAGATGAAGCTCTACTTATCGGCACGCGCACCTGTAACAATGATTTAACTTATTTAAATTATTATTATGACTCGTGTGAAAACATATCATTAAATAAAGCGAAAGAATGCAAATTCTTTTCGATATTTTTGCTAACTTGACGCGGAAGTTATTGATGAATGTTCAAAGGTTTTTCCCTTCTATAAAGATTTTGTGTCTATTACCTGCATCACTTCGTCGACACTGCTGTCTCGGCTCACCACGCTAAAATCGTCTTCTCTTCTCCGCTGCCTCGACTTCACAAACAGACCTATAACCGCTGCTATAACTGCCAAAATCACAAGTCCTATCACTTGAGGCACCCAACTCGAACTGGAACTTTCTGTTTTAGAATCCGGTAGCGTATATTCAGCAGCAGATGAACTGTCACATTGTTTTTCCAACGGTTTTCCACACAGTCCTTCATTTCCAGCAAAAGAAACCGGCCCGAATCTCACGAGACTTTCGGGAATCGGACCTTCTAGTTTGTTATTCGACACGTCAAATGATTTGATATCTTGTTTAAGACTCGGAAGCTGACCGGAGAATTCATTCCCTTCGAGGTGAAGCTCTTTGAGAAGATCAAGTTCGGTTAACGAAGGCGGAATATTTCCGGAGAATTTATTACCTGACAGCCATACTTTCTTCAAGGAGGTTAACTGGGCGAAGAAATCTCCAGGAATAGGACCAGAGAATTGGTTTTGTTGCAGGAGAAGAGATTTTATGGCGCCGAGTTTATTGAACTGCGGAATAGGACCGGTGAAGGAGTTGTTGACAAAGCTAAGCGTCCTCAGGCCTCGAATCTCCACGATGGCATCGACGTCTATTGTACCGGAGAGTTGAAGGTCTGATAAATGAAGGCCTGTGATCACATTGTCGAAGCAAACAACGCCGACCCACGTACCGGAACATGGAGAGACGTTTGGTATCCATGTGGACAAGATTTTGTCTGAGTTTGTTAAGGATTGTTTTAGTTTAAGGAGGGCTTGTGTTTCTGAAGGTGGTGGTTGTGCGGTGGAGAGAGAGAGAAAGGAGAGAGAGAGGAGGAGGAGGAGGATGCTGTTGGCAGCAGCGGCCATTGGTTGTTTTGCCAGCTGCCGAGGATGTTTGGAGACCGTTGGTCGGAGAGAATAATGTTGTTTTTTTTTCTGTTGTTTTGTTTAGGTTTTTTGGAGGTGTAAGAGAACGAGTGGTGTGACATGATGGTGTGTTTTGTGTTTGTTTTTGTGTTTTTTGGGATGTTGGTAATGTGGAGAGAGAGGATTGGTGATGATGTTGTTTTGCCACAAATTGGTGTTGGATTCTAAGAATAGGGTTTTGCATGGAAATAGTTGAAGTTGGTTAGATAATTTTGGAGTTGATATAGGTTTAAGGGATTTGTTGTGTTGACCAAGTCACATGTATTTATGGGGGTTTTCTATTTTTGGTATCATCAATGATAGGTGATAAGGTAACAAACCTGATTTTGATATTCAAAGGATCCACAAATCAAGAGAAATAAGACCTTCACACTATATGTTCATTTACACTCAAAGGAGCATGATAAACATGTTTTAATGAGTGAGGTTTTAGTATTTTGATAGACGACTTTGATAAGTGATTCATGGTGAATCCACAGTGGATTGATATTTAAAATAGGTTGAAACTACAGTGGCGACATATGTTCCACTCTAAAAGTAGAAGTTTATGAGTCTGGTCTTCTTCATTGTTGAGGAGTGAGGTAGTTATTGGATCGATGCTGGTTGGACAAAAACTAAGAAAAATGAATGTTTGTCTTTGATGTTGTTGGACCGACACCAACCAAACCACCGTCCTAACAAGGTCAACATTTCAATTGTAAAGATGAGGAAGACTCTCTGAAATAAATCATCGTCTCAATTGTGAGGACGAGGAAGACCAAGAATTTCTATTTTTCAGAGGTGTCATATAAGTTTTAAGTATTAGTGGTCTATTGTAGAACCCGCCCTAATAAACACTTAAAAGGTTAATAACTAAAGTGGTTTAGTCACAAGCGTATTTTGACTTTTAAAATGAATTGTGTGAATTCAAAACAGATCAAAATCCCAATTCATTTTTCATGCATGGGGCCAATTAGAAAGTAGAAATTCTTCAAGCTTTTGTCTCAAGTTAGAAAAAATTGTGATGTCAAATTTGAAGGACTTAAACTACAATTTTAGGTTCATAGTTAGAATTTTTATTTGGATAAATTTAGGATGATGTAAATGGAAATTATGGAGGAAAACATTGAAATAACTGTCCTACTATTTGTTACTGATCAGACCCTGCAATTCATTCTCATACATAACCCCCAAAAAAATTTGAAGTATCTGGTGCAAATAAGTTAAGGCCAGCTGAAACAAGAGATGAGAAGTAACAAAATTTATCATTAACAAATCCATTAACATGATAATTAAGTTACACTAATCTCTGTTGAGGATTAACAAATTACAATTTAGATGGAGAGATTTGTTGAGGAAAATTCAGAACAGGAGGCTTGCAAATTGCAATTCACTCTACTAAAATATTCTGGAAAATTAGACTAAAAAAATATTACAATCATTAAGCAAGATTAAAGAGTTACCATTTTATGCAGCACTGCATATTAAACACAAATAACACTTGGATAATCATCAACATTCTATAAGAAGAGAAAAACAAAAGCCAGTTGTGGTTTATTGAAGTTCGGACACTCCTCGCATTAGACGTGTCCCAGTGTCGGACATGTGTCGTCTCCGATACCAACACGACACCGACACATATAATTACATTGAATTATGTGATTTTTTTCAAATTATTAGAAGTGTCAGTGTGTTAGTGTCCGTGTCGTATCCGGTGTCCGTGTTCGTATCTGTGCTTCATAGGATTTAACTGATGCAAAGGAAATGATCCAGGTTCATATAATACAAGAAGCTTTAAACTTTCCTAATTACAAATTACAGGGAAATCAGAAAACAGTACTATTTTCATTTAGTTTAAAAGAATAAAATCTTGTGTCAATTGTAAAACTCGGATTATGAAGCGCATTACATGTATATAACGGATGTTTCTACCACAGCATTATGCAGGAGGATCATTCTGATATGCTTCTCCAAACTATAGCACTATCCTGAAGTGAAAGCCTGCACAAGCAAAAACTTCTGTCACAATCATTCTCATTACCTCTAACACCTCTCAGCCGAGATCGAAACATTGATTTGTCGCGTTGTGGGAGACTAGGTCCTAGTTGGTGCGCAGATAGTTTTATTTTTTAGTAATCAATATATAAATAGTTAGACTTGTACATGTAACACTCACCCTAACCTAACGCTTAAAAATTCATGTAGCTTCCTTCTATTGGAAATGGATTTGGTGCAGTCACAACAATATCAACATTTACATCTATTTTTCACACACTTTAAAACCTTGATTATTTTGCTCAAATAACTTGTTAAAAAAATACTAGAAAGACAGATATATACATTTGACTGAACTCCGCTCTCAACAGTAAGGCATGACACATGACTACATGGATCACCTCTGTTGTATATTGGAGTTTAGTTGGTGTAAAAAATTACACATGCATTCAATGATGTGTTACCACGTCATATAATGAGTTAAAAACATCGGTAAATGCATGTGTAAGGCTATTTTACACTAATGATGTATATAGATTAAATTTTATATATGTTTATTTACCACATTCATAGTCGCGAAGCTAATCGCTCACACTTAAGACTCTAACAACTCAATTGTTATATGAACAGCACCAAAAACAGCTAATTGATTGGAAATCTACAAATGAAACTCGGTGAAACATAGCAGAATGAAGTAACAAAAGATTAATAATTACCGAGAAAATGTTGACATGACCAGGATCAGCAAGATGAGCCATCAAATTATCAATAGGACTACCCCCAACATAAACAGCTTGAAAACAAAACCCTAGAAAAGCAAGCATAGCAAGTCTCCCATTCTTAATCTCCTTAGTCCTCAAAACCATAACAGGCTCAGGTGAACCTCTTCCCCACTGCATAGGATCAAACCATAGCCCACCAGGGTAACCAACATCTGGTTTTGGGTTTGGCCTATTTGGTAACTTGGGCTCAATATCAACACTACCCGGGTTAACGATATCGGCCCATCTTCGACCTTCAACCCAACCCATTAAGGCTAGTTGAACAATGAAAAGTGTTGTTGGGTCTGCAAAATATTCTACTGAACCTGCATTGTACCATGAGAAGTTTTTGACATAACCAATTTTTTCAAGTATTTCTGGAATTAAAATTCCTGATACTCCTAACATTGCCCATCTTGCATGCATTAGTTCTGCTTGTGCTAACCATTTTAGCAACTCTGGATCTGACCCTGAAAGGATTAATTTATAGGTTAATTAGTTACTTGGTGGTGAATCAATATGCACGGCACGACCGTGATACCGACACGTAGTCACTGGTAATAATTTGAGAAAATAAAAGTAATTAGATGTAATCAAATGTGACAGTGTCGTATCAGACATCGATATGTATCAGACAGACACCGGACACGTCTTCAATATGAAGTGTCGGGCTACATAGACCAACACATCGTACATCGTAACATTTTGTTATTCTTATGGAAAGTAAGACATACCTAATCCAAGAGGGTCAAAACCAAAATCACCAGGAAGGCTGCAATTGGGAAGAAGATCAAAATATAAAATGATGATAAGGCTTTGGCATTTTTTTTCTTTCTAAAATATAAAATAAAATGGAAATAAAAAAGTATATTTTTTAGAATGAAAGTAAAAACAACATCATAGTGGGACACAAGTTGGTAGATATTTACTCTTTAGCATTTGGTTCAGGGTTTGATTTCTAGCAGTGCGTGCGGAGGATACTTTTGGTTTACCAAATAAAATGAAAGTAAACACAATTTTTTTTAAAAAAACAAAAATTATATCTAACTGATCCAAATTTTCCATTAACAAAATTAACAAATATTTACCTGCCATCAAGCCATTCAGGAGGTGAACTACCAGGGAACCACAATGGCCTATCAGGAGGAAGTGGTTCACAAACATCTGACACTCCTTTTTTTGCATTTCTAATTGTAAGTGTTCTTCTTCTGCTGCTGCTTAACCATGAGGTTGTTGATGTTGTTCCTTGGTGTAAAACCTTTTGACTTATTTCTCTGCATCAAAATGCAAAAAACTATGTAGTTTAAGAATTAATCAATGAGCATAATAATAATAAGTTAAAAAGAGTTGGACCTGTTTGGAAAACTTGATAATGAAGTGGAGGAAATGGCTAAAGCCATTACTGCAGTGGCTGAATTTCTTACTTGGAGTGGAATGAATGTTTTATCACTTTATCTGTTATATATGGATGATGGATAAGTTGTAATATTGTGTGCTTCTGGAACAGAAATGTAATGAAAGGTCAATAGTATTTGAAAATCACACGTGGCTTTCATGTGGAATATTCAAAATTAGACCTTAAATCCCGAGTGGTTAATAAACTTAATAAAATATGATGAATTGTTCGGCAGAACCTGAGTTTTATTTTTGGATGGAATAATTCTTAGTCAGACTTTATTTATGTTCTGATTAAACTTCTGATTACTAGCAGCCTTCTCTTAAAAACTAAAAGGTTAAAAAAAAAAAAAAGAAACTTCAACATAGAGTTAGGCTAGGATAAGAAGTAATCAAACTCGTTCGAAAAAAAGAAGTAAAAATAAATTATCTCACTGAGTAGGATTGACTACTGTACATAACAAAATTGGTTGAGAAATAGTTTTTTGGTATATAGGATTAAATGGAGAATAAAGTTCTCTTGCAAAAGTTGTTTTCTCTTAAAAGTTTTAATATTGATGCATTTCTAGGATTTGTTCTTGAAACCGCTAGAAAAAGTGGAAGAGATTTATATTATCTCATGTCGGGGCTAGTTAATTGTGAAATGTTTATGTAAAATAAATATTATTATTTTTCATTAATTATGGTTTACATTTAAATTTGAAAAAAAAATATTTTTCTAAACTAAGAGTATAATACCATCCACAATGCAGCACCCCATTTGGGTGCTTAAACGGATCCCAACTTTATACATCACTCATTTTATAATTAATATATGATAAGATCCTAATCTCTCTAACCCAGCATCCAAAAATAATTTATTAAATAGTTATCGATGATAACTATTATCATCAAATTTTAACAATAATTTATCTATTAATAAAAAAAAGAAATATATTTGATTTCTTTTTAAAATTTTCAGACGAATAAATTATTTGTTGTGTAAAAATAGTCTTTCATTGAAAAGTCAACATTGATCAATTAAACATAACACTTGTAAGTATTATTTAATTTATTTTTATAATATTAAAATAATATAACAATTGAATAAAAAATTACAATTAATTGTGAATGTTGATCCAAATATAATAGGTGAGAGAGGGTACCTATAAAAGCACTCATGACACAATTGATTGATGTCATAATGTGGGTGTTTATTTAACATGGTGCTAAATAGAAAAAGAATCCTCCATTATAGATGGTCTAATAACATTAAAGAGAAGAAGAAAAAAAAAGCATCGCAATTAGCTAAGTTGACATCTCTTATAAACTCTAATCATTTGTTAAATGCTAAAGAAATGTATTGTTAAGGAGAAGTTTATAAGTTCAATTCTCAAGTTCAGGATGCTATTTAACTATAGGGTATATTATTTTTAAAAGACAAAATAGAGATTAATATGGTTACTCACAATTATATAAAACTCTTATATATTCTAACATGTATTGACCACTGATATAACAAAAACACTTATCTATAAAAGAAAACTTATCAACACCATTCTCAAATAAAAAGGCATCAAAATTAAAGGGTCTACTAATAAGTGTCATAGTACTTTATAAAAATTCAAAATTTAGAAATTATTTCTTCATAAACTAAAATATTACAAATTCTAATAGATTGAATACATAAGTCTTCATAAAAACTTATTATTAAAGGTCATTAAAGAATATCCAGAAACACTCGTTAACATTCCGAAAACATATAAATATCCCAAGTAGTTCATAAATCTTACATTTGACTTTCATATATAGTACCAGTACTAGTTATTAATATTGGTTTGGTTGACGACCCTCATCAACAAGCTTGGTTAAATCATTTGAAGAATTTTACCCAATCTACACATAGATAATGGACTTGGTTAATTGATTACCAAGAATGAACAGATATTTTTATTGTTTTAAAATATCATTAACAAAAAAAACTTTGAACGTTTACTTTTTAAAAATAAAAATATAACTAAAATTTATCAATAGCATAAGTTTAAAAAGGACAATTTTGTCCTTCATTTATTTAAAATACAAATTTATAATCAACATAGTCCCCCTAAAAAAAATATGAACAACAAAAGTTCCTCACTAAAAGAAAAAGTTAAATGTTCCCTTAATTCAGTAAAAGAGGTAAGAAGACTGGAACTCAAATGATACAAGATTACAACACAAATAGTAAAAAGTTGTAGCGATATTTGACATGTTGGGATGCAAGTTTGAATCTATAATTTCCAACTTCTCAGCATTTAATATATGCAAATCTGTATAGAAAAAAAATTGATAAAAATTATTTTCGTGTGATGAATAATAAAGTATGCAGTATTGAAATGAGAAGTGTGAAGTAATATAATATATTAAGTGTGGTCTATTTATACCAGTCATATGATTATCATAGATGTGGATGCTCTAATGTCTCTAAATGAATTTAACTCAGTTAGTAGATATATTATGATATGCATGGAGTGGAGTTTGAAACCTAGAGTCTCAACTTATTCGCCAAATGAATTTCGCTTGTCACTAGACTACTTGACAAAAAAGAAGATAAATAATGAGATTATGATGTTTTATGTAAAATTTCAGGTTCGAACCCGATCATTACTTTCTGTTTCTCCTTGTGAGTTTGAGTATGACACGGAAAAAACTTAGGTGACATTGATGACATTAGTGTATTTTGATGAGAGAGAATGTTTTATGAATGATTAAAATAAGTTATTTTTGATGAGAGAGAATAATTGGTTATGAGAGAGAGATAGAGACAATGTCACTAATGTCACCCAAGTGCAACTCGTTGGAGTATATGTTGCTTTGTATGCCAATAGCAACATAAATAAATAAATAAATAAATAAATAAATAAATAATAATAATAATAATAATAATAATAATAATAATAATAATAATGCATTAAAAATGAAGATTAAATTGTACTTTTGGCCAGCAACATTCATAAACCAACGATTTTTGAACCCCAACTTTCAAAATAGCATTTTTAGCCCTCAAACTTTACCCCTTTTTGCAAAGGTGACGTCCCCCTTGATTTTGACATGATCAACTCATACATGAACACCAAATTTAATAAGTCAAATGTCACATGTGTATTTAAATATTTGGCTGAATTGCACTTTTGACCTCTCAACTTACACAAAGTGTTTATTATGACCCTTTAACTTACATAAACTAACGTTTTTGGCCCCTAACATCGGCATTGACCTGGCCAAAATCAACGGGAGCGTCACTTTTTTAAAATGGACTAAAACTTAAAGGTCAAAAGTGCTATTTTGAAAGTCAATAGTTAAAATCGCCAATTTATAAAAATCAGAAGCTGAATATTTGAGATGTTGAGATGATAACTTTATGTTGTTTTATGTTGTGATTCCGATGCAACTTATTTATGACTATTTTGGATTAATGATGAAGTAACACTTTGAAACATGTGATTATCTCTTGATTTATTATTAAATATTGTATATGAGATTTTAGGGTGTTACACAAGGAGTGCTAACCCGCAAATAGAACCATAATACGACATGAAGATCAAGATGGAAGAACCGGAACCTAAGGTGAGGCAAACAAAAGCCTTCACATACCTACCTAACAAGCACCAAATTTGACAACTTGAACCTCATTGAGTCCGGGTCGATGAAGATACCCATACATATTCCAAGGTCATGAAGGTGTTCTACACCAATCTCTCCTACATTGATGGAATACTCACTACAAAGGCATACCGGAAGCCGTTATGCAAGACCTTTGAGACATTTATGGGCATCTTATCGATCGAGCTACATCCTTCAGCGCAGAGGCATTCTCGTGATGGGAAGAATTCAACGTGGACACGATGATTGCTAGCTTGAGGTACATGCATGGGAGAAGATGGAATATCTAAGTACCTAAATTCTAAATACAACATAAATATTTAATATTTACATTAATTAGGGAAATTAGGGAATTTTTCTATGTTTTCAATTCAATGCAAGTTAATGAGTGACTTACAATTATATTAAAAATGAAGTAAGATTTTTTTTTATTGTGGTGGCTGGGGTTTGAACCCCGGACCTTGCATATATTATGATTATGCATTGTCCATACCAATTGAACTAAGCTCACGAAGACAAATAAAGTAAGTTTGACACTTATTATAACTTTCCTCATTTTAAAATTTTATTTGTCCTCAAACAAAAGACAAAAAAAAAAAAACATGAAAACAAAGTCCAAGATAATTTGTGTATATTGGACATTCAAGGTTTGTAAGCAATCAAGAACTCCATATTTCAACTATTTCATGATTCATTAAATGAAAATTTCAAAGGTAAGTATCGTGGTATCAATGAATCCAAAAATGCATATCAAATAATTGCTAAACCAAATTATGATATCACAAGATTCCAATCAACAATTAGTTATTCAAACTCACAATCCTCACATGTGTTTTACTCAAACATGGTATGTTTTATCTCAATCATTGCATTGTATTCATAACAAATACTCCCTCCGTCTCACAATTATTGTCTCTATAGTATTTTTTCTCTTTCTTAAAATAATTGTCATTTTACGATACCAATGCAGCATTTAATATTTTTTTTCCACTATTATACCTTTATTTATTGAATTTCATTCAACTTAATTACTCCACTAACTACAATTAATAAGGATGTTTTAGTAAATGCAACTAATTTTATCATTGAAATCAATACAATTAATCATTTTCTTAATAGTTGTGCACAAACCTTAAACAACTACTACCTCCGTCCCTAATTATAAGACCCTTTTGAGAATTTTTTTTGTCCCTTTTTATAAGACCCCTTTGCTATTTCCAACTACATTAATTATTTCTTTACATACATGCCCCTATTTATTATACATCTTTTTCTTCAATAAGCAATAAATAATATGTTGAAAACATAAACCAACCCTCTCTCTTAAAGGATAAAATTGTAAAACCAATAGTAATTACAAACATATTTAATACAAATATCCACTATCTTAATTCCCGTTATTTTTTCAAAAGGGTCCTATAATTAGGGACGGAGGTAGTACTAATATTGTGAGACAGAGGGAGTAAACTTTTCAAGTCATGGAATCAATGTCATAACTTACGCAATCAATCATGGATCACTAAGGTCTTTCATTATGCTGTAATGTGGCTAGGCTGAAAAATATATATGTTTTTCTATGAATTCAAAAAGTCTAAAGACCTGAGATCACTTGTTATAAACAAGATATATATTTTCATAATATACTCCATTTTCTTTTTCCACACTCAACATCATTTAGTGATTTTGTTGTTTCTCCTTGACTTTTTCCCATTTTTTGTTTGCACATTTTCTCCGTGTGCAAGATTCGAACTTGAGACTTTGTTTCAGAGATTCAAGTCCAGTTACACTCAAATCAATGTAATGTTGACACTTTAACATAATTTTTGCTTATATAAAAAAATATAAATACTACTCCATAAATAAATCTGAGTAAAGATCAAATTGAAGGCACATTAGTACGTATTATTGATACAACATTGAAATCAATTCCAAATAAAAGTCTTACAGTAGTAAACTACATCTGAAAAATAAAGTCTTAGCAAGTAAGCTAATAAATTGAAAAATTAAATAAAACCATGTTCCAAACAAACACAACACTCTCAAAGGTTCACTAATAAATAAATAAATCCAAATTAGTTGAAGCTTTGGGAAGCGTCAACAAATATTCAGCTGCTTCACGACGGGTAGTTACATTTGGTCCAACCTCACCTTGCATGTCATCTTTAAGTAAATTGATACTCATCTTTCTTAAGACCGTCCCATGAATGATGAAGTAGCTAATCACACTAAGCTCATCTTTAGTTCCCTTAAAACCTTTAATCTCAAGCTTCTTCAGATGTGATTTCACACATTTATAAGCTTTTGCAGAGTTAATCCAATATATCTTTGGGATAACTGTTGGTGCACGCTACAATATAAACAACAACAAAATGTTCCATTATTTTAATATTTTTTCACCAACAATGTGTCAAAATGAAAATCAAATTATAAACCTGATATATAAAATTAGTTTATTTGTGTTTACAATAGTATTGTGGGTCCATTATAATATAATCAAATTGATACTTATAAACCTAATATAAAAAAAAGTGTAATTTGTTTTACGCATAAATTTTATCAAATTAAACTATATGGTATCACTTTATTACTTTCATTTCTAAAATCTAAAGTTATTTATATGTTGAAATATAACAAGATACATACATAAAAATATGTTATGCAGAAATTAATGTATACAAATTAAATTCATATATTATATATAGAAAATTTATTAAAGAAAATTAAATTTATCAATACTTACCACCCAGTGTTTTTCATCAACAATTTCAACTGTGAGATGCTCCAAGTTAGGGCAACTGTTTAGCATGAATGCAATTCCTGTAAGAGTATTACTTTTCCCACCCTATGGTCTTCTCCCGCGCCCTGTAAATTTTTCAAAAATGCCCTTGTGCATTCCGGATTATAGAATCCGGATTGCATTAGCACCATGAAAAAAAGTATAAATGATGGAATTTTGAATTTTGGGTGTAAAAATCATGGAGCAAATGATAGAGGAGAACTTTTGTATATTGTTAGTGCACTCCAATGTGCTCCTGGCTTGGTTGAACTTATTATACATGTAAACATGATTACCTAAGCTTCTTAGCTTATTTCTTATTGTTGTATTTTGACACTTTAATTTTTACACTTCAGAGTTACATCGATGTTTCTACCGTACAAGTGTCGGATCATTTAGAAGAGTTAGAATACAGTAGTGATTGCCTTAATAATCTGCAGATGGTGAATATCCATGTTAGAGCATGTAGAATTTCTCAGCATGCAATGAGTTTGATACGGTTCGTACTTGCAAATTCAACATCGTTAAAGACTCTTACTTTTAAAGTTTGTCCTGGTTCTAAGAGTTTAGATGCACATAGAATTTTAGAAGATTTGTTACATATGAAAAATTTGGTGCAGGTGCATTCCGGAATATAGAATCCGGATTGCATCAGCACCATGAAAAAAGGGTGTTTAGGGGGTTTTCGGATTATGTAATCCGAAAAAATCATGTAACGCGCCCTATTTTTTGAGCTTTTCGGATTACAAAATCCGGAAAAATCCGTAACTCACGTTGAAAGTCAACAAATAGGGTGAAAAATGATGTTTCCGGATTACATAATCCGGAATACGTTAAACAATTCGGATTTTGTAATCCGGAATGTCATTATATGCAGGATTTCTCTAGTATGACCAATAATTTTTTTCCAGAAACAAGCTTTGAATTGCATAGAAAATGGTTGGGGTATTTTGTTGGGAAGAATAAATCCTTTGAACCCGGTGTTGGAGTACTTATTTCTCTACATAACAATGCTCAAAGTATGAAGTTGACATATCCATAACTCTTGTGATGAATGAGACAAGTAAAGTTTCAATAATCACTTCAAAGCATTAGAATCATGACCTAACAAGTATTTGAAAACTTCATTCAGTACTGATACCTTTGGAAGAAAGAAATTAAGAAAGACAACTCAGTAATATCATTCATATTATATTTATAATCTGCAGCACATTGCAGAATATACCTCTCTCCATAAATGTTAAGTGCACCGTTATTTTTAAAATCTGTAGCTTGTACATAACCAATTCCACAGCAATAGAAAACTTAAAATCAAAAAAATTCTGAAAAAACATCATTCCGTATTATAAAATCCGGAAAACTCTGAGGGTAATTTTGGAAAAAAATAGGGCGCGTGAGGAAAGGCATAGTGTGGGAAAAGTAATACTCTTCCTGTAAACTCAAACTTGTGCAAAGAGGCCTTCATTATCAAATGCTTCACCTTCAAGTTGGGATACAAACACTTTGGTCCTCCTTCCGTATAAATATCCTTTGAATATCATACACAAAATGTTACGAAAGATAAAAAAAAAAAAAATTTGTTAGTTCCAAAAGTTAAACTAACTATTGAAATATTATTATAGACACATAAGGGAGAGAGTTGTAATTCAAGGATCTCATAAGGGATGAGAATATAAGTTTTACTTTCCAAGACATTGAAATGTATATTTTTTTTTTTTTTTGGTCAAGTAGTCTAGTGGTTAGAATTCACCTTTTTCAAGGTGAACAAATGGGGTGTCCGGGGTTCGAACCCCAACCTCTGCATATAACAGTACATGTCCCTGACATTGAAATGTATATTTTAACCTAAGAGAGGAAATAAAATATAATTCAAACTTCTCTCAAAAGAGATGAAAGTAGTAATTTACTCATATTATTATATAACTCCAGCCAAACCTTGTTATATTTATGAGTCAATACTACAAGATTAGACTAATTCTTTTGTTACGGAAAAAAAAAACTGCATAACACTTGTACTAAATAATTTGTAAAAAAAAAAAACACTTGGACCACTCTGAGGTGATTAATATCACTTTAATATAAGTAGGGGATATTGCATAATATATGCAGGGGTTGAAGTTTGAACTTCAAACATCCTACTTATTCACCTTAAAAATGTGAATTTATAGTCACTAGATTATTTAAAGAAAAAAAATCAATAATCTTTTTAACGGTAAAAACAAATGTCTTAGAGAAAGTACATGAGATAATCACTCTCTCTTCATTATCATATATCAGTTTTGGAATACCCTCTTAGATGCATAGTTCAAGTACATCTAAGTAATGTTAAATATCTTAAGAGAGAGTTTTGCGATCTTTTACAGTACATCATAAGTAATGTTAAATATCTTGAAGGATTTAATTTCAGCATTCCCGTGCAGATGATGTCATTTCAGACAACACTAGATAGTTTAATTTTGAGAAAGAAAAAACTTTATCCATTGAATTTAACCGTCCCCACAACCATTGTATCCAAACACATCAACTTACTGGGTTTTTTTAAAGGTAGATGCATCGTACTACGATCCCTAAAAATGCAAAATCTAAATAAAAGTACACCTTCTACTCCCCGACCAAGAAGATACACTCTAAAAAAAAGTAAAACAATGATTTAGACATTCCAACTTTCCTCTCACTTTATAATATCTATCACTTCACTCTCTCTTATCTTTATCTTTCTCAAGATGTATACACACCTATGAGATGTCTAACAAATATTTTCTAAAATACATCCAACCATAAAATGTTGTGATGAATACAATTATAAAAACAAGACATAGATCTTGCTAGAAAATGTTCTGATAATACAATTATAGGATTTTCAAAACAATTCATTAAAGAAACAAGACATAGATCTTGCTATAAATCATTTCAATGACTAAACTTTATTATACTATAATTTTTTTTTGAATAAGCTAAATTAGCCCACCCAAATTGGCACTGGAAAGAATCGAACCTGAGACCTCAAGGAGGAGCACACTCCCAGATCTCGAGCCAATACCACCAGACCAACCCAAGTGATTATACTATAAAATTAATATATCATGCAATCATAATCATAATAATAAGAATAAAAATTAAATTTAAGAAAAAAGATAAAAGTTAAAGAAAATTAAAGCACCTGGAGCAAGTAAGTGCAAACAGTCATAACTCTTGCAGAAGCGACTTCATTCAATAATTTGTAAATTTGATAAAAACCACCAGGTCCAAAAAATCCTTGTGAAAATGAAACTTTAAGATTAACCTCATCCAATACATATGATTGAATATCAACGACAACAAAAGTTGACCCATGATTATTGAAAACCTTCAAATTTGGGGCATTAACTTTGATAATATTCAACTTAAAATTACACTTCTTGATAACCAAATTTTTCATCCCCAAATATTCTTCCTCCAAGATAAAATCATCATTCAAACTCCAGCACTTATACAAATTTAAACTCTTCAACATTTCACAATTGCTTAAAAGTGCTTTAATAGAACATAGCCCTATTCGTCCCGTAAGTGTAGCTCAGTTGGTAGCTACCAGGGACAATGTTTGCAGGGGCCGGGGTTCGAACCCCGGATTCCCCACTTCTCCACACTTTAAAAGTGTGTGATCTAGCCACTAGGCTATTGAACCAAAAAAAAAAAAGAACATAGCCCTATTCTCATAAAACCCAAAGAAATTTCTTTGAGTGAACAAAAATTAACCATTTCACTAGCAACAAAATCGCATGAATACATTTTCAAAGATTCAAGTCCACTATAGCCATAAACATAATTAGGCAAATCAACGGAAGCCACAAAATTATCATAATCGAACTTATCTTTGATCCAAGTTGGAGAAGTGAAATCTAGTTCCAAATCTTTCACTCCATTTCTTATAGCGAATGTAATACATTGATCAATGTCCTCACTAAATACTTTAGGAGTTGACATTGTTAAAGAGAATTTGTCAATGACATTTTCTCCATGATTTTCTATCCATTTTTTCATGAACTCCAAAAATGGCATTCTTTGAGCATGAACAATTTCATGAGGTTGATCAAATTTAACAAAGAAGAGTTCATTGAACTCTATGTTTCTTGTTAATTTGCATACCTTCTCCCAATCTTTAGAAAGGATTGAAATTTTCACAGCATCCTTAAAAGGGAGAGAGGAGACAATCATTGATAGCAATGAATAATGCACAAACTAAACATGTCAATGCTCACTTCCAATACAAGATTGTTGAAAATCGTGTGTGTATGTGTATGATACTAGCTAGGAATGAAGGTATTTATAATGCCAATGGCTGAAATCCAATTAATGCTATATAGAATTTTTTGTTTATTTTATTTTATTTTGTATCGATAGTATATAATCTTATTATAATGTTTTTCCTTATTGTGTTTTTCTATTTAAAAAAATAGTGTGTATTAGTATTTTTTTTGGTCAAAAATAATGTATATTTATTACGGTCAATTACTTTTTAAGTTAACTAGTAATAATTTTTCTTAAACAGTTTTTTAATGGAATTTTTCTTAAACAGTTGTTACCTACTGTATAATTATAATAGTTAATATTTAGTAAAAAAATTATAATAGTTAATATGTTTGACTAATAATAATAATAATAACAACAACTATAATTATAATAATTAATATTATTGACTAACAATTTTTTTCCTCTCAATAAATTTTTCAAAAAATTATAATTATAATAATTAATATGTTTTCTTATAATATATTGTGGCATAAGAAGTAATTATATTGTATAAGAACTAATTATTATTTTTATAACAAAAGAACTAATTATTATGTATACTCATTCCGATCTGATAAAAAAAACGCACATCCTTAAGAAAGTAGACTAAGGCTTTGTTTGGAATGATGAGAGCGGAACGAAATAGAACGGAGTAGAATGAAACTAAAATTCCATTCCATTGTCTAGATATCTTACGTTGTGACAGACTAATGTTTCTATTCTGTAACAAAAAAAAAAGAGTAATGTTTATATTTCATTGTTTAAAAAATGAACGAAACGGAACAACTAAAAAAAAAATTAATTTCATTTTTACCCTTATTTTATAAACAATATTATTATGTAATATGTATTTTTTCTCTCAAAAAAATGTAATATGTATTTTTACCAAAAATCTATTAACAATACATTCATCCATTTCTAAGCTCAAGAACCATTAATTTTGTAAACAAGACAAAATATAGCAGTGTGTGATTGTTAAGAATAATCACCAAGACTTCATTATACTGATAATATTAATCACCAAGACTAAAAAATAAATCTAAGTTGTTTAATGGATCATTGAAACATTTTGAATTGAAAATCACGATGGTGGAATGAATAACAAATATGCACGGCCATTATACACGCACATAGATATAGCGGAATAAGAAATACATGCACTGAGTAGAAGAAATAACGTATATGAGAGGAGAGGAAGATGAAAATGTAGTGATTAAATAAAAATAGGGATAAAAGGGTAATATTAAAATTATGAATCTCCATTCTATTACATACATTCCAAATTGGGGTGAAAGCAAAATTGAAGATTTGATGGTATAGATGTGATGGAACGGGTTCCATTGTAATTCACTATACTCCATTCACTTTTTACAAATCTAAACAATAGAATCTAATAAGTTACAACTTCATTCCATACTGTTTTATCACATACCATCAATTCAAACATTGTCGTGTATTAAGTCATTATAAAAAAGTACACACTTTACGATATAAAAAACTACACATTTTATCAACGAGACACTCCATGATATAATGAAATTGCAGATAACATATCAACAATATAAAAAATATGAGTCATGCTTTCATATCATGAATGATAAACGATGACTATATATAGACACATATGTGCACTATCATTCAAACATATACATATGAAAATATAAAACAAGTTTCTACCTTTCATCATGGTCATAAATTTTCCTCATGGTCATAAATAAATTAGCTTACGCGTGCCCATCTCTTTCATAGTTACAACCATTAATTAAGCATAAATAAATCACAAATCGAATTTAAACATTGTTAGAACTTGTTTTGGGGTTTGCTGCAATAACAATATGATTATGATGAAAACCATGATGAAGAGCGCACATAAATTTTAAAGCGTTTGTGGGACACAATAACAGTTAGGTTCGATTCGCCCCAACCAGTTATGTCAACCATAGGCAAAAGGGTATCTGGTGAATTCCCTTCAGGAAACTATGAAATCCTTGTTGTGACTTGCACATTCACACCAAATGTAAAATTCCTGAATGTGTAACGAGTAGTCACAATGGTTCATCAATGTATCAAAATTATAAATTATTCCTTGATTGTACACTTCATTTGTCAAATAGTCTATGACGTTGAAATGTTTCGTTAATACTCTCATTAGCCATCGATATACGTACTTACTATCGCATCGATCCTTATAGGTTTTTTGAGGAAATCGATCCTTATAAGTATTTACTTAATGTAATGTCATATCAGTTTCCAACTTGATATCAACCCACCAACTTGCCTCCCGTTGTCCACGGCCGACGCCGTGCCGTCGACCAAAAAAGTCTTCTTTCTCTTTCTTTCCATTTTCTTCGGTTTTCTTGTCTTATTTCTATTGCTCGATCACACACAACACATGCTCTTTGTGTCTCTTCTTCTCTTGCTCAACCAATATAAATTAACAATCAAAAGAGAAAAAAATATTTAAATTCCAGTGAGAAATCGAATCAATTTCTGAGATACCCAGAAAGGTAATTAGGGTTTATAAAGAGAAAAGTGAAGTGGGTTTAAATCAAGTTTGAATTTTGGGTTTGAGAGAGAAACTGACTTTTTTGTTTTTGATTTAGAGGAAATTTTCTGAATTAATTTCTGAGATACCAAGAAAGGTAATTAGGGTTTATAAAGAGAAAAGTGAAGTGGGTTTAAATCAAGTTTGAATTTTGGGTCTGAAATTTTTTAGGACCTGTATAAACGACGGTGCGACGGTGCGACGGTGGCCGATGGGAGGCAAGTTGATGGTGAGTGGAGGGTGGTTGTGGATGGTTGATGTCCTGTTACAGATAGAAGGAGTCGGAGAAGGATCGAACGGAACACTGTTTCTCTCTCTAATAGTCAGGTTTTGTTCTGATTTTTTTAATAATAAATAATTGAACACGTGGCGCAATCTGGTGATTCAAGGAATCAGATGGACAAGATTTGTTGAAAGGCACCCACCTTTGGTGCCATAAAAGCACTGAAGTGCTTCCCATCCTATACTCCCTCCGTCCTATATTAAGTGACGCAATTGACTTTATCACACATACTAATGCACAATTTTGATCTTAAATAACTTTACTAATCACTTAGAAAAAATTATAAAAATTTGATATTTTAAAAATATTCATCGAGACAAATCCAACGACATCTTATATGATATTATTTATCTTTGTATATTAGTAGAAAAATACGGTCAAAGTATATTAGATCAATGTTACACATTTTTAACTAGCATTGTAGGACGGAGGGAGTACTCCCTCCGTCTCTCAATAGATGACCTAGTTGACTCCGACACACGTACCAATGCATATGTTTTTATCTTTTATGTCTTTAATTCTCTACTAAAAAAAATTATGAAAATTTAATATTTTAAAAATATTCAACGAGACGAATCCAACAACATCTTACATGATATTATTTATCTTTGTGAATTAATAGAAAAATATGGTCAAAGTATGTCAAGTCAATAATGTATATTGTCAACTAGATCATCTATTGAGGACGGAGGGAGTAATATATTAAAATTTGTTGGATTAATGTCCTTATTACATGTTATATTTACCCTAGAAAAATTCGGAACATGAACAGCAACTCCTACAACAACATGCGATCTAAACCAAACCACTGTTAACTTCAAAACTCTAAACCTCTGAACAAACATCGTTGTCCTTTCTTTTGCTTGCAACTCAATCATCAACAAATTCCATTTCTTAGTACAAATCAACGTTCCCATCAACTTCACTTTGAATACACTCTAAATCTTCACCAAATCTTGATTCATACCCCAAAACCCACTTTCTTATTCCAATTCTTAAAAATTCAATTTTGAACCAAACCCACTTCACCATTTTCCAAATCAACCATCATGGTCTTTTCATCTCCTCACAAGAGTACAAGTTTCTTCTTTGTGTTTCTAATAATTGCAGCACTTGGTTCTGTTTTTTTGGTGTGGCAGAGGAATGTGATTAATGGGTTTTTGGTATTGGGTGAGGAATTGGATTGGGAGGCACCAAAACTGAGACCGGTGGTTTTTAATTTGACTGATTTTGGTGGTGTTGGTGATGGTGTTACTCTTAATACTAAGGCTTTTGAAAGAGCTGTTTCTGTTATTTCTAAGTTTAGGAATCAGGGTGGTGCTCAGTTGAATGTGCCTCCTGGGTTTTGGCTTACTTCGCCGTTTAATCTTACTAGTCATATGACTCTTTTTCTTGCTCGTGATGCCGTGATTCTTGCTGTTCAGGTGGCTTTTTCTTTATATACTAATGTCTGTCATTGTTAAAGTTTTTGTTGTTTTAGGATTTGTTTCCGAGTTTAATTGATATGCATTGTCAGTGTAAAAAAGTTTTACATATGCATCCGATCATGGTTATTAAATCGAGATTCAAGTTGTGATCCGGAAGACATTCTTATTCCCCGAATTGTGAATCGAATGTTATTAGGAATCATAAGATACATTGCTGATAATATGTCACTTTTAAGTAAAAAAAACAAATGACATAACTAATTTACAAATTGATATATGGTATATGAACCTTAAAATAATTCAAGATTGAAGTCATATATCAAATGACAAAAGAAAAGTGGTTTGTTATACGAAATTGACAAAACGTAGTGATTGACTACATTAGGTTTAGGTAGTGATTCATTAGAATGAGTCGGAATTTAAGATGTGATTCATGTTCAAGTAGATACGCACTATAGATTCATATTGATTCGGTTCAATTTAGTATCGATTTGAAATATGATTGCATGAATCATAAGATACTGATAACAATGTATCCAATCACATTTCACCAACTAGATAATTCTAGAGATATTTTAGGAACTAATGTAATAAAGTGATATAATGATTGGGTTTATGTGTAAATATTTTTATATTGACGGTGCATATATCTGGTAAATCCTTTGTTGCAAGGAAAAAAAGTGAATATAACCATTAATTCAGATCTATTGAATTTCATTTTGTGGGTTGTTTGTTATTTATCTGCATAAATAGGACGGTTGATTAGAGTTTGAAATTTTTTCTTATATTGTGTTTGTTATCTTATGTGATGATTAATAGGATGAAAAGTATTGGCCATTGATGCCTGCATTGCCTTCATATGGGTATGGTAGGGAGCATCCTGGTCCGCGGTATAGCAGTTTGATTCATGGTCAAAATCTTAAAGATGTTGTGATAACAGGTGAGAATTTTTCTTTCTTGTTCTCAATTAGGACTTTTCTTCCACAGTAGAGGGTCTCTAACTTTTCTTTGTTTAATGTATAATCTCTAAGTATATCTGATTCTATATATTCTCATAATTGACAGGGCACAATGGTACCATAAATGGACAGGGACAAACATGGTGGACAAAACATCTCCATAAGCTTCTCAACTACACAAGGGGGCCACTTGTTCAGATCATGTATTCTAGTGACATTGTGATCTCAAATATTACCCTTCGTGACTCTCCTTTTTGGACTCTTCATCCATATGACTGCAAGAACGTTACAATAAAAAACGTTACAATATTGGCTCCTGTATATCATGCTCCAAATACTGATGGCATAGATCCTGGCAAGTATCTTTTTCACAATACTATAAGTAGTTTCATATCTTACTCTATGATCGTTGTTTCTTTATTCAGTTATGATTTACTAGATGTTCATGATAGCGGAGGATAGCGTTAGGATATAGACTATTGGACAATTAGAGTAATTAAGAGTGAGTTATTAAAATTTAGTAAGTTGATATGCTTTTTAGGTGGTTGTTAGGAGTTGTTACTTTGGTTATTCTTTGAAACTCTTTAAAAACCCTCGCTTGTTAGAGGGGAAGATAGCTTTGAATAAATAAATTTATCGACTAGAAAATCTTTGGTGTGAAAAGAGAGTGCTCTTTTAGGATAGCCTTGAGTTATCATCTTCAGTGTATAACTTTTGTATCTTCTCTTTCAATCCTAGTATCCCATTCATTTGATAGTAACAAGAGATATTCAGAGAATTCTTGTTTTCTCAATTTTGTTGATCAATATTTATTCTAGTTAGAATCATTCTCTTGTCTATTCATTTCTTCCTAGTTTTAGAAATTCTTTCAAAATAAAGGTTCCTAACAGATAGTTTCATCTTTATCGAGGTTATTACAAGATAGTGGACTATATATTGGAAGTTATTAATTTCTTCCCAGTTTTGGACATTGCTGAATCATTTTGTTGGCAAGCTCTTTGTTAACACATCTGTCAAGTAGTGCTTCGAAGGGATGTAGGAAGTTGCTTTCAATCCTCTATCTCAATGTGTTTTGTCTTATCATGCTTTATAGGATAGTAAACAATAAAAATAGCAGCGACTTATTGTTGAAGAATAACTTCATAGGGCCTTCATATTTTATCTTAAAGTTATTATAAGTAAAATTTTCATCCACAATAGCTCCCATATTCCTTGCGCCATATCTCTAAATTATGCCTCACGCTTGATCCAGCCTTCCCACAACACGACTCCCAGTCTGACATAAGAAAGTGTAATAACCTAAAATGGACCTTCTATTACTCACCAAGCCAACATATCTGCATTTGTATATGCTTGCATAGTCAATCTTCCACCTCTTTTGAACAAGAGTCTTCTTCTTGATATGACTTTGAAATACTGCAAATGACGGTCTTCAATGCTCATTCTGTGATTTTGCTCGAATGGATCACCTACAGGTTTGGTTTACATAAAAAATTTCATGTTAATATCAAACTCATTTCCTTGCAGAAATAAAAAGTGCCTTGTTTTGAGTAACTACTTCAATCATCAAGAAATATTCAAGTTTCTCAAGGTCTTTTTTTTTTCTTATCAAAGTCTGCAGATATATTTTTCTTGAGAAAAAATTACAGTCATATTTAATATCATAACAACCACGAAGACAGAAGTCACAACTGTTATTGTAAGAGAGAAAAGTCAAAAATACCCCTGGTTTTTAACTGTTCGGGTTATTTTGAAATTTTTTTTGTCTTATTAACGGTGTGTAATATTTTAAGTAGACTCTTGCGATCTTTCATCTCCAAATTTCCGCTATGCAGCGCTGTTTTTTTTTTTTTTTTTTTTTTTGAAAAGAAGGAAGTTTCTTCTCTGCAACTGATTCTTCTCCTCCCTGTTCTTTCTCCGCACCAATACTCCCCTGTTCACTGCAACCATTCTTCTCCTCCCTGTTCCTTTTTTCTCCGCGAAAATTCTTCTCCCTTGTTTTTCTATTCTCTGCTCCAACTCTGTTTTTGAGCCTGGGAGGCTAGAACTCGTTTGCTATTTTGCTTTATATTATGTTTGAATAGTACTAAGAATGAATTTTGATGATTATGAATGTGCTTAGTTTTGTGCATTCTTCAATTTATTAGCCTTTATATGTGTTTAGTATAAAGTGCCTGTATTATTTCTCTGGATTTTGATGTAGCTGCCATATTGCTACTCGCTATACCATTATAGCATTTTGGGGTCCGGCCATCCCCTACGCTATGCTACTGACTACATAGATCAAAACAATGCTACTTCATTTATTTTAAAGGCATTTCAGTAATAACCCTGTCAGTAACACTCACCTTACCGGCAAAGAGATGAGTAAAATAGTCACGAACCGGCTGACATAGTTTCACCTTGAATTATATCTTATTTGATACTTGTTCTGTTTATCATTACTAAGTGTTATATTGAATTCTCTCAGGATAAAATCCGAGGGAATCCCTGTTTGATTATTCTTTTCCTAAAGTATTCATTTGTTGCATGAAGAAGTTTAACATGCCCCGGTTTCTATAATATGAACAGATTCTTGTGAGGATATGTTAATAGAGGATTGTTACATAAGTGTGGGAGACGATGCAATTGCAATAAAAAGTGGATGGGATCAATATGGAATTGCTTACGCAAAGCCTTCTAAGAATATAGTAATCCGAAACCTTGTTGTTCGTTCTAATGTCAGGTGAACTGAAATTACTACTCAACTGTTCTTATTTCATACCTTTGAGCATCTTGTTCTTTATATGTATTTTGAAAAATGTTAGGCTTAAATGTATAATTGGTTCCCTATTCTCGCTGATTCACATTTTAATCGCCTCATTTTTAAAGCCAGAAATGTTAGCCCTAGTTTCAGAAATTTTCTCCACCATTGAATTTGGAGCTTCTTTTTATTGATGTGTTTATTTCACATATCATTAAAGAACTTTATTCTTTAAAAAAATAAAATAAAAAATGTAAAATAACTTGCCAGCTCATACTCAACATGACACTTCAGGAAAATAAGTCCCAAGTTCAGTAGTGGATGAATTTTTTGAAAATTTAAAATCAGAGGACGATATTTCTGGACTTAGAAATTAAAGGACGAAAATTGTGAATAGAGGGACCAAAAGTGCATTTAAGCCAAGATGTTATAAATCATTAGGAAACACAAAATGTTAGCCGTGGATTATTCTAAATTTACATATTGTTTTTGTGTGAATTGCAACAGTGCTGGTATCTCAATAGGAAGTGAGATGTCTGGCGGAGTATCCAATGTCACCATTGAAAACATTCTTGTTTGGGAATCTAGACGTGCCATAAGGATCAAGACGGCACCTGGAAGAGGCGGATATGTACGCCAAATAACCTACCGGAACATAACTTTCCACAATGTCCGTGTTGGAATTGTTATCAAGACTGATTACAATGAACACCCTGATGATGGATATGACCCTACAGCGCTTCCAATTCTCAGAGACATAAGTTTCACCAATGTCCGTGGCGAGGGAGTTCGTGTGCCGGTACGCATTCAAGGTAGCGAAGTGATTCCAGTTAGAAATGTGACTTTCCAGGATATGAATGTTGGGATCACATACAAAAAGAAGCATATATTCCAATGTGCCTTTGTGGAAGGTAGGGTAATAGGAACCATTTTTCCAAAACCATGTCGGAATTTTGATCAGTACAATGAGCAAGGAGAGTTGGTTAAGCAAGCTGTGTCACAAAATGTAACAGATATAGATTATGAAATTTGAGTTTATCAAATATTCCAAACTACTAGCAGCTGGTCCATCATTAATCAGTTTATGTCTGATCGTCTGTATATTCAATTTTGTGAGGGATGGAACAGTCAAGTCATATCATTTTTTTTTGCTCGTAACTTCATGTGCCATAGAGCATTGATAGTTTGCTCTGGTTATGAGTTGTATATAGAATTAGAAAATAATTTCAGTTGCTTATAAATTTTCCAAGATTTTACAAATGCAAAGGTTGTTCTGAAATACAGACATGGACACTAAACACGATACTATAGACACTTAAAAATAATTTGATAAAGTGAAAGTGATAGAAAACAACCATATGCAGGGGCTAACGTGAGTTAACATGCGCAAGAGTTAAGTTGGGGTGGTTTAAGTCACATAGGTGTAATGGCCAGCGTGGCTTAAGTCACGCACATGTAATAGTACAGGTGCCATGTGTGGACTTGAGGGAGGATAAGGTAGAGGACTTTTGGAAGACCGTGTATTATTAACGTGTAATAGTGTAATGTGTTCGAATTTGTGTTCGTAATGTTGAATTTTAATGAATTTGTGTTATGTGTAATTTGGATCGTTTATGCGCGATTATGCGATTTTGGAAATTTAACGACGAATTTCTGTAATTTAGATCTTTTATGTGTCATTAAGTTTGATTAAGTGATTATGTATCATTAATGACGAATTTGTGTAATTTGGATCGTTTATGTGTCATTATGTGATTGTGTAATTTAACGATGAATTTGTGTAATTTGGATCGTTTATGTGAGTTTATGTGATTTTGGGAATTTAACGACAAATTTGTGTAATTTGGATCTTTATGTGTCATTAAGTGTGATTAAATGATTATGCGTCATTAACGATTAATTTGTGTAATTTTGACCGTTTGGATCGTTTATGTGTGATTGTGTTATTAACGGCGAATTTGTGTAATTTGGATCGTTTATGTCGTATTATCTGATAATGTTGTTAAACTGACGTGATTCAGTTCAATTATGAGTGTGTAAAGATTACGGGGTCATTAATGACTTGGTTGCATAGCATTCAATGTTGTCTGCTGATATATCAGTAGCATCGTGAGTTAACTCACGCAGACCTGTAATTAGCGTGACTTAAGTCACGCTGAGTTTAACACACGCGTGAGTTAACTCACGTTGATTTAACACATGTGTGAATTAACTCACGCTGGGGGCATTTTCGCAAGTTTGGTTGGGAGTGAGCAAAACTTGTTGGGAGAAGAGCATTTTTCCTAAGATAAGGTGTGCGTTGGGTTCGGCCTGGTTCGATCTAACCCGCGGGTGGAGAACAACAACCCTATTGTACCTGAAATTTAAATAGTGTAGTTCAAGTTACAGGTTGGTTCGGTTCGGGTAAACAGGTTACAACACCCAGAAAAACTTATCTTAAATCCAAATTCAGATTCCTTTCAAGACCAACACAAATTCAAAGAAAAAGATTTAAACATATAAGTTTCTTGAAAAGCTAGATCTAACAATTTTATGACAAATTAGACATAGGAATTCCTTTGAAAATCTAGATCTAAACTATTTTATCACAAAACTCCCAGATCTGAAGAAAAGGAAAGAAGAAGAGGATTCACATCGCGTGGATATTCCTGAGTTTGTTGCGGTGCGATTAGAAGAGGAGGATTCACATTGCGAAGCAGAAGACAATTAGAAGAAGAAGATGATTCAAGTTTGACCCTGTTTATGTGTTTATGTTTTCACGGAAGAAGTTGAAGAAACATATCTAGGGTTGAAGAAATTTGATTTGTTTGATGTTTAAAGGACGGTCATGTTTTTTTTATTTTGGGTTTAGTTCAATTTAGGCCAGTAAAAGAATCATTTGATGACTTGCAAACAAAAAAAAAGTATATATAGTTCGGGTTGGGTTCAATTATCTTGGGGCTGAAACTGACCACCCAAACCGAACCGACTCAACGCTTTTCCTAAACTCATTCAACCTGAATCCCGACAAAGACCACCAAACGCCCACATTTCGGTTTGGGCAGGTTAATTCGGGTGAGTCCGTCTTTTGGCCAGCCCTACACTAAGACTAAGATTTATAAAAGGAGCAACGATATCAACACTTTATTTCTAACACTCTATAACACTCACTCTTAAATTGAAAAGAGATCCCATATAGGGTGTTTAGATTCACATGAATTTCATTCAATAAGAACACGAGTGTAAAAAAAAGTGTTGAAAAGGGAGTGTTGTTAAAACTTCTCTTATAAAATTAGGTTAAAACATGAATTTATTTTTTGCAATTATAGTTTTTTTTTATGTTAGCCACTAGCATTTGTCTAGTACATAGAGGTTTGGGTAGTATGCACCAGGTTCTAGGTTAAAACCTCATTATCTATTTTTTTTTTAATCTCAGTTTTTTTTGTTTGCACCTAGTCTCTCCATATTCAAAAGTTGTTGTTTTTAATTTCTGACATAAATTTTGAGTCAGTGGTGTAATTTTATTAGGTCACATATGACATCAAAGACTAAAAACAATTTTCATTAAATTTGCGAACCAATTTTTTTAATAGGGGTCTGCGTGTTGTACAAAATAAAATGCAAATTAAAAAAATCTGCGTAGAAGCAAGTCTTACTTATTCATAATTCTAAATTTATTTATTTATGCACACATAAATAAAAGAAAATTAAAAGAGAAATATTTTATGAAAACTCGGTATGAGGCCTAAAGTCTAACTAATATGATGGGTTCGATCTCACCATCCACTTGTGAAAGCCCCATTAAAAGTTAGAGTAAAACTTTATAGACTATTACTTTTCCCACCCTCATATGTTCTCGCGCGCCCTGTAAAATACCAAAAATATCCTTTGGATTATGAAATCCAAATTCTTAAAATCCATTTCACCAAAATTTAAATACACTTTGCTTTATTTTATATTATTTAGATGCCAAAATCATAAAATAAATGCAAATATAAACAAAAATAAAGGAAGAAAAATAATACACATAAAATCTCATTTTATTAATATAATTGATACATTTACAATAAAGTTGAAGCAAAGGTACTGGGGGGTAAGGTTTGTTTCTAGGGCGAAAGAGACCTTGATGGTCAACCTTACACCAAAACAAACCAACATGACACCCAAACAAACTGTGCTTCTTTGCAGTGCAGTGTCATCCTCATTGACCGTTTATACAATCAATGAGTTTCTAAAGTAGTCGCTTTTTACGAAAGGCCAACGAATTGCATACAATTTCTGTGGCCCAGAATGCTAAGAAACTTCTACAAATAAGTGTCCCAGTTTTCATTTCCAGTAAACCACACTAAGAAGAAAAAAAAACATGGAAAACTTTGTCTTTAATTCAAACACCAAGTTAGCTGCAGGTTACTACAATGGGGGGAAACCACCCCATTTGTTCAGGATTCACACTGATGTCACCATCTCCGAGTTGAAGGGTTAGATGAATCAAATTAACCTCGAACTCAACTATAGAGACACGCAGAGGGTGGAAGGTGTTGAGTACCAACGTCAATCGACCGACTCATCAGGGAGTTTGCGGTCAGCCGGATGAAGCTCATGAACGACGACGATGTTGGAACCATGTTCTCCATTTTTGGTCAATACAGTACTAGAGAGTCGATCGAGTTGGATGCTTCGTTGGTCAGATCTGTTGAAAAATTCAGAAAAGTTTGATCCTGCCCAGGAACTACGAAGAGATCAGGGCACTCATGGACACAACATATGATGACATTAATTTAGCTGATTCGTGGTGATGATGTTTTTATTACGTGTTTTATGTTGCTTTTTATTACGTGTTTTATGTTGTTTTTATTATGTGTTTGTTATATGTTTTTGAATTAAGTTGTTTTATTATGTTTTATATATTATATATTATCTAAATTTTCATTATGTGTTGCTTTACGCAAAAGATGTGCATTTAAACACTAAAATAATCCGAATTGTTCTAGGGTGTAAGTGAAATTCGGATTACATAATCCGAAATCCTTCAGCATAGGATTCTATTTGTTACTTGTCTAATTTGTATTGAAAATAGAGAAAATTACTTTTCTGACTTCAAAAGGTTCCTAATAACAGATGGAACCTTGATGGTCAAAAGAGACCATCAACCTTACATGACACCAAGGTTTGTTTCCAGGGCGAAAGAGACCCTGATGGTCAACCTTACACCAAACAAACCAACATGACACCCAAACAAACCATGCTTCTTTGCAGCGCAGTGCCATCCTCATTAACCGTTTATACAATCAATGAGTTTCTAAAGTAGTCGCTTTTTATGAAAGGCCAAAGAATTGCATCGACAATTTCTGTGGCCCAGGACGCTAAGAAACCTCTATAAATAAGTGTCCCAGTTTTCATTTCCAGTAAACCACACTAAGAGAGAAAAAAAACATGAAAAACTTTGTCTTTAATTCAAACACCAAGTTAGCTGCAGGTTACTTCAACGGGAAGAAATCACTCCATTTGTTCAGGATTCACACTGATGTCACCCTCTCCGGGTTGAAGGGTTAGATGAATCAAATCAACCTCGAACTAAACTACAGAGACACATAGAGGGTGGATGGTGTTGAGTACCAACGTTCGTCGACCGACTCATCCAAGCTCATGAACAACGACGACGTGAGAACCATGTTCTCCATTTTTGGTCAGTACAGTACTAGAGGGCCGATCGAGTTGGATGCTTCGTTGGTCAGATCTGTTGAAAAATTAAAAAAAGTTTGATTGGGCCCAGGAACTACGAAGAGATAAGGGCACTCATGGACACAACATATGATGACATTAATTTAGCGGATCAGTGATGATGTTGTTTTATGTTGTTTTTATTACGTGTTTTATGTTGTTTTTATTATGTGTTTGTTATATGTTGTTGAACTAAGTTGTTTTATTATGTTTTATATAGTATATATTATCTAAATTTTCATTATGTGTTGCTTTACACCAAAGATGTACATTTAAACACTAAAATAATCCGAATTCAACTCAATTTTATAGGGTCTAAGTATAGTACAGATAATATAATCCGGATTGTTCTAGGGTGTAAGTGAAATTCGGATTACATAATCCAAAATCCTTCAACATAGGATTCTATTTGTTACATGTGTTATTTGTATTGAAAGTAGAGAAAATTGCTTTTCTGACTTCAAAAGGTTCCTAATAACACATGGAAAATATCAGTTTGCCCCTAGCGGTAGTAAACGACCGTTGGCATTACTAGCGGCAGTTAACTACCGCTTTGTCCAGCACCACCGCTGCATGTTACTTATTCAAGTCAGAACCAAGCTTCCAGCCTCTCTTTCATTACTCCCTCTCTCTAAAAATTTCAATTTTCACTCTCTCTCTAAAAAATCTCTACCAAATCATCCAATTTTTTTGCCACTTAATCACAAGTAATCACTTAGGCTATTATCATACATTTTAGTTGGTATATATGTTTATAATTTTAGTTTTAGTTTTAGTTTTATTTTTAAATTTTGATTTATTTTTTAAATAGAGTTATGTTGTAGATCTGAAATGTTATTAATAAATATTATGAATACTTGTTATAATGGAGTTATATTGCTTAAATTTATATTTTTTTCGAGTTTTTTAAATTTTTTAGGGTTTATTTGGGTTTTTTTAGGGTTTATGTATAATTTGCACTCCAAGTGTTTGATGAAATATTTGAATGAGTTTTTCATTGATTGTTTAATTTTTTATGGTGTAGGTTTGAAACAATGACCGATTTGTTCAAAGTTTGCGTACGCTTCAACGATGGAAATCCTCAGATGTTCAAAGTTCGGTACATTAATGTCACGTTAAAAGGTCTCAAGGATCAACTGGATGAAATCAACCAGAGACTCAACTCCGGAGACACAAGGAGGGTGAAATACATTTGGTATGAACGTCCAACGTTGGACGAGGGAAGAATAACGTTCAGTCGGTTAGAATTAAAGAACGACGACGACGTGAGGAGCATGTTCTCGAGTTTTGGCAGCACAACATATTCCCGTGGATCGATATGTTTGTCACGTTGCTGAGATCAACTGAAGATATTCTCAACAGTTTGATTCCGCAAGAAGATCATGATTACGTAGCATTCACCCTTCCGGGTGCACCTTCCAACTACAGCAATTGTCTTACCTCTGAAGTTGGATAAGGTCAAACCTGTTAAACAACAACTCTCAAGCATTCACCCAGAAGTTCTATGTTTAGGTAGTGTAGGGGATGTAGTGATTTGCAAGCCCATTTGAAAAGTCAAAAGAATGAAGAGAACACGAAATGTATTACGCATAATCAGCTATATAAGTTATGATATCAAATTCCTTCATGTAAGATGAGTGTCACAGAATGCACCTCATTCTTTATGTGATGACTCGTCTTATATGAGGGAATTTGATGTGATAACATATATAGTTGATTTTGTAGAATACATGTGTTGTGTTCTCTTCATTCTTTTTGTAACGACCTAATTCTATTAAAGCAATAAAACATGCGAATATAACAGATATTCAAGAATTAGCCGCTACGTCTCACATAATCCAAAAATCAACATGCATATCTAGATAAAGTATCTCAACAGTCACAGCGGATAAAATTCATATACAAAATCTCCGACAAAACATGTCATGGTCAACAATACATCATCAAACAAAATCCTCCAAGTCCGACAATCAGTACATCTCAAATAAATAAAATAAGTCCAACACAACTAAAAGACACTGACTCAACCTAATCAGAGCCCTAGACTATAACTCCAAAATGATAGCGGAGGCTAACTCCAGCTATCCAAGCACTCACCACAAGTGGACTACTCTGCACGCGTCTACCCATCCATACAGACAGGTAGGCGGCAAAACCACATGAGGTTAGCTTTACATTAATCATAATCAATAAATAATAATTGGATAAAAAGAAGTTAAATTAATCCTCAAATAGTTGCATAAACAATTAACTTCCATATATACATACATTCAACCAATCCAAATATTACAAGCAAGCATCCACTTACCACCAACAAACAACATTCACATATCACATCAAGCTTTCATTTCATTATGCAATGCACCTATACTCGACACATACATGCATGTGGTACCATACAACAACATTAGATGCCAACCGCACATCTAAGTAAGAGTACACCTCCTCTTACCATGTAAAAGTACACCTCCTTTTACATTTCACAACTGACTTCATATGATATGATGCATGGACATACAACAATGACCCGATAATGCACAACTTCAACATACAACTACCAACGACAATGTAAATGTACACCTCCAATTACATTGACTAGCTCAACAACATTGCATTATCAAGTATTCATGTCCACACACATTCAACAAATCACAATTCACATATGAGTCATCATCACATAAATCATCATCAACTACACAATATCTCACAACAATCCCACATACTTCTCATAAACCAAGCAAAGTGGAATAATACAACATTTATGATAAACATCATATTCAACCTTCAACAACCATTCATATATCCTTAATTAATCACATAAAGTCATTCATAAAAGATTTACAAGGTAATTGTTCAAAGGAATCGTTTTCAACAAAGTTCGTCTATCGATATCTCATTTTCAAAATAATTGAAGTTATTGAACCAAACCAAGCAAACAAGATTCAATGCCTCAACTAAGTATACCTCTAGGCCACATGTGAGTGCAGTAGAGGATACTTTGACGTTTCACCGGCCAAATGTGACGAAATCATGAAAAACTCAAAGTTCGTCTCACTTTATCATCTTTACAAAAGAAATCTCATTTTCAAAGCAAAACATGTTAAGACTTGATGAAACCAATCACAACCATTTTTAGAAATCATATAAATAACATACAATCTTAACCCTACTTCAATTCCATGAGAAAAACGAGTTTCCGGAAAATTGACGTTTTGGACCATTTTTCAAAAGTTAAGTGAATTTCACAATTTCAAGTCCAAATCGAATCAAACGTAGTTCCAGTAGGATTAAGTGTGTAAACAGAGGTTAAACAAGTCAAAAGAAACATTTTAGAAAGCTCGGACTGGTCCCCAAGTGCACAAAGCGAAAAATCAAAAGTGGTTGTACATAGGGTAGCTCGCTTAAGCGACCGCCGCTCGCTTAAGCGTGCAAGTTCCAGAAACTTCTGGGCTCGCTTAGAGCTCGCTGGCAGCATGCTTGCTGCTCGTTTAAGCGTGGTCTGCACGCTTAAGCGTCCTGCACCAGAACAGTTCAAAAATGTTTCGGGTTCCAACCCCTTTTCACCCCAAAATCCCAATTTTGATCATCCCAAACCCCAAAACTCAATCCCAAAGATGTTTATATGTCATATATGCTTCAAAACACTTAAACATGCATACAACTTGCAATCACAACATCAATTCATCAAAATTCACCAATTCACCAAACTTTTACAACTTTCAACAACAACAACAATTCTCATCACCAATTCATCAAATCATGATACCCAATGCATCAATTCATCAACAACACATGATAAAACTACAACAACACCAACAACATTTGATCATGATTTCATCAACAATTCAACAACCACAACATTATTCATCATCAATTTCACCCAAAACCCATCATGTTCATATATACCCATTTTTAACATACAAATTCAACAACAACAATACAATTATCATTCAATTCATGCATATAATCATATCATCACAATTAAGCACGAATTTTTACAACCAAATTCAAATTAACCACTTAATGAAAGAATTAGGGTATAATCTACAACTATTAATTATCATTAAAGTCTAACCCCTTACCTCAATTCTTCAAAATCAATACTAGGGCTTCACTTTAGCTCCAATCCTAGCTCCAATCCTTGAAGCTTGACCTCCCTCTAGCTCTCTCTAGCTTCCTCTTCAACCATTCTCCTCTCTTACTCTTTCTCTCTCTACCTCTTCTCTTAATAATGAAAAATGATGGTAAACCCTATTTTCCTCTAACACTAGAGTTTATATAGGTTCTATCTAATTGGGCTCAACTCACAACACCTTAATGGGCCTAACCCATTTCTATTCTAACCCAAAAATGTTACTACTCACTTAACGGTAAAATGTAATACTAACGATCACTTATCGGTAATAAAATAAATTACTACAACTCCCTAGCACTTAGTAAAATAACAACTCTCACTAAGAACTAAAAAAATAATCCTCAACAAAATTACTAAATTACCCCTACTCTCAAAATGATCAAAATGCCCCTAAGTCCAAAATGACTAAAATACCCTTCTAACACCGAATTCTACAAATCCCAACCAAAAATACACACAGAGGCAAATAATCACATAAGAGCACATACAAGCACACACAAAAGCAATTAAATAAATAATAAAATAAATATAGCGAAAAATCGGGCTGTTACACTTTTGACTTTTCAACGAAAGTTGCAAATCTCTACCCGAATGTAATGAAATGAACTAAATACAATTGTGTATTTTTGAATTGATTATATGTACTTGTGACTTTATTTTTTACATTTACTTTTTTATTATGAATTGATTAGTGTTTGGAAAAAATGTTGAATGATAAAAAATATGTTGAAAAAATGTTGAATGATAATAAAAATGTTGATAAAATGTTAAATGATAAAAACAAGGTTGAATGTAAGTTGTTGTATTCCCATAACGCAGCGATAGTTAACTACCGCTGGCCTCAGCGGTAGTTAACTGTTGCCGGTAATGCCAACGGTAGTTAACTACTGCTGGGGGCAAATTGATATTTTCCATGTGTTGTTAGGAACCTTTTGAAGTTAGAAAAGCAATTTTCGAAAATAGAAGGCATTTTTGAAAAGAGAAAAAATCAGCCCAAAAGAATTGAAATAAGTTATTATCTATATATAGTATATACCTAACTAGTCCATTAATTATAATTAGCAAAGTTTTTTTTAAAAAAAAACGAAATATATTTTATCATTAAGATTAAAACTACTAATCATTTTTTAAATAACAATGTATAAAAAAAGACACCTAATTTATGATCGTGGGAGTGACTTTCATCATGTATTCATCCAAATTATTTTTTATTTTGGACTATGTATGGTTGGCTATGTATAATTTATGATTGTGGGAGTGACTTTCATCATGTATTCATACAAATTATTTTTATTTTGCACCATGTATGGTTGGCTATGTATAATTTAAGATTGTGGGAGTGACTTTCATCATGTATTCATACACATTATTTTTATTTTGGACTATGTACCAACCATGTATAATTTAAGATTGTGGAAGTGACTTTCATCATGTATTCATACACATTATTTTTTTTTTGGACAACGAAAATTATTAACAAACTATAGGACACTTCGTGTCAACCAACCTACACTATATATGTTCATGTCAATCTTTGAACTTTCTAAGTCTCATTTCTGTCACAACCAACTAACTCGACTTTTCATTCATTTGGGTTATTTTCTTTTGTTAATTTCAAGCATGAAAAATATGGTGAACGAGGAAGAAGAGCCTCTAATTAACATTACAAATCGAAAGGGTGGATTCAGAACCTTACCCTTCATCATAGGTAACATGACTCATATCATTTGATACAATGTAATGTTTCATATTATATAATTGATCCATGATATTCCAATATTTGAAAATTGTTCAAAATTTTATTAAAAATAGTTTGTCTTTCGAAAGTAGAAGTTTATATTTGCACTTATGGTTGAGATGGTGAACAAGTTGTTGTCGATTCCACAAAAGCAAGGAAAACAATTATGTCGTCTCCAACTTAACTCATATTTGTATTTCCTTACTTTTTGTGGACCTGACACGCATCAAACCATCATTTCAATAGAGTTTCTAGTGATTTTTAAGTATTAGTTCATTGCGTTTGGATTGTTTGGAAGGAAAGAAACAACAAGATCTTCAAAGACAAAGCAGAAGACTTGGAACAACTTTTTGACAATGTAAAGTCTGTGTCTTTTTCTTGGTTACAGGCTAATAGGCTAACTTCAGCTTTCAGTTATAATGACTGGTGGCGGCACCCTTTAATTTGTATGAGTGTTTTGGGTTAATGTTCCTTTTCTTCTTTTTATGTGTGTTTTATTTGGCAACAGAAAACTGAGCTTTGTATTCTTTTAGAAGTGTTTATCTTTGCACGCCTTGTGCGAGATGAATATCTCTTGGTGATTATTATATTCCATTTTGGCTTATTCCAAAAAAAAAAGTTCATTGTCGCACAGTTGATCGTCATACATGGAATTAAAAATAAAACTAATTTGTTATATGGTGATTGATTTTTCTTGGGATGGCAGCTAACCAGTCATTTGAGAAAATGGCAACTTATGGAATATTGCCAAACATGATTTTGTATTTAACAAGACATTATGGAATGGAAGCTGCTGCAGCTACCAATGTGATCCTCCTCTGGTCAGCAGCTACTAATTTTACACCAATTATCGGTGCTTTTCTTGCTGATTCCTACTTTGGTCGCTACCCTACCATCGCCTTTGGATCTGTTATTAGTTCACTGGTAAGTTCTTATAAATTTTAGACTGAAATGTATTTTTGGTCTTCATTTTTAAAAAATAAATAAATAAAGTTTTTATTCTAACCCACTTGGGTTGGCATGTGTATTGGCTTGGGACATGGGAGTGTGCTCCTCCTCGAGGTCTCAGGTTCGATTCTCTCTGGTTAGATCTCGATTCTCTCTGGTGCCAATTTAGGGAGGCTGATCTAGCTTCTTAAGATTCTCTCCGGTGCCAATTTAGGTGGACTGATTTAGCTTCTTAAAAAAAAAGTTTTTATTCTATATTTTAAATATCGGTATTTTGATCCCAATTAACTTTTTTTTTTCTTCCGAATTTTTGACTCATCTCATTTTTGGTTAATTTTTGAAGACGTGGTGGTCTATTATCATGACAACACTTATTAGACCATATTAAATATTCATGCAAGTAAAAATACGCATAATACGCATTGCCAAATAAAAAATGAATATGTCACATTATCATTAAAAGGAGAATAGGGACCAAAAGTTAAATATGGGACAAAAGAACTGATTTTTAAAATAGAGGAATAAAAAAATGCATTTAAGTTTTTATCTTATCAATCTATTTTCGCTTTACACTTTCTTTTTTTTTACAAAAATATACGTTATTCATTCATTCAAGTTGATAGAATACATCGATACAACACAAATTTAAAGACTCTAAAAATAAAAAGAATGAATCTATGAACAAATTCACATCATCCATGTTAATAGCATATAATGACAAAATATATATAACAAAGACAGATCCAGAAATGTAACAAATGAGAAGCTAGACAATTTATAAATAATAAATAACATATAAAATTAAACTATATATCATAAATATTTTTGACAAAATTAAAAAAATAGCGTTCACTCTATTTCATAATAAATGTCACATTTACATATAAATTGTCCAAAAAGAGTGTCAGAACAAAAGTAGGACTCGTCTTGATCAACAACCAGAATAGTATTTTCCCAATATAGCAAAAGTATTTTCCTAATATAGCATAACCGCTCTACATAAGTATAATAGTTTTTTTTAAAGGAAATATAAAATTTAAATAATATGATACGTAGTTGTTTAATAGTCTAGAGAAATATTTATTCAAAAAAAAAAAATTGTCTAGAGAAATATGTATAACTTGTGTGTTGATTGGGGTGACGGAGGGGTTGGAGCTCCTCGGCGCCCCCTCTGTATCCGTCCCTGATACATCAGCGAACAAATATGATTATATTCAAGGCCGTTTTTAAGAAATTGGAGGTTCGGTTATCAAAATAAGGATATGTCATTAAAAGAAAAAACACAAATTTTTTTAAAGGGAATTGTTTTTTATAATGTTTGTTATATGTTATTTTTTTAGAGATTAATTATAATATTTGTTGTTAAAGCTTTGCTATTTTATACTAGGCCAAAAATTGCAAGAAACCTAAAAAATAAGAAAAAAAAGTTATCTATGATTATATTTATTAACACACTGAAAAAAATAATAAGAACAAACAAAATATAATAAAAAGAAAAGAACATGAATCTTGGGACGTGGAGATGAACCGAGGACCATGTGGATTTACAAGCATGTTTCTATCACTCGGTCATCTATACAAACTTGAAATTGTATCCACGTCAATAACTATATATATATATATATATATATATATATATATATATATATATATATATATATATATATATATATATATATGACACACACACACACACATATATATATATATATACACATACATATATATATATATATATATATATATATATATATATATATATACACACACACACACACACACACACACACACACATATATACACACACACACACACACACACACACACATATATATATATATATATATATATATATATATATATATGTATACACATACATATATATATATATATATATATATATATATATATATATATATATATATATGTATGTATACACATATATATATATATATATATATATGTGTATACATACATATATATATATATATATATATATATATATGTATGTATACACATATATATATATATATATATATATATATATATATGTATGTATACACATATATATATATATATATATATATATATATATATATATATATATATATATATATATATATATATATATATATGTATATATATGTAAGGTTGACGACACAATATTCATTAGATTTGCACTAGATCAATTTTGTTCATTCATTTTTTTTGTAGTATTCTTCATTTATATATGGATATGAATTGCTTGCATTTAGAATAGTACACACTTGCGCACATTAGTTGATCTTAACCATCGATTTGGGATCAATCGACTCACATTACTATTTCACCAAATTATCTTTAAATAATCTTCACCGTTAATATGAGATCGAACAATGAAGATCAATAAATTTGTTCACTATGCAGAATCCAAATCCGTCATAAGAACATTTTCATGTTATATTTTTTTATTGGTTTTAGTTTTTTGGCTTCCAAAGGAAAGAAACCATAGTAATTTGGAATTCGATCCAAAGGTAAGTAAAATATGCAAAATGATTGATCCAACAAGAATTCAAACTGAGGTTCTCTCGAACGATTTGTCCTTAATTAGAGCTCATTAAATGCACGAGTTTAATCACTTGTTTCAATATATATATATATATCGAACTATTTGGTTACTTATATATTATGTGGTACACTATAGGGAATGCTACTTTTTTGGCTAACAACTACCATTCCCAACCTAAGTCCTTGTGATCCATTCAATATGAGCTGCACCTCTCCTACAACATCACAACTTGCTTTCTTATACTTTTCTCTATGCCTAATCGCCATTGGAGCTGGTGGTGTAAGAGCTTCTTCCTTACCCTTTGGCATTGACCAACTAGACAAGGACAAAGATGCAGGAATCATAGAGGGATACTTTAATTGGACCTATGCTTTAACAGCAGCTGCAGTTTTAATTGGAACAACCATTTTGGCATACATTCAAGAAAATTTTGGTTGGATTATTGGATTTGGTGTCCCTGTTATCTTCATGTTGATATCTTTGGTGTCTCTCTTTTTAGCTTCTTCAATCTATGTTAAAATGGAACCAAAAGGCAATGTGATTAGTGAGTGTGCACGAGTCGTCGTCGCGTCTTACAGAAACAGAAACCTCAACTTACCATCATCAAATGTCTCAGATGGTAGCATGTACTATTGTGACAATGCGCCGAGTGATAAATTCAGGTATCAAATTATGAACCTTTTAATTGTCCATAGTGTATTTTCATAGTGAATCACTGGTTTTATCTCTCGTCGGATAATTTTTGTCATTACAATTAACAAAAGTCTAAAATGATCCCAAAAATTAAAAGTACATAATTCTATTGGTCCTTTATTGTTGTTCAATTTAGTGATGAAATTGTACATGATGGACTATATGATTGAGAATTTTCAATTTCATTGATCGTTTCAAAATTAGGTTATTTTAGGAACCAAATTGTCAAGCTCTTCAATCTTAGGGACTAAGTTTGTAATGCACTCATTTTCTTGTCATATACTTCAACCATTCATAATATATTCGAATAATAACTTGAATTCTGCTCTTCACCCAACTGTTTTGCTCGCTCCCAACTGAAAAGACTATATATATGATTGGTATTTTCATTTGGGAGCTAGCAAAAATTGTTGGGTAAAGAGCAGAATTCTAAAAACTTTGGGAATAAATTTGATGCAATGCTAGTGTTAAGATTTTTTATATGTCAACGAATCTAATAATATCCTCTTTATGACTTCTAAAGTGAATATGATTAAAGAAAAATGTTTTTCACGACCATAAAATTATGATTTGCTAACCTTATAAAAAATCTTTACGTCCTCGTGAACTTAGCTCAGATGGTATCATTCGATATTGTTTTGAGAGTGATGACTAATTGGTTGGAGTCTCTCTGATTTGATAATTGGCAGGTTTCTAAACAAAGCATGCCTTATAAAAAATTCACAACAAGATCCTACACAAGATGGAAGATTAAAAAATCAATGGAGCCTTTGCACAATAGATCAAGTAGAAGCATTCAAAGCAATTATAAAAATCACTCCAATTTGGATAACAGGAATGATAATGTCTATAAATTTTAGTCAAGGAACATTTTCTGCATTGGAAGCAAACACCATGAACCGTCACATAACTTCGAAATTCGAAATCCCCGTGGCTTCAATGTCATCATTCATGATCCTCTCTACAATACTTTGGATTGTCCTATATAATTGTGTCATAATCCCTTCAGCATCAAAACTAAGACGTTCGCCCACTCGTCTCCGAGTAAAACAAAAAATGGGAATTGGATTGATAGCAATATGTTTATCAACATCTTCATTGGCAATTATAGAAGGTAAAAGAAGAAAATTAGCAATTGATGAAGGCTTTCAAGAGTTTCCACAAGGTGTTGTGAACATGTCACTTATGTGGTTCCTTCCAACACATATGTTTGATGGTTTTGGTCAAGCTTTTAATGGTGTTGGACAAAATGAGTTTTATATATGTGAATTGCCTCAATCTATGTCTAGTGTAGCATCAACACTTCCTGGATTAGGTATGTCAATTGGAGATCTTTTGGCTAGTTTTATTTTGAGTGTTGTTGATGATGTTACTAAGGGAGAGGGAAAGGAAAGTTGGGTTTCTAGTAACATAAATAAGGGACATTTAGATTACTATTATTGGCTTCTTTTTGTATTGATGTTGGCCAATTTTTTGGCTTTTCTTTGTTTTAGTAAGATTTATGGACTTTGTAAGGGAGAAGAAA
Organism: Medicago sativa; assembly: GCF_051527215.1. NCBI lineage: Eukaryota > Viridiplantae > Streptophyta > Magnoliopsida > Fabales > Fabaceae > Medicago > Medicago sativa. The sequence goes on from NC_140750.1 coordinate 29,932,417, forward strand.
TTGAAGGTGAAGTGGAAGGAAATAAGGAAGAGGTGGTATAATAAAGTCTATATTTTTTTTTTATTTGAAGGGAATAATAAAGTCTATATTTGTTGAAGATTCTTTTTTTTTATTTTTTGTTCATGTAATAAATTCACCAAATATTTTTTTAAAAAATAAGAACAATAGTTAAATTATGTATCCTTAAATATGATACATAACATGAATCATGAGAATTGAGAGTGGTCTTATTATTGTATAGTCATCAAGACATGAATGTGACTTGTGGAATATTGATGTGTCTTCACTCTTCACTTAAGATTGAAGGGTTGATGCTAAGTTTAATGTTTTTAAGCTAAAAAACCCACTTGTGCTGGATACAAGTCATGAATGTTTTTAAACCACTTGTGCTGGATACAAGTCATGAATGTGACTATGTTTTTAAGCTAAAAATCCACAAGACACATCAATCTTAAGTGGGTTTAATGTTTTTAAACCAACACAAGTGGGTTTCCAGCACTTTAAGATTAAAAGGGACTTGTATCCTCACCTTCTCTTATTCTCTCTTTCTCCTTCTATGAAAATGGAGAAACGGGTAGGTTGAGAGAAGGAGAGAATACTGAGCTAGCCCCTCAAATATATTAATTTATTTAATCACATTATTAATATTTTAAAATAATTGAAATTATAAAATGTTAATCATATTCATTCCTCTCTGAACTTTTAAACGTGCAACATAAATATCCCAAGTTTAATGTTTTTAAGCTAAAAAAACGATTGGATCCACAAAATGTGTTCTCTAGTGATTGGTCAAATAAAATTTTGTATAGGAAGGAATTAGTAAATTTCGATGATTATGCTTTTGAAGGACAATGTATTTGTTCTCAAGATAGATATTGTAGTCCACCAAAAGGGTATTATTGTTGTCATTGACTTGGCTACAAGAAACCTAGAATTTATAGATCTTTATCAACATTTGTGTACCTTGATTCACTCTAATAATAATGATGTACTAAAGCAGTATGAAGCAATTGAATAAAGATTTGATGTGTCACACACTTTCTTACTTTAGCAATTCAAATTTAATTCACAATTTGAATCGGATCTACTTTTACTAGCTTGATGTTTACAAATTAGAGTAAGCTTCAAAATTATTCTCAACACCTCACGTTGTCTTTCTGGATGCACAAAACAAAGAACTAGTGTATATAAATACAAACATAATTTCTCTATATAAAAAGGAATCAAAGATTAACATGGTGCCTTTTTTTCAATAATTTCCCAATAATTTTCAATAGACAGTGAGACCTGAAACCAATTTTAATAAATAAGACCTTATTTGACTTTTAATTAAAGTGGATATAACTAAAGAAAAATGATTTTCATGGCCCAATGATTATGATCGATTGACACTGTAAAAACTCTTTACATTATTGTCAACTCTTTACATTATCGTCGGTGCATATATCAATTAAAGTCATAAATTATATAATCAACTCATAATCCTGTTTTGAGAGTGATGATATATGTGATTCTAATTGGCTTTGGTATCTACTTTAATCTTCTAATTGGCTTTGGTATCTATTTTCATGGCCCAATGATTATGATTCTAATTGGCCTTATAAAACATCAACAAAAAAATATTACACAAGATAGAAGATTAAAAAACCAATGGAGCCTTTGCACAATAGATCAAGTAGAAGCATTCAAAGCAATTATCAAAATCATTCCAATTTGGACAACAGGAATGATAATGTCTATAAATTTGAGTCAAGGAACATTTTCTGTATTGGAAGCATCCACCATGAACCGCCACATAACTTCCGCGGCTTCAATGTCAACATTCATGATCCTCTCTGTAGTAATTTGGATTGTCCTCTATGATTGTGTCATAATCCTTTCAGCATCAAAACTAAGGCGTTCGCCGACTCGTCTCAGAGTAAAACAAAAAATGGGAATTGGATTAGTAGCAATATGTTTATCAACAGCTTCATTAGCAATTGTAGAAGGTAAAAGAAGAAAATTAGCAATTGAGCTTTCAAGAGTTTCCACAAGGTGTTGTGAACATGTCAGTTATGTGGCTATTGCCTAGACAAATTCTTGATGGTTTTGCTGAAGTTTTTAATGGCGTTGTACAAAATGAGTTTTATATATGTGAGTTGCCTCAATCTATGGCTAGTATTGCATCAAGTTTTTCAGCATTAGGTATGTCATGTGGGAATATTTTGGCTAGTTTTATTTTGAGTGTTGTTGATAATGTTACTAAAGGAAAATGATAACAAGTGCTCTTATAGTTTTGTTTAAGAATTTAAAAATAGTAATTTTTACATTGGGAATTGTTCTGGACCGGTCAGAAGACCAATCATGTGTCGATATCGAACACCGACACATGTTGGATATTGTACACACCTTCAATCTAAAATATTGGTTGCCTGCTCTCTTTTTTATTGGACATGCCTTCAATAGATCGAGTATCTAATTAACTGCTCTATTTTATCATGTTGTATTTCTTTGATGAGGAAGAGTTATTTTTCAAGGGTCTTATTTCATATGACCATAATATTAGTGGATCAGAGAGATGCTCGCTCTCCAAGATATAGGTCACTTTGGATCAAACTAGGTAAACAAATTTTTGGTGTATTTGTTCATCTTCTGTTTTATCTTTGTTTGTGCATGGTGAGGAATCAAAAGTCATTACAAACCGAGCACAAACAAAACAGAGAGTAACAAAAACGCTAGCTAGGAAACAAGACAAAATCACTAGTTAGGTAACATAACTCAAACACTAAAGAGGATTAATCCACCAGAGATGAAAATCAAAAGCTAAGATTCCGTTTTTAGCTTTCAACCACCAAAAAGATAGAAGCGTCACTTTATCAAACTAGTTCTCCTACCCGTGCTAACGCACGGGCATTTATAGCCTTTAATTTAAAAAGTATAGTCCCAAGCCCAGCATCATATAGTAAGAATTTATAGAATATTGTAAAAAACACAATATAGTAAGAATTCAAGAATAACACATTAAAAAGGATTTCAAAAATAGCATTGGATTAGCAAAACCATGTAGTATAATGAACTTCACTGCAATCCTAAATTCATGAAAAGCACAAAATGTAGTATAATGAACTTAGTCGTAATCCTAAATTCAAAGTATGACGACCCTCCTAAATCCAATGCATAACTTTCAATAGCTCTCTCAACTTCATCAAAGTATGAACTCTCTCTTCCCAATTGACTGTGCCAAATTAGCCTTGCACACCAACATAACATATATCCTAATTAATTAGATCCAAAAATACAGAGATGGAGAAGAAACAAATAGTAAATAACATGGAGATGAAGATTTGCAGATACAAATTTATACAACCAATTCCATCAACCTCTCTTTTCCGGAAAGTCTAACATGACATTAGTTACATCATAGAGGCCATGATACCTCATTGTTCACAACAATCCAAGATCATGATATTATTTTAGTTTATATAAGTTAAGGGGTTGGAACTCAAAGAAGAGGTTACCTATGAATTGAAAAAAATTCCTTTCTAACAGAATATAAAAAAACGAAAATAATTTCATATTAGATAAAAAAAATTAGATGTATAAAAAAAAGAGTAGTAATATTTAAGTTTCTTTAACTATACACACTTCAATTAGTTAATTTGATTCACAATATTTCATTTTATTCCAATTCATACCTGAAAATTCTTCTTATTTCATCTTAACCTTCCTCGTGAGATTTGCAAATGTCCATTCCAAATCTGTTCAAGGTCCTCCAATAATCATGTCCCAACAAATAAACTTTAGTCTTCTTAATTCTAATACAATCTAAAAACAAAGCAACAGCTACCAACACTATAAAGCAATTTCTAAATGAGATGCATAACTACCAAGACACATTCTCAACATGAAAGACCATGCTAAATAACTTTGAGTTCCTATAAGATTCAAATGCATCATACATTTTTGGTTCATGTCTAAGGTTTATATGTAAATTCTTTTTAAAAAATAATACAGTTGAGTTTAGATTTGTTCCAATATCATGATATAGCATTTCATACTATCATAGTATCATTTAAAAAACTAAATTGCATTGTATGCTACCTAAGGCTATTCCAGGTTCTAAATGAGCCAACACATTGTTATACAGGTAAAAATTTAAAAGAAACTCTTTTATAATCTAAATCAAATGAAAAAAACAAATAATAATGAACAAAAGTCAGTAAAGTGCACAAATAAAAATATGAGTTCACTTGTTGGCCAACAAACTTTCAGCTATATTTTCATCTTTTCTTCACTGCATAATGGAACCAAAAGGTTGCAAACTCCCTGTATAACTCAATTAGTAGTCATCAATAACTCTATCCAAACTCTAAATTAAGCTCACTCCAGATTTTCCTTTAAAGATATTTATATTTATCTCCCTCTAAAAGTCTAGCATAGGTCAATCCCCTAAACTCCAAGTCTGAAACATGTCTCTATACACATTCTAGTTTCTATAAACATTTAGTATATCACATTCTTAATTTCACGTACAGTTTTTTGTCGTTGAATCATATCAAAACTAATCTCACCAAGGCAAACAATGGCATCCAGGTCCAAAAACATCGGCAAAATTTCCAAAGTGCTGCCAAAGCCAATAGAAGTGTCATTTTTCCAGAACTCGGAGGTCCCAAAAGCAACGTTATTCTGAAGGAGAAAAAAAGCAAATTGAAATAAGTTATATTTGTTCCAAACGTACATAGAGAAATCAATGAATGGAACAGTAAATGTATTGATACTTTGAAGGCTTTATTATTCCACTAATATCCTTGAGAATATTTAGATGTTGATTTCTACTTGGAAGCACATGAAGGGATTTCAATAGACTCTTCAAAGTTAATTAAAATGTAAAAAAAAGAAACCAAAATATTTAGTTAGAATCCCCTTCAATATAAAAAATCACATAGTACGTTAGTACTATTTTTTAAAGTTAGTTCTTTACCTCTACTTTATTAACCATGAAGTTAGTGATCAATTCCACCTATCAACATTTGATATGAAAGCATAGCTTGGATGTTATTTTGGTGCGCCATGAACCCGCAACAGCAAGGGATGAAGGAGCATCAGGAACTATGAATGGATCCATATATAGTATGCTGACAACCCTTGAATTTTTGCAACGGCCATTCATTGAATTGAAAATTGGGACACCAATGTATATGATTGTTTGCATTCCTCTAATAGACGTTTTGAAGCTGAATCATTCCTCTAATAGAGGCGTTTTGAAGGTGAACCAGCTGCTATGAATTGTGCTTGCATTAAATATGGGACAAAATATAGTGGACCAATAACAACAATATATGCAATGCATGTGCATCCCACTCATATTCCTCCAATACATGTGTTTTTAATGATCAGTAATGAAGGGGGTTTAGAATTTGAATCAATTGTTGTGAATTGTGCTTGCCATAATTATGAAACAAAATAAAGTGAACCAATGACAACAAAGAAGCATTGGCGCCAAAGAGATGTAGAATTAGGGTTGGCAATTTTTCTTAACATTGTTATTAGTATTAGAAATAAGTATGATAACTAGTTCAGAGACGAATCTTTTGGCTGAAAAATGTGGCATTCCTTTCATTCCAAATAACACAAACACATGATAGCCAAATCAACTAAAGAGAAGATATACAATTTCTGGATTCACCTCCTAAACTTTTGAATTGAGTGAGGTGATCAGAAAGATACATCAAACCTGCTGAGGGAATGTCTAACCATTACAAAATTAGAAACAAAATGTTATCATAAAAATTACAACCTAAAAACAAGTGATGGACACTTTCCTCCATCCCATAGCCAATCGAACACATTATAATTAGACGGAAGAATTCCACGCTGAAGCAAATTGTCCTTCGTTGGTATGCGATTATGTAATAATCGCCAACCAAACAAAGAAACCTTCAAAGGGATAGCTTTATTCCAGACAATATCTGAGGTGCCATAAAGATCGGCCTGCTCCACAGGAGACAACATATAATAGATGCCGCTTACTGTGTATTCTTTGCTTGGATCAAGATTCCAGTCTCATTTGTCTTCCATATCATCCTGCAAAAAAATGTTATACAACAATTAACTACACTCTGCTCCTCCTCCCAACCTAATAACCTCCTACGCCACTTTCATCCATCTTCCCCAATACCTCACCCTAAGGAACACACCTCAGGCACATACACCAAATGATTCTCCAATAACTCAAAAAGATGTCTAAATCTATCTTATAAGGGACCGCCTTCCAACCACTAGTCAAACCAACTACCCACCCCCATTCCATTACCTAATACCCATTATTTATTTCCACCAACTTGACCTCGTTCTCCTTCCCTTCTTCACACACCCATCTTCCTCTCCATACCGAGCTACTAAAACCTTAAACCAAAGGCTCACTTGCTCCACATTCATTCTCCAACACCATTTACCTACCAAAGTCAAATTAAACTCTCCACATCCATTCTCCAACACCAAGCGACCACCTAAATACAAATTTTTACTTTACATCCAAATAACTTCTTTTTAATACGTTCAACCAACGAATGCCAAAAGTTTAACTGGCGATGATCACCACCTATCAGAAGACCGAGATACAAAAAAGGGATATAATCAATTTTACGGTTCAATAACAACGACGCCTCAGTCAGTCAAGAATCAGACACATTCACCCCACCAACATGCTTTTGTTAAATTCACCTTTCAGCCAGAGATTACCTCGAATAGAATTTGTTAATATTAACAATGGTTGTTAATATTATTCGATGAGATTAGATATGCATGTATTAACCAAGAAATAGATTGGTCCAACACTACAAGAAATCTTGCGTTTTGCCAGAGAATAATGCCAGGAGCATCAGCTCCTGGCAAATTTGCCAGGAGTAATGCCAGGGAAACCCCTGGCAAATTGCAATTACAAATTGTACCATAAGCCAGGAGCAAACCCCTGGCAAATTTTTTGCGGGAAAATTTAATTCAAATTTGAGCCCTAAAGTCAAGGGAATCTCTGCATTATGCAGAAGATTTGACAAAATTCTGAAAAGCTGACATGCCAGGGGCTCAACCCCTGGCAAAATGCACAATTTCGTGGCAAATTGCTGACAGTTTTGTTGTAGGCCTGCGGCTACTAATTGGGGTTGGAGACCGAGCCTTGCCAGGGGTAGCTCCTGGCTTGGCTCCTGGCAAATTGCAGATCTATAATTTTTACAATAACAGCACTGTTCCATTCATTCATGGAGACATATTCATTTTTAACACTTAGAAAAAATGCCTCTCAACCTTAGAAAAAAATTCTGCTCATTCCCATCTCAATTAAACTTATTTCATTAGGTATAACTCTTTTCACTTGTTATAATTTCATGTTATATTTTTTTATTGCTTATTTACTTATTTTTTCTCACTTGTTTAATTTGCAACAGTGTCCAAGTTTATTGCCTTTTGTTGTTCCCTTGCCATCCTCGTTGCTGTTTGGATCTGTTCTATCATCAAGCTTCAACAAGTTAGTAGTTTTTCTACTTATAAATACTAATGATATGGATGATGTTATAATTTTTTCATGTTCAAGTTTTTTTTTGAAATATATTTCAATTTTTCTGTAATAAAATTTTTAAAGAAAAAATTTCTAAGGTAGAGCTGTTAAAATTAGGAAAAAAAATTGTATAAAAAAATAATTTTTAACTACAAACTATTTCTTAAGTAAAGAAATTTGTTTATTAAAATCAATTCCGCGTTAAAAAAATTACCGCGTAAAGAAATTTTGCGCAATTTAGGTTAGTTAGTAAAAATAATAATTTAGTTAGTAATATGATTTGCACGTAAAGAAATTTAGTGCAATTTATGTTAGTTAGTACAAAAACAACATTAAGTAATATTTTAATATGTGAACGTTATAGTTTAATTTCTAATCTTTAAATATGTGAATGTTATAGTTGAACGTGACAAAGATGGAGTATTATCAGCATTATCGTAGTTGGATGTATGACAGAACGTTTCCGGGAAGAAGAGGATTTTTTGTCCAAGGAGTTCACGGATTTATTTCATGGGCATGGGGACAACAAGTTTGTCAAAATGAGGGAGGGATAAGATGTCCGTGTCTTAAATGTGCATGTAGATATATAAAGACTGACCCCAATGAAGTGAAGAAACACTTGAAAAAAGTTGGATTTATGCCTGATTATTGGGTTTGGATTTATAACGGTGAACAGTTTCAAAATTTTGGGGCGGGAGTCAATGCACAAGCTTCAAGTAGTGGAATAAATGTGGATGACAATGAGCAATTCAACATGATGAATGATATGGTTGCTGATGCTTTAGGTGTGGAATTGTCTTACAATGATGATGTTGAAGATGAACAAGGTGAAGAACCCCCAAATGAGCAAGCCCAGAGATTTTACCAGTTGTTGAGTGAATGTAATGTCCCGCTGTTTGAAGGGTGTACGCAATCAAAGTTATCAATGTGTGTCAGACTTTTAGCTCATAAGGCAAATTATGGTGTTGCTGATAAAGGTGTGGATGAAATTACGGAGATGTTGTTGGATGTGACTCCTTTTAAAGATAATTTGCCAGCAACTTATTATGATGCTGAGAGGTTGGTGATGAAGTTGGGATTAAAAGTTGATAAGATTGATTGTTGCATAAATGGTTGCATGTTGTTTTATGACAATGAATTTGGGAAAAATGACGGAGCATTGGTGGAATGCAAATTTTGTCAGAGTCCACGGAATCGTCTAACCAAGAGTGGGAGGATTCCGAATAAGACAATGTTTTACTTGCCAATAATACCAAGATTACAAAGATTGTTTGCATCGATGAAAACTGCTAGCCATATGACGTGGCATTATTCAAACAAAATTCTTGGAGTCATGTGACATCCATCTGATGGTGAAGCTTGGAAACACTTTGATGAAGTATATCCTGATTTTGCAGCAGATACGCGTAATGTAAGACTTGGATTGTGCTCTGATGGTTTTACTCCATATATCAAGGCATCATCGAAACCCTATTTTTGTTGGCCGATCATTGTAACCCCCTATAATCTCCCTCCTAAGATGTGCATGACAAAGCCGTACATGTATTTGGCGTGTGTTGTTCCAGGGCCAGATAACCCTAAAGCAGGCATAGATGTGTTTCTAGAACCTTTAATTGATGATTTGAGGAGGTTGTGGATTAGAGAATTGACATACGATATTTCAACCAAACAGAATTTTCTAATGAGAGCATCTTTGATGTGGACAATTAATGATTTTCCAGCGTATGGCATGTTGTCTGGTTGGAGCACCCACGGAAAAATGGCTTGTCCACATTGTATGGAAAATAGGAAGGCGTTTACTTTCGAACATGGAGGGAAGAGTTCGTGGTTTGATCGTTGTTTCTTGCCTCATAATCACCCGTTTAGAAGAAGTAAGAATGGCTTCCTGAAGGATACGAGAGTAGTAGTTGGCCCTCTCCCAAAAATCACATCAGAAGAGGTGTGCACAAGAGTTAGTGATTATCCTAAATTCACTGATTTTGGCACAACTGTCCCAATACCAGGATACAGAGTTGACCACCACTGGACAAAAAAGAGTATATTTTGGGACCTCCCCTATTGGAAAGATAACTTGCTCAGACATAATCTTGATGTAATGCACATTGAGAAGAATTTTTTTGACAACATATTTAACACAGTGATGGATGTTAAAGGGAAAACAAAAGATAATGAGAAAGCCAGAAAAGACTTAGAAGTGTATTGTAAAAGAAAGGACTTGGAGTTAAAACCTCAACCGAATGGAAAGTTGTTGAAACCCGAGGAAATATACACTCTAACTTTCGAAGAAGCTAAGGCAGTTTGTCAATGGTTGAAAGATTTGAGAATGCATGACAGATATTGTTCTAACTTGGGCAGGTGTGCCGATGTTAAAACTAGTAGGGTAAATGGAATGAAAAGTCATGATAAGCATGTTTTCATGGAGCACTTACTCCCAAGTGCATATAGTTCACTACCTTCCCATGTGTTAACAATATCTGTCAGTCATTCATGACATTGACTCACAAAAATGATCTTATTGGGAGTCATTACTTTGAATCATGGTTACGTTGAGATTTTTTTTTCTAATTCTATGATTACATGAATGATTAGAAAACTACTACTGTGCTAGTTTGCTGAGTTTAGGATTTTTGCAAAGTAGCAGAAGAGCTGGTTTTCTAATACTGGTTTTTTTAAGCAGATACTACATGAATGAATGAACTACTACATGAATGATGACATGAGCTGATTTTTTACTACTGGTTTTTTTACATGAGTTGGTTTTCTACTACTGGTTTTTTTAAGCAGATACTACATGAATGAATGAACTACTACATGAATGATTACATGAGCTGATTTTTTTTCTAATTCTATAATAATAAACTACTACATGAATAATTACACGAGCTGGTTTTTTGTTCTGTTGAATCTGCTGTCATTTTTGCATAGGGCTTGTGTTGCGTTTTTCTTAAGCACAAGTGGTGAATTCTTGAATTACATGCGTTAATTTAGAACTATATTGCATCTTCTTTCACTGAAGGGCCTTTTAGTACCATACTTTCAGTGTGGTTTGGTTTTAAAGTTTGTTTAGCAGAATAATTCTTTTGGTCTAGCAGAATATTTTTTTTAGGGGATTATAAGTAATAAAGTGACTTGTTTTTGAGGTCTGGTTGAATTCATGCAGTGAAGCATTCAAGCCTCCAATTTCATTTTGAGATTTTTTTAGCAAGACGTTAGAATTACTATGGTTTTGATATGATGTTTTTATTATTGATAAATATCTCGGAATGCCTCCGAAACATAATGGAAAGAGCAAGGGCAACAACAACAGGAAGCGGTATACTACTCACATTGTGGATGCAGCAACAGAAGCCAGGTTAAACCCCATGCCTGTCATTTCTACTGCATCTACTGCATCTTCTGCTTCGTCTAGCCAGGGATCACCTGGGTCCTCCCAGGCTAGTGTAGCTGCTCCTGCTATGGGTTATGCGCCTCCTCCCACTTACATGTGCCCTCCAGGATATTATGGCACCGTACCTCCTTTTGGGACCTACCTTCCTCCGAGCTATCATTTCCCACTATATTCAGTCCCACCACAAAACCTTCCCCTTCCTCAACAACAACAAATCCCTCCACAAAAAACCCACCCTTTTCCCAACAACAAATCCCCCTACAACAAAACCCACCTTTTCCCCAACAACAACAAAACCCACCACAACCCCAACAACAACAAAACCCACCACAACCCCAACAAGAAAATGTGGTCGAAGAGGGTGGTGGAGAGCTGGTGCTAGTTGATGATGTTTTCCCGGATTATCCGAGAGATTCTCGTAGTCAATTCATCTAAAAGCCTAGTGGAAACTCGTAAGTTCAATTTCAATTATTTTATGCACATTTTAAGTTGTAGTAATGTTTAATTATGAGTTTTTATTGTTTCAGTTTTTTGCCTTGCAAACCGGCTGCTGAAGCAATCAGATCCATCATTCATAACTGCTATCATCAATTTTGGAAGACATATGGTGATGTGGATGATGATGAGAAAGAGCGTTGGTTTAGGCTCTTTGAGGTTACTTTAAATCTATATCATAATTTTTATTTTACTTCATATGCACAATTGTTATAGTAGTTTAGTCCGCCAGTGAAGCCTTTTTGTTCAAATTTGGAAGCATAATAATTGACATCTTCTTCAGAGAGCCATTTAGGTAAAAGTAATATGAGTGGCAGCACACACACACACACACAATGGGTTATGCCTAATATCGGTTAACATTGTTGACTGAACACAGTTCTCAAAAATATCTGTTAGAGCAGGTAAATCAATTAATTGAATTGAATGACTAGTATTAATGGGCAACTATCAAGATCATGAGATAATTTTAGAGCATCAGGAGCTATAAAAGATAGTATACTAATTTTGTTTAATATGTTATAATGCAGACTAAGTGTTCTTGGGACGCTAGGTATCATGATATAATGCGGCGTAATTTTCATATCAGAGCTGCTGCGCGTTTTTCGGATTTACTTAGAAGAGCCCGTATTCGGTTTGAGGAGACAAGAAAGCGGCCACATTGGATTGGCCAGCCTATCTTTGATGAATTGGTTAAGTACTGGGCGTCTGAGGCGTTCAAGGAAAAATCCGACAAATCAAAGAAGAATCGGGCGTCGGAAAAGGGAGGATGCATTCACACTGGTGGTTGCTTAAGCAACGGAGAGCACGCTGAGCGTATGGTAAAAATAATATACTTTTATTTATTTTTCCATATCATTTAATTTTGATTGTTTTAAATCAATACTACTAAATTTATGCATTTGCCCATTAAATTTAATGTTTAATTAATTCATAATTTTATTTCTTGTGAAAAATAGGCTAGTAGGTTACGTCGAGATCCGTTTATTAACGAGCTTCACGACGAAACGCACAAAAATAGGTCCGGCCAATACTGCGACGAGCGTGCTAGGAGAGTGCAGGTAATCTTTGATAATTATATGTCACATTTTAGGCCTTAATGTTATTATTCTGCACATGAAATGTTTGTGTGTCGCGAGTGTAAAAGAGCACTTTGATTACTCTGTTCCTTGTAATGAGAATATTTGGTCACCTTGTTAAGGCTACCTTGGTTACCTGATTAAACTGCTACATGAATGTGTAGGCCACCTTATTTTCTGTTACTTGTAATGAGAATATTTGGTCTGATTTTGTTGTAAAAACATTCCGATTACGTAGGCTGCAATCTGTTACTTGTTTTCTGTTACTTGTTTTGTTTTGTTTAGGCTGCAATCTATTACTTGCAATTTGTTACTTGTTTTGTTTTGTTTACGTAGGCTGCAATCTTGTAATGACAATATTTGTTCTGATTTTGTTTATTCCACCTTGTTTTCTGTTACTTGTAATGAGATTATTTGGTCTGATTTTGTTTTAAAAACATTCCGATTACGTAGGCTGCAATCTATTACTTGTTTTGTTTTGTTTAGGCTGCAATCTGTTACTTGCAATCTGTTACTTGTTTTGTTTTGTTTTGTTTACGTAGGCTTCAATCTGTTACTGACAATCTGTTTTGTTTTGTTTAATGTTGGGTTTACTATTTGAACACTAGGTGTGAATGATGCATACACATTGAATACTCCAGTTGTGTCCTTAAATATTTTGTTATTATTTGAACAGGAGGAGTATGACCGGCAGCTTGCCGAGGCTATTTCTCAAGGGTCTACTATTGATCATTCTTTGACCTCCAACACTTGGAAAAAAGTTGCTGGAGACAAGAAGAAGGGAAAGCTATACGGTCTTGGTAACTTAGGCGCTAACTACCGGAAGGGTAGTGTTGCATCAACCCTAAGACTAACCCTCAATCATGGTGAAGGATCCTCCCAGCAGCCTGAGCTGACGTCAGAGATGCGAGAGCTTATTCACAGATTGACACAAGAGCAATTGACGCAACAGATGGCGAGTCAAGCGGCCGTTATACAAGATTTGCTTAACCGCCAAGATCATATGAGGAGCAGCTGGCTCAGTTTAGGCAATCACAGCCTCAACATCCCTCCCACACTAGTGCGCCGGTTTTAAGTCCCAATGTTGAGCCTTATCCCGTAGATGATGTGGATGATGAGGATTGAAGTTTTATGGCTTTATCTATTTAATTTCTAGGTCTGTAATACTTTTGGGGAAGTTTCTTATACTTCCTGGCACAATTTCTACTGTTTTGATACTTATGGTGTGTAGTATTTGGCACAATTTAAATTTCAATGTTGCTAGACAATATTTTATGTTTTATGTTTGCTATTACTTTAATTGCCAATAATTTTTATTATTAAAACAATTTTTAAAAAAAGCAATTTAAAAAAGTTTATTTTAAATATTTTAATAATTAAATTGAATTAATTTTCGAATTTTTTTAATTCTTTTTAAAAATTATTTTTATTATTAAATTTTAATATTTTGATTTTTATAACAAATAAAAAACGTTAACCCCTGGCAAAGCGCCTGACATGTTTCTGAAAAGGACTGATGTGACTCTGACACGGTCTACAAAGGACTGCATGCGTCAGAAAAGCATGTCTTGACACATTTTGCAGGGGTTGTGTCGGGGCCTTTGCCAGGAGCGCATTTGCCAGGAGCTAAAGCCCTGGCATGTTCATTTGCGATGGGCATATTTGCTGGTGATTCTGCTCCTGGCAAAGCTCCTGGCAAACGTCCATTTGCCAAGACTTTTTGCATTTTGACAGGGCTTCTGCCCCTGGCAAAATGCAACATTTCTTGTAGTGCAAGTTGTAAGGGACTTGAACCGCTTACGCACACAAGTGGTAAGGGATATTCCGACCAAGATTAGAAAGGAAAAAGAAAACTTAATATTACCGTTAAACGACGGTGAAAACTTCATACCTTTAATATGGTAACCAAAAACAAAAAGATATCCATGTATTAGAAGGGAAGAAAAAAAACTTAGTTTTATGGAAAAATTCAATAATCATAAAACTTCAACTTGATTCAATTGTCAAAATATCTTTAATGATCGAATTATAATTCTTCAACCAAAATACGATCAAGGCTGTCCCAACTCCCAAGTGCTGAGAAATCAACCAATGCTAGGGCTTCAAGCCTAAAAAATAAATAAATTACTTAACAAAGATAAAAGGCCTTCAATCAAAATGTGTTCATGTTTATGTAATAAAAAAAAAATAAGAGCTCCTCTTCAATAGAAAGGAATTCAAAATGTCCACTAAATTGTGTAAGTTGTGATGCCATGTATGAAGACCTTGCACATATTATACTTGATCTCCCTTTGCTATTCAAGTTTGGCGTGCTAGTGCTATGCGGCATGCTGTCGAGAAAGCAGCGAGGGATACCGAAACTGCAGGGATTTTGTCGAGAAAGCGCTAGTGCTATGTCCCTTTTCTCAGGGATTTTGCCCCTGGCAAAATCCAATGTTTCTTGTAGTGAGCAGCAGCAGTTATCTCCACTAACAGCAGCTATTGCAGACCAATGTCAGCCGTTTTATGCTATTCTATGGAGTTTGTGGAAGAACTGCAACCTGAAACTGTGGCAGAAGGCAACTCAAACTGTAAGGCAGGTCCTGGACAGTAGCAAATAATGCAGGTCCGACACCTAGTTCAGCAGAAACGTCGGACAGATTGGCAGGGAGCACAATGTCTAGGTGCAGCAGATCCAACAGTTGTGCGGTGGCAAAGACCGCAGCGAGGCAAATATAATTGTAATATCAACGCATCTTTCTCTATGCAACTGAAGGCTTGACATAGGTATGTCATTGTCATGTATGTGCATTAGAGACGAAGGTGGCACTTTTGTTCTTGTTAAGACTCTGGTTATATCAAATCAATACCGTCAGGAAACAGACTATTGCATGAACTTGCTCTAAATATGTCAAATCAATACCGTTAGTTGCAAATCATATGCCAACATGTTCTAATCTCACATGTGTCTTATGAGACTGTTGACGGTCAAAGATATATTTTTTTTGAAGATTTTAGATTTAAATATATTTTAGATATTTTTCTAAAGGAAAATATATTTCAGATATAAAATGAGATATCATTAGGATTTATAATTTGTATTTCTGTTTAGAATATTTTTAGAATTTATTTTTTATTTAAATATATGTTTTAGAAATATGTTTTGTATTTACAATTTATTTTTTTATTTTTTATTTTCTTATATGATTCATGTTGTCATTGTAAAAATATTTTACAACGCTATTTACTCTTGATTATTTATTTTATTTTAGATTTGCTGACAAGTTTAATTTTTTTTTTTTGACGTTGAAAAACAATTTCATTAACGAAAGTCTGACAATAAATCAAATGTCAAGACTGCAGAAATACAAGGCGGAGTTTCTTCGACCCATATGCAATCTAAATTCTTAAGAGCATATTTAGCTAAATAATGAGCTGCTTGGTTGGCTTCACGCCTAATATGCAAAAAATTTAAACTACAAAAACTACCCTTAAAACTAATACAATCTCGAATAATAGAGCCAACAAGTTTAATTGATATGGTTGACATTGTAAACATATTTTACAATGCATTCCTTGACATCTCACCATTCGTCAAGTAAATAATTATACTTTGGGGATTAATATAATAAGATAAGATGGCATGAGAGTGATATGGGGCCGTTTGTTCCAGATTTAAAAAGTTATTGTTTTTTCTTTGTTTCTAAAAATAATTTGTGTGAAAACCTACTCAAAAACTATAAAATTATTTCCGACTCATTTGATATAAATCTAAAAATGATTTGCATGAAAACTTACTAAAAAATTACAAAAGTTATTTCAAACTCGTTTGTTATAAATTAAAAAAGTAATTTGACATTCATATTCATTGTATTATGATACTTTGTACTATTTTCTCGTTAGGCACACCTTGTACTTAACTTGGTCTGCTTTTTCTCCAGTATTTTTTTTTTAATTATCTATTTGAAAGGAAAAAAAAACTTATATATTCATTGTTACAAATTTAACATTATAAAAATCACATTTTTTACTCATTTTAAGCATTTTTTTTAAAAATTTTATTATCCAAAAAAGTCAAACGTACCAAAAAGATGAAATACTTAAAATGATTTTTTAAGATAAGTTATTCAAGCCAATTTCTCATTTGAAGTTTTCTTTTAAATAAATTCTTTATTGGAAAAAATATTACAAAAAGATGATGAACTATAAAAATCATACGTTGTAACACACAGATCCATAATTGAATGTATGAGTAAAACTTTTTCACACTAACACTGCATATAAGTTGAATCCATTGTTACTAGGGAAAATATGAATAATTATGACCATAAATAGAATGGTTGATTAAAGTTTTAAACTTTTGCTTATGCTGTGTTTGTTCTCTTGTATGATGATTAATAGGATGAAAAGTATTGGCCATTGATGCCTGCATTGCCTTCATATGGATATGGTAGAGAGCATCCTAGACCGCGGTATAGCAGTTTGATTCATGGTCAAAATCTTACAGATGTTGTGATAACAGGTAAGCGTGTTAAGAGTCTTTACAAGCTCGTTTTGTAGGGCTGAGTTACTCCCGACCTAAATTTTAAGAATCTGAAATAAAATACATTTTGCGGCAACATTAGATGAACTATACAGTCGCGCATACTGAACTTGTAAGCAGGGTGAACTAATTACGATTCAACCATGATAACGATAAACAAAGTAGGCTTGCACAATCCTAGGTCTCTAACTTTTCTTTGTTTAACGTATAATCTCTAAGTTTCCGACTCTATCATTTCGCATGATTGACAGGGCATAATGGCACCATAGATGGACAAGGACGTACATGGTGGACAAAATATCACCAGAATCTTCTCAACCATACAAGGGGCCACTTGTTCAGATAATGTGGTCTAGTGACATTGTGATATCAAATATTACTCTGCTTGACTCTCCTTTTTGGACTCTTCATCCATACGACTGCAAGAACGTTACAGTAAAAAACGTTACGATATTGGCTCCTGTAGATGATGCTCCAAATACTGATGGCATAGATCCTGGCAAGTATCTTTTCTATAATACAATAAGTATTTCATAGTTAAATACATGATATGTTGGTTGTTTCTATATTGAGTTGCGATTTACTAGATGTTCATGATAGGGGTGGATAGTTTCATCTTTATCAAGGTTATTACTTGAAAAACAAGCCAAAATATAGGGGTTATAGAATGGCTTATACTAGAGCAACCACTGGTCTTTCCTTGAATCGGGCAAGAGTGTCATAAGATTCATGCATGATTGTACACATTCACTTGCAGCCAACGAGTTTCTCGTCCCTTGGCCTCTTAACAATCTCCGAAGTTTCATTCCTTTTCAAGTTCTTTCATCTCTTCATACATAGCTTAGACCTAATTTTTATTCTCTGGTGCCTCTTAGCATATGTCGAGTTTCTCATCAGAGTTAGCAGATGTAGTAAAGCTTTTATGCTGCAGGTAAAAAATGTTTAGAGGAGACAAATTTAGAGTAGGGAATTTGACAGAACATTTTTTTTTTCCTTTCACAAAGCAATTAGTAAGTCATATCAGAAATAGATGAATTATTTTCAGTACTTACCTTCGGCTCCGGTGATTGAAATTGCTTTTGGAAAGCTAGGAAGAAAAAATAATTTGTACTCTGAGACACAATTGAACACTACTTTGTCCGTCTATTAGCCATTGCTTTTGAAAGAATCTTTTAAGAAACATTACATGATGACATTGATCACATTAGGGCAATGTTAGTGTTATTTGTAGCCACAGGTATAAATTCATCCTCGAGCCAATTCAGACAAGAATGAACTACGTCTTCGCAACATATGAAAAAGAGCTTACTTGAACTCCTCATCTGTGAAAGGAGCTATCAAGACAGTGTTATCTTACTCCATTAATTTCAAAGACATTTCAGTAATAAGTAATAACCCTGTCAATAAAACTTACCATATCATCATAGAGAAGAGTAACATATCTTGAGTCGGCAGCCATAATTTTACCTTGTATAATATCTTATTTGACAGTTGTTCTGGTTATCATTACTAAGTGTACATAATGCTCTCTGGTTAGAATCCGAGTCAATGTTCGATTATTCTTCTACTAAAATGTTCATTTGTCTTAGTATGTTGTATGAAGAAATTTTAACAGGACCCAGTTTCTATGATATGTACAGATTCTTGTGAGGATATGTTGATAGAGGATTGTTACATATGTGTCGGGGATGATGCAATTGCGATAAAAAGTGGCTGGGATCAGTATGGAATTGCTTATGGAAAGCCTTCTAAGAATATAGTAATCCGAAATCTCGTCGTTCGTTCTAATGTCAGGTGAGCTGAATTTCTAACTCAACTCAATGTGCTTTTTGCCAATATGGAATTGTTAGTAAGCATTATGAAACATTTATGATTATGAAACACGTAAAATGTTAGGCATTCGAATAGTTTGAAGCTCAATGTTGTTCTTTGTGTGAAATGCAACAGTGCTGGCATCTCAATAGGAAGTGAAATGTCTGGTGGAGTATCCAATATCACCATCGAGAACATTCTTGTATGGAAATCTAGACGTGCCATCAGGATCAAGACCTCGCCTGGAAGAGGTGGATACGTTCACCAAATAACTTATCGCAATCTGACTTTCAACGATGTCTGTAATGGAATTGTTATCAGAACTGATTACAACGAACACCCTGATGCTGGATATGACCATACAGCACTTCCAGGTTCTCAGAGACATAAGCTTCACCAATATTCGTGGCAAGGGAGTTCGTGTACCTGTACGCATTCTAGGTAGTAAAGAGATTCCGGTCAGAAATGTGACTTTCGAGGATATGAAGGTTGGGATAACCTACAAACACAAGCATATTTTTCAGTGTGCTTTTGTGGATGGTCAGGTAATCGGGACAATCTTTCCAAAACCGTGTAATAATTTGGATCAATACAATGAGCAAGGAATATTGGTTAAGCGTGCCGTCTCAGACAATGTAACAGACATTGATTATGAATTTTGAATTTTGAGGTATATCAAATATCCCTTAAGCATGTTGAGTTCCATATCAATCAGGCCCCAGTTCATGTATAATATGATCATTTTTGTGAGGGGATGGAGCAATCAAGTCTTTTATTCTTTTTTGTTTAGTAATTTCATTTGTCATACTTAATTCGATAGATTTCTTAGGCGATGAGTTTTATATAACAAAAAAAAAAAAAAAAAAAAAACTAGTTGCTTATATAAATTTTCCAAGATTACATTTCATAAACAAATTTTTTTTCTCAAGGTTACACAAATGCACAAGTTGCCTGCTCATTTTTTGAGATTTATTATGATTTCACTGTATTGACCATTGTTCTAAGTATTGGACCGAACCTTGCTAAAAAAAAAAAAAAAAAAAGTATTGGACCGAACCAGCCAGTTGATACAATTGAAGGAAATTATACCATATACCCATACACTTATACTTTCACCCCTACAAGTAAGAAGAAAATCTCAATTTTACCCTTTATATCATTGGATTTCACCCCCACAAAACTGATTCCATCTCTCTTCCTTCTCCTTCACCATTTCAATTTTTCTGATTCTTCTTGTTTTTCTTCTATGATTTCAACACATAACCTTTAGTTTACTTATTAATCATTCCCTCAATTTTGCATCTACGAATGTTTTTACATTACAATACGGGAAAGAATAATGGTTTACAAAATAAATATCCCCAAAATGAAATTGATCTATGATTCCTCTTTATTCTACAAAGCTGTTTTCAATTTTTTATTTCAATAAAATTTTTGTTTGGTTTCATCAAATTACTATTATCATGTGCAAGCAATACCATTTAATTTAATTTATGAAAGAACCAAGGCGTTGTAATTAATGGATTATCAAAGCTGTGAATTTGTACCAACATAGTTACAGGCATGGGAGATAATTGGGGAGTTGAACAGAGGATGTGTGTTGCACAATACAATCTGCAAGTTATCAAGAGATTTATTCACAAATACCAGGAAACTTTTGGCACAGAAAATGTATTCTGTGGGGGTGTGAAGTCAATTGACAAAAATGGTAAAATTGGATTTTAAAATAATTTGTAGGGGTGAAAGTATAAGCGTAGGGGTATATGGTAAAACTTCCCCAATTGAACCGATCTAAAATATTTGTCATTAATTACAAAAATATTTCCACATTTTTGTAATAATTTGGTTTGTGATTGATGTAAAAGCCTCTTTTAAATTGTGTTTTTCAGAACTAACGAATACTTGATAATATCAAGATTTTAACACCAACACCTCATCAATTTATGAAATATATTTTGACACACGGCTAACATATTTTTCGTGTTTAAATAGAAATAATTTGTGTATTTGTTGCACCAAACTAAAATTATGGAACAATATCATGGAAAATATTAAGTAACGATTGAAGGAGTTTGTAGGAGGAGGTCTAGGTTCGATCCCGGAAAATTATGATAACCTGTTAATATTACTAACATTTGTCTACAAAAACTAGGGTTAGATATGTTTTTATTCCGTACAAAATCATGAGTTTTTAAGTTTAGTCCCTATAAAATTTTAATGGTAATTTTTTAGTCCTCCAAAAATAGTCCCTATTTTAAAAACTTTTTACAAAAAAGAGATATTTTTTTAGTCCTTCAAAATAGTCCTTATAAAATGCAAGTAGAAATTAAAAGTGAATAAAAGTTTTGTATAGACTAAATTTGAAAGCTTGTAATTTTATAGGGATAAAAATATATTTAATAAAAAAAACTAATAATATAATAAGGGCTAAAAGTATAAGTGGGTGAAATAGGAAACGGCATTGTAAACCTTTGCTTGCAAAAGATGTAAAAGCCTCTTATAAATCTGCATTTTCCAAATGGAGAGGAAGTGGGGCAGCTTTAATGGTCATGAATATCACGCCTAATAGTCAAGAGAAATTAAAACAAAAAATGTCATAAAAATCACGTGGGTGAATAAAAGCTAGCTCAGCTTATAAAATACTCCCTCTACATCAAGTTATAAATTGGTTTTGAGAAATATTTTATCATATCGTTTTATAATACCAATAAAATATTATATACTAATTTTTGTATTATATCACCAAATGTTTATTACTTTTTTTTTTAATTATTTAATTTATCTTTTATATACCGTAAATGAAGGATAATTTTGTAAAATGAGTTGTAGTTTCTCTTTCTCATACAACATTAATTATATTTTTTAATTTGTGTGAAATGGTCAAAACGTCGTATAATTTAAGAAACAGGGAGTAGAGTTTTGTCAAAAGCAAAAAAAAAAAAAAAAACTTATAAGATAGAGTTGAAAACATGTTCTATCCTTAATATGAACATACCCTAGAGACTCGAAGTGAGGATAGAAACTCATCCCTTGGAAGATCCTACTACTTGCCTTCCTCTTGAAGTGATTCGTTCTAAATGAAAAATTATGAATGAAAGGAGTGGTATTTATATGGAGAGTTTCTACCTAAAGTTGGGCTCAAGAATTGGGCCTTTTCCACTAAAAAAATAGAAAAAAATAAGTTCTGGACCGTTTTTAGCCATGCTCGGGGCGCATTTGAGAGAGCATTTTGATGCTTCAGGCAAATGGTTTCATGCTCAGAGCACATGTGAGTGCAGTTCGGTGATGAAATGTCTATTTCTTCGTCTTTTTGGGTGTTTGCTTCCATATAAGATGTCTTGAGACTTGGGAACATAATTCCTCCCACTACAATGTCTTATGAGGCCTCTTTAAATTTCATTCTTGATCTTCCCAAAGTCTCAAGATCTCTTGCTTTGCCGATTTGCATGATTTTTTCGTCAATTCAAAACACCCTAAAATTCCTATGTTTCGGGAAGAATAGATTTACATGACTCAATTATAGAAAATATTACAAATGTCCCGAAATCATATGCAATTGCTCTAATATTCCACCATTCTGGAAGAAAAACCTACTGAAAATGACTTAAAAACATGCTTAAGAATAAGGTAAGATGACTTGTCATCAGATTCCCTGAATCGATCTCTAAGGGATGGTATAACGTACATATCTTGGGTGGGATTGTGTATTTATTATCGTCGGACTTTAACTTTGGGTGATTTTCCATAATTTCGTCGATGAAGTATGATCTTGTAAAAAAGGATAAACAACACAAAGTGTGAATTAAAACATATACAATTGTTTACATGAAAGGCTGATTAGGTCGGTTACATTTAACTGAAATATTACTTAAGGTTACGTGTGTTCCATGTCTTGGGCACTTCTTTCCCACACACAGTTTCAAGCTTTTATGCCTCCTTTCAAGCTTGAAAGGGAACAATGGAAAGGTTGTTATGAGGTTCAGTCTCCATTGAAGTCGACACTGATCTTGCCTGACCTGATATCTCTAGATGATCGAGTTGGATGGCCTCTGAAGGTAGAACCTTCATCAACATCCTTCTTCTTGAACGGGGGTGGTGGTGTGTGTGTGTGTGTGTGTGGGGGGGGGGGGGGGGGGGGGGGTACGATGCTCAAATCAACAAGCGGCGTGGATTTGTGAGGTGATGTATGGTAAAATGTATGTGTACCTGCACCAATGTCATTGAGTTAGTATTTATATAGAGTTTATGGTTTTTGTCCTATATGGACAGTTGAAAGCAAATTATGAAAAAGATATCATTGGATCGAGATTGAATGACTTATATTACTCCCAAGAGGACATTATTCCAATACGGTCCATGGAGGCGTCCATATGTTGGTCCTTCTAGACATGCGAGAGAGGATATCCAAATTCAGTCATAGTTTTGGTTGCGACCTAGATCGAAACACAAAACAATATAGTTTCTAAGAAAATTTAATTGTAAATAAGTTCACATCAGTGTTTGAATTTGTTTGACATATTAGTTTTTCATTTCAAAATCTACAAGTAATTTCAATCACTACTGTAAAAAAAAGTAATTTTAATAATTAAATAAGTCAAGAAGTAATGTACTAAAACATAAGATAAATTGATAGCGAGCTTGACAAAATCATGGTATCATATTTCTTAAAAAATAAATAAATAAATTACGGTATCATACTGATTCTTTTTAAAACTCTAAAAATTTACAGTATCATATTGATGTAAGTTTTACAATTTTAGTGTTAATCTAAAAATGTACTTATTTATTATTGGAAAGGTCGAAAATGCACTAATAAGTGTCATTTTTTTTGACAAAAATAAAAAATATTTATTCATACAAATAGATAGAGTTAATCGATACAATACATATGTAAAGAAACTAAAAACAAAAAGGATGAATATGCAAGTAAACTCACAACATCCATGTTAATAGCATAAAACGGCATAGTACCTATGACTATATTCAAGTCTCTGGATTACTCATGTGTCCGGATCTGCAACGTTGACGACACTATAATCATTAATTGAATATGTACTTGCTAAAAGCTAATCTCTTAACCTGAATCAAATAAACACCGTACTAATATGTAAAATTAAAACCACCGCACAAAGATGAGAAATCAAAACAAATTAAGTAGGGTAAACACAGCAAAATCACAAAAACAAACGAAATAATATTTGAAAATATCACTTATTTAACTAAAAAAAGAAAGTTTAACAATTTAGATGGATGATTTTAGTTCAAAATTGACCTTAAATCACCCATCTTTGATAGTTCCAAAAGAAGAAAAGGGAAGGTGGGTATAGAGTTTGAGAAGTAGAAAAGAGAGATAATGGTTGTCGAAGTATCATGTTGTTCTAAGTGTTTAAAATATGGCAAATTGAATAAATATATTTTTAATATATTGATCAATGTGTGTTTAAAGTAAGTTGACAAGATAAAACGAATCACCGAGAAAGCTTAAATTTAAACTCTAAATTGATCCGAATTTAGAAGAGAAAAAATGTTTCCCCCTTAATAAAAAAGAAGAAGAAAAATCCAGAAGTCCTATCTCAACTGGCAAAATGCCGAAATTGTTAGGTCGAATGCTATGACCGGGGTTCGTACCCCGGTACCTCCATTTGTGTGTGTGAGTTTATAATGGCTTTGTCATTTCATCTATCTACCAAAAAAAAAGAAGAAGAAGAAAAAATAAAAGAGAAAAATGTCCAAGACTGACTCAGTCTCGAAGAAAAAATAAAAGAGAAAAATGTCCAAGACTGACTCAGTCTCGCCCGTGAACTCCAATAATATTATCCTTTGTTTACAAAATTCAACACATCCCCTACAAAGCACATGCTTCAACTAACTAATGTCTCCTTCAAAAAAAAAAAAAAAACTAACTAATGTCAAAATTATTAATGAAATCATATTTTTTTCCAAATAATTAATATGTACAGTCTAGACCTTTCAAAAGAAAAAATGTACAGTCTATATAAAAAAATCACATGTGTGTCTATTTTATTTTACCACGAAGATAACTATAGAGATAATTAAAACTAATAAAAAAAACAAGTTGACATAACATTTTCTTTTATAAAAAAAATCATTACCTCAACGTCAATATATATAATTGGATCCTGTAAAAGAAAACATACCAAATAGTGTACCAATTAACTTTTAAACAAAATTAAATATTTAAATTAGAAATAATAAAAATGATTTAATCAAATTAAGAAGTTAGACTTGAGTGATTGACGAATTTTGATAAATGATACATTATTAGAAAGGATTTAATTTTAAATTGGGATTAAAATAATCATTTGTTGGTCTTTATTATCTTTCTATCAAACTCTACATCACGAAAGTCACATTTGTGTAAAAATTGGAGGGTTAAAACAAATAAAAAATAGCTCAATTAAATTATATATTGAGTTAAATATGTTTTTTGTCTTTATAAATATACCAAAATTTCGTTTTAATCTCTTTAAAATATTCCTTCAACTTTTAGTCCCTTAAAAATTTTCTACCTTCACATTCGGTCCCTCCTTTAAAGTAAACTCATATGTAGAATTTTTAAATAAAATTTTGCTTAAAAATTCATATTATAAGAATCTAAAAAAAATTAGAATTTTTTAACAAAACATAAATTTAATATTTTTTACGGTTAAAAATTCATATTTATTTATGTTTGGTTAAAAAATTCTAATTTTTTTTGTGAAAGATTTTTACAATATTATACACATTTCTGTACAATTTCATTAAAAAAATACTAAAATTAACTTTAAAATAGGGACTAAAAGTAGTGATTGAAAATTTTATAGAAACTGAAGTTGAAGGAAAATTCATTTTTTTGTCATGCAGCCTAGTGGCTAGAGCTCACACAATTTAATTGTGGAGAAGTGGAGTGTCTGGGGTTCGAACCCCGACTCCTGCATATAATATGCAATATCCCTACCAACTGAGGTAAGCTCACGGAGATGTTGAAGGAAAATTCTACCAAAAAGATTAGTATATTTATGGAGAAAAAAAAACATATTTAACCCTCATATATTTTACGTAAAATAATATTGTGCACGTTCTAAAATGTCTTGTGGTCCGGCCACGTTTAATTGTTTGCGCGTTTCTTGAGCATCCCAGAACTTTCCGTGTCTCCCCACGCGGTGGTGTTTCAACATCACATTTCGATTAAATAATAATAAATCATCAATAGGATAAATAGGATATGATGATAACATTGAGAAAACTACACATTCTTAGCATGAAAGAAATCGATGGGATAATAATATAGATAACGATAGACTATTGACAAAACAAAATAGAGTCTTTTGTCTTTTTATTTTGTTTGTTGTGGAAATGGAAATAAATCAACGATAAATAAGATTGAAAATAGTAAAGTGAAGCAATAAAATCAGTATACTTGTTGAGTTTTTATTGATAAGTAGTTGAGCCATAGTATGTGTAAGTCAGATAGTCTTTGCAAAGTCTCATCAAGATTGCATTACAAGGTGGAGGAAAGAAGCAACCCTGTTTGGATAAAATTGGTAAACCCTGAAGAGTTTTCTAGCAAGATAAATGTCATATTGAAATTGACTCAAAATTATTGATTGAAGTTTGGCAAAAATCATGACACGATTTGGTGAGATCTTGACACGGTTTGGTTTAGGTTTTGGAAGTTTGTCTGGACAAAAATCGTGCTACAAAGGGTAGAAATCATCACACGATTTAGTGGATAACGGTCGGTTCGTACTATGTACGTTGTACGAACTGTAAATTGTGACATGTTGTGTGAAAATTAGGGCACGATTTTCTCGGATCATTGCGCTATTTAAGACTCCATTCTTCGTGTTTTGGGAGAGCTTCTAGACAGAGAAACTTTGGAAATCAAATGATGAAATTTTAATTCTTGGGTTGGGAAACATTTGTAAACACATTGAGTTGTGAGATTTCATTGTTGAAAGGATCAAAAACCTTTCTTTAGTGTTTCCTCTTAGGATTCATTTATGAGTGTGAGTGACTTGAAAAATTGATAGAAATTAGGGTTTGTTCTTTGTGAGCTTTTAAGCTAATTTCTTGTAACCTCTTTGTATCACTCTTATCATAGTGGATTGGGGAGCTGCTCTCTTCCTCCAGAGTAGGTCATTTTTGGATCGAACTGGGTAAACAATATTGGTGTGTTGTTTTCTTTCTCTTTTTCTTATCTTTGTTGCTTCGAATATGTTTGTGGTGTTGCTTCACACTTAGATCTAGATCAATTTGTTGTTGTTGCTTTAGACTATTTTACTAATTGATTACTATTTTCTTTGCTCCACACGTCTAAGTTTACTGGTGTGATTATTTTTTTGAATTGACAACATGTCATAAACTTGAGTTGTCACTTGTTCCTTGTGTTAATTTTTACATAGGAGTGCTTTCATTTGCAAGAATGAAAGAGCCATCAATATTAACTTCATAAGTTCTAGGAAGAGGATTAGCCGAAAGAGGATTTGTGATTTTGCTAGACTCTTGACAAGAGACACTCATGTTAACCATTTCACTATGAATATAATGAGTATAATTTCGAGTCGAAGCAGACAAATTATCTTCCATAGAGGAAACTTGAAAGAAAACCAAAATGTTCATATCTTTCCATAATAATTTATTTTGAACAAGCCAAAATGGAATATAATAATAATCATCATAGCAATTCATCTCATACAAGGTGTGCAAAAGAGAACCACTCTAAAAAAAATTACAGAGTCAAGTCAATTGTGCTTCAAAAATAGAGCACGATGAAAAGCAAACATGGAAATGACGAAATATGAAAGTTACATCAAAACACACATACATGATAAAGGGTGGCGCCACCAATCATGGTAGACAAAAATAAAAGAAGACAGGTTTGCCTTTATCCACGCAAACGAGAGCAACTTAACCTTGTCTGAAAGATAGCCTGGGAGTCTAGTGCTTTTTGATTTAATACCCGGTTGTTCCGCTCCTTCCAAATAACCCAGACACATGCTAACCAGATTATGCGGAAGAATAAATGTGAATGTCTTGGAAACCCCGCCAGGTGACCAAACTGAAGAAAATGACCTCGAACTGAAGCTGGTGCAACAAAGGAAATGTGTAACCACTGTAAAACCAATGACCACACACTGATAAAGATATCGCAGCCTAGGAAAAGATGCTCAGCTGTCTCCACTGAACCACATCCTCCGACACATGCATTGTCGTCAATAGGAAGAATCCACGCCATATAAGATTATCTTTGGTAGGAAGTCTGTTTCTGATGAGACGCCGCAAAGACATTAACCTTCAACGGGGTGTATTTATGCCAAATATCGTGATACAAAACCATGTGAGGTGAAGGCTCCGTCATCGTGAGAAAGTGATAAGTCCCCTTAACAGTATATCCGTTGATGGGATCTATAAACCATCTCCACCTGTCAACAGTACTTTCCATAAGAGAAATGATATTTGTATATCTACTTTTTGACAACTTTTGAAACAACCATCTCTCTCATACTCACATGTGTTTATTATCTCTCTTCTTTTTTTCTCTCTCCATTGTTTTTATCCAATAAAAAGAGGAGAAAAGTAGTTGTCATAAGAGTTGTACATAATTGGTTGTACAAATATCACTCCTCTTTTCATAATACTCACATGTGTTTATTATCTCTCTTCTTTTTTCTCTCCATTGTTTTTATCCAATAAAAAGAGGAGAAAAGTAGTTGTCATAAGAGTTGTACATAATTGGTTGTACAAATATCACTCCTCTTTCCATAATAATGTCCAAGTAGCAACAACTATTTTTAATGAAACTTTTCTAAAAAAAATAATTAACATCTTCAAAATCTCTAAATATATGCCTCATCTTTTTCACTTTCTGAGTTCGTGACAAATCTTTTCAAGGATGGAAACAAATCTTTGCATGATCCTTTCAATTTGCAGCCATAGCAAAAACAGGATTTGTTGGTGACAAAGGTGTGACTAAATTTTATGATAAGTGTTTCAAAGAGAAAATTGATCATTACGTTGAAGAGACCTGTAAGAAAATGCGAGGTTTTATTTTTCTATCACAAGATAAACATGATATATTATTTCATCATGGAGTAGTATAAAGTAGTATAAAATTCGATTCCTGAACCATTTAGTTCAAAATTTGATCGCGCTTATTTCGTATGAAAAAACATATAATTAAAAGGCTTAATTAATGATTTGGTCCTTAAGTTATTTGTTTGTTACAATTTGGTCCCATAAGTTATTAACGTTACGTTTTGGTCCCTTAAGTTAGACTCTGTTAGCCAAATATATCCTGACCGTCAAAACCGTTAACTTAATAGCTAAGATGTATGCACATTGTAAGTGGTCTACCAAAGACCTCGATAATTTATTTAATATTAACCGTTTGATCTTTATTCAAAATGACAACCATTGGATCATGCATGTCTACTAGATTCACCATCCACACCTAATTTTTTATACTCTTCTTTATCTTCTTCCCTTCTCCTCTTCTTCATCTTTATGAACATCTCATACATTTTTCAAAGAACTTTGACGACCATGATTTATTTGACTAACAGAGTCTAATTTAAGGGACCAAAACGTAACGTTAATAACTTATGGACTAAATTGTAACCAACAAATAACTTAAAGGACCAAATCGTTAATTAAGTTTAATTAAAAATATCAGTTAACTCATTAGATGAATCTTAGTTATATCGAGAGATGAGTCTCCGTTGTTTCTCACTAAAATACCTTTATTTGTTAGACAAACAACTTTATTTATTACCTCTCATTCATTTCTTTTTGTTTGAAAGATTCTCTTTTGTGTATCAGACGTTTGGCACGCCGGGTTCTTATTTATTTTTATTGTGTTGCCTTGCCAGCTTCACGAGAATTATTAGAACGTGTTAAATACAAACGCATTTATCATTATTATGAAATAAATAAAAAATGAAAGAGATAATAACAAACAAAAACATTTCTTCAAAAAACAAACAAGAACATGGCATTGGACATAAATCTGCCACACGTCTCTTTTGCATTGGTATATATAGCAACGCGTGCTTGCATTATCAACAATATAAATTAAAATATTATTACAACTATAACACTCAGGTCGGTAAACGGTGGGGACTGATACCAAATTTTCATACGAGAAATTCTAACAGCACTCTCTCTAGCACTTATTCTTTTATTAGATGAAATCAATGTAGGAACTACACTTTAGAAATGAAACTCATATAAAGTGGTGTGACATACATTGATTTCACCCTATAAAAGAGTGAGTGCTAGAGAGAGTGCTCAAAAGAAAGTGTTGCTAGCATTCTTTTTTATCATATTATATCATAGAAAATACTAAGGGTGTGTTTGGATTGAGGGTTTAGGAGGGGAAGGGAGGGGAGAGTTCACTTTTAATTTTTAAATTACGAACAATGTAAAATGTTTTTTTTAAAATAAATCAAGTGTTTTTGAAGTATTGTATAATCACTTATCATGTTGTTAATTCAATTTTCTATAAATTATTTTATAATGTTGGTAACTTAAAAAAGACAAGTAAGTCCTCCTCTCTCTTCCCCTTCTAAACCCTCCATCCAAACACACCCTAAAAAAGTGTCCAGGGTACTGATCAAAGAAGCAAATATAAAAACAATGTATGAAAAATGGTAAATTCAACTCTATAGAAAATTTAAAATCGTTATTTTTGATATAGAACTATTAGTTTTAGTTTTCTAGACTTTGATAAGAAGATCTTTGCTTGACTAAATAGGTTGATTGCTTTTGTAATCTCCGCCTAATGCCGTTATAAGGTAATTCACGCCATATAAGGAATCCTTTTCATGCATTTACGTAATTATCCCTTCTCAAATCTCAAATTATTGCTGTTGAAAGAATGATAAAACACAAAAGAATAAGGGAATTGACGTAAAAAAAAAAAAAAAGAGAGAGATAATTATTCATTAAGTTTTTAGTTATTGATTCAAATGAATCGTTACAAAATTTAGAGAGAGCAAAGACATAGTACATCCTACTCCTAATGAAATATGAACCATTTGGAGGGAACAAGTATTGGAGGGAAATGTTTTTATTGAGAGTGTGTCAGATTGGCAATCCACGTGACTAACATTGAAGTTGACCTGCATTGTTTCCACTTGTGTGATAAGCCTTGTGATCCTTTATTCTCAACTATTCTTTTGACCCTTTCACCCCAATTTCCTTTATTTGTTAAACTATACAAATTTCAAAGGTCTTGTTAAATTTACGATAATTATTTTTTGGCTTAATTGCACTATTAGCCCTCCTAGTTTATCAAATGTGTGATTTTGTCCTTCTAGTTTATTTTGAGCAATTTTGGTTCTTCAAGTCTACCCCTTCTCTGATTTGGTAGCCTCAATTAGCGCATCATTAGATTTCTTGCATTGCAAGTAAGTGTATGAATGAACGAACAAATGAAAGCATAGAATGAATGAGAAGAGGATGAAGATGTTAGTGAGAAGAAATAGTTTTGTTGTAATCTAGTTATTCGTTGATTGATGAAAAAAAAAGCATTACAACTATACACTTGGCTTGTGATGTAAGTCATTAGTAACTAACTCATCATAGTCTGAAAAACAGTTATGTAACTAACTACCATATGATTATGGATTAATATTTTAATACACCCTCTTTAATCCATAATCTTAGAAGCTTATGTGACCTAACTTGTCCCTCAAGTAAACAAACATGTCTATCTTTAATGCCTTTCTTCTTCTAATACCCGTCATATCAATTTTACTTGGTAAATTTTACTTGAAGCGCTTGTTGTACCGACCTTTCTGAACCTCTTTCAATCACCAGTATCTCATGTGCTTCTAGAGAGGATTGGAGTTCTTCAACCTTCATAGTTTTAATATCATTGGATTCTTGAATGACTACAACTATGAAATCAAACTTTAAGGTCAATGATCTCATCACCTTTCCAACAACTTGTTGATTAGTAATAGTTTCTCAACATGCTTATCTCTGGTACAATATAGAAGATAATTTTGTTAAGTAATCATTGCTTCTTTGATCTTCTTCCATCACCATCAGTTCATACTTTCTCATCGGGGATTGAAGCTTCACTTGCTTCACATTCTCACTTCCTTCAGAATATTTCTCTAAGATATCCCAGGCTTCCTTCGATCTTGTGATCTTTGAAATCTTTTCAAAGTGGTTTGAATCAACATTTTGTTAGCAACACTTTTTTGAACATTCTCTATAACACTCACTTTTTTTGGGTTTAAATCATACAATTGATCTCTTTTGAACACTCTCTATAACACTCTTATGTTCCAACACCTACTAAAAAGGTGTAGAGATGTTTCCTAGTTTTCCACACACAATACTTATGTAGTATCACATTATCACTTACATCTCGAATGATCCTCCTCCGAAACAAGTCTAGATTGGTAATTTTACAAGACACCATTGTCAAGAAAAAACCACTACTACACTAAATGGAGTATATTAAATGAAGCAAAACTAAACTCTTTGAAGGGTGCTAAACTCCGCAATTGTTGATCCAAATCCACTTATATTTATGATAATGATAAATACCCCAACTCATATGACCATTTGATAAACACAAAAATAATGATCATTCTTTTTTATTTAGCTACTTTTAAATTTGTGTTATATAATAGGATATGGAGTATGATATATTATAACAAATAACAACAAATCATGTGCAAGACTTTATCTCTTTTGACTATTTGTTCTTGTATACTTTATTGGACCGGTGTCATAATTTTCATATGCACTTGTTTTAAACATGTGTTGGTTGATAGTTGAATAGTCAAAGTTGTACCAAACATTTTATTAGGTTCTAATCTGACACACTAAACCGCATTAACCAAGTTTTATTAGTGTTGTTTATTTTATTCTATTATACTATACTATACAAGTCATAATAACTTTGACTCATACAACCTTGTATAAAAATTCAATTATGATTAAATATTGTATCAAACCACGTCTATAAACGTTGAATAGAGTAATTTTATATGTTGTTGAACTTTGGGTTGTTATTCATATGGGCGAAGCATCCTAGAATAAGATGATCTTGTTTGTTTGAATAAAAAATAATAGTGTTTTGAAAATAAAAGAAATAGGGTTAATACGAAATTTCCAAATAATTCCACATTTAGTGGCCATAATAAAATTTTCAAAGGATTATTATGCAAGCCGCCCAAGCTGTCTCAAATTTATCGACATGTTTGATTCAAAATCATAGTAAAATAAAATAATATATACATGCCATAATAATAGAAAAAATAGTCATGGCTTTTTTGGGGAGAAGAAGTCAATTACGCGTGATAGTGTAACCATGTCATTATCGTCATTTGTCAAAAAAGAAGAAGTAACATGTCATTATTTATCCTAATTTCCATTGAAACGATTGAAAAGGTAGAACACAGAGAATTTATGGTATGGTATGTAATAGCATTTCAATGAGGTGGAGATGAGGAGTACTTCTTGGCTCCCTGCCACTCAAATTGTCCCATCTCAATTCTTGTTACTATTCGAAAACAATAGTTAAAAAAGAATTAGAGAGGGTAATAAGTATTAAAATAAAATTTTATTCGGATATATTATTGTAAACATTACATTTTCTTTGAAGATATTATATATTATGCATTGCATGAAAAGATAAATAATTATTGCATATGATTTTTTTTTTAAGTAAAAGAAAAAGTAGATTAATAAAAATAAAGAAGTACGAAAATCGAAGACATCAAAACTGACTTAGCGAACAGATATATCAACACAAGTGAATCCAACCATAGTTAGTCCTAATAAACGAGCATCAATCACAAGCACAACCAATCAAATCCGCGTACGCACGTAAAACCAAGTTGCAAAAAAGACAATGTGTGAACATTTGTGAGCTCCAACCAAAGTCTAAATGTTGGCAAATGAACTGACAGTCAATATGAAAACGGGTCCATTTACCATGGACTCCCTACAATGAACAACAACAAAGGTTATGACTTATTTGTGCTTAGGGTCTAAAAGCATTCCAACGTATAAAACAATTGATAAATATATAAGACTTAAATCATAACTGAACAAATGTAATTGCATTAATAAGTTTTAACAAATAAACAAAGGTTCATCTTAGAACCCTAATTAGAGGGTGTTTAGTTGCTCATGGCAACAAAAAAAACATAAGCAAGGAAGAATTATAAGACACACTCTAGAAGGAAAAAAAAGGTTTGGAAACCTCTTCCTGCTTGCCTTCACATTGCACCATCAAGTTTCTGAATGAATAAAAATGTTTGCAAGAGTCTCTATTTATAGACAAGTTTTCATTTGTGTTAGAACTGGATTTTTGGGCCTTTTCCACTAATCCAAGTTGAAAGCAGAAGTAAAAATGCAAAATTTCCATAAACCAAGCACCTGAGACGCATTGGGGCGTCTACTAGGACGCATGAGGCAGATATTTTCCTTCTTCTGGTGCTGCCATGCGCCTGAGGCCAAGTAAATGCACTTCTTCTATTCCACAATATTTATCGCTTTTGACCATTTCATTACATTCTAAGAATATATTGATAATAAATTAATGAAAGAGATGTTAATTTACTAAATTATTTATATTAGTATATTTTCATTATCACATATGTAAAGTGGAGAGTTGTAATTTGAGAGTGATGCACATAACATTAATTAGAGAACAATGGAAACAAAAGTCATTAAAGTTGCATTGGAAATTAAACGTGCTAATCTTTTTATGACAAATTGTTTTCACAAATGCGACAAACATTGTGAGACGAATGGAGTAAACATTGTGAGACGAATGGAGTGTGACGCCAAAAAATGATGTGCTAGTGGTATATGAAGACCACCTAAGAAACCCAAAGTGAAGGTCTAATTTCTCATATTTTGTCTTTACATGAACGTCTCATTTTCCGTATTTTTGACTCTTATCTACGTATATGTCTCATTATCTTAACTTTAGATTAGGCATGGTTATGGGTCGGGGGTGGAGACGGGTTTTACCTTCCCTGTCTCTATCCCCGACGACTTCAGGTATCCCAACCCCATCCCCATAGTGAATTATTATTATTTTAAATAAAAATGAAGTTTTTTCTAGCCCCGAAAGCGGTTCGCATTGTAAATCTGCGAGAGTAAGACCGATTGAGAAGAGATAATGGAGATCAATGTCTATGATGATGGGGAAGAGAGAGATCGAGTGTGTGAGATGATGAAGATTGATGGCTATGATGTAGGAGAATAGAGAGAATTAGAGTGAGTGTAGACACACTTTGACTGCGAGAGTGAAATGTTTAGGGTTTGAGTTTCAATTTTTATGTAAAAGGGAGTAATAAAGAGGTATAATGTAATTTTATTGAAGCATCCATGTATCTTGTATCAATAATATATCTTTATATAATACAAAAGCATACATCTAAAAGAAATAGTACACGTGGCGTCTCTCTATGCTAATTATCATTAATTGTTTCAATTTGGGCATATGTTATGGTAGTATCATTGTTTTGTCTTGCATGATGTTGATTTTATTAATAAAGGATTTTTATCTCTCCGTTCTTTTTAAGAAATAATTTTAATTTTTTGATTCTTAAAAAGGTATGTAAGGGATACAAAAACGGTACAATATTTTTTTTTGAAAGGAAAATGGTGCAATATTGTTGACTTATATCATTAATTAAGAATCCTTTTATTTGGTATCATCATGATTTCACGGTTCAATGATTTCACAATGAGTTTTACTCAATTATTAATTTAAATCATGTCATCAAAAAATTATCATCCAATGACATTTTGATGTGTGTCATTATTGTGTTGTTGGACCAATCGTATTGCATTGTTTTGTCTTTTTTGCATCATAATTTTTATTTTTATATTGCTTAGCATAATATTTCATTTATACTATTAACCTATATATACCCCGTACTTATTCAATTGTCTCATCCAACTATTCCTCCTCCCCATCAATCTAATGGTACCAAGATCTGATAACATCTCTGAGATCAATCCAATCATGTGAATGCATGGTGAAGCATAGTTGTTCGGATTGTCCGTGCTTGATTTGTTCGTGATGTAAATCGTGACACACATCCGTTTTTGTTTTCTTTCAGAGGATAAATCTCAAAATTTATTATATTATTTAGGTTATTACAGTTTCTTTAATATAAATATGTTTGTCGTTATAATTTACACTCCATTTTTTTCCTTTTACTTTTACTATAAGAAGGATTTTGATTTACAAATTTAAAACTCTATGACAACAAGGCAGAGTACAAGCTCAAATCCAAGTGATGTATTCACTTCTGAATACAACACTGATTACTTAGTCGGTATGTTAAATAAGTGAAAGTGAAACACATTTCTACTTAGCCCTCTGCCTCTATATCTCTCTCTCTATTTTTCCCCTAAAAAAAATCTTTCTATTTTTTTTTCTTTTCAGATTTTCTTGGCTTTTACATTCAAGTTTTTTATCATCTTTTTCAACCGTGATATTTGTGACTTGATCTATGAATAATTAACGAGTCTTTGATTTTGGATGACTTTTGGGTATTTGTTCTATTTTATTTTCGGCTTCGCTCATTTTATTCAAAGAAAGAGGCACGAAAAACCTATATATATTAGAGCCAAAGTTGGAGAAGTTGGAGCATGAGAAGGATTTTTATTTTTTTTTAGTAAATAGGATGCAGATGAGATACCCTATTTCATATGTAGTTCTTCTGCAACTTTAAATTTACTTGAAGTCGTTCTAATATTTCTGCTAATAAAGCATGGACACGTAATTTGTAAATTAGCTGATTTAGAATTGATGAACATTTACAAAATAGATTATATTTCAAATTTTATTAATAATTATTTTGTGAGCGATAGGATGTTACATACGTTTAGTAACATTGAGACATATGTATCCAATTGAAGCAATTTTTCCGTTGTTCTTTATAATTATAAACGTGTTGATGAGATCGTACGATATAATATAAAAAAATTATTATTATTATTATTATTATCATCATCATCATCATCATCATCATTCCAAGCTTTGTTTCAAAAGGGGTACAATGCCTTAATGATATTCGTACTAGAAAATTGTACATTTCATTTTTTCTAATTTTTATCGGATATCAGATTAAGATATGTGTCATCAACAGGTCAAGTTTATGTTTTCGTGAGCTTAACTCATTTCTCCACATTTAAATTGTGTTAGCTTCAACCACTAGACTATCGAAAAGAAAAAAAAGTATGGTTTAACAACAATTGTTTTAGATATAGATATTTTGGAAACTTATGGTTTTAATTTCATAATTATGGTAATTTAATAATTATGGTTTCTGTAAAAAAAAAAGTCATAATTATGATTATGGTGGTTCACAAATGTATAAGTTTTTAATCATTACTTCCATTGTTTTTATTTATTTTTCATTATAATCACGTATGATATTAGTGTGCAATTTTAAGGAGGAGTTGCAGCAAATCTTGGATCTAATTAGACAACTAAATATAGAATGTCTTTGCTATTAAAAAAATTTGGTGTTCAAAGAATTCTGATGTACAAATTTAAGGAGTTAAAGAAGGTAAATGTCTACTCTATGAGTAAATTTGGTGTTGCTGCAAATCTTGGATCTTATCGGACATAAAACAAATTGGAAAATTTTGCTATTATTTTAATTTATTTTAATTAGACAATATTTTGATTTGCATCAATATTTTGATATTAGTGTTTCAAACTGTGATAAATGAATAATGAATAGTTACAAAATCAACTCGCGAAATTCTTCTATAACGTAAATGATATCTTTTACATGATTTCATGATTAAACAAACCAATCAAGTAAGACAATTGGCTTTCATATGTAAATGATAATTTTTAATCCAATGACAATTTAACATGTGTCATTTTTATGTTGTTGAGCCAATCACAATGCATCATTTTGGTTTTGCTACATTATATTTTTTTATTTTTTATTTACTTCAACTAATATTTTACTTATACTATTAACCTATATGTACCTCATGTTTCTTCAATCATTTCATTTGCATTTTCTCTTTCATAATGTGTTGTAACGACACCAAGATATGATAACATCGATCTCTGAGATCAATCGTGACACACACCTGTTTAGGTTTGTGTTTCATTGATCAGGCGATGATGATCTAAAGCGCACAAATGCATTTTTTTGGAACATGTGACGAATGCTAGGAATTAGAAGCATGATCAATTAAAAGTTGTAAATGTGGGTAATTATCAAGGGAAAAAATTTGTAGTGTAGGAAAAAATAATTTGTCATCAAGAGAAACAATTTATTAAATATAAATGATTTAATGAATTTTATTATTCATAAACATGTATTAAATACTCTGACATAAAAAAATACGTAGACATGAGACAATGTAAACATGTAAATATTATTACTCAATTCATTCATTCATTCTATGCTTATAATCGGATAAAATCAATTTAAAAAATGGTTAGAGCATCTCCAATATATATATTTTTTTCTTTTAAAACTTGCTTTGGGTCACATCCACTATTAAAAAATAGTCCCTCGATGTCACCTCATACTTATGGAACTTATACCATTTCCCTTTTTCTTTTACAATAAAAAAAATGCAACTCAATACCAAAAAATTATACAACTTATAACAACACACACACACATAGTATTTTTATTTTTATTCAATGATATTCTATTATATCATATTTTATTTAAGATATTTTTACAATTTCTATGCTACCTATTTTGTCATAATACTCCCTTACAAACTCTAGCCATCACCAATTTTTTTTTTCTTGATCTATCATATAGGGGTGGTTTAAGGTTTAAATATAAATATATATATATATATATATATATATATTATTTTTATTTCTATTCAATGCTATTCTATTATATTGTATTTTATTTATGATATTTTAACAATTTCTATGCTACCTATTTTGTCATAATACTCCCTTCCAAACTCTAGCTACCATCAATTTCTTTTTCTTGATCTACCGTGTAAGGGTAGTTTAAGGTTTAATTTTGACCCAAAGTCGCTCATCTAAATTGTTTTTCTTTCTCTTTTAGTTAAATAAGTTATTTCTACATATTTTTCAGTCTAATTTTTGTTTGTTTTGTCATTTTGTCATCATTAGCACGATTCTATTTGTTTTTTATTTTCCGTCTTTGTGTTGTGTGTTTTTGATTTACCGTCTTAATGTGGTGTTTACTTAATTGTGGTTGAAATATTAAATTTGATAAAATACATATCTAATACTTTGACATCTTCAACGTTGATAAACTTTTTTCGAACCTATAATATTAATAAATTTTTTTTTGAATATATCTAAAATAATTTAAATTGTGCCAAATAAATTATTTAACAACCCTTCAAAAAAATTACTTGACAAATATTCAAATGAATTTTTTTTTGACAAAATTTTTTAAATGAATACTGTTCCCAAAACAAAACAAAAAATCAAATGAATAACTCTTCAAATAAATATACATTTCAATCTCTTTATAAATTAGGAATGATCCACAAGCATCACATGGACATAATTTTTTTAATTGACTTCAATGATATTTATTGTGCCATTTTTCATAATGAAAGTAAATAATTACGAGTCTTATTAGCAAAACATATAAGGAAAAAAAAGTATTTGATCCATTTCCTATCTCATGAAAATTGTTTGTCAATGACATTAACAAGAATATTTGTGAAATTTTGGAAGGTATGTGTGAGAAATTTATGGATTTCAAATAAATGAAATATTTGTTTTTGGTAAATTAAAATATCTTTTTTTAAGGAAAATATCTTCTTCTTTTTTTTCTGCATCAAAATACATACCAAATACCAATATATATTTAACAAAAAATACCAAAATAACTCAACCATTCTTAGTTTAGACTATGACTGTAATATCTATCCTTAAAGTTTCGATTCAGCATAAAACATCTACAATTTTCTATTTTCAGATCCTACTAAAGATCAAAAGTAAAGAAATTTGAAATAATAGTGGTTGAATAAAAAAATAGCACATCAAGAAATAAAATTAAAGATATAAAAGCACACTAATCTAATTCACCCAAAAATCTTAAGACATTATGTATACGAGTCTTTTCACTTATATTTTTCTCACCATCTAATCTTGCATCCAATATAGAATATAAACTCACATTTGACACATTAACATATCTCTCTAAAGTGTGAGACTCTCCTCATTTATGATTTGCTGACATAGACAAGTAATATCTGATTGGATCACTACATGGTAAAACAAGTGGGTTGATGGTGGTTTCATGGAGTAAGGTTTATGTTCCTTTCTTACAACAAAGGAGAGAAACCAAATTTTAAATAGAAAGAAGATGAAAAAAGAATCTTAAGAAGGAAGAAATGATAAGAAAAAAGGGTGGTGTGCACTATTTGATCACCACATTAGAGTATAAACCACACAAGTGAGGTTGATATCACATATTTGCCCAAAATCTTATGGCATCATGTATATGGGTCATTTTACTTATATGTGTTCAAAATCCACTTTTCCATTCTCTATAGTACTCTAACTCACAATTGACACGTTGACATCTTTTAATCAAGTGTGTGACTCTACGTGTCCGTAATTATGTGACATAGTCAAAAAAATTAAATGGAATCACATGTGCAAAGAGGTTGGTTGGTGTGGTTTCTTGGAGGGAGATTTATGTTCCTTTCTTCCATAAGAAGAGATAAAAGAATTTAGAAGAAAAAAATAAAAGAGTATGAAAAAAGGAAATTTTACATTAGATAAGATAAAGGGAAA
Source organism: Medicago sativa (assembly GCF_051527215.1). Classification (NCBI taxonomy): domain Eukaryota; kingdom Viridiplantae; phylum Streptophyta; class Magnoliopsida; order Fabales; family Fabaceae; genus Medicago; species Medicago sativa. The sequence continues at coordinate 29,973,016 of NC_140750.1, forward strand.
AATAATTATTGTGTGTTATCCGTGGGAGTAGATGGAATAGTGTAAGTTATCGGTAATTTTATGGGTTAGTTATATAAGTTGGAGATTTTTTAGTGATTATTTTACAAAAAAAAAGACTCATTTACAAAATCTTACATAATTGTAAATGTCTAATAAGCATGTATTTTTTCAACTCAACTTAACATTTATGCAATTTCTCATTGTCACATGCACTAAAGACTAAAAGTAAAGGAATTTCAAATAATAAAGGTTGAATGAAAAAATTCGTAGGAAAGAGAATGACATTCAAAAACTAAATTTTAAGATAAAAATCAAACAAATGACATCCAAAAAATAAAAAAAATAAAAACAGTTCATCATAATGTTGTGACTTCTGGTGGATCCTACATTGAATTTGATCATCACATTAGACTAACAGATATCACACTCTACATCTTCACCCTAAACCTTAAGACATTAGGTATATGATTAATATCACTTATATGTTGTTCAACAATTACTCTTGCAGTCAATGCGAAACTTTAACTTAAACTTGACACATTAACATCTATTCTTTAAGTACGAGACTCTCCGCATTTATGATCTACCATCATGAATCAATACCCCTTTCCCACAAAGTTGAATCGGGTTATGATACCACCATCAGACCTTTTAAGGGAGTCAACAATGATGTGAGTGGACTCATTGGACAAAGAGCAACCACGCAAGTGTAAGAAGTTTCGCGCTTATATATTGTTCAACTTTCATTGTTCTACTCAATGTTAGACCGTATCTGACACTTGATAAATCACAACATATACTCACCCTCAAGTATGGAGAAATTCTAGCCCGTGCTTGGCACGGGTCCACATACTAGTTTTATCCATATCTATATATTACAAGCTTGTCAAATATTGTCAATTATCTCTAATGACACGGTAGCAAATGTTTTTTAATTAAACAAAAAAAGAAAAAAAGGAATGGAGGGGGAATAATGTGAATGAAGTAAAGACGTGAAGTGAGAAAAGAAAAACGTGATTGCATTAACGACACTGATAAACGCAGTGATATATGAAAGGGAAGTTGAATACGCAAGTTGGTTTGGAGGGAACAAAAAACAAAAGCTAAAAGCAAAGGAAGCCCTATTTGCCGTGTCCGTTTCGTCTCTCTTTCTCTTTACCGACGTATTCAACACGTGGTCTAAACCAATCTTAATCAATTAGTACAATATTAACCTAATAATCGCCGCAAGATTACTTAAGTAATTCTCCTCCGTTTTAAATTAAGTGTTCATTTTAAACTTTACACGGTTATTAATTGTAATTAGTAGAATAATTAGATAATTTTTTTAAATAAAAGATGCTTATAATATTTTATTAATAATTAAATTTTCAATACAATGAGGTACATAAGAATAAATGGTGGAACTAGCTGATAATGTGGCAGCTGCAACGAGCGCGTAAACGCTGTCGTTTGTCTCCGATTAAACTCGATCTTTGAGTTTGTGAACTTCAAGTTGAAAAGACTTCTACACGCAGAAATAATGAGACCAAATTCAGAAATATTTAGGCGGGGATTGTTGAAGGCATCCACTGTAGAATTTGAATTTAATGCAAAATCGACATTATCAAATCTCATATCACTTAGCCCCTTCAAAGCATGATAGAGACCCAGAACTTTCCCTACAATAAAGTTATGCATAACCGGCAATGGAATAACCTTAGCAAGCACAAAACCCCCCTTCATCGCGGATACACATGCCCAAACCAGTGATATTCCATTCATTCGAAAAAGCGGCATCAATGTTGCACTCGAATCTACCTCGAGAAGGACGCTGCCATGAAGGAGGAAATGCACCAAAAGGACGTTGCTGCTCCAAAGTCACACACAACTGATGTGGTGGGGTGCGCATTTAAGCTGTTCAGAGCGGAGCTGCTACAGTTTGCTACTACAAAAGGAATGTTTGCCATACTCTAATTCTCCACTAGATGAATAGCCCGATCCACAACCTGTGCAACTGTTTCAGACACGCCTTACCAAAACTTTAAGTTTCTATGTTTCCACAAGCTCCACAAAAGGGCAGCAAAACGTTGGCTCTCATTGTGTGAAAGATCCTGCACCAAAGTAAATATAGAATCGGCAGCACAAACGAAATGAGTACAAACACGTTGCACTTTCTCCTAAATCCCAGCCCTAAGCCTCACCTGCAAAGCAAAAAAGCAATCAAAGAAAACACGACGAAGATTCTCGAGAGCTCCGTCCCATATAATGTTACCTTTATTATACTCAACGACTAATGTCACTATATATAAGTACCCTCCCACATTTATAAACAAATACCTACATTTTAGATATATTAAATATTTAATGAAGATCAAATTCACTAAATATTCAACGGATCTAAAAAGTAGTTATTTATTTATAAATGTGATAGGAGAGAATAAATAATATCGTATTACATAAAAAATAATGTTTTTTTTTTTTAAGTGGAGTTTGGACAAAACACAAGAAACATAGGAGACAACTGCAAAGAAAAAAAAAATAAAATAAAAAAAGAAAAAGAGGAGAAGCATCCCTTAGACCAACTTTAAATAAAATCACACACATATTCCTCGTGCTTCAATTTCCCATCCCCAAAAAAGATAAAGACATTAATTTATTCCTCCAATTAAACTTTATACTAATATTAATTAATTTCATTTCATTTTCTTATATATATATAAGCTAACATAAGATTAACCATCCAAAACAACAACACAAAGAATCATTCACACTTTCATTCTTATTACAACGCGTTTTGTTTTCTCTCTCTCTTGAGTCTTGAATATCATCATCTTCAACTATGTCTACCTCATCGGAATATTCAGAAGTTTCCGGCAACAAACCACCGGCGAAGTCACCGGAGAAAACAACTTTCTCTCAAACATGTAGTTTATTGAGTCAATATATTAAGGAAAAGGGTTGCTTCAAAGATCTTTCTCTTGGTATCACATGCAACACAGACCCTTCTGGTACACAACCTTAATTTCTCCGAATTTTTCGTTTTTTGTTTCTGGGTTTTGGTTTTTTTTTTTTTGTTCAACTTTTGAAATTTTTTTGTGGGTGTTATTTATTATTATTTTTTAAAATTTGGTATCTTAATGGTTAATTATTCCTTTCTTCTTAGTTGGTTCATAATTATTAAATTCTAGTACTTAAGAGTAACGGTTAATTTGTGTCTATAGAGTAGACTATCTATATATGTTCATTTATTTTTGTTAATTTTTTTTCCTTTTTTGTAAGGTTGAACTATATTTAAATTTTCAAATATTTGCTATTTTAAATTATTCAATTGTATGTTGTTTATTTTTATTTTGAATCCATGTTGTTTATTTTTTTTTTTTTTGAGACTTTTAAAATTCATAGATCTAATTTCTAGCTCTAATTAATAGATAATTTGTTCATAATTCTAATTGTTATTATATACTAATTAGGTTGTTAAATTTGATAAGATTGTTATCTTGTTGTATAATTTTATTTGTTTTATTAATTTTGTTAATTTTTTTTTTTGTGTAATATTGTTTGTTTTTTCTAAATTTGTTTTTTTTTTTTGTAGGGTCTTCTGAGACTTCTTCTCAATCTGCAACAACCATGAACTTGTTTCCAACCATGGAAAACAATTTGACACAAAAGAACCTTACAACTATGGATTTGCTCACTCCACAAGCTGCTTTGAACAATTCCAAGTACGTTTTCTTCAGTTTGTTCTGATTTCAATTAATTTCATTTCATACCAAATTTGTCTGGAAAAAATAAGAATTTATAAGTGATGACAAATGGCGAGAGCGAGCCCTAGCGGCTAGCGTGACGATATAGCTGTCGCCTTGCCGAAAGGGTCAATTCGTGGAAATAACTTGTAGAGGATTTAGATCCTCTCCCTAGGTGGAACTAGTTAAAAAAATAAATTTGATGGAGAGGATCCCACACCTAGATCCTCTACAGATACGGTATGGTGCTACATCTGTAAGAACGTTATATTTAGAGAGATCAAATTTCACTCGCTAAATGTAACGGTCGCTACAGCTGCAGCACCATACTGCAATTGTAGAGGATAAGTTTTGCACCGAGCCAGCCGCTTAGTAATGACTAATAGCAATTTATAAATGTTGTGCTGATTTAATAATCTTGATATAGTTCGAGATATCAAAACCATTAGTTGATTATTAATTTTTTTTTCTTCGATTAGAGACTAATATATGATGTTGTATGAATGATTTGCAGTGCTATCAAGGGACCTAAAGCTGCACAATTGACAATGTTTTATAACGGTCAAGTTATTGTATTCGATGATTTTCCTGCCGATAAAGCACATGAGCTCATGGCTTTTGCTAACAAAGGAATCTCTCAAAGTCAGAACAATTCTGTGTACACTTACACACAGAGCCAGCCTTCATTTCCTCCTAATTTGGTCAGAACTTCGGTTAACACAACCGCTCCAATCGTTCCTACTGTGAACATCATCCCTAGTACTGGCACCGGCACCGGCTCGATTAATGAACACCTTCAAGTGCCTTCCAGACCTAATCTTTGCGGTAATTTCTTGAAACCATTGACACTTAAAATTCGGATGACACGAAAAATTGGATCATATTTTTCTGATCATGAATTTCCTTTATTTGCAGATCTGCCAATTATGAGGAAAGCCTCGCTTCATCGGTTTCTGGAGAAGAGAAAGGATAGGTAGGCACTCTCGATTAAATTAAAACTTGTAAATGAACTATTTTTTGGTGTATTGTTTATTTTTTACATCTTTTCTAACTTAGCTTGTTGATCAAGTATTTTTGCTGAGATAATAATAATTTGTTTCATTGTTGTGTATTTACAGAATTGCTGCCAATGCACCATATCAAGTTAATAAGCCAGCTGAGTCCATGTCATGGCTTGTGGGTGCAAAATCAACTCAAATTTGATCTCAATTCTCAGCTATAATTTTAATGTAATTTTGAGCATTTTTGTTACAAAGAAAAGAAATGCTACTTAGTCAGATTTATTTTTGCCGGAATTTTTTAGACAAAGTTTCTGGTTATTTTTTCCTTGACTAGATAGCATTATTAATATTATCATTATTTTTCTTGTTTAATGCACATGGTTAAGATGTAATATGTTATGGGTTTTTTGTTGGCCCTTTATTTGTCATACTTTGGCTCCAATGGGCCTTATCATACATAGGTTTTTTAACTATTTTTCAGTAGCTGTTTGTGTAGTAACACCCCTCTGTATTTTTTGCCATTGGTACTGGTACCATTGAATTTTATTCATCTTATATATTTGATGCAATGTTATAAATTCAGATTGATAGTTAATTTGTTCAAAAGTTGTTAATCGTTGGATCTCTTGTTGAACCTGTTCATTGGCTTGAGACTTTGAAGTGTGTTTTTGGCTTTCTGCTCAAAGTATCAAGTTCGATTCTTTTCGGTACCAATTTGGATGGATTAGTTTAGATTCTTTCTTGAATAAAAAAAGTAATCTTTGTGACTATAAGTTTTTTTTTTTTTTTCAAAAATGAAAAAAATATTTTGAGTAGGATTTTGTTTCTAATAGAGAAATTCAAAATCGAATTATATTTTTGTACAAATCTTTTGTTAGTATTCAAGTGCTCTTGGTAATCATCTTCAAACAAACAGAATATTTTTAAAAAATTATAAACATTAATCTCTAAACTATATTTATTTATATTTTTTGGGTCTTGCTAACAAATGTCTTTAGGGCACTAGTTAAGGATTTTAAATTAGAAATAATTTGTATGTTTTATGTAGAAAATGTTATTTTTTTAAGTTTCAATGTGTTGAATGCATCAATTTCAATGCAAAATTTCTTCTTTAAGCTTCTCAACAAGTGCCCGTCTTAAGGGCACTTGTTAGCATTTCCCATAATTTTTTTATCGCAAACTATATTATTTCATTCATCAAAATATGAGAAATACAAGATGAAATATTTGTAAAAAAAAAGGAATATAATCAAAAGACGCAACAATTAACATACAATTTTGACGTCTTTGTTCAACGATGAGCAACAAAATTAGCTTGTCCTATAATTAAACTAGTTTTAAAGCTTGGAAAATGAGAAAAGAGCATTTTACAATCATGAATAATTGTGCCAATGTTTAATTTGTAGTTTTGTCCTATATGTCATTGGTCACTAGCTTGCATTCTAGTTCAATTGACACATTTGACATCCCATTTTACCAAGCCAAGTAATAGCTTCTTTAAGTCCCCGTGTTTTGGCTTCCTAAGTTTGTAGAACTATATAGATTAACAAATTAATAAATTTCCTTCATTCAAACATTTGGGGACTAAAACATATGATTTTTTTATCGAGCACAAAATATTAGAAGTTAGATATGCTATTAAAAATAAGTTTTTTTTTTATTGTATTATTACTAGATTTCACTTCAAACTTCTAAAAATACCTCTACCAAAAGTTACAAACCATTCGGTGATGTTTAACCGTTCTAAAAGTCATAATTTGCTATTTGAGCTATTTGAAACAGCGATTTGTTACATTGGTGACCCATTTAACCACTCTAAAAAGTCGTAGTTATTTGAACTAACACGGTTTGCACAAAAACGGGGATACTTTTTAGACCGGATTCTCGATTATTTGACTTAAAGAGTAGCAAGCGGTTTTTAACTACCGCTCACAGACAAACAATAATTAACTACCGGTTGGGGTACTTTTGAAAGTTTGAGGTGCTTGTGAGCAATTTCCTTTAACTATAGCAATCTGATGATGGAAATGTTTGACATTTGCTCTTTTGGTGAGATAGATTGATCCAAAGCTTACTCAACTTAAAGATTCATTTTATTCGAATAGCGAAAATACTACTCCGTGTCTTTTAAAATCAAATACTAGAGTGCAAAAAGATCACATGATGGAAGAGATGACAACCCAAATATGTTGGTACCTCAAAACTATCATCTATCACTTGCAGCATTCAAAAAATTTATTATACAAAATAGGAAAAAAGAATAAAATTTGGGGTGACTAGGTAAAAATTCAAGACAACCCACAAAGTCTACACAAGCATTTACCTCATAAAAAACATTACCAGAAAAACACATTGAGATAAAACTTTGATAAAGGGAAACAAAGTGCTGAGAATGAAAAGGAAAAGATAAATGATTCTAAACATCAAATCAACATAATCTATACATAGACAAGCCTAACCTATTTCGATTAAAATCCTCCCTAATATAATTGAGAATGTTATCTCACCATGTAAAGTTGGGGATAGAAGTACATAGGCAAGCCTAACCTATTGTCAGCACAAAAATTATCTTCTCTAAACCTTGAAATACATTTGGTTAAGTAAATGTGAACAATTTGACCACATATTGTGAAGATCTAAATGAATATTACTAGGTTTCTTAAAATCTAAGTTAACCGACTATCAATGTCAGCCCTACGATTTTTGGTGCCCAGAACGAAAGAGTAAAGTTGTGTCCCTTCATTTATTCGAATGTCTTTCTACAATTTTTTGTTGCAGAAGATAAATTCATAATCAAGGTTTTCTAAAAATATATTTTTAATATAATTAAACAAAGAGAGTTAAAAAAATATATCTATGTAGTACTCACTACTAAATAAAATTAATATTAATTTTGATGCTCCTAAAAAAATGATGCTTTGGGTTGCTGTCCCTCCCACCCACCCACAAGACCACCCTTGCTAACTATGAATCAGTTTCTAACCAAATATGAGTCTAGTCCTTCTTAGAACGAGTTCAATAACTTGTTATTGAACTCAACGTTAAGAGTAGATGAGTTTTCAATGATGAAAGCAAAACAGCCTAAGAAGTTGGCATGATGATCCCTAGAAAAATTCTTCAGAATCATTAAATCAGACATGGTTAAAGTAATAGATATGTGGTGAAATTGCATTCAATGAGACATTGGAAAATGATAATATTGATGATAGCTTTCCAAAATTACAAGCTCTATCAGGTTATTCAAAATACCACATTTGGAAACAATTCTCCAACAACCATCACAAAGATTCCACTCATATCTTTTATTTACAAGTTAATATTTCTTTATTCAATTAAATAATTATTATTTTTTAATTATCTATACTTTAATATCAAGTTTTGGTATAACATTTTTCTTCCGATTTTTGGCTCGTTTGGATTGAAATTATTTTGAGCTTATGAAAATTAGTTTATGCAAATAAATAAGCTTTTATATTAATTCATTAGTTCTCACTAACAAATAGTGTATCTTCATAAGTTGTTTTTCATAAACTATCTTAACAAACTTATGAATAATAATAAATAAAAGCTTAATTTTTTGCATAAGTTGTTTTACATAAGCTCAATCCAAATGGGGCCTTAATCACCTTTTGATTACACTTTTTTTTTCACCATTCTATTCATCTATACCAATCAAATAACTTAATTTTTTAAATAATCGCATAAAATCTTACGATTTCTATTATTTTTAATGTCTATATAAAGGCATCACAAATCAATAACATACACGCATTCTTAGATATAAGAATACTTCCAGAACAAACAATACTTTGAGGCAATTCTTGTTAAGAGTATAACAATACATAGTCTTTGTGTGAAACTATGATTACGATTTTACGCAAAACTAAATCAAATGAAAAAAGATAGTATTTGAATGGGATATATTATTATTAATCAGTAAACACCAACACTAGAGAACCAAATTTTACAAATTTGTGAAAATGGATAGAGCACATTAGTGCAGTGGCTAGAACATATGCTTCACAATGACTTATTTAGTCCACAAGCCTTCTAAAGAGCTAAATGTGAAAACACTTATTTATCTATTCTCTATAAATAATTGTAAATTTTACAAATCACCACATAGAAATGCATTAATTTTTTATGATCATTCTAGGCTCTCTATGCTAACAAGATAGACTCGAAGCAATCTAGACTATTTAAAAAAAAAAAAATTGCTGAAAAAAATACATAACTTATCGGAGAGGTAAAAATATCAGTCACATAAAAAAGGAGTTTGAATTATGTCCCTTTTGAAATTATGACTGATTCTCAACTTTGTGACGAAATTCATATTTGTTAATCTCAAGTATGTATCGGAATGAATTTGATTGTAAAGAATGAATGTATGTGTTTGCTTTTGAATTATCAAATAAGGAGATAAAGGATCGAGAAAATGACACAGTAGAGTTATCCTAGTTCACCTAACGTGAGATTTTTCAATATGGTGCTTTGAAATACCCTCTCAACTTCTGCATTCTTTTCTCTTTTTTTTTTAGTCTACTTGACCATACAAGTTTTGGACAACCTTTTTAGACTCTTGCAACCACACAATCCATCTTTAAAGCCCTAAAGCTAACAACTAATTACAACATTTGTTTGTGATCTTGATCCAACAATGATCAATTTTTTCTTCTGCAATATGATATTTTTGTGTTCCGATCTTCTTTTAATCTGATTTATGACTTTTTTTCCACAAAAATAGTTGTTGAGATGGTGAAAGATATGTCTTTATTTGAATGATGATCCTATTATAGAGAATGACTCGATCAACAAGCAAGAAACTAGTTGTTTGAATTAACTATTCGTTATTACGTCCTTTCGTGCTTTGACTTGGTGACCAAGTTTCTCTAAAAACTAGTCGTTATGTTCGTTTGTTGCTTCTCATTTTCTGATCCATAAATGTGAACTTCTATCACACCTTTGAGTACACTTCTATCATCATTCTTTTTGGTACTTTCTAGATTTCCCATTTTGAAGTCCACTATGATCTCTATTCTGATCTTCATAATCTCAATCTCATGTGCTTCTGACTTACCATTTTGATCTACCTAATATTACAAATTGAATTTCAATTCTAATCTTAAAATTTGATCTTTGACTTCCTTGATGAGGTTTATTCTGAACTATGAACTAACTCCTTTGAGTAGCATACATCTTAATAATATACAAGCATGGAGACACAAATAGGAAAATTTTCAAACTCAATCCAATGTGGCGAGCTCTCAACCCCCCGAATGTCACATCATCATTAAAAAATAATTTTGGATTTGCCATTTTAAGTATTCACACAATACAAACAATATAATATTATTGTCACACATTTTCCCTCTTCAATTCAAAATTCAAATTTAAAAAATTTTCAAATCATTCTTTCCCTCCTACTTTTTCTCTTATCCCAACAAACATCACTTTCTATATCATTTCTCTCTCATTCACTCTAAACTTCTTTCCTTTTTTTTTCCTCACTTTCTATCTCACACACAAACATAACATAACTCTCTCTTTCTTCCTCATTCACGTTTCTCTCCCCCTCCCTCCATCAAACCCTTTTTCCTCTACCTTCTTTCTTCATTTCCGATCAACTCCGTCCGCCTCACACAAAAATAAAACCACCATAATCTTCCTCTCCACATCCTCTTTAAAACTCACTCATTCATTTATATATCTATCAACTTTACTTAATCGAAGAAACTTTACCGGCGACCACCACACCGGAATTCGTTTCCGCCGTTCCGGAATTACGATCAGAAGGTAAAATTTTAATTTCAAAACCCTAATCCAGATTTATCTAATCCAAATTTCTCTTCTTTTTCGCATTTAGTCTCTGATGTTTTATGAGTTCATTCATTTTTCGTGCAGGTTCTTTCAAGAACAAATCGAGGAAGCAGATTAACCAAGGTGATATTTGAATTTCAAACCTCTAACCCATTTTTTTCTCAGATCCGAAAATAGCCATTTTGGGATGAAATTTGTTTTCATTTATTGTTATTTAAGTATCATTCATCCCTCAAATCATTTATATTGTTTGTTTTTTGGAGAGTTTAAAATTTGGATATGTTGTTTTCATTTAGACCTCCAATATATTGTTTTTGTTCAATTAGATTTTTTTGTTGTTAACATCGTTTTTTTTCCCTCTCCAAATCAGGTGGCCTTTGAGGTGAGCATATGATGAGTTAACAGAGATTCTTATAAAAAAATACAACTCTGGTATAATTTTTATCTTATTAGTAACTTATTGGACATTTGCACATAGATCTTATTAATTTTATGGCACCTAACAGTTATACAACATAAGAGAATTCATGGATTCACCAACTCAAGCTCTTACACATTTTGTACAGCATGAGGTATAAATGTTATATTAAGTTGTTGAATTTGAATATTTGTTTCTTTAATAACATTATAAGAATTGTTATTTAATTATTTAATAAAAGATTGTAAAAATGTTATTGTCATTAAAACTTCAATGATTTCTAAACATAAAGACATGCAATTTTGACTAACTAAATATAAGAATGATATGTTTTATTCAATTTTTAATCTCTGATTTTGTTTGTTGATAGGTTTTATGCATCAAATGAGAGTTCAGATAAATGATATTGGAGAGGCAATCAAAGATCTAGCTGCAATGGAGAAACTACCACCACTCCTATGGATGATCCTGTTAAGGAGGCTAAAAGGATAGTGGAAAACTAAAAGAAGCAGCATCAGAGTAAGTTATTTCGAGAAAGGAAAACTTTCAAAGAATTGTCATCATATATATGCATGCATATATATTGTTTTACTCAATCTTAATTAATGTGTGCTCAATAACGGTGTTAAAGAAAAGCGCACACGACCTTTAATTTTGATGGGTCAGTCTCATGTACATTGATTAAAAATCTATATAAATAAGTATCAAAGCAAACAATTTAGATAAGTACTCTTCAATCAGAACATGTCTCCACTCAAACATATATTATAACCATTATTTAAATAGATTATCTTTAATTAGAATGACTAGTTAGTTCCATTCTAATAACAATAATCAGGTTTAGAAGTAGTAGTGGTTGTTGATGCTCATGATATAAAATGAATGTTAAAATTCCTAGGTCCGGTCCTGCGATGATGGGTCAACTGCATTATGCCGCTAAAGGTCGAGTTACATAAATCGAACTACATAATAATCTATCATATGTTATATTTTTACTTGTTACAACATATTCCCTCCGTCACAATTTTTAAGTCATTTTGAAGAATAAAAATTGCCTCAAATTATAAATTTTTTTAAAATACTAAAGATACATTCAACTTTATTTTTCCTATTATCCCTATTATACCCTTAATTATTATATATTTTTTTCAATTATGTAATTTATCTTTCTCATTTTTTATGTCATAGAACGAAGAAAGTAATTTACAAGTCTTCTCTTACAAAGACTTGGGCAACATAGGTGATTTAAACAAAAAAAATAAAAAATTGAGGTTGTTTAGGTGATTTGATTTTTGAAAGGTTTAGAGGCAATGGAAGTTAAATGTTAAAAACATTTAACTTCCAATATCCCGAAACCTTGTCGAAATCAATTACCAAAAATTATCACTAAGGAACCGTTACCTCATCGAAATATTGAATCCGAACGGTTTGTTTTATGAATGTAAGTATACGAGGGTCTTTGTTATAGGTAAATCTTTCTCTGGATTGTTTCAAAACTTTCGATGTGGGACTGTTTCAAATCTGGATTGTTATAGCCTTATAGGTTACTTGTTCCTCCTAGTACTCAGTTTTTGCATTTCTTCATGTGACTAACTCACAACCTATTACGAATCAATCATTGACTAAGCTTTTGGAAAGAAATCATTGATCATTCATTGGCTAAAAACTTCTTTTCATATGCTTTTTTGTTACTATTATTCAAGAGGTTTCTACTTTTTCATTATCAATTCTCTATTCTTAGCATTATTATCACAAAGGTGGTTCCTTGATGATTTAACATGTGATTTGGACGAAATTGCTCACTTTAATATAGCACTATTTAATTCATTATTGCACTATTTAACAAGTAATAGCACCTATAGTAATGCCTTTCAATTAAATTATTAGTTGTAAAAATTATGTTTTAGTGTAAGTAAAACCTTTATTTGGGATTCATGTAAAGTGGGTATAGTTTTATTTGTTGTCCTTGATCCGTAAGCATTAGTGTAAGTAATATGTTATTTTAGCTCCTTGGAACTTCATATTATTTATATATATAGAAGAAATAATGTGGTGGAGGAGAAAGCATTAAGAGAGTGAGTATATACTTCTTGAAAACGGCTATTGATACCAAATTAATCAGTCACACTGTCCCTAATTTACACATGTCTTGTACTAGCATTTCCACCCGTGCAACGCACGGGCTAGAAAAGATTTATTGTGGCTTAAATCAAATACTTACAGCCTCCCATGCTTTTTGAGGAATATGAAATTTTAGACTTAATTAAATAGAAACTTAAATGAAACACATGTAACTCGATGTTTTAAAGGAATATGAAACTTTGGACATTTAATAGAAATTTAAATCAAATACTTTATAGCATCCTGTGATGCATAAATTGATAAGTAAAAAGTGGCAAAATATTTAGTTAGTTAACCTTATACAATAAGGTAAGATATGACGGTAGACTCATGTTAGTAGAGGAATTAGAAAGTTGTAGAAGTAAAGAATTAATTAACTAATAGAGACCATCTATTATTCATATATTATTTATCATTGATGAAAGAAAGCCATATAATTTCCCTAACTTCCAGTTTCCTCCCTCAGTCATCTAAAACCAAATTGCATGATTTTAAAGGAGTACTCGGCCTATGCTGTATATAACGATGGATAAAAACAAATAGAATTTCTCATGCTACCCAAGACTTGTGGCTAAAGATGGTAGCCTTGATGTCTCCTTTGAGTGTTACAGAGAAATTCCTCTAAAGGAGAAACAGTTGGTTGAGCAGGGATTTGAGTAAGTGCATATGGTGATGGAGTTTCAATGTTGTCAACCATCCTAAAAGAAATATATTACAATATTAAAACTAATGATAACTTAATTAGCAGATAAATTTGTGAATTTAAACAATCCAAGTATAACGAAAAACTACCTATTCATATGGGCAGTAGCTTCTGCACAAATTGGATTGAAAACCACCCTCGTACAACTGATGCAGTTTTGGATGTGTATATTGTCTACAAAATTCATATCTATGACTTAAGATATACAATTAAAAATTAGCCACAAATCATATTCTATTTGTTATAATTTTTGTATAAATTCAAAACTGATTCAATGCACTTTACATAGCTTTGAGAGGATGAAAAATACCTTGGAAGGTTTTCACCTTCACCAACTGAATAGCCTGTTTTATCTTGGTTTTCGGGTGTCAAACATTGATTACGTTTGAACCTTTTAAACCGGTGATATCTTATTTTTTCTTGGGAAGGGAAAAAATAAGCAAAACCCTTGAGAATCGAGGTCCGGGAGTTGTTTTCGCTACGGGAAGGTGTTAGGCACCCATAACGACTATAGTATCCTATAGGAACCGTCTTTAATTTCTACGCGCGCGCTTTATTTTTAAATGCTATTTGAAAATGTTTATTTAAATCTAAAGGTATTCTAAGTGAATAATTGGAGGGAGAAGAATGTTTTTTGGATTTTTATTTTAGTTGAATTGAAGGAATTTTGATTCCTTGCCTACGTACCCGTTTAAGGGATCAAATCCATCGTAGTTCTCTTCCAAAAATGTTTTTGTTTTTGTTGGTTGATTTTAAGTTTGAAAATGGAATTTGAAGAATAAGAGAGAGGCCTTAAAGGCATGAGATTAGGAAATTGTGAGGTGGAATTAGTTATTTGCAAAATGTGGTCCAAGTTTGATTATTTTTCATTGAAGTTTGATTAAGGAAATAAAAGGAAAATTCAATGGGATTTTGATCCCAAGGTTTATTTTGAAAATGGTTTGAGTGAAGTTTATTCATATTTTTTTTGGAAAATGATTTTTCTAAGTATAGATCCTAGACATTCATCTAAGCATACAATCCTAAACATACATCTAAACATGCATATTCTAGCTATATACCTAAAGTGGTGTGTGTGCATGTGTCGGTGCTTGTGTCGGTGTACATCATTAGAGTCCATTGTCCTTTACATCATTGGCCTAGATACATTCTATGGTCTTGCAAGAAATTTAAAGGCATAAAATAAAATGTTACAAAATTCCTAAGTGTTACATTCTAGTTTTTTACATGAATTTTAAAGTGCAAGAAATAAAAGGATGAGAATGTGGGATGGAGGATGAAATGCTCATGGTGTATGAAACATGAAATGAAATGGTTAGTAGCATAAGATGCAATAGGATAAAGAAATAAGGCAAGAAAATATTAGACAAAAGTGGTAAGATCAATAAGAATAAAGTGTTAAAATATACCAAAAGTTCACCATAACCCCTCAATATGTTCATGACTTATAATTCTCTCCTCATGGTATTTTCAAGAGGCTTTATTGCAGCCACAATGTAGTGATTATAGGCACATGTTCAAACCAAGGGTTATGCCATACTTTTAAGCCTATTTTACACTTTATCTTTGCATAGACATATTCACATAACTTGTAAAATAAGAAACTAATCACACATGCTCAAATGCAGCAAGGAACACTCACAATCAGTAACCTAACTTTCACAAAATCACATGGTATGGGTCACAAACACTTATCAAGAAATTGGAACTAGAGTCAAGCACATTTCACAAAATTTTAATACCAAACACCACAAAATTGCAAGAAAACTACCACATTATTTTTGCCAATTTTTAATATGTAGAAATTATTACAGAAAACTACAAAGCTATCAAGAAGCCTATGTGAAAAAAAATTTTTAGGAATTTTTAAAGGACTTTTAGACTTAAAATGTGCAAGAAAATCACTAATTCTAACAAGAATAATAAAAAAGCTACATATATTTTCCTCAGGCCTTAGCACAAAAAAGATATTACAAAAATGTTAAGAAACATATCAAGAACACGTAGAAAATTTTGGGGAATTTTTACAAGATTTTTAAGCAAGCCAGGGGGTGCAAGTATCACAAAGCAGTGTTAGAAATAGCAAGAAAAATGCAAAAACGAAAAAAGCAGGCCAAAAGCCCAGGCCCTAAACAAAAAAAGGAAACTGGACGGGTCAATCCATGGGTCAAACCGGTTCAGTGGCCTATATAAGGTCATGAACCGGTTTTTTCCTCATTTCTACTCCCTCTTTCTCTCTCTAACATTGCAAAGCTCTCTTCTCTCTCTCTAAAACCTCTGCAACCTAACCCTGGCCGGAAACTGGGAAGGACGGCGGAGGAACGGCGGAGGAAGATGAACATTCATCTTCTCCGACGATCTGAAAGAAATTTTTACATGAAAACGTCCGTCTTCCTTCCCTCTTTACGAATCCAAGGTTATTTTGGTGGAAACATGGAGAAAACGAAGTAGATCGGACTTTTATCCTTTGTTTTTTAGGGTTTCGAACTTTTTTCTCAAAATTCTTGGAATTAAACCCTGATCTAACTCGTTTCCTTCGCTGATTACGAATCTGAACTTTGTTTCGTGAAACAAACGGTGAATCCCTGAGATTTTGTGCCCTAGGGTTTCGTTTCAAAACTTTTTGGAATCTTTTCGAAATCCTCTTTGATTCACCGTTTATTTTCGCAATTAAACCTTCGATGATGATTATATGAAGAAACGAGGAGGTTTTATGGACTTACTTGAACTTGATTGGAGATTTGAACTGGATTCTTCGGAGAAACTTGGACTCTGAATCTTCTTTTGATGTTTTGTGGTAAGTTTTACTCCGAAACTGAAAATAAATCAGTTCTTCCTCTTCTTCCTCTTCGCTGGTTCAGATTCCCTTTGATTCTTCTTCTTCTCTTCCCAATCTCTCTGTGATCGCGTGGTTCGTCACTTCGGTGGCGGATTCATGCTTGAATTGCAGAGATTCAAAGTTCAATGATGATGATTCTCGTAAGAGTCACTGAGAACTCTTCGAAACAAACACTTCAATTCCAATTGTTTTTGCTGTCGAATCCTGGATTTTGGTTTTCTGTGATGAAACTCTATGAATTTGTGATGAATTGGTTCGAATTTTGTGAAAAATTGTTGTGATTTGGTGTTTGTTACGGTGGTTCAATTCAGTTACGGTGGTGACTGTGGTGGCCGTAATAGTTTGTTACGACGGAGAGAGTTGGAAGAGAGAGAGAGAGAAAGGTGATTACGTTGTTGATGATGTGTAATCTGATGAATGGTATCTGCTGTGCAATGATGAGTTGGCCCTTATTTATAGGTGCCAAGTGTAATGATTGGACCAATAGGAATAGGACACCTGGATTTGGACCTGAAATGATTCGGCCTGGGGACCTTCCTGCAAATTTTGAAAGTTCATGGACTATTCTTATAAAAAGAAAAAAGGACTGGACTGTAAAAAAAAAAAAAAAACTAATCTGCAGAATGATGAAAAAATAAGGACGAAAAAAAAAAGACAAAGGAAAAAATGACACAAGGACTAAAATGCAAAATTAGAAACTTTAGGACTTAGAAAAAAAAACTAAAAATAAAATTGGAATAAAAAAAATGGTAATTTGACTAAACGTAAAGTGAAACAATTAAAACTGACAAAACGGACTAAAACAGACCAATGGCCTAAATGAGGTACTTTAAAGTAACCTCTCTCTGCCGAAATTTCGTGTGAAATGACCAAAATGCCCCTGGGGCTAAAACAACTGTAAATGACTCAGATGCAAATTTAAAATGGGTTTTTAACAGAGAAATGAGACAACAGTTTATTTAAACCGACTTGAAAGACTCAGAGACAATTTTAAGGGTTTAAACAGAGCTTTAACACATGAAAAGACTAAAATGCCCCTAGGGGCAAAACTGACTCAAAATGACTTCAAATGCAATTTTTGAACTGGATTTTGACATAGAATGAAACAGAGACTTATTCTAACCAAATGAAAAGACTCAAACAAATTTTTAAAAGACTGAAAGAAATTTTGACATAGGGAATGACTAAAATACCCTTACATGTGAATTTTGCAAATAACATTGAAATAGAATGCAGAGAAAGATGCAGTTGATCAGAGACAGTTCAAATAGCTTGTAATGCAAGAAAAGAAGAATTGAACAAGTATTTTTAGGTCCAAAATTAGGGTATAACATAGCCATAACAGTATTAGCAGTATCTCCAGTAGCCAAATATGTGTTTAAATCATCAACATAGGAGCCAAACAAAGTGCATTGAAGCTTGTTCCTGAATTATAAGAATGGTTTAAGCACCATGAAAAGATTAAATATTTATTTGGTGTCAAGAACCATACCCATCCTCTTCAATAGCGAGGACATTCAAATTGGTGCTTGTTCCATTCCTGTCATACGCCCTTTCAGTACCAACACCCGTCAACATCCCAATGACATCTAAAAAAAATTGATCAATAAATAAAGTGAAGTGAAAATAACCAATGAAATTACAAATTGATTCAAAACTGTTTGATGGTATAACTGTTGTATAAATGAACATAAACTCACCAACTAAGTAGTCAAGATCATGAGAACCACCACAAATTTCAACAATTGGAACAAAGGTAAAAGGAGAATGGCCTATTTCCATACCAGCTAAAGGCATACACTTGGATCCAAATTGAAAGTTCAATTTATATGCATGGCGGGTGGTCTTGTAGTTACCCCCATTAGCAGCAACTCCAAGATTTTCAAATGCACAGACTCTCCCTTCAGGAATTTCATGTTGAAACTTATGGATCAAAGTCTTTCGAATAGATGCTTATTTCCCTGCAAGAAATAAGTATATACTGCATTATATATATGTTATTCTTTTTGTTATTTTAGGAATGCTAACTAAGGTCCTTTAGAAATTATGCATTATCAAAGTCTTAACAACATAACAACTAAAGAATGCTAACATAAGGCCTTCATATTTCCGTTGTGGAAAAAAATTAGTATGAAAAACATGTTTTGTTCACAAAGGATCATATTGAAATCATAGTGAAATATTGAACTACTTAAGAACATAAGAACTAAACATGGAAGCAAAAACTGAACATTAAAACTAAAAACTTAAACATATAAATTTAAATATGAAGTAAACATATACACACTAAAAATTTGAAACTAAGTTAGATTGAAACAAAACAAATTAAACATAAATATGAAATGAACATATCCATAAAAATCAGATTGAAGCTAAAAACAGAAGTGATATGAAAGCAAAATATTAGGTTATATTGAAAACCTCAGAATCCATTAGAACCATTTTGATCGAAAAAGGTACAGTTTGGCTATGAAAGTCTGTAACAGTCCATAACCTAATGACTTTAGCTTTTACATGCCATGCTGATTTTGATGATGAAATGTGTGAAATGGGTTCAAAACTTAAAGCCATTGCAGAAAAACTTAATAGAAATTGCAAGAAAAAAGACTAAGTTTGAAAGAAAGAAGATGCAAATGAATCTGCAGTGTGGTTTTTCCAAGGCCAAAATCCCTCTTTATATAGACTTCACTTAAACCATAATTTGCATTATTTAATTGCATAAAACTCAATAGAAATTGTAATTTGAAACTGACCTTGAACAAAGTAGCCAACAATATCCACCATGCATACCATTATTAAAAATTTCATGTTATCCACCTTTTACTACACAGAAAATTAAAACGTCGTTCTAAATCAGTATCAAAACTAACAAAATGCATAAGTGTAATTAAAATAACAATTTTTAGAACAAAAATCCAAAACCCCAATACAGATAATGAAATAAATCATCATTGCATAAGCTAAATTATTAAAAAGAATTGAAAGACCAAATACGAAGACCAATTGAAAGAAAAGAGAATCGCCAACAACAAAAATAAATCTAAAATAGGAAAAAAGTTACCTCATGGTCTTTATCTTGATCTCTCATAAAATGCTTCAAAATCTACCAAAACAAAGAAAAAGAATAATCAAACCACAAAAAAAAGGAACATGTGGCCAATTTCACAAAAAAAAAAAAAAATCAGAACCATGTAAAAATAAAACAAATTCAAGAAAAGAAACAGTAACATGTGGCCAAATTCATGAAGAAGTTGGACATATTTAACTTATATTTTCTCTACAAATTCATACAACTAAAAAGATAAAATCTAACAATGTAAATCAGATCTTAATTCTCTTAGTCTTATCCTTATAAATAGAAGAACTACCAAACTACCAAGCAATTACAATCCATTATCAGTTCAATCCAGAAAATGACACTACTAATATAATTTCTACCAAAACAACAACCAATAAAACAATAGTAACATATAATTTCTACCAAAGGCTATATTGAATCCAACTCATATAAACCCTAATTTTCTATGGGAATTGTCACTAACATAATGAATCTAAGCCAACAGACAATTATTATTACTATTATATAAAGATAGCAATACCTTAGAACCATGTTATTTGAACTCAGCCATAGCATCAAAGTATCCCTAACTCAAACAAAAAAGCCTTTCAATAACAAAACCATAAACAGAAAATAAATACACTTTTAAAAAAATAAAATTCGATTTAGAGAGAGAGAGAGAGAGAGAG
Organism: Medicago sativa; assembly: GCF_051527215.1. Classification (NCBI taxonomy): domain Eukaryota; kingdom Viridiplantae; phylum Streptophyta; class Magnoliopsida; order Fabales; family Fabaceae; genus Medicago; species Medicago sativa. Next base: position 29,993,387 of record NC_140750.1, read on the forward strand.
AGAGAGAGAGAGAGAGACCTGATGTTGTTGTTGCCATCGAGAGAGAGAGTGAGAGAGACAGAGTGATTGTAGCCATGGAGGGATATCGAAAACCGGCAGGAGGAAGAGGGGGTTTGCGGCGAGAGAGAAGATTGGAGGATGGGTTTTGTGAGGATTGGGAGAGAGAAGAGCTATTGAATGATGAGATAGAAGAGTAGAAAGGAATAGATTAATGAGAGAGATGGAATGGTGAGACAGAAAAGAGATTGAATTGAATGAAATTTGAATTTTGAATTTGAATTTGATGAAAGAGAGATTGGGTGGTACAGAGGTGGTGGTTGGTTATGGGGTTTGTCTCATAGCTTGCAAAAGGTGTTTCTTTTGAGCGTCATAACAGGGAAAGCATCCCTTTTATGTTTATTGCATTAAATATTTCTGAAAAAAGCTGGAACAATGATGGGTTAGAGGGTTGGGCTAAGCATAAGTTGGGCCTGATTTCAAATTGGATTTTGTTTGTTTGTTAAAAATAAGTCCGAAAATGACATTTCTTAGAGGGAAATTAACACTTTCAAATTTTTATGATCTAAATTTGAATTTTGATGTCTTTTTTATTGTATAAATTTGAATTTGTTATGGTTTTGTGGTCCCTTTTAATATACATCAAAGTAACCTTTTATTACGGATAAGTTACTTTGTTGTGTTCTTATTACTCTGCAGGTGCACAAAGTTGTTGAATTGAAGAGGAATCACCAAATCACCAAATCATCAAGTGGGAAATTTTATGGTTTAAAGCAAGATGAGTCACATGAGTTTGCAACTAAGTTACTTTGATGTGTTCTTAAAAACACGGTATTAGTCCAGTAATATAGTTACAACAAGTTTATGTATAGATTATGAGTAATTTTTAATTTCAATTTTTAAACCAAATATTTGTTGTTCTTATTCATAATTGTATAATTGATTTTGTGTTTCATGTAAATTTATAAGTCTCTTCTTCAATTATATGACTGAGTTAACTAAATATTGAAAAGATGCAAAATGGATATAAATTCATGGCCCTGGGTAAATAAACAAAAAAAATGTAAAACACCGCACGGGAGACTTACAAAATCTTTCTCTGGACAATGTATTTTCAGTCTTTCACTCTCTTAATAATATACAAACACTCTCTATTTTTCAATGCTAACCTCAAACAAATCAATATTCTTATACATAGGGGCTATAAGTATTTTATGGTAGTTTAAAATTTTATATTCCGTAAACATGGGGCTATAAGTATACGATTTTTTTGTACAAAAAAAATAAGTATACGATTCAAGTCCATAATTTGTTAACGCCACAAGAAATCTTTGTTAGCCCGTGCGTTGCACGGGTGGAAATACTAGTGAATATTACATTCAAGTTAATTAGCATACTTGTTCATGCTTATACATCTTTGACTTGTTCCGTGCCGTGCTCCATTTCCTTGCATGCTAGTGAGTATGGCCTCTTGTTTCATTTTTTTCCAACCACACTACTAAAAGATAAGTTAGAACTTTATCATTTATAAAACCCCTAAAGAAACCAGATTTATAAGACATTATATAATAAATAACCCTAAGTTGTTTTCTTTGACATGACTTTTAAAGTAGTAAGCCTAAAATATAAAAGAATCAATTCATCAATAAATTAAGCAAAAAATTGTTACAAACCCTACAAAAAAACCAAAAATTTAAAAATAAGAACAGAGACAAAACCTAACCTCCAGTTTTCTAGATCTCGAAGATCGGTATCATGAAAGAAATAAAATGTTAGAAAGAAAAACTAAAATAAAAAGAAGGAAAAATCAAAACTTAAAAAATAAACAAAGACAAAACCTAACCTCCAACTGTAAATTGCTTAATAAGCTAGTTAATTATGGGATTATAAAAGAACATTTTTAATGTTCTAATTATCTTTGAGTTTATGTTTTTAATTAAAATCATTTTATTAAAGAAATTAATTTTATGTTAAAATTGAAAAGCTATTTGGATTATCTTTTTTGAAGAGAGAAAGACATAAATACAAGATCAAATTAATTTTTTTCAATTTTTTAGGTACTTAAACGATGCTAATAACCTTTTTGAAACAAACACAAATACACAATAGTTAGACATTGATTATGTAGATGAAATGGTAAACACAACTGAACTTCACACATAATTGTGAGATTCTGAATTCGAATGAAAGTGTCAAACCTAAAGACATTGATAATTGAGTTGTATTACTAGATTTTAATTATGCAATTCTATGGTTATTTGTTTCGGAGCATTTTTATATTTAATTATGCAATTCTATGGTTATTTGTTTCGGAGCATTTTTATATTCCTTTTTGGTGCAATTTCACTTCTTATTTGTACAAAAACTATTTTTTTTTTGTTGATATGTGCATCTAAAGTGATACAGGGGCGTGTGAAAAGTTTCTTCCTAATTTTTTTCTTGGCCACATTAACAAGGTCCAAATAAATGGCCCAAGGCCAAGTGAGAACAAAGGAAACGTTCACTCTTATATATCAACTATAGCAATCAGAGGACGAAAGTTGCTCATTAGGCATCACTACTTGCTTTTAGGCACCCTAAATTAAGGAAAATGACTTCAACGGTAGTTAACAACCGTTCATGCTCTTAAACACCTTAAACTGACAAAAATACCTCTAACAATAATTAACTACCGTTTAAATTGTCTAAGGTAAATAACCTTCGTTACTGGAACGGTAGTTAACTGTCGTTGCCAGATACGGTGGTTAGTTATTAGTTATAGAGAAAAAACGCATTTCAGATAGGAATGCACATGCAAAAGGGTATTCACATACTACTTAGTGCATTTTTACATAACACAAGAAACAAAAGGCATTCAAAGATGAGACAATGTTTCTGATCTAAATTGGACAAGAGCACTCAATATCCATATAAGACAAAATAATAAAGTTGTATGCATGAGATTCGTAGCACTTTAACTATCTACGAGTTGAGAAAACAATACAATGTCAATACAAAGGACACAACAACAACAACAAGAATATAGATTAAACACAATTTCACCAACGTAAAACAACATAATAAAACACACAAGATCAAGAATCAGTCAAACTAATTTCTTCATTTGGTTCCTCCATGCAAGCTTTGATTTCTTCGTAGGTCATGGGCCGAGTCAAACTTTCTCCAACAGTTTGAAAAGATCTAACCAAGGAAGCGTCCAACTTGATCAATCCTTAGAACTATATTGGCCAAATATTAAGCACTCCGTGCTCACATTGTTGTCGCTCCTGAGCTTCATCTGGGTGAACTGGATGCTTACATCTGAGTCGGTCAATGGACATTGATACTCAACACTGTCCACTACCCTCCTCGATAGTTAATTTGGTCCAATTGTTCCTTCAAGCCAGACAGTATGACATTAACTTAGACCCTGAACAAGTTAGGTTTTCCTTTTGTTGTAACAAAATGTGGTTAACATGGTGTTTAAATATATTGGATCACTGTTCATGGTTTTGTGGCGGGGTTGCAAATGAAACAAACAAACCAATTTTATATAAGTTTATATGTGTCGTGCACAACAAAAACTCCCATTGCAACCTGAACTGCACAAAAAAAAAAATTAATTGTTAGTTAACTATCGTTCTTCACAAAGATAGTTAACTACCATTACTAGAGCGGAACCTGCACAATGTGACAAAAACTTGGTTATTGTGTTTTGGCCACTACTTTATACATTCCTTCATTTCATTCATTCAATCATTCATTCATAAAATCAAACACAAACCATCAAGAATGTGTATGCTTATGAACACTTACTTGTTATTTGATTGATTAGTTGCTTGACTTTGAAGAAATTTCATTGATGTCGTTTATGGAAGTTCTGAGGAGGTTTGGTTTATGTTTTTGTGTTTGTGAATAATGTGGGAGTTGTTGTTTCTATTCTAGAATATGACAAGAAGACAACGTTAGTTAACTCCGTTGGGGGTTAAGCAAACGACAATTAACTATTGTAGACAAGCAAACTGTTGTTAACTACTGTTGAAGATATTTTCTTTAGTATAGGATGCTTGAGAGCAAACAATGGATGCCTAAAGAACAATTTTTTTAATGATGAAAATGTTTCGTCAACCATGAGACTGATTGATTCAAAGTATTCAAACTTTAAAAAAAAAATCCTTAAGTTTCTTTTATGTTTCCTCCCTAAAGGTGATAATGTAATTCTGGAACGCAGTAAAGATGTTATACACGATGTCAAGATAGGTAGATGTCAAGAAGGCTGTCAAGACACCGTGATAACACAGATAACAAACAACAAAAGAAAATAAATAATGCAGGAAGTAAAACGACACAAGTTGTTTGTTAACCCAGTTTGGTGCAACTTCACCTACGTCTGGAGGCTACCAAGCCAGGAAGGAAATTCACTATAGCAGTATAAATTCGAAGCATACATAAAAACTATCTCCAGTCTACTAGCTTCTCACTTAATCACTACCCGTGCAATTTCTATCTAAGACTCTCCTAGATATGAGATCCCCCTCTCACTTCCTCTCAATCACAATCAAGTGATCGACTCAACAGTAACGACAGTAATGGAGACACACTCATGGATGGAAAAACCTTTAGGAACACTGGTCACCATACCTTTGGAAATTTAGGAACGCCAACTTAAGTTTATGTTTCAATTACCCCTGAGGGAGTAAGACCCCACACATAAGGATCACCGTGTGACCAGCAAGTGCAACTCAACAAGCGAATTGATGGACCAAAATCATCGAGAGAGTAAGATCCCGCATGTAAGGATCATCGTGCTACCAGAAGGTACAACTTGACAAACCGATTAGGTTAGAATGTCCCGACAGACTCATCACTTAGATAGTCTACTTAAGATAACTGAACGCGATTTGACTGTTATTTAATTCCAACAAATAAATAGGGGGATTCGAAGAATCCTAACCGCTGCTAACATTTCTGCAACCAAAACAGGTAACTTGCTCTTTTGCAAACAGATAAAAATTGCAAATCTCTTAACCCTCTACTATTTTATTTATTATTTTTCCTAAATAAGTAGCGCGAATTGTTTCGACAAAACGACAATCCCTGTGTATACGATACTCTACTTATCACTTTATTACTTGGTAAATGATTTGGTACACTTGCCTAATCTGACCATCAATTTTCAGAGCTTAAGCATTTGTTTTAAAAAACAATTTATATACTTTTTATATAAACTTAACAAAAAAATTAAAACATGTTGGTCTACATGGAAAGCTAGAATAATCGCTAAAGGGGCGCCGGGGGGGGGGGGGGGGGGTGTGAATAGCGTTTTTCAAAATTATCGAAAGTTTAACGAAAACGTGTTTGAAAACTAGTTTGACTAATTAGATTCATGCTTGATATCAATAACAAAAATTAAAGCAATGAACTATACAATAAGCTTTACTATTAAATTGAGAGATTCAATTGCTAAATCTTAATACAATCAACTATCAATAATTCTCAGCACAATTTACAAAACTAGACAATTCTCAAATCAAACCTAAAAGCCATAAATCAAGCTATAACTAATGAACATAAGGTATATGAACTTGATGAATTAAAACTGATTGAATTCAATTGTGATACAGTTAAAGCTTTGATCACATTCAAACCAATTAGCAACAATTAAAGCTTTGATCACATTCAAACCAATTAGCAACAATTATCAGACATTCATATACACAAATTAACACAAACTATAATAGGAAAGGGAAGAGAAAATACACTAGGATTTATAGTGGTTCCCCCTTTCGTCCTCACTTCAGGGTATCTCCACTCTTCTTGATAGAAAACGTCTCTATCAAGGACTTCCACTAAAATTGAAATTTGATTATAATGTTGTGATTACAAGAACTCTTTCAATTACCGTAATTTTCAATTTATATGAAACCACACCCCCCCAATCTTCAAGTATCCCTTGAAATTGGTGATTCTCGAAGTCTTCGAATCCTCAATCACTCATGCAATCATTGAAGCTCTTCACCTCGAACCCTTCTTGCTATGTCTGGTGGTTGGATCCCCTTGAACTTGAGAAGATTAGAAAGAACCCCCAATACCCTTCGAGGTGGAATGAAATTACTCAATTCACTTTGGAACCGTGATTCCCAACCAAGATCTTTGAAAGAAATCTACTTACAATCCCTATAGCACTCTATGACTCAAAGACCACAATGATTCTTTGAAAAAGTGTTTAATCTGAAGAACAAGTGGAGAGAGAGGTTTGGAGACTCTAGAGAGAATATATGCAAATGATTCAGTTATTTGGGAGATGTGAGGATATGACTATATATAGAAGTGAGAGTTAAGTACAAAATTACGGCAAAAAACAACTAAATGAATCAAATCATAAAATGTCTGAATCGATTCAGACAGCTAGAATTAGGTAATCTGGAAAATGAAGATTGATACGAATCAACTTATTTGTGAATCGAATCAAATGAACCCATATGAAGGTTGATACGATTCATGAAACTGTGAATCGATTCAAACAGGCAAAAACCAGGACCATACATAAATAATGATACGAATCAGTACAATTTGATTCGATTCAAATTGATACGATTCATGAAATCATGAATCGATTCAAAATGTGTTAGACATGAGGAATAAGGCCTGGAAGAATGATTGATACGAATCAAACAAATATGAATTGAATCAAACATATAGAGAAAATGTTTTGACACATAAAAAGGAAGATTTCTGCACACAATAAAACACAAGACATCTTGGAACCATAGTTTTAAAAACCGGACCGGCCGGACCGGGAACCGGTGGTATGTCCGGTTTGAGCTTAACAATGGATCGGCCATGCAATAGAACCGATGAAAACCGGTGTGACTCGGCCAAAACTGGTGACTCGGCCGTTGCACATAACTGCCAAATTTAGTTCAAAAAAATTAGAATAACCAGGGAAAGAAGAGAGAAACAGAACACGATTAGCTACCCTCATCTTCCATCCAAGGTGAGAAACTATACAGTTATAATTGATTCAAAGAAAACTTTGATAGGAGGTATAAGTGTATAGATCAGATCTTGGTTATAGATAATAAAAGAAAAGAAATGAGAGAAAAACAAAATGGAAAGAGAGGTTGGGCGGCTACTAAAATGAGAGTGGAAGGGAGGCGCTGCATACTTTCATTTTGGAATAGGAGCGTAATAGGGTTTTCATTATGTGGTGGGCTTTTGGTCTTTTTGATTTAGTGGGCCTTTAGGTTGGTTTTCTTCGAATGTTTCTTTGCATTTAAAAATTATATTTTATACACCTCTTGTAAAAAAAATTAATATACTTCATACATTTCTATTTATCTTTAACGGAGTCATTGGTTCAATCTGATTTAATACATGTATGATTTTTTTTATATAGACCGAGTCGTACAACCGAGTTATCCGATTTAATAAGGTTCTGTCATGCGGTTCAACCAATGACTCAATGGTTCAACCAATGACCCGATAACCTAGTGGTATGGCCGAGTTGATGACCGTCCGGTTTTTAAAACTATGCTTGGAACCACATACATAGTGAGGTAGTGATTGCTAGGTGTTTTAACATGTTTCTAAGGTACAACTAACAATGTAAAAAGATCATCAAATAAACCTAGGTAATAAACATCATCAAAACACAAATCTAAAGCAATAAGCAACTTCAAAACATACTATTTGGTATGTAATATAAGTTTATTTTTATTATTATCTCATTTAAATTAATAAAATTAATTTGAAATATCTAAATATAAATTTTGCACTTCAGATCAACTTTAACTAAAATTATTTTTTCTGAATAATCGTGAGTATTGATTATGCCACCGTGTGGGTGTTTACTTCATATGTACCATTAGTGAACTAAAGATCTTGCAATTGCGTGGGAGTTTGAGGTTGCATGAAGTGCAAAATGGTTGTTGGAATGTTTGGTAGGATAGTGACTTAACTAGTGCCTTAGCCGCTTTCAAGTCTGTTGACATTGTTCCAATTCGTCTTTGAAACCATTGGCATAACTGTCTTCATTCATGTCTTCAGGTTGTTTCCTTGTTTCCTCTCATATTTTTCATGAAACCAACGAGTGCGCAAAAAAGCTTGCTAATCATGGCCATGCTATTTAGGCTCTATGTGCTTGACTTCTTTACCTGTTTTTATTAGGGATGATTTCTTTAGGGATCATTATGGTTTGCCTCTGTATCATTTTCCTTAACATTTTGCTTTCTTTTCTTTTGTTCTCTTTGTTTTCGAGGGCTAGTCCCAACCCTCTCTTGTACATGTTTTCTTATTTTTTTAATAAAATTTATTCTATGAGGCAGGTTGCATAGGATGAGGTTTTTCTTAAGGGTGTCAACCTAGTTGGGATATCTGTGTTTCTCCCGGATGCATTTCCTCCTCTTGATTAAGCCAAAAAAAAAACGAGAATGAGAAGTTTTTATTCCCAAAGAGAATAAAATACAGTAACAATAAATATCCAATTTCCTCTATTATTTTTCCTATTTATATGTTTACATTTACATTTTTAAACTAAATAAGTTTTAGAATAGGTTTCATTTTCCTCTCTCAATCTCGGGTAGCACTTTGGTGCCATTAATGGCACCGTGCCATTAAATCTGGGCCACACAAACACATTGTCATTGCATCTGGGCCACACAACACATCTATCTTGGTGCCATTAATGGCCCAGATTTAATGGCACGGTCCATTAATGGCACCAAAGTGCTACCCATCTAAAGTGTTTAGAATGTGTTTTTTCAATCCTAGAATCTCAACCAAAAACTCTTAACACTCAAACCTTAAATTACTGCCATGTTTCCCCTTTTGTGATTCTTATAAAAATTTGATATTTACCTTTGTTTTTATAGGCAAAATTGACATGATTCAAATCGACCTTTCTACTACATAATATATGACTCGAGTCAACTATCAGAATAACACGATAATCTATCTTTTCATTTCATGATTTGAATCATATTTAACCTGATTCAAATCAACCTCACTACAAACATTACTCTTGATTTGCCTATACAAATTCGATAGATTGCTCATCAAAATGGCTTTGCTTAACACTTTTTTTTGTTTAGAAAAAAAAAACACTGTTTACTAGTTTCATAAACTTGTAATTTAATTTAGTTATATATAACAACTACCACCATTGCATAATCATTAAAATTCACATTGTACTTCTTCTCTTTTACATATAGCTATTACTCCCTCCGTCCCGGTTTAATTGACCTACTTTGGTTTTTCACACAGATTAAGAAAAGTGTATAAATAAAGGAGAAAGTGGAATATATTGTATTGGGAATGATAAAAGTAGTATTATTTAGTGTTATATTGTATTGGGAATTATGAAAGTTGTATTGAAAATTGAAATAGGTCAGTTATTTTGGGACACTTTTTTTTAGAAAATGGGTCAGTTATTCCGGAACTGAGGGAGTATTGTTTTATCACAAGAATATTTACACAATTTTGTTTACTAAAACGATGAACACACAAATCACGTGTGCATGAACACTGATCAATTCAAATATACACCTTTTTTATTTTAATAATATCGTCAAGACAAACAATAAAAAGTTGTAATTAAAAGATGTGAAATGTTAACCGGTGCCCCGTGACACTGGTTAAGGAAGGAAATATAGTAATATTTGTATTGAAAATTGTGTAATCAATGCATTAAAAACATAAAAAATATCTTTTTTTTTTATTTTCAATTTCTTCTTTTGACTTCCTTAACTAGTGTCTCGGGAGTACTAGTTAATCTGACTCTTAAATGATTCATCTCTTCACTTTACTTTACTTTCCACACTCTCTCTCTCTCTCGATCAGCTAGCTAGCAGGGAGCACAATGATTTTAGATTATTTCATCAAAAAGATAGAAGCAGACATGCAATGTGGTAGTGGGGCATATTCGTATATGAATGATAAAAGAGCTTACCAAGTAATAAAGCAACTAGGAGTGGGAAACCACAATAATATATATTATGATTCCTTTTTTATAGACCCTAGCTTCATGATTTTTTATTTTTCTTTATTAGTGGGGTTGGGATATGGTATGGCCACACCAAAACTTTGATTCCTTTGTTATATTTTCACTTCATTTGGTGCTATGAATTTCAAAGTGGTCCATCCTTTTAGTCCCCACTCTAACCCTTCCATTAAACGACGAAATAACACATTTATGAGACAGCTTGATGTTGTGTTCAACAATATGTCCTAAGATAGGTACACTTTTTTTTAATAAATTAATTAATATACTTTTAGATTGAAAGTTTTTATTTAGTGAATTATTTTATAGAATTTCATTTATACACTGTATTGTTGGTAAATAAAAAATTGAGTCCACAATTTATTTTAAAATATCTTGTTTTGTCTTTTATGGATCCGGATCCATTCTCATGGAGCAATGGTGGAGTATTTTTTTTTTATTTCAAAGTATACAAAGTTGCTAAATTTATATACTGTTTTAATCAAACAAATTGATGCACCTCTATACCATTGAAAGTATTTCATCCCTTTTATTTTATTTTATTTATCGAAATGGTAAAATGTATAATTCGGTAGATTATTTTTAAAGAAATATCTCAACAGAATGACATATTACCCTTAAAACATTTTTGGGACAAAATTTAGCCTTGAAATATAGTTCTTGTTAAAAAAATTTACTACTTCTTAGTTATAATTTACCCTTAAAACATTTTTGGGACAAAATTTAGCCTTGAAATATAGTTCTTGTTAAAAAAAAACCTTGAAACTTAGTTAAATGTCAAAACCATTTAGTATCAAGTAAATTAATAATTGCACACCAAAAACAAGAGCTGATTGAACAAATTATCACAAATTAAAATTGGTATTTTTCTTCTTCTTATAGTTTAGAGAAGTTTGTATATAATTAATCGAAAATGTTTTGTGGGGATAAAATTTCTGTAAAAGGTATACCAAACTAACATGATTGATTGATATAAGAAAGCGACGTCCATCGTTATTTTGAATAGCAAAAAATAGGTATATAGAAACTCCATTATTAAGATCATTATAATTTATATGCACTTTTACTTTTTGTACTCATTTTCTTAGCAATTTTTTTATTTATCATTTTTAAGAAAATGGTGTTAGAGATTGTGGGTAGATCAATGAGGTTGTAGTTTAAAGTGTTATAAACATGGGTTGGAGGGACATATTTAAAGTGTCATCTTTGACACGAGAAGGTAGCTTTGTGAAAGTATTTTGGACATAATTTCGTTTTAGTAAAAAAAAAGTATTTGGAAATAATTTTGCCAAAATTTATTTGTTTTTGTTTTTTGCACACAAAGAATTATCACATGTGAAGATTCTTGTGATCGACTTGAAATTCAGGTGCGGTATGGTGGCTTAAATCAAAGAATACAGAATTTGATTATGACTTGAACCAATTGTGGCTAAATCTGTTAAGTTGCTTAGCCTATATTGTTTCTTGATTTGTTTTGGCTCTTTGTATTGTTTTAATGAATGGCATAGTCACATTACATGTAATGTAGCAATTGTTGTTTTCTATTCGAGCATTCAAAAATTTAGATTAAATTGGTTGAGAGAGTGAGATGCTAATTCAAAAAAATTTCATGATATTATGTCGTTAAGGAGGAGGTCTAATGCTCTAATATCGATTAAGTTAATGGTGTTCAAGTTGAAAATGTTAACGGTGTGCGTGGTGCGGTTTTCCAACATTTTCAGATGCATTTTCAGATGCATTTTCAGTCAGTTGTGGTTAATCGATATGGGATTGATGATTTTTCTTTCAAATCGATCACCAAGGGAAATAAAGCAAGCAGTTTGGGAATGTGACAGCTTAAAGACTCTAGGTTCAGATGGAATTAACCTTGGTTTTATTAAAGATGTTTGGGATATCTTAAAAGATGGACGAGTTGTTGTGTTTTTTTGTTGATTTTCACCACAATGGTAAATTAACAAAAGATATTAAAAGTACTCTCATACCTTTGATACCTAAAGTTGAGAGCCCTCAACGGTTGGCTGATTTTCGACCTATTTCTTTGGTGGGATGCTTGTATAAAATTTTATTGAAATTGCTTGCAAATAAGTTAAGGAAAATTATTGGTAATATAATTGTTGGGTCTCAGTCAACTATTGTCAAAAATAGGCAATCCTCGATGGTATTCTTATTGCTAATGAGATTGTGGATGATGCACGTAGTTTGAAGAAAGATTTATTACTTTTTCATGTTGATTTTTAGAAAGCCTGTGATTAGGTGGATTGGTGGTACTTGGAAAATGTGATGGTTAAAATGAATTTTCTGACTTTGTGGTGTAAGTGGATTTTAGAATGTGTGACTACGACAACGACATCAGTACTTGTGAATGACAACCCAACTAAAGAATTTAAGATGCGAAGAGGCCTTCGTCAAGGAGATCATCTCTCTCCATTTCAGTTTTTGTTAGCGGCAGAAGATTTAAATGTCTTTATGTATGCTTTGGTGAAGGCAAGTTTGTTTTCAGCTTATTGTGTGAGGGCTCATATTACTGTAGTTATTTCCAATCTACAATTTGCAAACGATACTTTGTTGGTGGTGGTTAAAAGTTGGGCTAATGTCAGAGCTTTGAAAGCTGTTTTAATTCTGTTTGAAGCCATTTCTGGATTAAAAGTGAATTTTCATAAGAGTATATTGTTTTGTTTTAATGTCTCTGATTTGTGTCTGCATGAGATGCAGCATTGGATATGAACTGCAAACACGTGCGCCTTTTTTTTTGTACTTGGGGGTTTCCTATTGGTGGTGATCCTCGAAAAATTAATGTTTGGTCCTCTCTACTTGATCATATTAAAAGTAGACTGCCGAGGTGGAAGATTAAGAATCTCTCGATAGGGGGTTCCTTTGATTCTTCTTAAGTCTGTTTTGTGCTCTATACCAGTCTATTTTCATTCCTTCTTCATGATTCCCTCAGATACCATCTCTTTCCTTTAATCTATATTTAATTCGTTTTTTTAGGAGGCTTAAGAAGTTTAATTTAGCTTTATTTGGTTAGTGGTGTTGGAGGATGATGGAGTGGTAGAGTTTATGGTATAGGGTGTTGCATACTGAATATAATGAGGAAGGAGGGTGGTTGTGTTTTAGAGAGGTATGGGATCAGTATGGCGGCATAGAGTGAATAAGATTAGAGAGGGAGTTAGATTGGTAGATGGAGGTTGGTTGATCGATAGTATTGGTCGTGAGGTGGGTGATGGCTCATCTACCCTGTTTTGGAGGGATTCTTGGCTCGGTTGATCTTCTTTTAATGTTAGATTTAAAAGGATTTATGAGTTGGTGGAAAATAAATTGGCGACTATATCTAAAATGCATTTTTTAGGTTGGGAAGTGAATGGTGAGACGTTAAAATGGTGGAGGAGATTGTTTGCTTGGGAGATCGAAAAATGTTCGTTTGATTCTTAATATAATTTGGATTGGATATCTATGGTTTGGGTCATTTGGAAAGAGCAAAACATGCGTATTTTTTAGCACAAGGAGATACATATACAATATTTAACTAAACAAATTAAGTTTCAATCTTTTTGGTGGTTAAAATCAAAATATGTTGCTTTTGATTTTGGCTATCATTTTATAAGGCTTGGTCCTATATCTTGTTTAGTTGTTGTAAGTTAGTTGTTTCTTCTCTTTTGTTGCTTTGGTTTTCTTTGTAATGTAACTTTGTTATCTTAATAAGTCTTTTTGGTGCATCTTACGATGAAAGATCTTATTTTTTTTTTTTTGATTGATAATATATTTTATTTTAGCCTTTTAGAAAATTATCATTCCTTTATTAACCTATATATAAAAAAAAAGGTAAATTAATTCAGTGGTCCTTTATATTATTTAATTATAATAGATTGTCTTTTATCATTCTTTTTTCTCATGTGTGTCTCGTGTCGAGAAATTCTTACATGGTCTCTCACCTAACACCTCATATTTAGTCTCAACCAATGAAAATAGGGCACATCATTTAAATTTAATGGAGGTGCACTTTCAGTTGCATATATTGGTAATGGAACCGCTTGAAAAAATGGTTGAACATGATCTAGAGAGACAACAAAAAAAAATTGATTTTTTAATTTTACAGTTTTTTAAATTTAAATGATGTGTCATATTTTCATTGGTTGAGACTAAATATAAGGTGTTAGGTGAGAGATCATGCAAGAATTTCTCGTGTCCTTTATCATTATAAACATGCACAAGTTAATCTCTTTATGTTTTTTTCTTCATTTTTATCAAAAAACTGATGAGGATAATTTTATTTTTACAATTTTTTATGCTGAAAATTATAAAACCAATCATTATTCCATCGAAATTGACATCGAAAAATCGAATCTAAACGTCAAGAGGAGCACAATTCATTGTTTCATACCAACACCACTGAGACAACCATTTCAAAAAACACCGCTGAGACAACCCAAGTGAGGTTGTTTATGCAATAAATTAATTGATTATTCAGATTATCCTTTTTTAATGTGTATGTTTCGTTCAACTGAAAAGAAAAACAACAACAAACAAAATAAACAGTAAAATCAAATTCATAAAATATCTGATTGAACAAGTTCATGTCTTAGACAGAACTCAGGAACAGAACAACCAAAAATCTGTGCAATTGAGATCCCAACTTCATAATTCTCTGCCACAGAAAATTCCCAAATAAAAATTGGAAAAAGAAAGAAAGAAGAAAATTTTATTACTATGTTTCACAAATTCAAAATCTTTGTATTTTTTCCGATCAAAAATTCCTTTTGGTTTCAACCAAAGTATCTTATCTTAATTATGTAAATATATAGCCTTAAGTTATCATATGATATAAATCATATCATATGATAAAATTATTAATCTCTAAAGTGCCATAATCCCAGTTGAAAACATTTGGTCCTTTGTGTATGGAGAACTTGATAACTCCATTGATGATCTACACTTCTCTTTCCTCTCATCCATCATTATTTGCTTTGAACGACACTCATTGCTGCAAAATGCTATCTCCCCTCTACAATCCAAAATTAAAATTACCAATTAGCCATATATCTAAATAAATTCACTAAACAAAAAAATTGATCAAAAAAATTTGACAAAATTTCGTCTCTAAAATTTAATTAGCGACGAAAATTTTGAGACGGGAGATTAAAAATTTGTCTCTAATTTCGTCGCTAAATTTTAGAGACGCGAAAATTTGTGAAGAATTTTAATTTTAGATTTGGGTAGTACCTGTACATGAATATGTCTTTGCCATGAAGATTCTTTTTGCACAAATGACATGAATTGAGAAAATCCAAGGTTGGATATGATGGTTCAGCTTGAGCTAAAGTTTGTGTTGGTGGGGATCTTTTGAAAACACCAACGTTGTTGTTTTTTGAGGTATAACAATCATGTCTCAAAATTCCACTTTCTTCACCGCCATCATAAAAAACCTTAGTGATAGGTTTATTAGATTCATCATGATAAGTCACATAAGTGTAATCTTCTGGACTTCCAACAAGAATCTCATTTGCAAAATTTCCATTTTGTTGTTGATGATTTTGAATTGGAATCGTGATCGGTTCTCCTGATCGATTCGACTTAGGTGTACAAACATGTTTCGGAACAACCTCGTGCCCAAAATCGTTATCGGATTTATCAAGAGCTACCACAATTCCAAGACCAACACCACCAAATTCATAGCTTTTTAATCCTTTTGGTGATTGAATCTTTGAGCTCAATTCAAACGGGCTTCTAGGACTTCCGATTGTGTCGAAAAGCCCGGATGTACTTTCGCCGAAAACTAGTAGTTCTGAAAATTTTCGGATCAAGTGCTGGGATTTCTTTCCCAACATGATGATGATAATTTTTTAGAATTGATGTGGAGAAAATAAAAATGAGAATTGATGTGTATGAATGAATTTGTGAAGGGTTTTATAGAAGCATATAAGTTAGGAGGGTTGTAATATTATTGATGGTTTGGTATTGGAATAAGCCCGCTGTTTCGTTTGGAATTATTCGGGTGATGATTGCTAGAGATATGTCCAACAAATATTATTTTATTTATTTTTTTATGTATTTATTTTGGGAATGATTTAACATAGTACTATTATTTATTGATTTTTGACCTCTCAAAAATAAAGTTTTATTCATTTTTGTTACTGCTTTACACAGGTGCCTATATAAGATTCTTTTTATTAATGTTATTGTATAAAGGGCAACTAAAGTGTGGGCCAGTTTCTTGAAAATGTCACTTTCAATGATTAAGACACCATATAAAAATTATAAACGTTTTATGTATTTTCGGTATTATTTGGTTGCTTTTATGATTTATTTTCTTATCACGATTTTGTTTGTTTTGATTTTTTATCTCAATGTTTTGTGTGTTTTTTATTTATTGTCTTAGTGTAATGTTTATTAATTTAGATTTGAAAAATTGGTTTTTATCTGTGTTTTTTCATTTATCGTCTTAATGTAGTGTTTGTTAGATTTAAATTGAAAGATTGGTTTTCATCAAGTACAAATTCAATCAATAACTTTGTTGTTGTCAACGTTTCAGATCTAAAGACATGAATATTATGTAAATTTGAATATAATCATATTTGTGTGTGTGTGTCTATATATATAAGATAAAAATGTATTTTCGGTATTATTTGGTTGCTTTTATGATTTATTTTCTTATCACGATTTTGTTTGTTTTGATTTTTTATCTCAATGTTTTGTGTGTTTTTTACTTATTGTCTTAGTGTAATGTTTATTAATTTAGATTTGAAAAATTGGTTTTTATCTGTGTTTTTTCATTTATCATCTTAATGTAGTGTTTGTTAGATTTAAATTGAAAGATTGGTTTTCATCAAGTACAAATTCAATCAATAACTTTGTTGTTGTCAACGTTTCAACTCTAAAGACATGAATATTATGTAGATTTGAATATAATCATATTTGTGTGTGTGTGTGTCTATATATATATATATATATATATATATATACTTTTTTATTTTATGCTATTAACATCGATGTTGTGAATTTGTTTGTAGATTCATCATTTTTATTTTTAGCGATTTTTAATTTATATTGTATTTTTTTTAGTTTTTTATTTTTGGTGGTGACCGGGATTTGAACCCCGGACCTTGCATATTTTATGCATTGTCCCTACCTACTGAGCTATGCTCACGGGACTTTTTTTAGTGTTTAATTTGTATTGTATTTATGTACTATATCAATTTGAATAAATAAATATCGTTTATTTTTTAAAAAAATTATGTTATAAAAAGTGTTATTGGCAAACTAAAAGTTCTCTCACATCCTTCAAAAAATAAACAGAAGTTGTTCAACATATGGTTGTCATTTTAATAGTAATTTATTTCTTTTTCCATCAAATTAACTCATGTCTCTGGTGTATTTTTATACGAGGAGTGTAACGCCCCTACTTTATTTTTTTTAATTAATTTAATGAAGTATACTAGGTGAAATTTTGGTTAGAAATATTATTGATGCTGTTTTGTTTGAATATTATGTGATGTAGAGAAAATTTAATTATGGTGAGGATTGAAAAATATTAGGACAGTTTAAATAAAATAAAGCATAAAGTCCGGACACGAAGTGAAGAGTTGGAGGTGTAAGAAATAAGTTTTTAATAAGTGGGGGAGGGAAGAAGTAAAAGAATAGTGGTTATTGGTGGAAAAGGTTGTGGCTAGTGTTGACCCGAATATAAATAGAACTTTAGGAGTTAGAATAGTCAGTCTTAATTTACTGAACGTGAAAAGAGAAGAAGAGAGGAGCAGAGGAAGAGAAACCCTAGTGCGACAAGGTCAAGCAAAACAAACCAGATTTTCAAAGGAATTGAGGTAAGGGGGAGAATCTCTTCATCTCTAGGGTTTATAATTTTATTGTGGGGCTGTAGAAATTATGATTATGAATGTTAAATTAATAGTGATGATATTGTTGATGAAGTAATAATTAGAATTAAGAGAGACGACATAAGGCTATTGAAACAGGAAAGTAAGTCATGTGATAATTAGGGATTGAATAAAAGATTTCCTCTGTTAAGAGTGAATTGTAAAGGGAGCAGTAGTATGTGAGTCTCGTTTGTAGGGTCCCTTGATGCTTAATCATCATGCCAATATATGTACAAGAATGCATTAGATTAAGATTATATATGCACAGTATGAATAATATAGGGCTGTTTCAATCGATTTCATGCATAAAGGCTTGGATATATACATAATTAATTCCCAATTCATTACTGGTAGGATGATGTGGGTTTTACTTTTGCATCTATAGTATGTGGGTATATAAACCAAAAGAAATATAGAGAACAAGGGCGTGAATGAGGGTAATTGTTTGGACTAGTAAACCTAGATGAGTGTAAACTAAATATGTAGGTTTGGCTCCCTCCTATACATATTCTAATTGGTAACTGTTATATTAGCTAGGCTTTTAGGCTTATTGTTTACAGGTCCAGCCTTGTAAATTTGAAATAAAAACACACCAAAATGGTGACCATGATTTACATGAAATATGGAAAAGGAAAAAAAAACAAAGAAAAGAAAGAAAAGAGTGCAATGGCGTTAATTGTTTGGCATTAGTATAGACATCTCAGGTTTATAATTTGGCTTTTAATTCCTTATATTCTAGCCTATTCCATTACATGAATTGATATAATTTTCATGAGCTTGGCATCCATAAAAAAAATGACGTGTAGAAATTAGAAGCAATTAACTATGATAAAAAAAATAAGACCTAGCTACCAAACACATCTAGGTACACTGAACCGCAAAACAGTCCACACATAGTACAGAAAAATAAAAGCAGGTTCGGCACCTACCAAATAACCACAATTGACAGAAAGATTAGAACTAGGCACTTGATATAAAATTATAATTATATTATGGGTTAGGATTAGAATTAAATTAATGTTGTACGAGAGAAAGGGAGACATGATGATATATTTATGTAAAATATACTCCCTCCGTCCCGGAATAACTGACCCATTTTCTAAAAAAAAGTATCCCAAAATAACTGACTCATTTCAATTTTCAATACAACTTTCATCATTCCCAATACAATATAACACTAAATAATACTACTTTTATCATTCCCAATACAATATATTCCACTTTTCCCTTCATTTATACACTTTTCTTAATCTGTGTGAAAAACCAAAGTAGGTCAATTATACCGGGACGGAGGGAGTAATGATTATGAGAGTGATGTATGTAATGATGATGGGAGTGATATATAATGATGATGAGAGTGATGATGACTTGTGTGCTTGTTTTAGAGTCGTACATTTTAGGGGAAGTCTGACATTAATTTGTGTATTATGTGATTATGTGTATATGTGTAATACTTGTCGAATTTAATTCTTTGCGTTCATATAGAGTCTAGAGCATAAATCTTGCATATGTGGGAGAAAAGTCCAGTAACATACTTCTGGCAATTATGTGGGAGAAAAGTCCAGTAACATACTTCTGGCAAAATGATGAGTAGGTGTGGTACCACGTTCATATAGGTCGTTAGGAGAGTCCATATGCATCATATGTGATGATGTTTATGCTTGTGATTGTAAATGTGGAAATGGTCTGATGTTGTGATTTGTGAAGAGAAGAGAATTGTACTTAATAACTATTGAAAATTGATGAGATAGTAGAGATTGTATTCTCATGATATTTATTTAAAATGCGTGATTTCCCTATTATTATGTTATGGAAGGATTTCTCACCCCTTATTTTGTTGTGTTTGTTCCCTTTATGGTGATTGTACCGTGAGTACAGACACTCAGGTCGACGAGGAGTAGCTTTGGGACGTTTAGAAGGTGGCGAAGAGAGATGCTCTATGCATCAATTTTTTTCAGTAGTTGAAATAAAAATGTAGACGCTACGTGCTCTGATTCCTGTAACACTAGGGTTGGGGAAAAACGATTAAATATTTTGATTTGCAAACTTTGAATTGTTTATGAGAACCTTGTTTATTTCTAATTATGAATGTCGGCACAAGTAAGAGATTATTATTATGAATTACTTTAATAATTTATTCTACGATGTGAAATTTATTGTAGAAGAGACGTTTTGTATGTTAATTAGTGCCAAAAGGTTTGATTCATGTAGCACCCTTGGTGATAAATATATTATTATTACTATTATTATTGCTTATAATTTTTACGGGAGATATGGTGTTACAAGGAGTGTTATTTGAACAACCAATTTGGTGACAACTTATTTGACAACCATATTTTACAAAGAAAAAAGTGGTATTGGCACGGAAACCATAGCAATAAAGAGATAAAGTAAAAGATAATGTGAGTAATGTGAGTATGAGAGAGAAAGTTGTTGCAAAAGTTGTCACTAAATGGATGTTCAAATATCATTTCTCTTTTTATAAGGTAGTATGTAAGTTATCAATTATTTATTATTCAAATACAATTGGATAGATAGACACATACTTTATACGGTAGAAAGTGGAGCAGTTCAATTTTTAAATAAAAATATTCTACCATGACTAATACTTTTTATTTATTATAATTGCAATTAAAATTATCTGATTTATATTTATTAATTATTTTGTGAATGATTTAACATATTATTTATTGATTTTTATTATTGTTTTCACAGATGCCTAAGTGGTAATTATAATAAGATTTTATTGATATTATCAAAAGATAGGGTGCAAAATCGCACAATTAGCAAAAGATAGGGTGGAAAAGTGCAATTAAGCCTAAATTCTTTTTCTTATTTTTTAACTATTAAGTTTCCAAACCAATCAAAATTAGAATAAAAAAGTTCAAATTTGGAAGAAAAAAATATATGAAATATGAAAGGTAAAATATTGAGTAAAGGACAAAACTTTAATTAAATTCTTTTTCTTATTTCTTAACTATTAAGTTTCCAAACCTATAAAAAAAATTATAAAGTATTAAGTTTCCAAACCTATAAAAAAAATTATAAAGTTTCAAAATCAAATAAGAATATAAATTTATTAAAGGTAAAAAATATTAAGAGAAGAACAAAACTTGAATAAAATTATTTTTCTTAATTATTAACTTTTTTTTTTTTGACAAAACTTAATTCTTAACTATTAAGTTTCCAAATACAAATATGAGATGTTCTTCTTCCACCATGTCAACTATTGTCTGTAATCACCCTACTCCTGAGGTCATCCTATCTCTTGATGACCATTGTAGGGGCGTTTCATCTTCCTTCTTAGGAGTTTGGTGCTTTGTTTTTTGGGCTTTGCCTCGTTTTGTGCAAACAAATCTATAAAATAAGGGTCATGTTAACTTGTGCCCTAATGGCACATGTTAAGGAACCCAAAAAGAGCAATTTTGCATTGGAAAACATAGTATTTTAACTTTTAAGAAGTTGACTGCACGACTTTTGATACGTATATTTCTATGATGAGTTCCTTAACATGTGCCCTTGATGGCACAAGTTAACATTGACCATAAAATAATAACCATAAAATTTCTAAATCAATATAAGAATATAAACATACTTCGTCGTCCCTAATTTTAATTTATAAGCATCTTTGAGGAATAAAATTGTCCTTAAATATAAGTTTTTTTTTTTTTTTTTTATAATTATTAGATACATTTTTTCAACATAACCTTTACTAATATAAATAATTTGTATTTAAATATAAAATATCAATATTGAATATATCTGATCTAACCTGATCAAATGAATGGTGTCCGATGCGACAGTTTTGAATTGTAAGCTCTGGAATGGCGATTGTTGTATGTGTACCTGCAAACACTCTGACGCTCAAGTCAGTAGAAAGCAAAGAATGGGGGTTTGGGGTTTAAGTGAATCATACATTTGGAGACTGTGAAAAGTCCCCTTATATAGTGAGGAGGTGCATGAGCCGTTGTTAGTGGCACACTTTGGTGCTCAACGGTTACAAATTTGTAGGAATCGTAACCGTCGAGCAAATTTTTAGGTTAAGTCGGGTGACATTACAATTCAGTTTGAATTAGTCACCCGGATTGCTGTGAGCGCCACTCTCGCGGGGAGGGGCAGTGAGATAAGTTGATGGCCTAATGTTGTGTTGGGCTTATTTTTATTGGGCTGATGTTTACGATGTGCCTAGCCATTTTATCAATCCAAAATAGTAGCCCCCCATGTCGTTGCTCTTGGATAAGAGTGATGACTTTGAGCGAAAAAGTTTATGCGACGACAAACCTTGTGATCGCAAAAAAAGGGGTGTGAGGTCGTGTTGAACATAATTCTGGCATGATACTTGTAGGTTAGAGAAGTTGAGTATCTTTACAAAACTATGTTCACATGGGACCGATGGCCTTGATATGCTCGCAAGAAATCTTTGTTTTGGAAAAATGACCTTGCTCGCGATAAGGCTTCCAGCAAACTCTCGGTAATGAATTACCCTTATGATTGCTAAATTTTGTTATCCGCCATTTATGCGACTGTTTGACAACCTTAAACTTGAGGTGACATGACCTGTGGTAACTGGGTGCTACGTGTAAAGGCTAGTAAGACACTTGATTTCATATGCCATTGAGTGGTTACGTCAGCGTTGTTTTTCAAGGCTTAATCACAGCAGTTGGACCAATCGTGGAATTTGGATAGAAAATTGCTTTTTTGACATGAAATACTTCCTATTGACACAGATAATTTACGTAATTGCCCCCAGCGGTAGTTAACTACCGTTGGGGAAACCGCCGGCAGTTAACTGCCACTGGCCCCCAGTGGTTGTTAACTGCCGCTGTAATGGATTCCCCCCAAAACCAGAAAATCCCTACCTCCTATTCACTTATCAGCTTCTTTCTCACCATTACCAAACTCAAAAAAAATCCCATTTCAAAAATGTTGTGTCAAAATCTTGGTTCCAAATCATTGCTGATCGATTGCTAGGACGTTTCTACACACAACATGCATCAAAGAACAGGTATTTCAACGTTAAAATCCATTACATTTGATTGATTTTTCTGGTTTTTTTTGTACTGTCACACGTTGTAGCGGCAGTTAACTACCGCTGGGTGTGAGCGGCTGTTAACTGCCGCTGGTAACTTAGAATTTTTTCCAAATTTTCAAATGGCAGTAGCTACTGCCAAATTTTTTTTTTCCACAAATTTTTTTTTCTTTTGTTTTTTTTGTTTGTTTATGTTATTATATGATATTAGATACATGTTTATTAATTAGTTTAGTAATTGTATGTTGTTTATTTATAGATAATATTGAGAATACGGGTGATGATCCGGGAGATCGAAAACCTAGAGTTGTCGGTTCCATTAAGGTTGAAGCTCCCGCTAAGGTCGAAGTTTCCGTTAAAGTTGAGGCTTCAAGCGTCAATTCCAATGTGTGGAAACTTTGTGAGAACGAAGTGGACACGGCTCATTTCTTTTCAAACCGAGATACATGGAAAGATAAAAACGAATTGCTCGGTTGGGTCCGTCGACAAGCAAATAGGGCTGGATTTACGATTATCATTAGAAGATCTTGTGAAGGTAGAAATGCTATGTTGGAGTTGGTTTGTGAACGGAGCGACGAGCACAAAGTACCGAAGACAAAAGTGAAGCATGAAGGAACGGGATCAAGAAAATGTGGGTGTTTGTTCAAGGTGCGTGGATATGTCGTTAGGGAAGACAATGCTTGGAAATTGGCTATTCTTAATGGCGTTCACAACCATGAGATGGTGCCGTATGTAGCAGGGCACCTTCTTGCCGGAAGATTAACGGAGGACGACAAGAAGATTGTACATGACTTGACCGATTCTTTAGTGAAACCAAAAAATATTTTGACAAATTTGAAGAAGAAAAGGAAAGAGTCCATGACAAATATCAAGCAAGTCTACAATGAACGTCATAAATTCAAAAAGGCAAAAAGGGGTGACTTGACGGAGATGTAATATCTAATCACAAAGTTGGAAGAGAATGGATATGTTTATTACGTAAGAGAAAAAAAGGAAAGTCAAACCGTTCAAGACATATTTTGGACTCATCCAAAATCGGTAAAGTTGTTTAACAATTTTCCTACTATTTTGATAATGGATTCCACGTACAAAACCAACTTGTATAGGATGCCATTGTTTGAAATAGTTGGAGTCACCTCAACCTATTTGACATATTCGGTTGGTTTTGCATTTATGACGTCGGAGAAGGAGGATAACTTTACTTGGGCTTTGCAAATGTTGCTTAAACATCTTGGACCAAATAGTGATATGCCTAAGGTGGTAGTGACCGATAGGGACACGGGTATGATGAATGCCGTAACAAATGTTCTCCCCGGTAGTAGTGCAATACTTTGTTATTTCCATGTTCGCAAAAATGTTAGATCAAGAATCATCACCGATTGCAAAGTTAAACAAAATGTTGTTGTGGTGGATGGGCAAAAGAAGATTGTCGATGAGGAGATGCATAGTGAGTTGGTTGATACCATATTTGATGCATGGGAAAAATTGGTCGAATCTCCTACTCAAGAGTTATATGCGGGTAATCTAGTGGAATTCCAAGATGCTTGTAAGGATCATCCAAAGTTTCTTCACTATGTTCAAGAAACCATATTGAACCCTTTTAAGGACAAACTAGTGAGGGCATGGATGGATCTTGTGTTACATCTTGGGTGTAGGACCACGAATAGAGTTGAAGGAGCTCATGGTGTGGTGAAGGAATATTTGTCCACCTCTAAGGGTGATTTGGGTACTTGTTGGCAAAAAATAGATAAGATGTTGGCAAACCAATTTGGGGAGATACAATCATCGTTTGGTAGGAGCGTTACAATATTGGAAAATCGATACAAAGATGTCACTTTGTACTCCGGGTTGGGGGGTCACTTGTCTAGACAAGCCATGAACTTTATTTTTGTGGAAGAAAAGCGTGCTAGGAAAACCTTGTGCATCGAGAAGAAAACTTGTGGTTGTGTTCAAAGGACGTCGTATGGCCTACCTTGCGCATGCTTCATTGCTATGAAAATATGTCACAACAAGCCCATTCGATTGGATGAGATAACACCCGCATTGGCATAAGTTGTATATGGGTGAAGAAGAAAGTAATGAAGATTTGTTTTCGATCGCGGAGGAGTGGCGTGCTATCCAAGAACGTCTCCAAAGAGTTCCGTTCCAAATGAAACTAGAAATCAAAGAGGGTTTGCGGTTGTTAGCGTTTCCGGAGACCACATTGTTGTCACCACCTCCAAGAAAGGTGGCAACCAAATGAGCTCCCAAAAAAATCAAAACCACACATAGTAGGATCCCATCTTCGTGGGAGACTATTGATTCTCAACATCCAGAAAGTTAATCTTCACCACATAAAAAATCTTCACAACCTAAAAGAAAAGGTGCTCGCATTGGCATTTCTCCAGTTCCGGTTCCTAAGCCTAGCTTGGTTTCAAGAAATTATGATCCATCGAATCCTATGTATTACATGCCAAAATTCATGAGACCATACATTGAGAGAATTGTGGATGTTATTGGTGATGGACATTGTGGGTTTAGGGCTATAGCAGAAGTCGTGGGTTTGACGGAAGAAAGTCATGTTATGGTGCGGAGTGCAGTTATTCAAGAGTTGAAAGAGCATAGGAGCAAATACATCGAGATATATGATAGGATAAACCGCAAGTGCATGGTCTATCGAAGTAGTAATAAAAGAGAGTATCGTCCAATAGGGAGTTGTTCAATTCAATTAACTTTTAGAGAATGATTAGAGGAGAGTTCAGTTGAAAAGGTTTGATTTTTAATGAAAGAAAATAATAATAAAAAGAGCCTTGGGATTATTGGTTCATCATAATGATGAATCCTTCACAAGCAAACCCTAAACTTCTAATTTCATAGTTGGTTTACTTTCTAAAGACAAGTTTCTCTTTAGCGTATCAAAGCTTCTCTCGAAGTCAGTGAGTGTGTTCCTCTAACAATCAAGCCTATTCTCATGGTTGATTGTTATTAGAATCCTTGAAGAACGAAACTTTATATGTCTCAACGTTTGCTAGACTATTCTCATGTTTCGCAACCCTTGTCTAATTTCACTTGTTCCAATATCAAAGCTCCGCGTTCGCTTTATGAATTGATATTTGAGATGATGAATTAACAATTACAAAACCCTCCGTGTTCGCTTCCTAGATCGGTAATTGTTAATTCATTTTAAAAACAGTGAAATTAGATTAGAAAGTAAACTTATATAAAATTAGGGTTTATGGTTTAGTTTGATTTGGATTACGTCATTAGACTTATCCAACAATCCCAAGACAAGAGAAGTCTATTCACTCATGCTCATTGTAGACATAGAGAAGAAGAGAGAAATCATAAAGTAAATAACAAGAAAGTAAAGAAATAAAAGAAGAACTTTATTGAGAAAGACAATTGTCACTTATTGAATTCTAAGAAATAAAGATGATCTGTTTGTGATGGCTAGCTACTCTATTTATAGGATACATTTGACTTAAAATCTAAGCAATTACATCAATAGAATGTTCCACAAGCAACTACGGGCATTTTGGTCAAAACCAGAATAGAGTAGCTTAAATCCTAAGCAAAAGTAGCAAAAGGTTGTCCTGGGAGGTGGCACGGCCGTGCCAACCTTAGCACGGGCCGTGCCAAGCTTCTGACTTGGGGGAGACATATTTTTGTCTCCGAATCTTCGTATTTTTGCTCCGAATCAGCTCCAGACCCCTTTCTTTTGCTCCAAGACTCAATCCATCAAATATTTATTCCTGAAATATAATAATATGCAATTGAAGTAAAATACTTTAAAAAGGAAATAATATGAAAATAAAATAAACTTAAATCTAATTAAAACAAAACCAAATATTATACTAAAACTAGCTAATTATTGACTCATCAAACTCCCCCACACTTGAAACTTTGCTTTTCCTCAAGCAAAAGGCATATACATAGTAGCAACAAAAAGATTAACATATGGCAATGCAATTGAAAACTCATGTCTCTCTTAAGGTTTTATTTCAATGTACACTAGTCACAACTTCAAGTATTCCTTGTGAAGCTATTCAACCCAACATCAAGTCTCAAGTGAGTGTGTGTGTGCAGTCCAACCCTTTTCTTGCTCCTGTATAAGACATATATTATGAGGAACAGGTTCTAACCTTAACACTAAAGTGACCGAGAAAAGTCCTTTCTTCATTTCATATAAGAGAGATGGGAATTTAGTTGGAATTAAATTGACAATTTAAGCACTTGGGGGCTTGCAGATTGCTTAGGGGCTACCATTTTCTCATAGGAAGTACGCGGGGGGGGGGGGGGGGGTATCCTTTCCTCCTAGATTCCATGATCACCCTAAGTAGTGCTGCAATTTTTAATCATCTCCACGTAGGAAGTCAGTGAGGGGGTGTCCTTTCCTCCATGCTTTGATGAATTATTTCCTCTTTTGAGGGATTTAGAACTTAAGTTCGATTGGAGAGTCATCACCACATTTAGGAAGTCAGCGAGGGGGTGTCCTTTCCTCCACATGTTGGTGCCATTCTCCAGCCCCATTTTGGTTTAACACATTATAACAATATAACACATTATTTCCGACACAAACTTATACTACTTTTACTCTGAATACTTTTAAGGGTCCAAGTTACCATTAAAGTTAGAACGCGTTCCTTAAAATACCTACTCACACACTTACTCATAGATTGCAACTGAGTGCTTTTCTCATTGGAGAATTTTTCACAATAAAACATGATGTGGGTATAGCAAGAACACTAAAAACACAAGAGATCACTTTCATGTACAAGAAACAACCTTTTAAGAAGAGATAGCAAAAAATTTTATGCCATAATTTCCAATAAAAACAAGCTACTTAATCATGCCTTTCGCAATAAAAACAAAACAAAAGAATAAAGTTCAAGGGAGTTTGAAACACTACGACTCTAGACACTTTATTAGGCTCCCCCCACACTTAGGAGAAGCATTATCCTCAATGATTCAAAATAAAAGAAAAGAGAAGAAGGAGAAGAAGAAGAAGAAGAAGGAGAAGAAAAATAGTAGGAGAAAGAGAGAAGAGATAAGAAAAAAGAGGAAGAGGAAAGCTCACAATTTATCATTGAGGTCCATAAGGAGGACCTTGGAGATGAAAGTGTTGCATCATCCTCCGGAGCATCTCATTGTTCTCTTCAGTCATGCGGTTGCCCCTTTGGACATGATTTCTTAGCCCCGATAATTCAACACCTTGCCTTTGTTGCTCGGTGCTTATCCTCTCAACCTCAGTTTGCATCCATGCCCATCTTTCATTGTTATTAAGCTCATCGGCTTCTTGGTCATGGTACTCTCCATCATGGTGCAAGTTAGCACCTTCTTCCGCATCATGGTGCAAGTGAGCACCTTCTCCCTCATCTAGATTTTGCTCTTCATGTACCTGGTCATCATCAACATACAACAAATTTGCTTCCACCTCGGTGTTAGTCCGAGATGGGTTAGGAAGTAGTAACAAAACAGGCACATTGAGTATGAATGCATATTTCATAGGTGGACGGTGCTTAATGAAGTTCATAGAGATTAGTGTCTCTATGTTAAGCCTATTGTTGCCCTCAATTGGATTTATCCCCTCATCTTCACCCACTCCAAATTGCCTAGCTATGTATGTGATAATGCCACCCACCACTATCTCTCCCTTACCGGCAGACCTATTACCTACATCGGCAAGATAATCAAGCAAGTAGAAACAAGTGTTCACAGGGTGGTTATATAGTGATGACATTCTGTCATTACGTAATATTAGGGACTTATTGTGACATTTTGATAGAGTTCTCATGCAATTTATACTGTTCTGGAGTGCAAAAAGCTTAAAATTTGAAGTCTGTTCGAAGGAAATCGCGCCACGCCAATTTCAAGCCGTGCTGCGATTTTTGAAGCAAAAATACACACTTCCTGTAAAGGGGAAATCGCGGCACGCCAATTAACAAGGCGCGGCGCGATTTTGATGGGTCAGGCCCATGACTTCTATAAATACTGCACTCAATCTGAAGAACAGGGGTTACGATTTTGGAGAACGAAAGTGCGATTTTAACACCCAGAAGGCTGCAGCGGAGAGGATTTCATCATCTCTAACCCAGTTTATGTATGTTTTAATTCTTTCATTGATTATGCTATTTGTAAACTCAATTATGAGTAGCTAAATCTCTTAGAGATTAGGTCGGAGATGAACCTATGTAACCCTAATTGATCATATGTTGCTGTGAAACTCTATTACTTATTAATGATATTCTAGTTTTCATTCAATTCAATTGTTCCTACTGCTTTTTATATCCTGATCAAATATAAACATGATTTTGTGAGATCGAATGACTACTGACCATAGCTTTCGACTTAGACCTAATTGAATTGTTCTAATAAACATGGTTAGTCTAGGAATGGATAATCGTTTGTTAGTGATATTAGGTTAACGTGCTTAAACCTTTGATGATTATTAGACCACCTAAGGAATTAGGGGCTGTAGTTTAAAAAGAGGGTCCTAACTCAAGGGATTGATTAGGGCTAATTTGTTAACTATCGTGAAACTAGAGAATCATTAGTAATAATAGGTGCAGTAACCAATTAGGGGAAACATAGAGGATTCGAAGACCTGATCTCATCTCTCTCCTATTTTCTTAATCAAATCTTTACTATTTTATTTGATTTCTTAAAATCAAACCAAATCTACTGCCTAGTGGCAAAACAAAATAAACTTTTATACATCCTACTTTTATAACGAAATTGAATTATTGAAGTTAAAAACAGTCCTCGTGGGATCGATATTTTTACTACTTCGATAGTATTTGGTGCACTTGCCAGACGTCTATCAAGTTTTTGGCGCCGTTGCCGGGGACTGTTGATTTATTTCAACAAGGCAATTACGTTATAATTTAGGATTTCTGTCATTTATATTTTTGTATATATATATTAAAAAAAATATTATGCTCTTTGTTTTCTTCTCATTGTACTGTGCTACTGAAAAGTTTATCCAAGTTTTGCAGCTATGATAGACAGGGTACTCCTCTATGACACAGAAGAGATTGCTAAGTTGCAGTATGAAAAATATATGCTATCTTTTAAGATCAAAATTTTGGACAACAAAATCTCGAGTTGTGGTCATTATGAGGCGAATCAACCAGGTAGTGATGGTGAAGGGAAGAAAGAGGTGATCAACATCGATTACAATACTCAACTTCAGAATATTTTAGATGATTTCTTGGTGTCAAATCAAGTTTCATTTGAGAAGTTTGATGTTCAGTGTGGTGATCTTGTTGAGAAAGCACATGAGTCTCAGAGGAAGATGGTTCAGATGGAGATTGAGTGTCACAAGGTTGTGGTGGAAGAAAATCCAAAAGTGAGGAGTGCTGACATTTTCCCGAAGTCTGAACAAACAGGGGTTAAGGAAATCACTCGTGTGCAGATGGTTGCTTGTCCTTCTCTAAGGTGGGAGAGCTTATATTCCAAAGGTTTAACTGTGAGTGCATGGGAACATCTACTTCTTTGTTACAAATTCATGGAATTCCTACCAAACAAGAGGAAGAAGAAGGATGATGTGTTCTTTCTGACATATTTGCCACCCTAATAGTGGTTGAAGCGTCAAGCTCAATGACGTAAAAGAAAGCGCTTGGTGGGAGGCAACCCACTATTTATTTTTCAGGTATGATTTTATTGCTTTCAAAAACAAAAACACAAAAATATTTTTCTTTTCTTTTCTATACGAGGCAGGAAAGTTTAAAAATTTGTTCAAGTGTACCTCATGCCAATAAAATCATGCAAGGTACTGATGTCTTGCATGATTCTCTCCTCAAAAGTTTTTCAAAAATTCATTGACCTCAGGCACTTTTCAAGAAAACCAAATTTTTGGCCTGAGGAAGCTCCCTGTTTGATCAAAATCGCGCCGCGCCTTATATATGGAGTGCCGCGATTTTGCCCAAACAGCCCTATAAAAACCTCACTGTTCATCATCATTTTCATTCCATTCTTCCTACCTTTCTCTACCAAAACTTCCCTAAACTTCCATTCACGAATTTTTCTCATCTTCATCTCCTTTTTCACTTCCTAAACATCATCTACCCACAATCCTATCATCAATTCATCAATCCAAACCACCACCATTCCCAACTTTCCCAAACTTCACAAAACTTCCCTTTCACCATCTTCCTAAACCACAAATGGCCTCCAACCAAAGAAACACCCGCTCGAAGAAAACCACCAACCCCAAACCATCCACAAGCAAATCCAAACGCCCTCGTGCCGCATCCGAACCACCCGAAAACGCCATCCATTTCATCAATGACCAAGCCCAAGAGTTCCATCAATCTATGAAGAGTTTCGAAGTTATGGGGGAGAGGAAGTTTGAATTCACAAAGCTTGTGAAATATCCTTTCTTTGAGTCTGAAATACGAAGGAGAGGATGGACAAGATTGAATGAAATGATCGACGAGGCAAACAACAAAACGGTGATCGTCGAATTCTTTGCAAATGCAAGGGTGTCCGATACACCCTTTCAATCTTTTGTTCGAGGAAAGTACATTGACTTCAGCCCGGATGCTCTCAACGCATGGCTGAATGTTCAAGCACCGGAAGAGTGTTGGGTTGAAAAATTGAGGAGGGAGAGATTTGCTATTACGGAGGATACTTTTGATGAGATCATCACCACCATGTGTAGGCCTGGGTCGACTTGGAAAAAGTCCCGGATGCTTACCTATGCGGAGATGCTGCCGGTACCCAAGGCGTGGGTATCATATGTGGTCCAGACTCTTGAGAGTGCATCATGCACTTCTGAAATTCCTCTCAAGAGGGTGCTTGCTGCCTATGCCATCATCAAGGGGCACCCTATAGATATTGGCCGCCTCTTGGCCAATAGTCTTCATGATCTAGCAACCGGGAACACCACACAGTTGGGACATGGAAGCTTAATTAATTGGTTGTGTGAGCAACAGTTGGTGCCGGCTTATGATAGTGATCTCAACACAAGCAATATGAAGCCGATCACCGACTCGGTCATGGATGGGTTTGTCAAGAAATATGAAGGCTACATCAAGGAGAGAGAGAGGGAGGCAGCGAGGCAACAACAAATGGAGCAAGGAGGGAGTAGTAGCCAAGGGGGTTATGCTCCTCTTCATCCAAAGCTTGAGGAATTCATGCATGTGCAAGCTAATTGGATGAATGAGACTTCGGACCAGCTGTGGGTGAACCGTCCTAGGTTCTCAGCTGCGTTTGCTGCGGAGGCTCAATTGCATATGGGTCCGATTCGTGGGTCTTATGAGAGGTTTGGAGGCTCCCGTGAGCGCATGGAGCAATATTTTACACATCAAGAAGAGTATGGGCTGCGCATGAGGAGGGAAATCACTGATGATTTCAATACCACCGAGCAAGATCAAGGGGATGGCATCTTCGAAGGATTGAGGACACCGGGGGCTGGACACTCGGATGTTGATCAAGACATGGGCTGATCTACTGATGGATTAGCATTTTCTGCTTTGTATTTTATTTTTCAGTCATTTTTCTTTTTGATGTACTTTCTTTATTTTCTTTTTAATGTCGAAGTCCATTGAACTTATTTCCCTATTGTAATTGCTCCTGCACTTGTTTTATTAATGAATTTGTTTTGTTTCATGTGACCTATTCCAGTTTAGTAACAGTTATTTGATGAAACGGTATTCCAAAAGTTCTAAAGGAGGGGTGACTTGATTCAAAGGCGAAGTGTACGGCGTTGCTAGGTAGTCACATACTCCCAGAAATCTCAGCCATAAGGTTCATTGCCAAATCTTGTTTTTCAATTTACTTATATTTAGATTAGTTTTCCATGCAACTACATTTCTAGAACTTGCATTGTTTCTCTATTATTGATTGGTCTTTGTCAATTACACACTGAGGCAAAAGTGCTTGGTCCTGTGAGCCTTTTTGAAGCCTACCCTGTTTTAATTTGTTGAATTTATTCTTTCTTAACCAATTGTGAGCCGGTAGGATTAGAACTTTTTGTTCGGTGACAAACTACATTACAAGCCTAGAGACTTTTAGGACTTGTCCCTTAATGTATTTTCTGAGTTAAGGCATTGTAGAATGTTGCTAAAGATTAAGTTTGGGGTTGCTATTGGAATTTGCAACCAACTAAGTTTGGGGTGGGGGTACTAGAGAATAAGAGAACAAAAATTAAAAGAAATATGAAATTGTTATGCAAAATATACACAAAAATGGTGTATTATTAAAAAAAAAAGAAATTGAATGATGAAAAAGGGACAAAACATTGAAAATCCGAGTAACTTCAAACTCGATTGTCCCTAAATGTTAAAAATATTCTCTAGTACCTTTGCATTGATTGTTATTTCAAAAGGTGAATGATCGAAGGATTGAATTTTGTGCTTTAATTTCCGTAGGAATGCCTAACTCAAATTTTGTGTAGCCTACTTATCCAAATATATCCCACCTTTCACCTAAGCCCCGTTATAACCCTAAAGACCTCAAAAGTGTGTAATGATATTGACTTTGATTGATATTTAGAAACTTTTCAAGCGTATGGTAATATGTAGACCTGCATGTCGACTGGTAGAACCCTATTTCATATTGTTGCGTGGAGTTGTGAATTGGTGGATGCGAACAAGTCAAACTAGCTCATCTTTAGCTAGAAGGAGAATGAACTTTTGGGTACTATCGTTTTGTCAGGTAACTGTTATTTTACTGTCGTTTGTCACTGTTGCAAGCAAATTCCTTGAGGACAAGGAATGGTTTAAGTTTGGGGTTGTGATGACATTCTGTCATTACGTAATATTAGGGACTTATTGTGACATTTTGATAGAGTTCTCATGCAATTTATACTGTTCTGGAGTGCAAAAAGCTTAAAATTTGAAGTCTGTTCGAAGGAAATCGCGCCACGCCAATTTCAAGCCGTGCTGCGATTTTTGAAGCAAAAATACACACTTCCTGTAAAGGGGAAATCGCGGCACGCCAATTAACAAGGCGCGGCACGATTTTGATGGGTCAGGCCCATGACTTCTATAAATACTGCACTCAATCTGAAGAACAGGGGTTACGATTTTGGAGAACGAAAGTGCGATTTTAACACCCAGAAGGCTGCAGCGGAGAGGATTTCATCATCTCTAACCCAGTTTATGTATGTTTTAATTCTTTCATTGATTATGCTATTTGTAAACTCAATTATGAGTAGCTAAATCTCTTAGAGATTAGGTCGGAGATGAACCTATGTAACCCTAATTGATCATATGTTGCTGTGAAACTCTATTACTTATTAATGATATTCTAGTTTTCATTCAATTCAATTGTTCCTACTGCTTTTTATATCCTGATCAAATATAAACATGATTTTGTGAGATCGAATGACTACTGACCATAGCTTTCGACTTAGACCTAATTGAATTGTTCTAATAAACATGGTTAGTCTAGGAATGGATAATCGTTTGTTAGTGATATTAGGTTAACGTGCTTAAACCTTTGATGATTATTAGACCACCTAAGGAATTAGGGGCTGTAGTTTAAAAAGAGGGTCCTAACTCAAGGGATTGATTAGGGCTAATTTGTTAACTATCGTGAAACTAGAGAATCATTAGTAATAATAGGTGCAGTAACCAATTAGGGGAAACATAGAGGATTCGAAGACCTGATCTCATCTCTCTCCTATTTTCTTAATCAAATCTTTACTATTTTATTTGATTTCTTAAAATCAAACCAAATCTACTGCCTAGTGGCAAAACAAAATAAACTTTTATACATCCTACTTTTATAACGAAATTGAATTATTGAAGTTAAAAACAGTCCTCGTGGGATCGATATTTTTACTACTTCGATAGTATTTGGTGCACTTGCCAGACGTCTATCAAGTTTTTGGCGCCGTTGCCGGGGACTGTTGATTTATTTCAACAAGGCAATTACGTTATAATTTAGGATTTCTGTCATTTATATTTTTGTATATATATATTAAAAAAAATATTATGCTCTTTGTTTTCTTCTCATTGTACTGTGCTACTGAAAAGTTTATCCAAGTTTTGCAGCTATGATAGACAGGGTACTCCTCTATGACACAGAAGAGATTGCTAAGTTGCAGTATGAAAAATATATGCTATCTTTTAAGATCAAAATTTTGGACAACAAAATCTCGAGTTGTGGTCATTATGAGGCGAATCAACCAGGTAGTGATGGTGAAGGGAAGAAAGAGGTGATCAACATCGATTACAATACTCAACTTCAGAATATTTTAGATGATTTCTTGGTGTCAAATCAAGTTTCATTTGAGAAGTTTGATGTTCAGTGTGGTGATCTTGTTGAGAAAGCACATGAGTCTCAGAGGAAGATGGTTCAGATGGAGATTGAGTGTCACAAGGTTGTGGTGGAAGAAAATCCAAAAGTGAGGAGTGCTGACATTTTCCCGAAGTCTGAACAAACAGGGGTTAAGGAAATCACTCGTGTGCAGATGGTTGCTTGTCCTTCTCTAAGGTGGGAGAGCTTATATTCCAAAGGTTTAACTGTGAGTGCATGGGAACATCTACTTCTTTGTTACAAATTCATGGAATTCCTACCAAACAAGAGGAAGAAGAAGGATGATGTGTTCTTTCTGACATATTTGCCACCCTAATAGTGGTTGAAGCGTCAAGCTCAATGACGTAAAAGAAAGCGCTTGGTGGGAGGCAACCCACTATTTATTTTTCAGGTATGATTTTATTGCTTTCAAAAACAAAAACACAAAAATATTTTTCTTTTCTTTTCTATACGAGGCAGGAAAGTTTAAAAATTTGTTCAAGTGTACCTCATGCCAATAAAATCATGCAAGGTACTGATGTCTTGCATGATTCTCTCCTCAAAAGTTTTTCAAAAATTCATTGACCTCAGGCACTTTTCAAGAAAACCAAATTTTTGGCCTGAGGAAGCTCCCTGTTTGATCAAAATCGCGCCGCGCCTTATATATGGAGTGCCGCGATTTTGCCCAAACAGCCCTATAAAAACCTCACTGTTCATCATCATTTTCATTCCATTCTTCCTACCTTTCTCTACCAAAACTTCCCTAAACTTCCATTCACGAATTTTTCTCATCTTCATCTCCTTTTTCACTTCCTAAACATCATCTACCCACAATCCTATCATCAATTCATCAATCCAAACCACCACCATTCCCAACTTTCCCAAACTTCACAAAACTTCCCTTTCACCATCTTCCTAAACCACAAATGGCCTCCAACCAAAGAAACACCCGCTCGAAGAAAACCACCAACCCCAAACCATCCACAAGCAAATCCAAACGCCCTCGTGCCGCATCCGAACCACCCGAAAACGCCATCCATTTCATCAATGACCAAGCCCAAGAGTTCCATCAATCTATGAAGAGTTTCGAAGTTATGGGGGAGAGGAAGTTTGAATTCACAAAGCTTGTGAAATATCCTTTCTTTGAGTCTGAAATACGAAGGAGAGGATGGACAAGATTGAATGAAATGATCGACGAGGCAAACAACAAAACGGTGATCGTCGAATTCTTTGCAAATGCAAGGGTGTCCGATACACCCTTTCAATCTTTTGTTCGAGGAAAGTACATTGACTTCAGCCCGGATGCTCTCAACGCATGGCTGAATGTTCAAGCACCGGAAGAGTGTTGGGTTGAAAAATTGAGGAGGGAGAGATTTGCTATTACGGAGGATACTTTTGATGAGATCATCACCACCATGTGTAGGCCTGGGTCGACTTGGAAAAAGTCCCGGATGCTTACCTATGCGGAGATGCTGCCGGTACCCAAGGCGTGGGTATCATATGTGGTCCAGACTCTTGAGAGTGCATCATGCACTTCTGAAATTCCTCTCAAGAGGGTGCTTGCTGCCTATGCCATCATCAAGGGGCACCCTATAGATATTGGCCGCCTCTTGGCCAATAGTCTTCATGATCTAGCAACCGGGAACACCACACAGTTGGGACATGGAAGCTTAATTAATTGGTTGTGTGAGCAACAGTTGGTGCCGGCTTATGATAGTGATCTCAACACAAGCAATATGAAGCCGATCACCGACTCGGTCATGGATGGGTTTGTCAAGAAATATGAAGGCTACATCAAGGAGAGAGAGAGGGAGGCAGCGAGGCAACAACAAATGGAGCAAGGAGGGAGTAGTAGCCAAGGGGGTTATGCTCCTCTTCATCCAAAGCTTGAGGAATTCATGCATGTGCAAGCTAATTGGATGAATGAGACTTCGGACCAGCTGTGGGTGAACCGTCCTAGGTTCTCAGCTGCGTTTGCTGCGGAGGCTCAATTGCATATGGGTCCGATTCGTGGGTCTTATGAGAGGTTTGGAGGCTCCCGTGAGCGCATGGAGCAATATTTTACACATCAAGAAGAGTATGGGCTGCGCATGAGGAGGGAAATCACTGATGATTTCAATACCACCGAGCAAGATCAAGGGGATGGCATCTTCGAAGGATTGAGGACACCGGGGGCTGGACACTCGGATGTTGATCAAGACATGGGCTGATCTACTGATGGATTAGCATTTTCTGCTTTGTATTTTATTTTTCAGTCATTTTTCTTTTTGATGTACTTTCTTTATTTTCTTTTTAATGTCGAAGTCCATTGAACTTATTTCCCTATTGTAATTGCTCCTGCACTTGTTTTATTAATGAATTTGTTTTGTTTCATGTGACCTATTCCAGTTTAGTAACAGTTATTTGATGAAACGGTATTCCAAAAGTTCTAAAGGAGGGGTGACTTGATTCAAAGGCGAAGTGTACGGCGTTGCTAGGTAGTCACATACTCCCAGAAATCTCAGCCATAAGGTTCATTGCCAAATCTTGTTTTTCAATTTACTTATATTTAGATTAGTTTTCCATGCAACTACATTTCTAGAACTTGCATTGTTTCTCTATTATTGATTGGTCTTTGTCAATTACACACTGAGGCAAAAGTGCTTGGTCCTGTGAGCCTTTTTGAAGCCTACCCTGTTTTAATTTGTTGAATTTATTCTTTCTTAACCAATTGTGAGCCGGTAGGATTAGAACTTTTTGTTCGGTGACAAACTACATTACAAGCCTAGAGACTTTTAGGACTTGTCCCTTAATGTATTTTCTGAGTTAAGGCATTGTAGAATGTTGCTAAAGATTAAGTTTGGGGTTGCTATTGGAATTTGCAACCAACTAAGTTTGGGGTGGGGGTACTAGAGAATAAGAGAACAAAAATTAAAAGAAATATGAAATTGTTATGCAAAATATACACAAAAATGGTGTATTATTAAAAAAAAAAGAAATTGAATGATGAAAAAGGGACAAAACATTGAAAATCCGAGTAACTTCAAACTCGATTGTCCCTAAATGTTAAAAATATTCTCTAGTACCTTTGCATTGATTGTTATTTCAAAAGGTGAATGATCGAAGGATTGAATTTTGTGCTTTAATTTCCGTAGGAATGCCTAACTCAAATTTTGTGTAGCCTACTTATCCAAATATATCCCACCTTTCACCTAAGCCCCGTTATAACCCTAAAGACCTCAAAAGTGTGTAATGATATTGACTTTGATTGATATTTAGAAACTTTTCAAGCGTATGGTAATATGTAGACCTGCATGTCGACTGGTAGAACCCTATTTCATATTGTTGCGTGGAGTTGTGAATTGGTGGATGCGAACAAGTCAAACTAGCTCATCTTTAGCTAGAAGGAGAATGAACTTTTGGGTACTATCGTTTTGTCAGGTAACTGTTATTTTACTGTCGTTTGTCACTGTTGCAAGCAAATTCCTTGAGGACAAGGAATGGTTTAAGTTTGGGGTTGTGATGACATTCTGTCATTACGTAATATTAGGGACTTATTGTGACATTTTGATAGAGTTCTCATGCAATTTATACTGTTCTGGAGTGCAAAAAGCTTAAAATTTGAAGTCTGTTCGAAGGAAATCGCGCCACGCCAATTTCAAGCCGTGCTGCGATTTTTGAAGCAAAAATACACACTTCCTGTAAAGGGGAAATCGCGGCACGCCAATTAACAAGGCGCGGCACGATTTTGATGGGTCAGGCCCATGACTTCTATAAATACTGCACTCAATCTGAAGAACAGGGGTTACGATTTTGGAGAACGAAAGTGCGATTTTAACACCCAGAAGGCTGCAGCGGAGAGGATTTCATCATCTCTAACCCAGTTTATGTATGTTTTAATTCTTTCATTGATTATGCTATTTGTAAACTCAATTATGAGTAGCTAAATCTCTTAGAGATTAGGTCGGAGATGAACCTATGTAACCCTAATTGATCATATGTTGCTGTGAAACTCTATTACTTATTAATGATATTCTAGTTTTCATTCAATTCAATTGTTCCTACTGCTTTTTATATCCTGATCAAATATAAACATGATTTTGTGAGATCGAATGACTACTGACCATAGCTTTCGACTTAGACCTAATTGAATTGTTCTAATAAACATGGTTAGTCTAGGAATGGATAATCGTTTGTTAGTGATATTAGGTTAACGTGCTTAAACCTTTGATGATTATTAGACCACCTAAGGAATTAGGGGCTGTAGTTTAAAAAGAGGGTCCTAACTCAAGGGATTGATTAGGGCTAATTTGTTAACTATCGTGAAACTAGAGAATCATTAGTAATAATAGGTGCAGTAACCAATTAGGGGAAACATAGAGGATTCGAAGACCTGATCTCATCTCTCTCCTATTTTCTTAATCAAATCTTTACTATTTTATTTGATTTCTTAAAATCAAACCAAATCTACTGCCTAGTGGCAAAACAAAATAAACTTTTATACATCCTACTTTTATAACGAAATTGAATTATTGAAGTTAAAAACAGTCCTCGTGGGATCGATATTTTTACTACTTCGATAGTATTTGGTGCACTTGCCAGAGATCTATCATATAGCATAACCCATAACATGAAAAGCTCATCTTTCCTAGTGTTTCCTAACTCAGTTCTACCCCAAATGGTGCAAGCCATAACCCTCTGAAGGTACCTAAGCACGGGGTTGTGAATGTTACTAGCTTTGTTGGCTCTTGTGACAAATTGCCTAAGACCGGTGATACGTTCCCAAAAGATAGCGGGTTGATAGTCAACCGGCTTTAGACTTTGATCCCAAGAATCATGGATATACCCCTAGTTTGCGAAGCCTAATGCATCACAAAAGTGCTGAAGAGACATACCATAATCAATGTTCATAAGCCGGAAAGTTACTCTATGGTTAGGATTATCAAAATTCAACCTATCCTTTGTAAAAGCAATTGAACTTAAGAACTCATAGGTGAAATTTTCATAACCTCTCATAGGTCTCAGCATATCAGTCCAACCTAGGTCTCCTAGCAACTTAAACATATTATCTCTAATGCCTAGCATATTCAAACTATGAGAATCAGGGTATCTACAAGCATGCAAGGGTTTGGAGATTAGAATTTTATACCTATCCCTTTGCTTGTTGTCCTTGAACTTGATTCCATGATTCTTTACTTGTGCTTGCCTCTTTGGTGGAGGTCCTCCTGAAGAGCTTGTTGGTTCTTTGCCACTTCTCCTTGAAGCCATGACCTTGACCTTAGTTTGACTTTGTGTGGTTTTGATGAAGGTTAGGGTTTGGAAAGAGTTTTGGTGGAAAAGGTTGGTTTAGGTTTGGGGTTGATGTTTGAGTAATGTTTATGAGTTTAGTTGTGGAGATTGGTTAAGAATTTGTGGTTTTTAGGTTAGGTTAAAAGGAATATGAATTTGGTGAATTATGGGTTTGGGTGGATGAAAGTTGTTTTTGATTGGTCGGTTTTGTTTAGAATGATGATTGGAATTGATTTGGGGAAGAAATTGATTGATTTGGTGAAGATTTGATGGAGATATGAATGTTTGAAGGTTGTTGGTTATGGAGGTTTTAGAGAGAAGTTTGAAGGATGAGAGATGTTTGTGTTTGAGAATGAGGGAAGAGGAAGAAAAATTTATCGTTATACTAACCTAGGAGTCGGGCACGACCGTGCCAACCTTAGCACGGGCCATGCCAAGTTTCTGTTGTTTGGCTTGGTTTTGGTTTGTCATGTCTGGCACGGCCGTGCCAACCTTAGCACGGGCCGTGCCAACCTTCTGGTCATGGGGGCTTAAATTTTTTTTCACTTTTCTCAAATCGTACTCGGACAATTACCTACAAAACATTTAAAACAACGAAAAACAAAATGAAAGCAATTAAATACGTGGGTTGCCTCCCACGAAGCGCTCTTTTAGAGTCATTATCTTGACGGTTAGAAAGTG
Source organism: Medicago sativa (assembly GCF_051527215.1). Lineage (NCBI taxonomy): Eukaryota > Viridiplantae > Streptophyta > Magnoliopsida > Fabales > Fabaceae > Medicago > Medicago sativa. The sequence continues at coordinate 30,034,431 of NC_140750.1, forward strand.
TCCTTAAAATGGATCAAAGAGATCATATTGCGTAGATGACGCTATGAAGCGTTCTTTCACATCATGATCTTTAAGCATGCAACAAGAGTAAAGAGCGGGACCTTTCATAACATTTTCCAAATCAAATCCTACCATTTTATCACTCACTTGAAAGACAATCCTACCATTTTTAACATCAACAAGAGCTCCCGCAGTGGCGAGGAAAGGTCTACCTAGGATTATAGGGACGTCATCGTCCTACCATTTTGAGGGTTTTTATAAAAATTTTGGTTTTGCCTCATCCCTTTGGTTGTATTGAGCATATTTCATTTGCTCAATACCATTAATAGCACTACCTAGTTGGCAATCAACTCTAATATGACCAGATATACCACAAATTTCACAAGAAGGAGATGCAGAAGCAGAAGTGACAGCACTAACATTTAGTTTTTCAAATTTTTGAGTTAATGCATCAATCTTAGTAGCAAGATGATCATAGTTAGAGACTTCGTCCATACCTGCCTCCTTTTTGGAGGGTGAAGAATTGGTGATGGCTCTCTCGTCGGTCCACTTGTAGTGATTTTGAGCCATGTCTGCAATCAAGGCATATGCTTCTGTATAATTCTTGTTCATTAAGGCTCCACCTGCAGTTGCATCAACAGACATCTTAGTGGTTCTTGTTCATTAAGGCTCCACCTGCAGCTGCATCAACAGACATCTTAGTGGTATAAGATAAGCCATTATAAAAAGTGTGGACTATGAGCCACTTCTCTAGACCATGGTGGGGACAAAGTCTAAGCATTTCCTTGAAACGCTCCCACACATCATAAAGAGACTCCCCATCTTTTTGATTGAACCGTGTTATTTGGTCCCTTAGTTTAGCAGTTTTAGAGGGGGTAAAGAACCGGGCAAGGAATGCTTGCCTCATTTGATCCCATGAAGTAATGGAACCGACTTCAAGGGAGTGGAACCAAGCGCTAGCTCTATTCCTTAAGGAAAAGGGAAAGAGATGAAGTCTTACGGCTTCTTGGTTCTCTTTTATGGTTCCGCTAATTCTTAGAAAAATAGAGATGTGCAGATTGGGATCCTCGGCGGGGGATCCCGAAAACTGATTTTGCTGCACCAAGTTAAGTAGGGCACGCTTGATTTCAAAGTTACCACCCTCAACCGTTGGGTACACAATAATAGCTTATGGCTCAGCCGTAGACGGCGTTGCATACTCTTTGAGAGTGCGATCAGCCATGGCGGTATTATTTTGTGCGTCTCTCTTTCTTTTATGTAAAAACCTTTCGATCTCGGGAATGAATTCAACAAGATTTCTAGTTTTTTGCATAAAAGGTTGAGAACCCAAGAAGTTAACGGTAACAGAAAGGAAGAAGTAGAAGAAAAGAAAGAAAGAGAAAAAGAAAAAGAATTCTAATCAAAAAGAAAAAGTTAATCAAATTAGTTAACTCCCCGGCAACGGCGCCAAAAACTTGATAGGATAAACCGCAAGTGCACGGTCTATCGAAGTAGTAATAAAAGAGAGTATCGTCCAACAGGGAGTTGTTCAATTCAATTAACTTTTAGAGAATGATTAGAGGAGAGTTCAGTTGAAAAGGTTTGATTTTTAATGAAAGAAAATAATAATAAACAGTGCATTGGGATTATTGGTTCATCATAATGACGAATCCTTCACAAGCAAACCCTAAAATTCTAATTTCATAGTTGGTTTACCTTCTAAAGACAAGTTTCTCTTTAGCGTATCAAAGCTTCTCTCGAAGTCAGTGAGTGTATTCCTCTAACAATCAAGCCTATTCTCATGGTTGATTGTTATTAGAATCCTTGAAGAACAAAACTTTATATGTCTCAAGGTGTGGTAGACTATTCTCATGTTTCGCAACCCTTGTATAATTTCACTTGTTCCAATATCAAAGCTCCGTGTTCGCTTTATGAATTGATATTTGAGATGATGAATTAACAATTACAAAACCCTCTGCGTTCGCTTCCTAGTTCGGTAATTGTTAATTCATTATAAAAACGTTGAAATTAGATTAGAAAGTAAACTTATATAAAATTAGTGTTTATGGTTTGGTTTGATTCAGATTACGTCATTAGACTTATCCAACAATCCCAAGACAAGAGAAGTCTACTCACTCATGCTCATTGTAGACATAGAGAAGAAGAGAGAAAGCATAAAGTAAATAACAAGAAAGTAAAGAAATAAAAGAAGAACTTTATTGAGAAAGACAATTGTCAATTATTGAATTCCAAGAAATAAAGATGATTTGTTTGTGATGGCTAGCTACTCAATTTATAGGATACATTCGACTTAAAATCTAAGCAATTACATCAATAGAATGTTTCACAAGCAACTGTGGGCATTTTGGTCAAAACCAGAATAGAGTAGCTTAAATCCTAACCAAAAGTAGCAAAAGGCTGTCCTGGGAGGTGGCACGGCCGTGCCAACCTTAGCACGGGGCGTGCCAAACTTCTGACTTGGGGGAGACATATTTTTGTCTCCGAATCTTCGTATTTTTGCTCCGAATCAGCTCCAGACCCCTTTCTTTTGCTCCAAGACTCAATCCATCAAATATTTATTCCTGAAATATAATAATATGCAATTGAAGTAAAATAGTTCAAAAAGGAAATAATATTAAAATAAAATAAACTTAAATCAAATTAAAACGAAACCAAATATTATACTAAAACTAGCTAATTATTGACTCATCAATATATGCGAGCGAGACCCGCTACAACTACATCTTGGATGGATTGTATCCTCCAAAAAATGCTAGTAGTTTTGGACCTCCCGACAAATGGTTGACAATGCCGGATATGGGACACATCGTTGCATCATGTTACAATAGGCCGGTGTTAGAGATGACTACCTACTTAGACTACATTTCCGAGACTTTTTTCCCACTTAGAGGTCGGCCTCCGGTTAAATCGAAAAGCAACATGATTTGTCTTGGTCTAATCCCAAATCATTTTGTCCTTCTTTCGTTAAAAGATGGTTGCCCACTACCTCCAGCATCCATGGAGTGGAGAAATCATAGGAGCGAAGAGGCGGCAACATGGGAGGATGAATTCTTGGATCAACACGATCGTTTCCGAACACTCATGGACATTGAGCTCAAAGAGAGACCGGTTCCACCAAAAAAGCCAACAAATCAAGACAATCCAATTATGTTTGATGACACTCCGGTTAAAGCAAACACCGAATTTGAAATGTTCTGGAACATTTAAATGATTTTGTTGGAACAAAATGTGTTTAACAATGAACCTTGAGAGTTTTAATGATAACAAGGTATTAAAAATTGTCAATTGGATAGCTAATATTTGTTCAAGTGTACATGACCATAAACAAAATTTGACATCATATATAGGTTCTGAAGAACAAAAGAGAGCTTAGAAATCAACAAAAAGGAAGCTTAAAGCATCTGAAGAGAAAGCGATCCTGAAGACAAAAGTGCTCCTGATGACGTCATCAGAAGCAAGTTCATCAGAAGCAAGATCATCAGAAGCAACCTCATCAGAAGCTGGAATTCACCAGAAGCTGAAATTCATCAGATGGAAGAATTAAAGCTTCAAAAGCTGTTTAATGGATTCGAAAGCAACGCAGAAGACTGGGAATACAAAGCAACGGTCATTTTGAATGGATTTGAAGGAATTGGATGCTTATCTTCAAAAAGCGTTGATAAAAGTACAATTGTACGAAGTGTACAACCACTACCTCCACTACTCTGTTGTGTCTCTGCTACAAGACAAGAAAAACAGCTCTGCCTGCAGAAATGTTCCTTCACAATGGAAATGGATTTGAAATTGATCCTTTATAGGACAACAACCATATCAGGCAAAAGATCATTGGTGATTGATCAAGCTTCAAACGACTCTTTTTGATGTGCTGGCAATTTCACAACGTCTCTTTCACACCTCTATATAAAGGAGTGAAGACTCAGAGATTGGTAATGCATAACATCAGACTCAATTACAATTTACAAGTGCCAAAACTCTGCTGAAATTGTTCTGCATTCAAAGTTCACTTAGAATTTCTGTTTTCAAGTTCATATCTTAGAAATTCTAGAGTCTTAAGAGTCTGTATCTGATTTGTATTGTGAGCACCTCTGATTGTATATCAAGTGTTCAACCTCAAACATTTTTCTTTGTAATTCTGTTTGATTAGAAGTCTCTTGCAGTTGTGCTTGAGCAATAGAAGTATCTTGATTGTGTTCAGGAGCATAGGAAGTCTCTTGCTTGTGTGCTTGAGCAATTTGAAGTCTCTTGCTAGTTGTAGCAGTGACTAGTTGTAATCAGATATTACATTATAGTGAACTCTCCTTGGAAGTGCAAGGGGGACATGACTACTTCCGGTTTGTGGAAGGAACCTGTGTAATTGCTTTGTGTCTTTCTTCCTTCTCTCTTGCTGTTTTTATCCGCTGCATATTAGTACTGAACTTCACTTCAGAAGCAGTTCATACTTTGCTTCTGATCAGTGTTTTCAGCTTAGGAGAAAACGAAAAAAAGCTAACACAATTCAACCCCCCTTCTTGTGTTTTTCTCACCTTCAGATTTGCTTTTATTAGATGAAATGTGACACTTTTTGGTCGGTGTTAATCCATTTTTTGGTTGATACGCGCCGACGTATTTTTTTGGATATATAATGTAATGACCAATTTTTTGGGTGATATGTAACTAACCTTTAACTATTTGTATGTATATCAATATATTTGAGTTTCGCATTTATTAGTAATTAATGTACATTACGTGTAATGTTTTGCATAATGTGGAAAATTTGATGAATTTCAAACAATTGTGAAACGTTAACGCATTATCGGTTTTGTGTAATGTAACCGAATAATTGATAAACTATGAAATATTGATGTTTATGATTGCTGGATGTTGTTGTTTTGGTGTGATTTCCTCCGGAATTGCCGTAAATTACAGGTAAAACATGACACATTTCCTGGGAAAAACCAGTGCAGACTGCACTGGTTCTGTAACTGGTGTGAGCGGCAGTTAACTGCCGCTAGCTTCCAGCGGTTGTTAAATGCCGGCGTATTATTGAGCGGCTGTTAACTGCCGCTGGGGGCAATTATGTCATATACTTGTGTCATTGTGAAGTTTTCTATGTCAGAAAAGCAATTTTCATTTGGATATATGATGGGCTCTTTTTGATCCGTTGGATGATTCACGAGTGTGGATCTGGACCGTTGCTTTATTTAATTGGTGTGGGGGGGAGAAGTGGGAGATGTGCATCCCTACGTGAACAATATGATTTGTTCTCGTTACCTGAAGAACATGATTCCTATGTATGAGGTAGTACTTAATGAAATGGGTTTCCGATTACCCTTCTCAAATTTTCACAAGGAGGTTTTTAAATGGCTGGAATTGGCCCCCCTTTCAGCTACATCTGAATTCCATGGTGCTTATCTGGGCCTTCGAGTTATTGTGTGAATACCTGGAATTAACCCTTACCATTGCCCTTTTCTTCTCCATTTTCACTTTGTAATGATCAAGAAAGAAAGGGGGAGGTAGGAGCTGAGTATCTCTAAGGCAAAACAGGAAATTCTTTATTATATTTGCTGACTCTCTGCGTAATTTCAAAGATTGGTATTTCCTCGCCAAGCCGAAGACTGAAGTGGTTTCAATTAACATCTTACATACAAAGAATAATGCGAGAATTTATGAGACATTTGTACCCAAGTAAGTTCCTCGCTTTCCATTCTATTAGTTTGATGAACACTACAAGCATTAACCATAAAATTTTCTTTTTTCTTACGAGCGTTTGTCTTTGGTGGAGTCTGCACACTATGATAAGCTCTAGTTCTATGTGAGTAGCTTTACGCTCTCCATGCTCGTTGTGATAGATGGGGATCCACTATTTTATTCCAAGGGTAAAACTTGTACCCAGGAGACTTTTGTTAACACCTATGACATGGTGAGGTCTTCTGACCCGAATGGGTTGTTGGGTAAGTTTTGTTATTGCTCTATTTGTGTTCTATTTTGATTTTCACTAATTCCTTAATGTTTTCTTCTTCGCAGGTGTAATGGATGGTTTGCAAGAAAATCTTAAGAAATTCATCAGGAAGTTTGGGTATAAGTCCACTGGCGTGAAAAGGAAAGATCCTCACCACATCAACACAATGATCTCGGGGGCCACATGTTCATATTCTCAGGTAGGTTTGCCCTTCGCTAATGGAAAAAAGCTACGCCGATCTAGATCATCGCAACATGTGGTGATAAATGTGGACGACCAGCAGGCGATATATGCGATATAAAATCAACTACCCGAGGTAAAGGATCACATAAGAGTTGGAGATACTTCAGTCTTCGGAGCATATTGTCAAACTCAGAGAAGTTTGGTCCTCACATTATCCCAAGACTAAACGACTTTGAATCCTCAATCGTAAAAGACCTCGGACCGCTTGGAAGGAGGCGAGCGATGACTGAAGGTGTTCTGGGAGTGATGAAGATGCTCAGTGTTGCCATTGCTCTGTATAATGTTAAGAGTGAGTACAAAGCTCGAAATAAAGGTTTTCTTGAGGATAAGAGGGGACTTGATGCCAAGTTCTAAGTTTTAAAACGGATTCACCAATTACAAAGTGAAGTACACGATCCAGGTGGGTTTGGTTACCGAGTGCGCCTATAAGGATCAGAAGATCGAGGCCCGAGAGAAAGGTGTTGAAGCCTCCAACAAGTCCATTGAGGATTTAAGGAGCAAACTGGTGACCCTCGAGGTAGATAAGAAAGTGTTGGAGTTTTCTTTGAATTTTATGGACATTCGAGGGAAAAATGAGCCTGATGAACCAGTATACATGAGTTGTGTGGAGCTTATTGCTAAAGTTGAAAAGGTCGAAAAAAATTTATATGGAGTAGCTCACCACGATTTTGATAATGTTGGGTCCAGGTGAAGGCTATTAATCTTGGTATCGAGCTGGTCACTTCACGGATACGTTTTCAGAAGGAAGTGGTTGATAGAGTGCCGGTGACCCCTTATGACTTCGAGGAACAAGGTGAAGAAGAAGAAACCTAACCCTGAAAGGCTTTGTAATTTTCTTTTCCTTTTGATTATGTTGTAACCAGGCATAGCACCATTAACATTGTGTAGCCCCTCATGGTTTACACCTTATTTTGTACAATTTAACTTCCCTTGTTTATCATGAATATTTGTTATGCTTTTATACTTATTGAAATGTATGTTTATATTTCAAGTATTTCTTTATGCACGGACAAATTGGTCGAAGTTAAACAATGGGTTTCCTAGTAAATTGATTGTGCAATATGATCATAGTTTTGGGTATTTTAAGATCAACTTTCAGCCGAGCGTTCTGAATCAAAACTAGATTAGGTCGATACCCTTCTCCCTCAAAGTCATTTCTTCGTATGACCATGGAGTGATGACTTGAAGCGTCCTTTTGCCCTGATGGTCCAGGTATGGTCGTTCCAATATTTATGCGGGGTATCTATCGGAAAATTTCATTTCATGTTTAACAGATTAAATTTTAAAAACGTGCTAAAAGTTGTGTTTCGAGCGAGAAATAGTGGATGATCAAAACTGAGTTTAAGTTTTATGCCCCAAGGCGTGAAGGTCCCATCGCGAGCTGCAGTTGGTAGTTATCATATCTCTCCCCCATAGTAGGTCATTGATGGGTCAAACTAGGTAAACATTTCTTGGTGTGTTTGTTTCTTTTCTCTCTTTATCTTTTTCTTGTGGTTTTGTGCTTTATACTTGGTTCCTAGATTATATCTATGTTTGTTATTGTTGTTGTTTGTTGAGATTACTTTGATATTCGTTACTACTTCCCTTGATTCCACACATCTAAGTTTATTGATGTGATTTTGAGTCTGAATTCACAACAGGTTATCATAGTTGGTGGCTTTGTCTTTTTGTTTGTTTGGACATAGTTTATTCCTTTTGTGTTTTTTGGTGGCATCCTTTATTCCAACTTACTATTGTTGTTAAATTTGAGTTTTTCTCTGGTACACCTTGTGATAAGGAGAATGTTTTTTCGATGTTAATATATTTCATTTTAACTTGTTTTAAAAAAATAATTTAATGAATAGTTTTAAAAAAAGCATATTAGTTAATTTCAAATAAAAAATTTAAAGTGTAACAAAAAAAAAGATAGTCTTGTCAAAGAAAAATTGATAGTGCTAGGCTGCTAGCTAGCGCCCCCTGATTTGGAGATAGTAAAGTTGTTGTTTTCCTATGAAGCCGACTTAGGTCGAGCCCCACGCCACAACTATTTGTCGCTACTCAAGTACTAAAATTCTATCCTTAATAAAAAATATTAAAATTCATTAATAATAATAACGCTCAAATTCTTTTGCTCAAACATAGATTAGGTAAATGTCTCAATTTCCTTAAAAAAAAGAAAGAAGGTAAATGTTTCTCTAGACAAGCGTGTCTTTTGCTCAAACACCATTTTTGTACGAACAAGTTTATAGTGTATAAAAGTCTTGCACAAAAATAAGATGTGATGTTGTAAAAAAAAAGTGATGAATTGATTAAATAGTAAAAGTGCATTTGTGCATGCTGCAAGACTAATTTACTTGTTCAAACAAAGTCTTTTTCCATTGTTGCACACTTTTATTTCTCCACACACTCATGCTCCATGGAACCATCAATTTTGCTTAGTAAATGCATTATATATAAAAAAAATTAAAAATGTCTGAGCACTGCTTAAAATATTTCTATCCTTATAAATATATCAACTTTCTTTGTTTTAGTCACTTTAAAATTTTTCTTCGACTTTTATTCTCCAAATTTTTTTATTGCCATTTTTGGTCTTTATTTTTAAGTCAGCTCATATGTGGACTTAATATTTTTGAATGAAAGTTTCCATGATTTTTAGGATATTATAAGAATATCTCTAAAAATAAAAAAAATTGTTGTATAAAAAAAAAATTGAGAAGGAAAAATTATTATAAATGATTGCACTACACAAAAAGAAAATCAAGAGTTATCCATGACAAGGGACAAAATACCTGGATAACATTAAAATTCCATGGGTAACTTGAATTTTCGAAGGAATACAAAGAGAACAAATTCCCTAGATAAATCTCTTGCAGGAGATATTTTTCGAAGGAAAATTTCCAAGCTAAACACCAAAATAAAAATTTATTTTATTTTATGGCAAAGGTTCAATATCCTTAATATTTGTCCTTGAGTGTATATTTTTTATTGGAATTGATTTTTTGTTTTTAGGTTGCTTCAAATTTTTCTTTCAAAGAAAACAAAAAATTTCCCACAGATAAACAAGTCTGTATTGGTTATTAGTCAGGTAGCAAATGATTTAACCTTTGAATCTCAAAAGATATACTTGCAAGAGCTCGATACTCAGCCTCATATGAAGAACGAGATACCGTATTTTACTTATTAGTCTTATATGAAACTAAAGAGGATCTCAGTCCTCTTTAGTTGCATAGAAGTTAAAGCTGAAAAGAATAAACCTTGAGTAGCCTGAACACGAGATTCAACGGGCTTAGCCATAAATTGACTAAGTTGTGTTAAACAAGAAATATGTCTAGTCTTGTGGTGGTGAGATAAAGAAGCCGACCAGTGAAGCGTCAATAAGATGATTGATCAGAAAATTCCGGGCCTCCTTCAGAATGTAAGTTTGATGGCATGGTTGAAAATGCGTTAGCAGGTTTTGCAGGCAAGTACACCTCTAACATTGAGCAGGTCAAGAGTATGATTTCTAAACAAAGAAAATCACCTCATTTCAGTAGATTTACTAAAATTTCTCATATATTTGATGTTTTACATGCTGATATTTGGGGAACATTGATTAGCATAAAATATAGCAGAACATCTACTGGTTAGGGTCAGTTTTGGAGGCCATAATCCAAGCTATACATGGAGGAGTATATGGATTACGATTCCGTTGTTGACTCTTGGCTATCGTTGGAAGATTGGCATGGGAAATCATATAAATGCATAGCACGAACCATGGATTAGGTCCAGATGTAATCCAAGGCCGACTACACCTACACCGCATCATCTTCAACACATATCACTAATTTCATCAATTTTCAATGAATTCGATGCAGCTTTTATCATGAAAATACTCCACCTGAGAGAAGGCACATACTTCATAACATGGCAATGCTCAAATGAAGGTAAGTACATATTGCGACAGTGACAGTGAGATCTACTTACAAATTATTATGGAGACTTGCACGTGAGTGCATTCCAACTAGAGTAAATCTTCTTCTACATGGAGTCTGTCTCATACACATCTACTTGTACTATGTGTGAAAGCTATATACAAGATGCTTGCTTGCCACTCTATTTTTGCTTGTGAACAATCTGTTAAGAGCATGCAGAAAGCAAACATATGGAACGATATACATCCTCTACCGATACAAGCAGACAGTTTCAAGGACATTTTGTTCTTGATTTGCAGCACTCGCTCAAAAGAACAAAGGAACCTCTTTGTTATACTATTGTGGAGTATTTGGTTCTTAGTGCAGAAATCAATGCCTTTGGGAAGGATATTTAATGAGTCCGAAAATAGTTGCAACTTTCGAGAGAGACGCATTAGCAGAGTTCCAGTTGGCACGCAGGAAGACAAAATTGCAGCAAGTAGAAAGCATAAATGATGCAAGATCTCCATTATGTTGGATGAAGCCAAGTGAGCGAATATAAAATATAATGTTGACGATGCAGTATTTGTGGCTGAACTGAACATAACATGAGATATGGAATTTACTTTAGAGAATTCCATGGTGAGTTCACTGTAGCACACAAATCATGGATAAAACTCACATTTATTACTATTATGATTAATATACATCTTTAGTGCTATAGTATTTGTCCAAAGAAGTATCCAACAGAACAATAGTGTTACAGTTTTTGTCCTTTCAGACTCTACAACTTTAGGTTTGATTTTAGATTGTGTTACCTTCATCCTTTTCCTTCAATAGAGTAGCTGAATCACTTTTTTTAATCTGCTCTCGGCGAAGCGTATCCCTTTCCTTGGTGAGAGCATAAACCTGCAGTTAAACACAATTCATGGAGTCTCAAAAAAGTTTTAGTTAAAAATATACACTTGAGACTTCTATCATTTGTGAAAGTATTTTGTTTTCTATGGCAAAAATTTCAATCATAACTTCGATGTACGATTGAAAATGCTATACACAACTTTTGAACAGATCATTTTGAGTTACATTATTGAAAACTTTGTTGATTAAGAACAGGAAACATAAGATTTATGACCAGTGATACCTTTCTCTCGAGAGTTGAAACTTTCTGTCGCAAAGATTCAACTTCAACTTCATTAGACTTTCTCTGTTCCATGATGATCATTGATCAATAATTAAATAGAAATATGTTGAAAACAATTTGTGATTAGTTTCCTATGCCACAAAGGCAAGGATAAGTAACAAAACATGTTCCTAACTACAATGTACTGAAAGAAAAAGAAAAAATACCTTTAAATCTTCAATTAAATCTTTGAATTGTTCATTCTCATTCATCAATTTTGCTATCTCATCAGCTTTAGCCTGCAAAGAGAACCAAGAGTAAAAGATTGCAACAAGATATACAACACTCTCATAGCTGCAAAAATTGTACATAAGAGATAAAGTCCGAGAGCGCATAATTACACAAGATGCATAGCTTTTTGAAGATATAGAAACATCAATTAAAAAAAATCGAACGGGTTTTCACCATTAATGATTGCTAGTCAGAAGATCTAAGTTTGTTATAGATGAAGAAAACAAATTTTAGGAGTTTAAAACCTTAGAGTGTGCTCCTCTCAAGGTATCAAGTTCGATTACCCCTGGTTCTAATTTCGGAGTTTAAAAAAAAAATGAATTTTAAACTTAACTATTTTAACACCACACGGAAATGTTCATGATCTTCGTATATGAAATACCTGAGCTTGTCTTGCAGCACCTAGTAGTGCTGCCTCCATCATTCTCATGTCCCTCTTCACCCTCTCCAGCTCAAGTATGGAATCTGAGTCATACATATTTTATATAGACATCAAACCCAACAATTCAAAATTCCTATCTAGAGAAAACTTAACAGACTTTGCAACTTCCTCAATCATAATTTTCACACACTCACTTCAATCCATTCAGAAAACAAAGATATTCAATAACAATCTCAAAAAGTAGAAATTACCTTCATTGTTGGATTCCCCTTTCTCTTCAAATCCAAGAGCAGTATCAAAATTCTTTTCAATATTCTTCACACTCTCCTGCAGCATATTCTCTGATCTCAAATAGAGATTACCTTCATTACCGGATTCCCGTTTCTCTTCGAAGCCAAGAGCAGTGTCAAAATGCTTCTCAATATTCTTCCCACTCTCCTGAAGCATATTCACTGATCTCAAATAGAAACTATCTTCATGACCGAATTCCCCTTTCTCTTCAAAACTAAGAGCGGTATCAAAATTCTTCTCAATATTTTCCCCACTCTCCATAAGCTTATTCACTGCTCCCGCGAAATTAAGGAAGTCCCCCGGTGCATTTTTTGCAATAAACCACGCCATCTCAAAACCTATACACCAAAAAACTCAAAAACTGTAACCTATTCAAAACATCCTCGAATTTCAGATCCCAAATAAATCATCAAAACAATGGGTGAGGAAGGAGCTACCACACAAGCAAATTTAGTGTATTCAATTAAAAAAAAGGCTTAGACTATGGCTTATATACACAAAAGAGGGGCAAGGGGCGGGCAAGAATAGTTGAGCTTGTGGAGTGTTGCGAACTGCGGTACTATATATATATTGGTTGTAACATCGTAAACCTCATTTTATCAGGAAAGTGAAACGGAACTATAGCTACTCTATACTTGCTGAGGAATGCACCATTAACCGAACTGCGTGGACAAAGATTGTGTCTCATTGTCATGCAATTTATTCGTTTCTTTTAAACTTCTATATTGGTTGCTGTTATAACAGTTAGTTAGTTAGGATAATAAGTATATAAGCTTGGTTATGACTCGTTGACTTATTTCTACTATCTTTTTCATATCTGTATCTCATTTCTACTATCATGAATACAATGTTTTAAGCTTTTCACCGTTATTCATGGATGTCATGTTTCTTAACAGACTATAAAACAGAACACCAAGTTTATAATTTCTGGAGCTAAAATTTAATTCACACACCACATCAAATGAAAAAACAATTACGACATAAAGAAAACATTAGTCTGAAACTGGATCATTGCAGAGGGAATGAATATGAATTGAATTGGAAAAAAAATGATAAGATCCAAAGTGAAAGAAGCTTACCTTAACGAACTTGTTGGATTCAGGAATCAGATCATGGTTATACAAATGGTTAAGCTTTGACTTATTTTATCAAACGAATCATTTCAAATTGGACAAACAAAGAAAAGAAGACTATTGCTGAAAATCTTGTTAGGACCAAGAAGTGTGTAAAAGAGAAGGGAGAGATGAGAACAATTATGAGATGAAATCCTTAATGAGACAAGGATGAAAAATAATGGTGAACAAAGAGATAGGTTGACTATCAATATGGAATATCACTCTCAATTCAATTTAATCTCTAAAGCATATAAATATAATAGTAATGTCTAAAATATATAAAATTCATTTGAAACTAAAAATACAATCTGTTTTTTTGAAGGATAGTATTAGTATATACAATCTGTTAACAACAATCTGTTAATTATTAGTATATCTTATATCAATAGTGGACCATTATTTTATTTTTGACATGTTCATCAATATTATTAATCAAATCAATAGTATTAGTGACAAGTTCTGCAAGTATAACAAAGATGAATAAAATTTTTGTATGGACATTTCATATGTTGGAGGGCAGATTCAAACTCGTAATCCTCTACGGTATGTGAATTTCGCTTCTAAATTTTATCATAAAAAAACAAGAAGCGACCTAATCTCATCCTTTACAACTCGGATGATTGAAGTTTTGAATAGACAATATATATGTTGGAGCACATATTCAAACTCGTAATTCCTTATAATATATGAATTTTATTTATAATAAATTAAAGAATGGCCAAATTAAAAAACATTACATTATTATCACATCACTTTACTCATGAATCATATGAACAAAATTGGAACCTTAATTACTAAGGTAAAATAATTTATGATCAGTCGTACTAAATTGACAGTGAACTAACTCCTGTAAAAATTGGCACTCCAAGATCCAATGTGGGCTCGGATTCTTGTCATGGTTTCGAATATACTAAAACTATCCGTAACCCCGACCCACTTGAATAACATTACTTAGAAATTCCACAAGAACAGGTCTGGAATTACCAACCCATCCATGTTCTCTTCTACATAATCAAAATTTGGCATCTCTGGCACGAAAAAATCACCACAAAAATCATCAAAACCCGGGAACATAGAGTTACCCAACCCAGTTTCCAAAAACATGTCCGAAAATAACCCATTTTGGTTGGAGTCACAATCTGTCTGAACCGTCACATCAGATAGAGCAGGAGATGGCAGCTCCATAGACAACAATGTTGTTGTCGTGCCCTCCGATAATGACGGTGTTTCAACCGGAGTGATAACGGGTTGACCCGAATTAGCAAAACGGGCTGCCGCGGTCTTAATCTCAGAATGTGTCATGGACCTTCCTCCGGCAATGTACGGAGGATCATTAGGGAAATTAAACTTAGCACCACTTCCACGTAAGCAAAACATAGCCGCGTCGAATGCACGTGCCGCCTTGACGGCTGAGTCATAAGAACCTAACCATATTCTCTGGCGGCTATTTGGTAGTCTGATTTCAGACACGTATTTTCCCCACTTCCTCTTCCTTACTCCTCTATACAACGAAGAATCACTTCTTTCCGCTGCAGTTTTTTCCACATTTGATTTCACCATATTTACTCTTTAGGGTATATGAAAATAATTACACAAACACTTTAGAATTTTGTGTTCTTTTTGAAAGTTATTGTTTAAGGAGGAACTGTTGATATCGTATGATGTTTTTGGCTGCGTTTGAGTTTGAGAGTTGAGTGAGAATTGCGGCTGAATATATAGCATATGCATGAATAAGTGAAACGAGTGAAGGAATTTGATTGACTGAATATGAAGGGTCAGAGCACTTAGAAGGCGTGTAAAGATGATGAGAGTAGTGATTATGATTTTGATTACGCGGCCATGGGAGACAAGAAGCCAAAGATTTGGACCACGTTATTTATTGTCATTTACTATAATACACGTGAGGAATATGTATATAACGTCAAAGGGGTGATGGTGATGGTATAAGAAACGACAAAGGTTATTGGATCAGGGGCATCCCCACTTTCACTTCTCACTTTGCACTTTCACTAAATTATTAGTTGAAACATTGCACTTTCACTTTGCACTTTCACTAAATTATTTCTTAAAGCACATGTGATCTTTATTATAAATAATAAGTCATTTAAATACTTTTGTCAAAAAAAATATCATTTAAATACTCTCTCTATTGTCAATTATAACTAAATTTAACTTTTTAGGTTCATTCAATTAATAATATATGTGATCCACAATATGAACTACATACATTATTAATTGAATAAACTTAAAAAGTTTAATTTGCTTATAATTAGCAACGGATGGAGTATTTCCTTTGCCGGTATTTGGCTCTCTCTTATTGATCATACTCTTAGTTTTGCTTCAGTTGTGTTTTCTTCTTTACAATATCGAGATGTCCAACAAAAGCAAATTTATGGAGAGATTTTGTGGAGTTCTTTTAAAACAATTAAATAATAAGGTTTGGAACAATATTGTTGAATCCGTTTCAATGATTTGTTTATGAGGGAACACTCTTTTTAATAGTTGGGTCAATGCCTAACTGATCAAGACCCATGACCCTAATCAGACTCATCACACTAAAATGGTTACCTAGCGCAAACCAAGTGTGGCTTGCTCTAAATGTAATGTGGATGCATCTTTCTCTCATGTGTTAAACAAAGTTGGCCTTGACATGTGCTTTCGGAATGATGAGGACCGTTTTTTGTTGGCTAAAAAAGAGTGGTTATCACCATTATTTAATGTTGAATTGGGAGAGACACTCAGATTGTTGTCTTCTCTTCAGTGGGTACATGACCTTTAGTTAGCCAACATGGATTTTGAGATGGACACAAAGGTGGTGGTAGACAATATCTATGGTTGTACACTCGACGTTTCGGATTTTAGGTCAGTTATTAATGATTATCGACTCCTACTTTCTTCTGATTTAGCAACCTCTGATGTTATGTTTATTAGAAGACAAGCAAATGAGGTTGCTCATAGTTTAGTTAGGGTAGCTCCATGTCATGCTAGTTTTCGTATTTTCATTTGAAATCTATTTTTTTTTATCGCTACTCTTATTTTAAATGAAATGCATTAAGTTTTCTTTTGTAAAAAGAAAAAAAGACAAATAGTTTACGATAAAGAAAAATAGTAAACAAAACACATAATTTAAGACAGATGGAGTAAAAGATATGATTTATTAAATCAATTTATTAATCATGTGTTTTCTACTACTCTAAATTTAAATTGAGGTCTTTCTTTAGGTAGGATGCATGATGTTTAGGATCAAACTATTGTCATTATTTATACACAAAAAAAAAGTGAAATCTAATATCATGAGTATAATTTATTAACATCGACAGTGTAATGATATAACTCTAATAACAAAGTCATAGTCGGAGTCCTCCTTATAATTTTCGTGTGTAATAGAACAATTACCTTAGGTGCTTCCCGGCACAAAAACTTTTTGAGAGAACTGCTCAATTTCTTTATTTGTTTGAGAGGTTTGGAAGGATCCGTTTGGTGCGCATGATAAGGAGATAAGATACTATAAAACATCATATCATGACTCAACCTGTTGTTTGCCGAACAAACAGAAAAGGATAAGTTTAACCTATTTCTAATCATATATCACTTCCCCTTTGTTATTTTAATCCTTAGTTTTAGGTGGGTTATCAACCTCATTTTAATCCAAAATAAAGATAAGGGACCAAAAAGATGTATTAGCCTTTGTTTTTCTAATGTTATGTTCTTCTATGATTTATTTGAATTTTGTTTGGATGGTTATGTAAGTGTTCTCGGGATACTTGTTTTTTATTTTTTATTTTTTATCGTAAAAAATTATGTATTTGTTTCACAAGGACAATTTTATAATTTAAATATAATATATTTCTTATCATGTCAACAGAAAGTATGCAACAAACACGTAATAAATAATGTTACATCTTTTTTATCTTGTGTGCATCAAACACATGATAAGATAAATGTTTAACCTGTCACTATCATATCATATCTTTATCCAACTTCTTATCATATTTCATATCATGTCTTTATCATATCATACGCACCAAACAAACCATACTTGTGAATGATTGTATTATCAACTAATCCTCAACAATCAAGTTTTAATAAAATGTAAATTTTGCTTCAAGTTGTGAGAGTTCACTACAAGAATTTTGGTTATTATTGGCCAACTAAATCCCACAGTAATGAATTAAATCCCTCAGTAATACACATTACTGGGGGCTTTTGTGACAAAAACGGTCCCTCAGTAATACTGGCGTCAGTAATGTTACTGACGGAATATTCCGTCAGTAGTGTTAGGGATGATTTGAGGAAGCAATACTGAGGGATTTTTCCCTCAGTAATTACTGACGGAATAATCTGCCAGTAATTACTGACGGAATAATCTGCCAGTAACGTAAATATAGGAAATTCACCTCATTAATACTGGCCGTTTTATTCCGCCAGTACTGTTACGACCAATATAAATCCGCCAGTAATGTTGCTTCCAATTAATATTAAATATTAAATCCACCAGTAATGACAAACAATAATGGCAGAAAAATCCGCCAGTAATACTCTTTTTGGTTTTTTTTAAAATGATTTAATTGATTAATTAAAAAGATAAATTAAATTTCCACTGTTTTTTTGGAGAGCACTTCCTAATGAAATAAAATTAATTAGACAAAAATAAATTAAAGAAATAATTGTTTTTGTTGGATCAACAAATTTTCATTAGCATAGGAAGGTATAAGAACTACCAACTCTAGCAAGTTCTAGCAGCAGCATGTTAATTACAGTACCAAAAAACTTAATCAAAATAACATGGGAAGCACACACAAACAATCCTTGGGTGCTCCCTGATTCTGAACTCTAGCAAGTTCTAACAGCAGCAGCATGTTACAGCATCAAAAAACTAAATCAAAATAACAAGGGAAGCACACACAAACAGTCCTTGGGTGCTCCCTGATTCTGCACTGCTGCACTGCTGAGACAAAATAACATAGGAATCTAAGCTAAAAGTTCTAACAGCAACAAAATAAAAACCAGTCTACAAAACAAGAAAAACTAATCCCAAGACCGCCTATTTCCCAAGACCTGTCATCACAAAGAATAGTCCAAACTTAATCATCATAGTATTGGGGCAAATTTGATCCCGATCTCCCACCTGATGATCCACTTCCTCCTCTACCCATGTTTTGGAGATTTTCTTGTGAAGCATTAAAATTATTATAGTTCCTCAAAAAAATCTCACCATCTGGTATGTTGAAATCAGCGGCATTGAAAGTGGATCTCGTCGAAGAAGACGTCTGGCGATCACCTACAGGAACATGAGGTCTACGATGCTCTTCATGATCACTACGCATAGATTGGGGTTGTACGCGAGGGCGTTTGTTTAACTGTGGAATTATGCACCTATCGAACGACGTCTGTTGTGATAATAGGAACAGAAAATGAGAAAATGATTATGATTATTTTGGAAATAAAACAATTCCAATGAAATATTGAATTCATATTTATATAAAGAAATTTTAGTACTAAATTGGTAATAAAACAAACCTAAAAAAAAGTAATAAAACTTTAAAAAAAAAAATGAATCAGATATAAGATCATACCTCCAAATCATCATATTGAGGTGTTACCGCGTGATCATATGCAACAAGTTGTGATGTATCCCCACGAGATCGTCGTTGTTGCTCTTGCATGGTTCTTTGCACCAATTCAACTACTTGGCTCTTCATTTCTTGTTGTGATTTTACAAGTTCTTCATGTTGTGCCTTCAATATTGCATTCTCAGCCCTCAATTGCTCAACCTCAGCATAAATGGGATCGTCGTGTCTACGAGTTGACCGACCTGTGCGTTCAAAAGAGTTAAGGCAAGTATCTATATATGTGCCAGATGAATCCTTCTGATATAACTTAGAGTTACTACCAGCACCAACAATACGGCCCTTGTTCTTCCCACCCACAGTCTCTATAAATTTGTTCATTATAATTCCACTAGCAGTGGCAGAATCATATCGATCAGAAGGGGGAAGACTATCCTGCTGACTTTGAAAAGCTTCAATAAATTCTGTCATGGTCTTCTGCACATATATTCAAAATTAAATATAAGTTATCATGTCTAAAACAGAAGCCATAAAAACGCAACAGTGAAAACACCAACAGCCCAAATAGAATTATTGAGTGAAAGCCAACAGTGAAGCCATAAAAACACCAACATCAAAGCCATTAATTGATATATTTAATAAAAATATTAATATTATACGTACATGTATGCTTTTCGATCTATCATCACGAGGCAATCCATCTTTAAAATGAAAATGATCAAAAGTCTCCAATAAGGTTGGAAGTCGTCCATGTTGTGCTTCGTGTCTGAAGCTAGATGTACCAGCATTTACAGACCCCCCTGAGTGTGTGTTGGTAGTTGCCCTCTCTGACCCTCTGTTAGCTGCATTCTGCGCACACTTCTTTTTGTATTCTGGTGTATTCCACTTCTTACACAATTCAGGCCATGTGCCTTCGCCAATCCATTTTGGACGATTTTCATCGTTCGCTCCACGTTTATTGCGTGCAACAGAAAGCATGCCTGAGAGGCGCTTGGAGCATGCTTTGTCAAAAACTTTACTAATCTCACCATCCTCTTCTTTCTTCCACACGCATTTCTCCTGCAAAAATAATGTTTCATTGAAAATCATGTTTTGTTTTACAGCTTCCCTCCGGAGACTCGGACAAGCCTGTTTAGTTTTTAAGTTTGAAATTTGAATTGAATTTGAGAACTTTCTTATATTCCTTTTTTTTAATTTATCAGTCTATCATACAACATAAGAAAGTCAAGTGCCAATAGAATGCCTTATTGCATCTATTTCGTTTCACATTAATTCATTGTTGCATTTGAAAGTAACGAACTATCAGCAAACCGTTATTTAGCTGTTTCTAGTTTCACATTAATTCACCTGAATTATTTCTTCTTTCGTAGTTTTGAGAATGCCAAGTCATTTTCTCTGCAGTTTGCATTGATGCATACATCCTCTGTAGTCTTGGTATAATAGGTAAGTAAAACAATGCCTTTCTTGGAACGGGTTTTCCCTTACTTTGATCTAGAGTGTTTGCTTCCTTTATACCTCGGTTCCTGACAAAATTTACATTCGACCAGATGTCCATCTTTTACACCAAATTCGTTGTCGTAAAACAACATGCAACCTTTAACACAACAATCAATTCTCTTCACTCCAAGTCCTAACTTCGACACTAGCTGCTTCGCTTCATAAAAACTTTTTGGCAAGCCATCGGTTATGGGTGTTGAATCCAACATCATTTTGGTCGTCACATCTAAAGCTTCTTCAGGAACATGAAATTGAGACTTTTAGGCTATAAGTCTTGCACACATTGATAACTTTGAATGAGGAGATCCTGGGAACAACGGTTTATTTGTTTCTTTCAAAATATTATAAAATTTCTGGGCCTCTTCATTTGGGGGTTCATCTACCTCGACATCATCCTGCACCTCATCATATTCAGCATCTAATCCAGCATTAACTCCAAGAGCATCCACTATCATATTATCCATCATTTCAAATTGAACATGTTGGGTACTACTTGATGAACCTACTGCATGACTCTCTTGGACACCTGCATTAACTATCGGAGGTGCCACAAATGACGATTCACCATGACTTGTCCAAATCCAATAGTTAGGTCTGAAACCTTTACTATATAAATGCAACCTTATTTCTTCTTCACTACGAATGCACCTACAATCACAAACTACACACGGGCATCTAATTCCCCCTTCATTTATGAAAACAGGATTAAATTTTACGGTACATATAAAAAGTTCAACACCTAACTTAAAAAGCTCCTTAACTTGCCCTTTTTTTTCATGATGACTTCTATCATACATCCAACTACGATCATCCATACCTGTAATGCATATAACATGGTCAATATAAAATAAAGATCACTAAAAAGTTTTAATTTCTACTTTTTTTAATTTATTTTTGAAATTGTTTCAATTACTAAAAAGTTTTAATTTTTAAAATAAATTCACACACATACAAATTGAAGGAGTCAATAAATTATAAAATAAAATTTTACAAAATGTCTTTTTTAGAGTCAAGTTACAGTGATAACACTTTTTAAAATAATCACAATAATAACACTAAAATATTTTTTCCTAAATTAACTATATATACTAAAAAATTACAATTATTAAAAAAGTTTTAATTACTACTTTTTTTAATTTATTTTCGAAATTGTTAAAATTTTTAAAATAAATTCACACACATACAAATTGATGGAGTCAATAAATTATAAAATAAAATTTTACAAAATGTCATTTTTAGAGTCAAGTTACAGTGATAACACTTCTTAAAAAAATCACAATAATAACACTAAAATATTTTTTCCTAAATTAAATATATACACACTAATAAATTACAATTATTAAAAAAAATAAATTGTACAATTTTAATTTGACTACTAACCTTGTGTCAATTAGCTAGAGTCTGACTTTAAGCATTGCTCCCATCAACACCAATAAAAAGTGAAATGTATAGAATATCAACTATATAAAAATTTAAAATCTGTCAATATTACAATAATTAAGAAAATAAATTCAATACATCTAACATTAATAAAAAAATAGAAGTCTTTACCTTGAAGAGAAAAAATTGTGTGGAAAAAGATGAAGAAATTTAGTAAGATTGTAGAGAATTGTTTTAGGAAGATATGTTTGTGTTGAATGAGATCGAGAGCTTCTGTGAAGGAGTACATCCAGTTGGAAAAAATCAATCTGCATAGCATTACTGGCGGATTTTATTCATTACTGACGAATTCGTTTATTAATGACAACCGACCATTACTGACGGATAAGCGGATTACTGACGGATTAATTGCTTCATTACTGGCGGAAATTGTGTATTACCGACGGATTCGAATGCAACGTTATTACTGGCGGATATGGTGCATTACTGGCGGAATATTTAATTCGTTATACTATTACTGGCGGATTTATATCCCTCAGTAACGCAAAGGCACATTATTGGCGGATCTGTTGCATTAGTGGCGGAATATTTAATCCGTTATTCTATTACTGTCGGACTTATATCCCTCAGTAATGCAAAGGCATGTGCTTTTACAATATTGGCGGAATATTTCCGCCAGTAATACATCTTAGGTTCTTTATTGATATTACTGGCGGATTTATCCGTCAGTAACGTTATTGAGGGTTTTTTTAATATTACTGAAGGTTTATTCCGCCAGTAATTACTGAGGGCCTAAATCCCCCAGTAATGCAATTTTGAATTGGTTAGTAATATTGGGAATTCTTGTAGTGGTTGCTGGTTGACATTATGGTTAGTGTTGGATTTGAAGAACTTTGGAGCGCGGATTCAAACTTGTTATTCTCTACAATATGTGAATTTCGCTGTTGAATTCTTTACGAAAAAAATAAGCGACAAAATCTTATCCTTTTATTTATAATAAATCCAAGAATGGCTAAATTAAAAGGCATTACATGATTACCACACCAATTTACAGTGTTTCGTGAATCATATGAACAAAATTGGAACCTTAATTACTAAGGTAAAAAAATGTATGATAAGAACTAAATTGACAGTGGACTAAAATTTAGTCACTAAATCCTGTAAAAATTGGTACTCCATATCCATTGTGGATCCGGATTCTTGTCATGGATTCGAATATACTAAAACTATCCATAACCCTTAGAAATTCCATAAGAACAGGTCTGGAATTACCAATCCATCCATGTTTTCTTCTACATAATCAAAATTTGGCATCTCCGGCACGTAGAAATCGCCACAAAAATCATCAAAACCCGGGAACATAGAGTAACCTGACCCGGTTTCTGAAAACATGTCCGAAAATAACCTGTTTTCCTTGGAGTCACAATCTGTCTGAACCGTCACATCGGATAGAGCAGGAGACGGCAACTCCATAGACAACAATGTTGTTGCCGTCCCCTCCGATGATGACGGTGTTTCAACAGGAGTATTTTCGGGTTGACCCGAATTAGCAAAAGAAGCTGCAACGGTCTTAATCTCATAATATGTCATGGACCTTCCTCCGGCAATGTACGGAGGATCATTTGGAAAGTTTCTTCTGATTTAGCAACCTTTGATATTATGTTTATTAGGAGATAAGCAAACGAAGTTGCTTATAGTTTAGCTATGGTAGCTCTATGTCATGCTAATTTCAGTATTTTCATTTGAAATCCGTTGTTTATCTCTACTCTTATATTAAATGAAATGCATTAAGTTTTGTTTTGTAAAAAAACAATGGACAAATACTTTGAGATAAAAAAAATTGTAAACAAAACAAAACACATAAGTTAAGACAAATGAAGTAAAATATATGATTTATTAAATCAATTTATTAATCATGTGTTTTATACTACGCTAAATTTATTAATCATGTGTTTTCTACTACTCTAAATTTAAAGTGAGGTCTTTAGAAATCAATTTAGGTTCAAACTACATTATCTGTATTTATACTCAAAAAGAAAGTGAAATCTAATATTGAGTATAATTTCTTTACATCGACAGTGTAACGATATAATTCTAATAACACTGTCATAGTCAGAGTCCTCCTTATAATTTTCGTGTATCATAGAACAATTACCTTAGGTGCTTCTGCCTTCTAGCACAAAAACTTTTTGAGAGAACTGCTCAATTTTATTTTATTTTTGAATCGGCAAATATTATTAAACGTCATCCCCGCAAGACGCAAGGTATGGACGAAACAAGATACAAATGGTGCCGCATATAGACGGTACACCATTAACCACCTAAAAAACCCTGGAGATAAACCTACCAAAACACATCACCACCTAAAACAGACTCCAAAAAAAGCAAGCACTGTAAACACGGTATCCACCACCGCCCATCGTCACTACTCACCCACGAAGAACACCCTCAAAATAAAACTCCCAAGCAGAGCTACATATCGAAGAGCACCTAACCGAAGGATCATGCAGCTATCACAAACCTCACGACCTCCGATCCACCGAAAGAGCACAACACATAGCCCAAAAACCAACATAGGTCAAAGAACTGACTCCCGATCTCGAATCAAAAGTGATCGGCCAACCAGACTATAGTACCAAATTAGCAGGGCACCCCTCGCCCCCTGTACACCAGAGGAAACCAAACCAAGTCAAACAAAAATTAGCAGCTCATTTTATTTATTTGTTTGAATGGTAAGGCTATCAAAGCCTCCGTTATAGGCACACCAACAAAATATTATTTTTCTTTAAATTTTACAAACAAATAGGTTACATACGTAGACAAAAACTATTTCACATATAAAACTTGTTTTAAGCCTTACTCGTTATTGAAAATTATTAAGCCAATCCTAGCAGAACGGTTTTCATTTGTCTCTATTTTGTTTTACGTAAGGTGAGGTGATTCAACCTTTAAGTGGAGAATAGATTAAGAATTATTTTTTAATGAGCATTTCAAACAATGTCCATATATCTTGACATGCCTGTATATGTAAATATGTCCAATATTCCGTTGTCTCCAAACACAATGTCCATTTCAATAGTGGACCATTATATATTTTACATGTTCATCAATAGTATTAGTGACAAGTTCTGCAAGTACAACACAGATGAATAAAAAAAAGTTTATGGACATTTCATATGTTGGAGGACAGATTCAAACTCGTAATCCTCTATAATATGTGAATTTCGCTGCTGAATTCTATCATAAAAAAAAAAAGAAGCGACAAAATCTTATCCTTTACAACTCGGATGATAAAAGTTTTGAATGGACATTATATATGTTGGAGCGTGGATTTAAACTTGTAGTTTCTTACAATATATGAAATTCGCTGTTGAATTCGACAAAATCTTATCCTTTTATTTATAATAAATCTAAGAAGGAACCTTAATTACTAAGGAAAAAAATGTATGATCAGTACTAAATTGACAGTGGACTAACTCCAGTAAGAATTGGCACTCCTAGATCCAATGTGGACCCGGGTTCTTGTCACGGTTTCGGATATACTAAAACTATCCGTAACCCGACGAACTTGAATATCATTTCTTAGAAATTCCACAAGAACAGGTCTGGAATTACCAACCCATCCATGTTCTCTTCTACATAATCAAAATCTGGCATCTCCGGCACGTAGAAATCGCCACAAAAATCATCAAAACCCGGAAACATAGAGTAACCTGACCCGGTTTCTGAAAACATGTCCGAAAATAACCCGTTTACCTTGGAGTCACAATCTGTCTGAAGAGTCATATCGGATAGAGCAGGAGACGGCAACTCCATAGACTCCAATGTTGCTGTCGTCCCATCCGATGATGACGGTGTTTCAAACGGAGTATTTTCGGGTTGACCTGAATTAGCAAAAGAAGCTGCAGCAGTCTTAATCTCAGAATGTGTCAAGGACCTTCCTCCGGCAATGTCCGGAGGATCATTAGGAAAATTAAACTTAGCACCACTGCCACGTAAGCAAAACATAGCAGCGTCAAATGCACGTGCTGCCTTCACGGCTGAGTCATAAGAACCTAACCATATTCTTTGGCGGCTGTTTGGTAGTCTGATTTCAGACACATATTTTCCCCACTTCCTCTTCCTTACTCCTCTATACAATGAAGAATCACTTCGTTCCGCAGCAGTTTTTTCCACGTTTGATTTCACCATATTTACTCTTTAGGGTATAAGAAAATGATTACACAAACACTTTAAACGCACAGAAATGTTGTTAGAAGTGAAAGTTGTTATTGTTTAAGGAGGAACCTGATATGTGTTGATATTGTATGATGTTTTGGCTGCGTTTGAGTTTGAGTTTGAAAGTTGAGTGAGAATTGCGGCTGAATATATAGCATAGCATGACTAAGTGAAACGAGTGAAAGAATTTGACTGAATATGAAGGGTCAGCGCACTAAGAAGGCGAGTAAAGATGATGTAGTAGTGATTAAGATGTTGTCTACGCGGCCATGGAGACAAGAAGCAAAAGATTTGGACCATGTTATTTATATACTCCACGTGATGAACATATATAAAGTCAAATAGGTGATCGTGATGGTGATGGTATAGATCAGAGAAATGACAAAGTTTATTGGATCAGATGCATGTCCACTTTCACTCCTCACTTTACACTTTCACTAAATTATTAGTTGACACATAATATTTGCTTTAAAGTACATACCGGTCCTATTTATTAGAAATATTTGACTTTTTTGATTCTTGCATAAATGATGTATTTAGTTTATATTCTAGACAAGATACATTAATTACACAATGAATCTAAAAATTCAACTTTTTCTTATAAATATGACCGGAGGAAGTAAATCCTATATCGGTTATAAACAAAAAATTACTTTTTAAATTTATTGAATAATTTACGTATCTAGTATATAATGTAAACCAGATATATTAGTTATTCAATGAATTTAAAAAGCACAATGTTGCTTATAATTGAGACCGGAGGAAGTAATTGTCTTAGGTTTTTAATTTGTTATTCTCGCCGGCCGTTTCAAATTAGGTGTTTCTTTTGAAGTTTTAACGATTATTAAAGAAATGATAAATAATATTGAATTTAATAGTTAAATGTGTTTCATTTACTTAAACACAATTAATTATAGTTAGTGAAGTTGTTAGATGATTGAAAAACACTAAATAAGGGTATATTAGTGGAAAAGAATAATAAATATTGTATTGGTAGTATAAATTAGAAAAATATTTTCACTTTGGTCTCCCAATAGCAATTAGCATGGCCACTTATAACTGTATCAGAGCTATTAGCTCTGCATGCTAAGAAATGGAATGTGGGGTTGGTGAATACTTTCTTTGATTATGTTACAACCAATTTAATCCTCAAAATCCCTTTGATTGAATTTGTTTTGTCTGATGCTCCAACTTGAAAGTTTGAAAAGGATGGTGAGTATACGATGAGTAGTGTTTACTGTCAGACAATTAATACTAATAATGATGCAATGCAACATAGGGTGGAAGGACATTGGAGCTCCTCTCGAATCTTAAGCGACCCCCTAAAGTTAAGAATTGTCTATGGAAAGCATGTCTCAATTGTCTCCCTACACAGTTAAGATTGCAAAGTCGAGGTGCTCCTTGTCAAGGTTCTTGTGCGGTTTGTGCGGTTTGTGTTGCTTGCTGGCAACATACTAGCAAAAACAAATTTTGAAGAGTTGTCCTGGTCTTGGTTTGTTCTTCCTTAGAGATTCTTCTTTATGTTTGTCAGGTTTCTCAGATGCAGATTGGGCAAGTTGCTTAGATTCTAGAAGATCCATCTCTGGTCAGTGTTTCTTCCTTGGCAAGTCTCTCATATCATGAAGAAATAAGAAACAGTTGACTGTTTAGATCATCTTCTGAAGTAGAGTATCGTGCTTTAGGTGCAGTAACTTATAAGTTGCAATGGTTGCTTTATCTGCTCAGAGATTTGCATATTCAAAGTCCTAAGCTTCCTGTCATATATTGTGATAATCAAAGTGTTTTGCATATTGCTACTAATCCAGTTTTTCATTAAAGGACTAAGGACCTTGAGATTGACTGTCATTTGGTTAGGGAAAAGTTATAAGCAGGCAATCAAGAAGCTTCTTCTTGACTCTTCCAAGGATCAGCTTGCAGATATCTTCACAAAACCTTTACTCCCTCAACCATTTCATCTTCTTTCATCCAAGTTGGGAATGCTATATATCTCCCATCCTCCAACTTGTGTGTGTGTGTGTGGTGGGGGTGGGGGGACAATAGAGTATGAAAAAAACCCTATGCCTCAAGCAACACAAATAAACACTAGTTCATAAAGCATACTTGCGATACAAGCTATCTAGAGTTAGTTAGACTAATCTACTACACAAGCATGTATTTAGGTACTGTGTATCCTAAGCTTTTGACTATAAGTACCCAATTTTATCATAAGCTTTTAACTATAAGTACCCAATTTTATCATAAGCTTTTGACTATAAGTACCCAATTATATCATAATTTCATGTATGAGAAATGAGTTTGTTTCCCAATTGTATTTTCCATAATACATACAATAAAAATCCATATATAAAACTTGTTTTAGACGTCACTTGCTATTAAAAAATATTAGGCTGATCCTAGCACAACAATTTTCATTTGTTTTTATTTTTGTTTTATGAAAGGGTGCATGTGACACACTTTGCCACCAATGCAACGTTTCCATTTTTACTTGGGTGGGGTGATGCAATCTTTAAGCGCTAAAAAGATTAAGATATACCGGATATATCTGTATATGTTCGGTATATGCTTGTCTTCAAGTCAATAAGTATATGAGTGACAAGTTCTACAAGTACAACATAGATCATAAAACGTTCATAACAAAAGATCATAAAATTTTTGTATGGACATTTCATATGTTGAAGCACGGATTCAAACTCGTACTCCTCTACAATATATGAATTTTCACTGCTGAATTCTTTCGTAAACGACAAAATCTTATCATCTACAACTTTGAAGATAAAAAAATTGAATAGACATTTCATATGTTGGAGCGCGAATTCAAACTTGTTATTCTCTACAATATGTGAATTTCACTATTCAATCCTTTCGAAAAAAATAAGCGACAAAATCTTATAATTTTATTTATAATAAATCGAAGAATGACCAAATTAAAAAAACATTATATAATTATCACAGCACTTTACAATGTTTCATGAATCATATGAACAAAATTGGAACCTTAATTACTAAGGTAAAAAAATTTATGATCAGTACTAAATTGACAGCGGACTAACTCCTGTAAAAATTGACACTGCAAGATCCAATATGGATCCGAAATTCTTGTCATGGTTTCAGATATACTAAAACTAACCCTAACCCGACCCACTTGAATATCATTACTTAGAAATTCCACAAGAACATGTCTGGAATTACCAACCCATCCATGTTCTCTTCTACATAATCAAAATTTGGCATTTCTGGCACGAAGAAATCACCATAAAAATCATCAAAACCAGGAAACATAGAGTAACCTGACCCATTTTCTGAAAACAGGTCCGAAAATAACCCATTTTCCTTAGAGTCACAATCTGTCTGAACCGTCGCATCAGATAGAGCAGGAGACGGCAACTCCATAGACAACAATGTTGTTGTCGTCCCCTCCGATGATGACGGTGTTTCAACCAGAGTGCTAACAGGTTGACCCGAAGTAGCAAAACGTGCTGCAGCGGTCTTAATCTCAGAATGTGTCATGGACCTTCCCCCGGCAATGTTCGGAGGATCATTAGGAAAATTAAACTTAGCACCACTGTCACGTAAGCAAAATATAGCCGCGTCAAATGCACGCGCCGCCTTGACGGCTGAGTCATAAGAACCTAACCATATTCTCTGGCGGCTGTTTGGTAGTCTGATTCCAGACACATATTTTCCCCACTATCTCTTCCTTACTCCTCTATACATTGAAGAATCACTTCTTTCCGCCGCAGTTTTTTCCACATTTGATTTCACCATATACTCTTTAGGATATAAGAAAGGGTCTTGTTAACGAGTGCCCCCGGGGCACTCTTTAAGCATTCTAAAATAAGAAATTATTCTTTAAAAAAGTTAAATATATCAATTTCCAATGCATTGAATACACACATTTTCATAAATAGTTACTACTTATGGTTCTTAACTAGTGCCCCGGGGGCACTGGTTAACATTTCCCTATAAGAAAATAATTACACAGACACTTTAAACGTATAGAAATGTTGTGTTCTTTTTGTTAGAAGTGAATGTTGTTGTTTAAGGAGGAACCTGATCTGTGTTGATATCGTATGATGTTTTGGCTGCGTTTGAGTTTGAGAGATGAGTGAGAATTGCGGATGAATATATAGCATGCATGAATAACTGAAACGAGTGAAGGAATTTGATTGACGGAATATGAAGGGTCAAAGCACTTAGAAGGCGTGTAAAGATGATGAAAGCAGTGATTATGATGGGAAAGCACTTGGGTGACATAATGTCACCGTGACATTAAATTTGGGCCACACAACACACATTGCCACATAACATCTGGGCCACACAACACATACAACACATCTGGGCCACACAACACAATACCTTTGCGTGGCACAGATTTAATGTCACGGTGACATTATGTCACCCAAGTATTTTCCGATTATGATGTTGTCTACGCGGCCATGGAGACAAGAAGCGTTATTTATTCTCATTTATATAATCCACGTGATGGTGATGGTGATGGTATAAGAAGCGACAAAGTTTATTGGATCAGATGCATCCCACTTCCACTCCTCACTTTACACTTTCACTATATTATTAGTAGACAAAATATTCCCTACGGTTCACGATTTTGGAGAATAATTTTGTTTAAATTTACTTGTCACTTTCAAGATTTAATTCAACATTAATTATTTGTTTATTAATAATACATTTATCTATTTAATGTAGAGAGAGAAATAATAGGATGAAATAATAAATAGGTAAGAGTGTTATAGAAAAAACAAATTTCATCAAAAATAACAAAATTTATTTGATTTCTTGGTATGTTTAATTTTCTCAAAAATAACAAAAGCGACAAGTATTGTGAAACGGAGGGCTTAGTATTTGCTTTAAAGTACTTGTTTGTTTAAGATTTTTATTTCGCTACCCTCTTCATCTCATATTAAATGTTTTTTCTTTAAGTTTTACTCCATCTGTTTCACAATGAGTGTCACTTTAGTCAAATAAATTCGTTTTAAAATGAATGTCACTTTACATTTTTAATGTAACTTTATTTTTTTCTTCCAATTTTACCCTCAAAAATACTCAAACTTTTCTCTCACACAATTTTCAATGCAACTTTAAGTTTGTCTTTTTCTTATAAAGTAAGGGCAATTACTTTATAAGAAATACTTTCTTTTTGTCCCAAGAGCAATTAGCATGGCCATATATTACCGGAGTTGAGATCCTCTCCATTTATAAAAATAAATGGAGATTGTCATTATGAAAGAGATAAACACAAAAAAATAGGTGGTGAGTCCTATCATTAAATGAGTCTCACCATCATTAATTATTTTCAAGATTTTTTGTGTCTTTATTTCTTCAAATGGAAGAAATGGAGAAGAGTTTAAATGGAGAGGATCCTAACTCATATTACCGTATCAGATCTATTAGCACCACATGCTAAGAAATGAATTGTGGGGTTGGTCAATACTTTCTTTGATTATGTTACAGCTAATTGAATCTTCAAAACCCCTTTCTTAGAATTTGTTTTGTCTGATGCTCCAAATTGGAAGTTTGAAAAGGATGGTGAGTATACGGTGTGTAGTGCTTACCGTTAGATGATGAAGGGATTTTGTTGGATATTTGTATGTTGGTTTCACTTTTGCCTAAAACAAATATTCAATTTAGATGTGGAACACAATGTTCCAACATCCAGGCTCGGTATGTATGTTCTGTGCCTTGCCTATGTTTACGCATGCATTCGCTTGATTTAAGGAATCCACGCCAGCATGTGCTGGTCAAAACCGTGTGCAGTTATGAGAAGATCAGAACGTATGTGATTTCCTAAGGAAGTGGTAACGACTTAGGAAAGTCTTTTGAAGGTGATCATAATGTTCCTATTAAAGTGTCTACTTTTTAGGAGTTTCCTTATTCGGCCATGTTGACTGAGTAATGGATCACTGGTTTGATCTGAAGCCCGATATTGTTCATGACCCGCTTTGCTTCAGTATTTAAACGAGACTGCAAGACCTGAAGAATCATTCAAGCCATCATTTCAGAGGAATAGTTTATCTAAGGTTTTGAGTCTTTTGTTTGTGAGCCTTTCGTGTATCATCTTGATGCATATTTAGGACTGTATTTTGAGTTGTAATTTGTGCATTACTCCGAAGCTTTTAAGCAAGGAGTTAGGTAGTCTGTAAAACTGCATCTAAGCTTTTAAGCACGGTTGCTAGTTGTTATGTTTTGAAGGTAACTTCATTTTGATAAGTGTCTAATTTGTGGATCACAGGGTCTGTGATCAGTTGTAAGGGAGTGAGATGGGATCTCAGATCTAGGAGTTCCTAGGTTGAAGTCTAGACGGGTAGGTCCTAGGTCATTAGTGCAAACGTGGTTTGCTGAGAGCTTTTGAATACGGACTGCACTAGTGAATTTCCTTCCTGGCTTGGTAGCCCCTAGAGTAGGTGACATTGCACTGAACTGGGTTAACAATTTCTCTGTTCCTCTTTTCTTTCTTGTCTGCTTTTTGTTTTATTATGTTTATGTTGGTTAGCTTAATGTTCTAAACATCGTGTACAACATCTGTTTTCTGTGTTTGGTGTTGAAACATCACTTAGAACATCTTAAGTCTAACGTGCCAGAATTTCAATTGGCATCAGAGCAGGCACCCTGCCTGTTATTGGGTGAGATCCAGAGGTGATTTATTCTGGCAATATGGAGAAAGAGGGAGGTTTTGTTAACAAACCACCTTTACTGGACGGAACCAATTATGACTGCTGGAAGTCACGTATGAGTGCCTATCTTAAGTCTATTGATAGCAAGACTTGGAAAGCTGTGATGAAAGGATGGGAACATCCGGTTGTTCTTGACAAAGATGGTAAATAAAACCACGGTTTTAAAGCCAGAAGATGAGTGGACCTTACCTGAAGATGAACTGTCTCTTGCAAACTCTAAGGCTCTAAATGCTCTTTTTAATGGAGTGGACAAGAATATGTTCAGGCTTATCAAGAAATGTGATGTTGCCAAAGATGCTTGGGACATCCTTAAAACAGCCCATGAAGGTACCTCCAAGGTAAAGAGCTCAAGGATTCAACTCCTAACGACCAAATTTGAAAGTCTGAGAATGCAAGAAGATGAGACTATACAGGACTACTATATGAATGTCCTTGACATTGCTAATTCATTTGCTTCTCTTGGAGAAAAACTATCAGATGAAAAATTGGTAAGAAAAATTCTCAGATCTCTACCAAAGAGATTTGACATGAAGGTCACAGCCATTGAGGAAGCTCAAGACGTGTCCAATATGCAAGTGGAAGAGCTCATAGGCTCTCTTCAAAACTTTGAACTTGTTGTTGACAACCGGACTGAGAAGAAGGGAAAAGGCATTGCTTTTACAGCAAACACATCTGATGATGAAGGACTAGAAGAGAGTGTGGATGATGAGAATCTATCAGAAATCTTGGTGATGCTAGGAAGACAATTTAACAAGATTCTCAAGCACGTAAACAACAGACCTAGAGGTAATGGGCAGAATGTCAGATGGAACACTGATAGACAACAAGGCAATCAAAGGTATGACAGAAAATGAAGAGAAGAACAGTCGTTACAAAGGAGTAGAATGCCATGAATGTGAAGGTTATGGTCACATCAGAACTGAATGTGCAACCTTTCTCAAGAAGCAAAAGAAAGGGATGATTGTGTCCTCGTCTGATGATGAGGGAACATATCGAGATGGTGAGAGTGATGCTGCCAAACGTGTCAATGCTATGACTGGGAGAGTATAATCTGAATCTGATAATGAAGATCCTGACTATGAGAAAGTAACTGTGCCTTACTGCTATCAAGACATTCATGATGCAAATACTTCCAGGCGTCTGATAGAGCAGGAAGAAATCATTAATCAACTTCAGCAAGAAAGAATTAGTCATCTGGCTAAAATCACTGATCTGAATAAAGAGGTAATGTTACTTAATTCTCAACTTGATAATGTCTTTAAACAAGTTAGAATGATGACCACTGGAACTGATGTTCTAGATAGGATGTTAGAGGGTCAAGTGATAGGCAAACCAAATGGCATAGGCTTTACACATGAACACATGAAACAGGAACAACAAAACAGTAGTTATGTTCAGGCTTTAGAACACTATCAGAAGGCCAAGAAGGGAAAACCAGTTAAGAAAATTAAGTTTGTAGCACCAATCAGAACAGATAGTACCACTGATAAAGGTCCAAAGTTGGAACATCCCGCAGAACATCCTAGAACTAAGTTAGTAAAGGAGTATCCCTCGTGGAGGTGTCACTTTTGCAATCGACATGGTCATAAAAAACCCTTCTGCTATGATTTGTACGCATCACCTAAACTATATCAACCTAGTCCAACTTTGAGAGAGGTCAAGAAGGAGTGGAAACCTAAGTGCTTAGGACTAATATCCCACACCTCCTTAAGAGCATCCTCCAGTGAAGATTGGTATTTTGATAGTGGATGTTCTCGTCACATGACAGGGGTAGACAACTTTCTTGGAAATGTCAGACTTTATGCCTAGAGTTACGTTACCTTTGGGGATGTGGCAAAAGGAAAGATTGTGGGTATTGGAGACTTAGTTGGTGAAGGATCCCCAAGATTGAATAATGTTCTGTTGGTCAAAGGGCTAGCTGTCAACTTGATCAGTATTAGTCAACTGTGTGATCAAGGGTTGAGTGTAAACTTCAGTAAAACTGAGTGCCGGATCTTAGATGGGAAGGGTAAAGTGAGTATGAAGGGTACTAGGTCTATGGACAACTGCTATTTATGGATTTCTCAAGAACAAGCTCTCATATCCTCATGCATGCTGAGCAAATATGAAGAGGTCAAACTGTGGCACCAAAAACTGGGTCATTTAAACAAGCAAGGAATGAAGAAAGCTATCTCTCTGGAAGCAATCAGAGGCATACCCAAACTGGAGATCACTGAAAGGACTATTTATGGAGAATGTCATATTCGTAAACAGACTAGTCTGTCCCATCCCAGGTTGGAACATCAAGGAACCTCAAAAACTCTTGAACTTCTCCATATTGACTTAATGGGACCCATGCAAGTGGCCAACATTGGTGGAAAGAGGTATGTCTTGTAGTTGTTGATGATTTTTCAAGATTCACCTGGGTGAACTTTATCAAAGAGAAATCAGATACCTTTGAATCACTCAAGGAACTTTGCATTCAACTTCAAAGAGAGAAAAATAGAGGTATTGTCAGGATAAGAAGTGATCATGGAACAAAATTTGAAAACTCCAGATTTCATGAATTTTGTGCAGATGAAGGAATCAGGCATGAATTCTCATCTCCCATAACACCTCAGGAGAATGGATTGGTGGAAAGGAAGAACAGGACTCAACAAGAATCAGCCAGGGTCATGCTACATGTTAAACATCTTCCCCTTTATTTCTGGGCTGAAGCTATGAATACAGCTTGTCATGTTCATAACAGAGTCACTTTGAGAACAGGTACTACAACTACCTTGTATGAACTATGGAAAGAAAGTCTACTGTAAAATATTTACATGTCTTTGGTAGCAAGTGTTACATTCTAGCAGATAGAGATTACAGAAGAAAAATGGATCCAAAAAGTGATGAAGGAATTTTTCTGGGTTACTCTACTAACAGAAGAGCCTATAGAGTGTTTAACAACAGAACTCAAGTTGTTATGGAATCCATCAATGTGGTAATAGATGATGTGGTTAAAGAACCAATTCTTGAAGTTGTACCAGGTGTTGAAGCATATCCTGAAACATCTGCTCAAGAAAAAGTAATATCTGAAACTGTTGAAGAACCTGAAACTAACTCTGAAGATACGGAGCTGGAGAATGCAGAAACAAGTAAAGGACCTTCAATTAGAGTTAAGAAGAATCATCCTCAAGAGCTCATTATTGGAAATCCTGATCAAGGAATTAGAACCATAAGAAATAATGATGTTGTCTCCAACTCCTGTTTTGTGTCAAAATTTGAACCTAAAAATGTAAAGGAAGCTCTCACTGACGATTTCTGGATTGAAGCCATGCAAGAAGAACTCCATTTCAAAAGAAGTGAAGTATGGGATCTGGTGCCAAGACCAAACGACATAAATGTCATTGGAACAAAATGGATCTATAAGAACAAGTCAGATGAAAATGGTACTGTTACCAAAAACAAGGCAAGACTAGTTGCACAAGGTTATACTCAAGTAGAGGGATTAGATTTTGATGAAACATTTGCACCTGTTGCCAGAATGGAATCCATAAGGCTACTCATGGGAGTGGCTTGTATTCTAAAGTTCAAATTGTTTCAGATGGATGTGAAGAGTGCTTTTTTAAATGGGTACCTTCATGAAGAAGTCTACGTTGAGTAGGCATGGCAATCGGGCGGGGTGGGGACGGGTTTTACCTTCCGTGTCCCATACCCGATTCTTAAATACTTACCCGTTACCCTACCCATATCCAACAGGGATGAGAAATTGAATCCCATCCCCGTCCTCGACGGGTTCGGGTATCCCCGCCCCATCCCCATCCCCGCATTGAATAATTTTTTTAATAAAAAATAGAAGTTTTTTTGCATCCCCAATAGCAACGTTGTAATACATTATCTAACAATACACTCACTTTAACATTTGTTAGACGGAATGATTTAGTTGATTCTTTAAATATCAATGGTAGTTTTAATTAACATGACAATTATCAAACAATATAACATGACATCTCAACATAAACTAATTTTTTACATTTGGGACGGGTTTGGGTATGGGTTCGGGAAGGGTACCTATATACCCGTTACCCGTCCCATACCCGTGTTTTGAAATCGGGGATAAACCCATACCCATACCCAAACCCAGTCAAAACGGGAAAAACCTGTCAAATTGGGTTTGGTTCGGGCGAGTAACCACGGGTATGGGTTGTGTTGCCATGCCTAACATTGAGCAACCTAAGGGATTTGTTGATCCAAATTTTCCTGATGATGTGTACAAGCTAAAGAAGGCACTGTATGGGTTGCAGCAAGCTCCTAGGGCTTGGTATGAAAGACTCGCATAATTTTTGACCTATCAAGGGTACAAGAAGGGAGGAACAGACAAAACCTTGTTTGTTAAGAAGGACAAAGGAAGACTCATGATAACACAGATTTATGTTGATGACATTGTGTACTGACTTACTTTCTTGGTCTACAAGTCAGGAAAATGGAAGATACAATATTCATCTCCCATAGCAAGTATGCTAAGAATATTGTAAAGAAATTTGGACTGGACAATGCCAGTCATAAGAGAACACCAGCAACCACTCACTTAAAGTTATCCAAAGATGAAAATGGTGTAGCTGTTGATCAAAGTCTGTACAGGAGCATGATTAGAAGCCTTCTATATCTTACAGCAAGCAGACCTGATATAACTTTTGATGTAGGAGTTTGTGCTAGATATCAAGCAGAGCCCAAAATGAGTCATCTGGTTCAAGTAAAAAGGATTCTGAAGTACATAAACGACACCACAGACTATGGAATTCTATACTCTCACAGTGACAATTCCAGGTTGATTGGCTATTGTGATGCATATTGGGCAGGTAGTGCAGATGACAGAAAAAGTACTTCAGGAACAATTTAGTGTCTTGGTTCAGCAAGAAACAAAATTCCGTGTCTCTATCAACAGCAGAAGCAGAATATATTGCTGCAGGAAGTAGCTGCTCTCAGTTTATCTGGATGAAGCAAATGCTGGAAGAGTATGATGTTCAACAAAGTGTTCTAACATTGTACTGTGATAATCTGAGTGCAATCAACATCTCCAAGAATCTTATACAACACAGCAGAACAAAGCATATTGACATCCGACATCACTTCATTAGGGATCTTGTTGAAGACAAAGTAGTAACTCTGGAGCATGTGACTACTGAAGATCAACTGGCTGACATCTTCACAAAGGCCTTAGATGTCAAACAATTTGAGAAACCGAGGAACAAGCTGGGTATTTGCGTTCATGAGGAATTATAGCAGCTAATGTTCAAAGCCTCAGGTACCCTTAGCTATAATTTATGCTTTTCTCAACTTCTAATTTGACATATTTTATGGCTAAAAAGGGGGAGTAAAAGTAGATGCCATGATGGTTGTGTCAGATGTGATGTTGATGGTTGGGTCAGGTGATGTTGGAACAC
This sequence comes from Medicago sativa, assembly GCF_051527215.1. NCBI lineage: Eukaryota > Viridiplantae > Streptophyta > Magnoliopsida > Fabales > Fabaceae > Medicago > Medicago sativa. The sequence goes on from NC_140750.1 coordinate 30,072,439, forward strand.
ATCACATCTCTGCTTCCTGTATGTGTACTTTAGTTTATGTCTGCAATCTCCTGATCCGGTGTTAAGTATTTTTGCATGTCTGCTGATATGATAATGTGCTTATTGAAATTGAGACACTTGATTCTGGTATTCTGTTATCTGCATTGGATGTGTTTGCATGCATGCTTTTTATGTTGCACTCGTAGTTTGAACAAACTTCTGTTTAGTATGCATATATTCAGGGGGAGTATTAGAATATTGTGTGTGCTCCTTGAGGGGGAGTATTTATCTGTGTCCCTAAATGTTTCTATGGATGTTGGAACATCCTGGTTTGAGCTACTGAATGCTGCCTAGGAGTTTATGTTTTTTTTCTTCTTCTGAGTAGCATGTTGTGACAGTTGACTGTCTGTTTGGGATATTATAAGAATTTATTTTCCTTATGTGTTCGCTGCTGTAAGACTCTGATTTTCTAGTATGGTATCTGTTCCTCTTACCTACTATTTCATATGACGATTTATTTGTAAAAATTGTGGAAGTAGGTTCTGAGATTTGTGATATACATCTTCTAAGTCCTGAAGATTATGTGAGATGACTAAAGAACTGTATTTAGGGTACCTATTGGTAATTTGAGGATGTGAACCTTTCTTCAAGGTAGATTTTTTTTTGTGAAGATTGAAGGAAAGGTTGCGTGTGTTATCTCTCCAGTTTGATTGAATTGACCTCAAGTTGTTTTAGCCAAAAAAAATTCAAAGGGGGAGATTGTTGGATATTTGTATGTTGCCTTCACTTTTGCCTAAAACAAATATTCATTTCAGATGTGGAACACAATGTTCCAACATCCAGGCTCGATATGTATGTTATGTGCCTTGCCTATGTTTACGCATTCTTTCACTTGATTTAAGGAATCCACGCCAGCATGTGTTGGTCAAAACCGTGTGCAGTTTTGAGAAGATCAGAACGTGTGTGATTTCCTAAGGAAGTGGTAACGACTTAGCAAAGTCTTTTGAAGGTGATCATAATGTTCCTATTAAAGTGCCTACTTTTTAGGAGTTTCCTTATCCGGCCATGTTGACTGAGTAATGGATCACCGGTTTGATCTGAAGCCCGATATTGTTTATGACCCGCTTTGCTTCAGTATTTAAAGGAGACTGCAAGACGTGAAGAATCATTCAAGCCATCATTTCAGAAGAATAGTTTATCTAAGGTTTTGAGTCTTTTGTTTGTGAGTCTTTCGTGTATCATCTTGATGCATGTTTAGGACTGTATTTTGAGTTGTAATTTGTGCACCACTCCGAAGCTTTTAAGCAAGGAGTTAGGTAGTCTATAAAACTGCATCTAAGCTTTTAAGCACGGTTGCTAGTTGTTATGTTTTGAAGGTAACTTCATTTTGATAAGTGTCTGTAATTTGTGAATCACAGGGTCTGTGATCAGTTGTAAGGGAGTGAGATGGGATCTCAGATCTAGGAGTTCCTAGGTTGAAGTCTAGACGGGTAGGTCCTAGGTCATCAGTGCAAACGTGGTTTGCTGAGAGCTTTTGAATACGGACTGCACTAGTGGATTTCCTTCCTGGCTTGGTAGCCCCCAGAGTAGGTGACGTTGCACCGAACTGGGTTAACAATTTCTCTGTGCCTCTTTTCTTTCTTGTCTGCTTTTTGTTTTATTATGTTTAAGTAGGTTAGCTTAATGTTCTAAACATCGTGTACAACATCTGTTTTCTGTGTTTGGTGTTGAAACATCACTTAGAACATCTTAAGTCTAACGTGCCAGAATTTCAGATTTAAAAAGGTTTTTCAAAAATTTTATAATCCTCTTAGCGTAACAAATCTTATTGAAACGAATCTTGATTAAATCATTAATCATAAATCAAACAGAAACTTAAACACTTTCTGATTAATGTGTTTACCTCTTGAAGAGCAGAACCTTTGTAGAAGAAATATTTCTGATCACGAGCAAAGCAAAGCAGCGATGCCTCTACTCAGTCCACACGAACAGAACTTCTCCGATGACCGATGCTAGCCAATTACAACGGAGATTCAGAGAGACTAGGTTTAGAGAGCGGCGGCTAGGGTTTCTAACTTTTAAAATTAGGTTAAGTGTTTCAACCAAAAAGTTAGTAATGCTTCAGCACAAGGGTTCTATTTATAGAACCACTTGTGTGGTCATCAAGCCAATCACTTAAATACACCGTACCTCACAGTGCACCGTATCTCACTTAAACACACCGTACCTTACGGTGGATCGCGTTTCTCTATTTTTCGTAAATTAAATAATAAAGTCATATTTAATTATTTAATTACTAATAAGTCTTATTATTTTATAAATAAGTATCACTTATTTATTTTATAAATAAGTCTTACTTATTTATTTCTCTCATCTATCTGTCCTTTGTGTGTGACCATATAGGTTCTCATAACGTTGGCAATAATATTAAATCACATATTTAATATTATAAACAGTGAGCGGTATCTAGCAACACATCACTGCTACCCAAGTGACGAGAATGTCATGTGATCTGACAAAACCTTTCTGTGATAATGATCATGTGTATAATTACCCTTTTGCCCTCATGTCTATATTGAACACAAGGCATAGACCGTGTCATCCTTGTCTAGTTCGATATTGGGCCCGTAGACATTTCTCCTGTTATGTAGGGGGGGCAAATTCCATCTAGGTCACTCATGTCCCTCAGCATGGTTCATGGAGTACCCATCAAAAAACTTTATAGTCATCCTGTTACGGACAACATTTGAATGGTGACAAAGCACTTGACTCCAACATCAAGGGTACATAGTGGTTTCAGGTCGAAGGATGGAATACACCTCTATCACTATGAGAATATCTTATGACACTTTTCATAACTTTTACTATGTAGTATTCTCATGGCGGGTCAATCCAATATAAATATTACTCCTAATATTTATATCTATGTGAAGACTTGATAACTCTTTATCCATGATCTGTGAGATGTGATCATCAATCTACCCACATAATAGTCTCTATGCTTTAATGATCTCCCACTTCTCAATAAAGCTTGACTACGGATAATTTAAGAATAGTTTCCTTATGTTTAATGAGGTCTCACAATTAAGTTATACTTAATGTTCCATTAAACAGACTAACTATTCTAGGGACTTTATTATTTTGAAACAAAACAAAATCAATAAAGAAATGCTTTATTTTATATATTCACAATATATATTTATATCAATATCATGATACAAAGCCAAACCCAATCAATATAGATTGGCTATTAGGGCTTACTCCAACAGATGATTAATGTGAATAATGATGAAATGCAGCGTAGGGTGGCAAGACATTGGAATCTCATCTAGAATCTTAAGCTACCTCCTAATTAAGGTTAAGAATTTACAGTGGCGAGCATGTCTCAATTGTCTCCCTACACGACTAAGATTGCAAAGTCGAGGTGCTCCTTCTCAAGGTTCTTGTGCAGATGTGTGGTTCACGACGGATATAGTTTCCACCTTTTCTTTGAATGTGACAAAAGTGTTACTTGTTGGCAACGTATTTATATTGTATCCTCTGTTCTCCCTTTTATTGATCATACTACTAGTGGCCTTGATATGTGTATTTGGGATGATGAGGGTCGTTTTGTGCTAGCTGAAACGAAGTAGTTATCACCGTTATTTGATTTTGATTTGGGAGAGGCACTCAGACAGTTGTCTGTTCCTTAGTCGGTGCATGACCTTCAAATTGCCAATGCGGATTTTGAGATATGGACTCAAAGGTGGTGTAGACAATATCTATGGTTGTAGACTCGACGACTCGAATTTTATATCAATTATTAATGATTGTCGGCACCTACTGCCTTCTGAATTAGAAACCTCTATTGTTAGGTTTATTAGGAGACAAACAAATGAAGTTGCTCATAGTTTAGCTTGGGTAGCTCCATGTCATACTAGTTTTTCGTATTTTTGTTCAAATTCTAGCTTGTATCTCTACTTATTTTAAATGAAATGCATTAAATTTTCTTTAGCAGAAAATGGACAAATAGTTTGAGATATAAAAATATAGTAAAGAGAATTCGTAATTTAAAATGGAGGGAGTAAAAAATATGACTTTTATTAAACCAATTTATTAATCATGTGTTTTCTACTATTCTAAATTTAAAGTGAAATATAATATAAACCACTAGAATTGGTCTAGTGGTAAGGAGTTAGGATTCATGATGTTTTAGGTTCAAACGACATTGTCTTTATTTATACCCAAAAAAGTGAAATATAATATTGAGTATAGTTTCTTTACATAGATTGTGTAACATTATAATTTCTAATAATAATGTCAGAGTCAGGGTCCTTGTAATTACGTTTGGTGCTTCCAGGCACAATAACTTTTTGAGAGCACTGCTCAATTCTTTATTTGTGTGAGAGGTTTGGGAGAAACTCATAGACTTAAGTGTCTCCGTGAAAGTTTCTTGCATTAACTAGCCTTATACGATCAACTTTTGATTAAAAAAAAAAACTGATGTAAATTATGATTAAGGTGTGAAAGTTGCTCGTTGACATTATGGTTTGTGTTGGATTTGAAAACCTTCTAAAGAAAATGAAAACTTCTACGGTATACTTTACAAATTGAGGTGTACCGGTACTCTTGTTTTATTTGTTTAACAAGTAGACGAATTATCTAGTAGACAAGTTTTTGAATGAAATTTGAGTCTGTTATTTATATATGAAAAAAAAAAACAAATGAATTAGGATGGGACGATCAAATTACACATACAAAACTTGTATCGTAGGACATAGATTAAAGAACTATAGAGGACAATCATATGCAAAAACCCTCACAAATCACATAGGTAGGATGGGAAGTTTTGCTGGCCAGAGTTTTTGTATCCACATGTCTATCTCAAAAGAGTATTAATCAAGCCAATATAGTATTTGAGCGAAAAAAATCTTATCCCTTTGGACATCTTCAAAAAAATATCACTTTACATTGTTTCTTTTTTTTGTTACACTTTACACTATTTCATGATGGTTTTTTCTACATTACCTTCTCTTGTTTAGAGGTATTATCCCATATCAACCAATCAAAATGTAATATACAAATGTAACATTAAATGTCAAATAAATGAGTTAATTTTTTCTATAAAAAAAAATCAATTTTAATAAGGTAACTTTTAATTTTTATTTAATTATATTTAGGTATACAATCTTAATTAATTTACACTATAGGGCTTGTAACAATTAAAATTTCACATCAAATTCAACCCATGATGGCTGTGTTTGGTAACTCGAATAAGCTAGCTTATAGCTTGTTGGACTAGCTTATAAACTTGTTTTGATATAATAAGATGTGTTGGGTAAAAAGCTTTTTCCACTAGCTTATAGCGTTTTTTGAGAAGCTATTTCAAGTAGCTTTTGACCTTATAGCTGGTAGTTTTTTATATTTTCTTCCAATTTTAACCCTATTAATTTAATTTAATTATTTTTTTAATAAAACAACATGTTCATGGCTTAAAAAATAACGGACAAGTTCATAGCTTATTTTTTAATAAAACAACTGTCACGTTTTCTCCTTTGAAAAAAAAATGTCATGATTTATTTTATTTTTTAACTAGCAATAGACCCGTGCGGTTATGCACGGGTCACGTAACATTGTGGTAATCATATAAAAAATAATTACTTTGTTAGTACTATCAAATGTTTTTTTTCATATATTATATATATAAAAAATGTTAAATATTTGAATCGCGTATGTTGTGGATTTTATTTTCTTATGTACACGAAAAAAAAAATTTATATACACATATAAGAAAGTCAATAAAATAATTTTTTTAAAACTCATGATTATTTTCAAAATATCAACATCAATGTAGTGTTTCTATTAAATAACTTTTTATTTTATATGCAAAACATCGTTCAATGTTTTCACCGTACCCGTTGTAGATTTTATATGATTTATCTGCATAAATAATTTTTTATGTTAATATATGAGAAAGTTGATATGATAAAATCGTAGAAACTCATTAATATTGTCAAAATATAATCATTAATATAGTGTTTCTATTGAATAACTTTTTATTTTATATGCAAAACACCGTTCAATATTTGCACCGCTCCCATTGCAGATTTTATATACTTATATGTGCAGAAGATTTTTTTTTTAACAATTTGTAATAGACAATATGATAAAATTTAGAAAACTTGTGACTATTTTTAAAATATCAACATCACTGTATTGTTTCTCCAAAATACCGTTAAATATTTACACCGCACTCATTGTAGACTTTATGTGCTTATATCTCCAAAATCAAATTTTATGTATACCGATATGAGAAAGTTGATATGCTTAAATTTTGAAAACTAATGATTATTTTAAAAAATTTAACATTATTGTATCGTTTCTATTAATTTTTTGAATATGCAAATTATTAAGATTAAGAGATTAAAATAGATGAGAACAAAATGACGATATAGAGAATTAGTTAGGCTTGGAAGTGATAAATCTGAAAAATGAAGATACATAGAGAATTAGTTAGGCTAGAAAGATAAACAAAAATATATATAATAATTTTTTCAAAATGAATAAATTTGTATTTTATTTTGTAAAATGATGATTAAACCCATAAAATTAAGAAGATTGTGAGTTTAATTGAGGATAATTATGAAATTTTACTCGAGTAAGATTTTCTAATTTTCTTATTATAGTATTAGTAGTAGTAGATTATTAGTAAAAGTAGATATTTAAATTTGTTGTGTGGAATTGAAAAAATAGTTGTCCGCAATTATCATGATAATATATTGGCTTTTAAGAAGGACAATTATGCAAAAGGTGACAACCCGGAAACTATCAAGGATCTTCGTCCAATTTCATTATGTAATGTCTTGTATAAAATCATCTCAAAAGTCTTGGCAAACCGTCTCAAGCCTTTAATTGGAAGCTTTATCTCTCCTGAACAAACCGCGGTCGTGCCTACTTGGTCCATCATGGATAATGCTTTATCAGCTTTTGAAATTCTCCACTTTATGAAATGCAAGCACAAGGGTAAAAAAGGCGAGGTAGCTCTAAAACTTGACATTTCAAAAGCATTTGATAGCGTCAATTGGACTTATCTATGTTTAGTTATGGAAAAGATGGGTTTTTGCGATCGTTGGATATCTTGGATTAAAATGTGCATTACTTCTGTCGAGTACCATGTTCTTTTTAATGGAGACCGTATTGGCCCGATCACTCCGACAAGAGGGTTACGTCAAGGCTGCCCCCTATCCCCCTACCTTTATATCTTATGTGCTGAAGGGCTCTCTGCTCTCATTAAGTACCACGAGTTTAATGGAAATTTACACGGTGTTAGCATCAGTCGCCAAGCTCCTCCCATCAACCATCTCCTTTTCGCGGATGATAGTTTCCTCTTTTGCAAAGCTACAACAGCTGAAGCTACTCATCTTAAGGATATTCTCTTATGTTACGAAGCTTCTTCTGGTCAAGCTATTAATTTCGGTAAGTCAGCCATTACGTTCAGCAAAAATACCACTCACAACACTGCTGGTTCTATCTCTTCTATTCTTGGTGTCACAAATACTATCGGAAACGGGAAATACCTTGGCCTTCCTTCTTTAATTGGTAGGAATAAGCTATTTTTAATTACCTCAAAGATAGAGTTTGGAAGAAGTGCCGTTCTTGGAGCTCTCGGTCTCTCTCTCTCTCTCTCTCTCTCTCTCTCTCTCTCTCTCTCTCTCGTGCAGGTAAAGAGGTTCTTATTAAATCGGTTGCGCAAGCTATTCCTTCATATTGTATGGGTGCTTTTCTTATCCCTTCCTCTTTATGTGATGAGATAGAACGAATGATGAACTCATTTTACTGGGGGTCTAAAAAAGATGGGCATCGAGGGATTAACTAGATGAGGTGGGATAAACTTACCTTACATAAAAGTTCAGGGGGACTTGGTTTTCGTAACATGGAAGCCTTCAATCTATCTATGCTCGGTAAACAAGGTTGGAAACTCCTAACTGATTCTAGCTCCTTACTATCTCGTATTCTCAAAGCCAAATACTTCCCTAGAAGGGATTTCTTGGATGCCGGTATTGGTCACAATCCAAGCTATACTTGGAGGAGCATATGGAGTTCTCAAAATCTTATTAATTTGGGGTATAGGTGGAAGATTGGAGATGGCTCCCAAATCAAAGTTTGGTCCTCACCATGAATTCGTTCTCTTCCTACTCTTCGACCCTCAACAACGCCACCTCCACATCTGGAACATTTATTGGTTCGTGATTTAATTAATCCAGACTTGCATACTTGGAATAGTTCGCTCATCAGTAACATCTTTTCCATCTCAGACGCCTCAGCCATTTGCGGATTGCCACTCCATACGCGTAATCTGCATGATACTCGAGTCTGGCATCATTCTGTTGATGGTATTTATTCTGTTAAATCGGCTTATAACTTATGTATGTCTCTTGAAGCTGAAGCCACTGTTTCCCCCACATCAGCTACACATAATTGGAACATTATTTGAAACAACATGTGCCTCCTAGAGTTCGTTCCCCGTTATGGAGAATGGCTCACTGTTGCCTTCCAACTCGCACCCGTTTGATCCAGAAAGGTTTACCTATTGACGATACTTGTGTTCATTGCGACGTCTTGGCTGAATCCAACATTCATTCATTCTTTGTGTGCCCAAAAGCTATGAATTGTTGGGAGCAAGTCCGATTGGATGGTATTGTGCGAGAGTTGCTGCATGATGCTAATAATTTCACATCTCTTCTTTTTGATTTTTTTAGCAGGTTGGACTCACATACCCGGGCAACAACATCTATGATTCTATGGAGTTTGTGGAAAAGTCGTAACTCTAAATTATGGGAAGGCATTGACACTCCCTCATCTTTGGTCGTTCAACAGGCCCATAATTCACTTCACGAATGGCGGTGTTTACAAAGAGCAAGGCAGCCCAACCAGATTATACATCAGGATGAGCTCTGAGTTAAACCTCCTCCTTCCATGTTAAAATGCAATGTGGACTGTGCTCTCTTCAACAACAATACCATCACAGGGCTTGGCATCTGTTTTCGAGATTCTTTAGGGGCATTGTGTTATGGACTATCTAAGTATTCTTTATATTCTTCTTCCCCCTCAGAAGCCGAGGCTCTAAGCCTTCTTGAAGCCTTAACCTTCGCTGACAATCAAGGCATGGCGTCTGTCATATTTGAGTCTGATTGTAAGCTAGTTGTTGATGCTATTATTTCCACCTCTACTCCTCTTAATGAGTTTGGAGATATAATATCTAGATGTAAGACCTTATTAGCATCCCACAGTAATTATTCTGTGTTTTATGTCAGGAGACAAGCAAATAAGGTAGCTCATAACATAGCTAGAGCTTCCTTATCTCATCCTAGCCCCAAACTTTTTCATGATGTTCCTGATTACTTGTATCTGCTTATTATTAATGAAATGAATTGATCTTGCTTTTGCTCAAAAAAAAAGAAGGACAATTATGAAATTTTCTTGGATTTTGATTTTGATATATTTTTTTTAATAAATATATTGTTTTTTTAATAATTTTTTTATATATTGTAGATTAAAAAAACAAATAATATTTAAAATTTTAAAGTATTCCAAAGACTTATTAATTTTGCAACAAAAATACAAATATTGGTGGAAATTTTTTATATCAACTTATCCGTGGAAATACGAATTAGGAACAATTTTTTTTTTGTAGAGAAAAAATTGGCTACACCTTTTTGTTTTTAATTAAAAAACAGATAATGTTTTTTTTATAGAAAAAAATTATTCCAAAAACTTATTAATTTTGCATCCTGAAAAATAAATATTTGCGGAAACTTGTTATATATGTGGATAGTTCCATATTATTTGTTTATATATCATTTTTTAAAAAACAAATAAATTGATTCCATAGTTATTCGTAAAATTTGTTATAGTTTTTTTGACAAGGTAAAATTTATTATGGTTGTGATGATAATTATCCATAATTTTTTTAACAAATTAATTAATTTCATAGTTATCCGTAGAAATTTGTTATAGTTGTTATGATCATTATCCATAATTTTTTTTTATAAAACAATTAAATTAAATTTTGCAAAATGACCATTATGCACATAAAATTAAGGTGATCATGAGTTTCAAAAAGGACGATTATGAAATTTTGTAATACTTCATCTTTCATATATTATTATTAGTAGATTAGTAGATAAGGAACGCTTTATATGTGTGTGTGTGTGTCTATATATATATATATATATATATATTTCTTAAAAGAAATGCTTTATATTTAACTATAACTAGCCTACGGTACGTTGTAAAATTTTATATATTCTTGCTTACATTTTTTCCACCTTCCTCTTATTTTTGGGATTCGTGAAAGTAGAGATCAATGGGCTTTTGCCCTCTTTTGTAAAAAAAAAAAAACAGAGATCAAAATTGTCGGTGAAATTTTATTGGAGACTAAAACCAAAAGTTTGAATATTTATAGGGATCCAAAACATAGTTAACCATAATGTAAATTAAAATATTAAAAAATAAATACATTAGAAAGAATCTCTCTCTCTCTCACTCTCTCTCTCTCTCTCTCTCTCTCTATATATATATATATATATATATATATATATATATATATATATATATATATATATATAAACATGTCCTTTTATGTCATTTTATACTTATCAGCTGCTTCAACAGCTAATTTTACCAAACACTTCAATTTTAATAAACCAGCTTTTCAGCTATAAGTTATCAGTTATAAGACATCAGCTATAAGCTAGCTTTTCAGCTTTCAGCTAGCTTATAGCTTATTTTTACCAAACACACCCCATATACGTTCATAAATTTTGTTCCATTCCAAAACCTAGAACACACATAACGTGCAATTTCTTCTTCATTCTTCTTCCCATCTTGATTGTTCAATTCTCTCGTTCCAGAATTGCCATAGTTTCCAATTATCGTGAGAATCGCTGCCGTCCTTTTGATTCCAGACATTGTGAGAATCGGTGTTGTTTCCATAATCACATCAGATATCGTGACTTGATTTTTCTTTTTGATTTGATTTTTCATTTTCGTTTCTTTCTCACTACTATCGTGACTTGATTGCAACCGTTTCACACTTATAATGCGACAGTGGTGACTTTCAACTTTGGCATGAATTCCAATGATGCTTCCATTTTTATTTGGGTTTTGAGTTTGATTGAGTTGTTTGAGCTTATATAAAATTGTATTTTATCACACATATTTTGCGTTTGATTAAGATAAATGGATCTTCAATGTGTTGATGATTAATTTTATTTTTGGTACAATATTGATTATTAAATTTACTTTTGGAATTTGTTTTATTCAAATCATTATATTGTGTTGTTATGTTGTTTCTGTTTCGGGTGAATTTTGTGTTGCCGAAATGAACATTTGTTGAGATTGTGAACACGGTGTGAGGTCGGTTAACGCTATGGAAGAGAAGACAAAGTGAAATAAATAAATAATAAATAATGCTAATACAAACATGAATTTCATATGGTGAGCGTTAATTCATGAGCAATTCGTGGATATAGCATTTGGAAACAACGACGATCTCACGATGTCTGGAATCAAACGGACGGCAACAATTTTCACGATATATAATTGGAAACGTATATGATGTGTTGAATCAAACGACGTATAATTGCACGTTATGTGTGTTCTAGGTTTTGGAATGGAACAAAATTTATGAACGTATATGATGTGTTGAATTTGATGTGAAATTTTAATTGTTACAAGCTCTATAGTGTAAATTAATTAAGATTGTATACCTAAACATAATTAAATAAAAATTAAAAGTTACCTATTAAAATTGATTTTTTTTATAGAAAAATTGACTCATTTATTTGACATTTAATGTTACATTTTGTATATTACATTTTGATTGGTTGATATATTGAAAGGGTAAATACCCCCTAAACTATTGAAAGGGTAAATACCCCATAAACAAGAGTGGGTAATCTAGGTCTCACCCATGATGGATTCATACATCCACATCAATTATAACTTTAAATCTCACCGCAAAAAATTAACAACGAAATCCGACTTGTGGATCCAGTTCTTGTCAGTAGTTTGGGATATACTAAAACTATCCTCAACCTTATGAAAATACTTAGAAATTCCATAAGAATGAATCTTGTATTATCAACCCATCCATGTTCTCTTCTTCATAAGCAAAATTTGTCAAATCCGGCACGTAAAAATCGCCACAAAAATCATCAAACCCCGGAAACATAGTGTAACCCGATCCGGTTTCTGAAAACAAGTCACTAAACAACCCGTTATCTCTTATATCACTATCCATCTGAACCGTCACATCGGATAGAGCAGGGGAGGACAACAATGATGTTGTCGTCCCCTCCAAAGAAGACGGTGTTTCAACCTGAGTATAACATGTTGAAACACCATCCATAGGCAAGAATGTCGTTCCCTCCGACCAAGACGGTGTTTCAGTCGTAGTATTAATGGATTGCTCTGAATACTCATTAACAGGTTGACCCGAATTAGCAAAACGGGCTGCCGCGGTCTTAATCTCAAAATGTGTCATGGACCTTCCTCCGGCAATGTCCGGAGGATCATTAGGGAAATTAAACTTAGCACCACTGCCACGTAAGCAAAACATAGCCGCGTCAAATGCACGTGCCGCCTTCACGGCAGAGTCGTAAGAACCTAACCATATTCTTTGGCGGCTGTTTGGTAGTCTGATTTCCGAGACGTATTTCCCCCATTTCCTCTTCCTTACTCCTCTAAACAATGAAGAATCACTTCTTTCCACCGCAGTTTTTTCCGCGTTGGATTTCACCATATTTAGGAATAAGAAAATAAGTGCACAAACACTTCAAATAGAATTTTTTTTTTTTTTTTTAAGGTTGAACCTGATCTATGTTGTTGTCGTATGATGTTTTGGCTGTGTTTGAGTTTAAGTGTTGAGTGAGAAGTGTTTTGTGGCTGAATATATATATAGTGAAGCGAGTGAAGAAATTGTGAAGAGTCAACGCACTAAGAAGGCGTGTTTGAATGTACACGTGTAAGATGGGGGAGAGTAGTGATGAAGTACCCTACGCGGCCATGGAGGCAAGAATAGCAAGATTTGGACCACGTTTTGTCATTACATGTTCCACGTGATGAGCATATATAGTGAAAGGGGTAATGGTGATGGCGATGGCGATGGCATGTGCATAATCACTCTTAAATCTTAAACCACAAAGTTGGATGAGGTACCTCAGCAGTATGAGTGCTCACTACTCACTTTTCACTTTCACTAAATTATGAGTTGACACATATTTGCGTTAAATTGTATTTTGCTATTTGAAATTTTCAATTATGAATGTTAAGGTGACCTCATAGTTCAGGAAGAAAACGGCCATGAGAATTGAAGTGATGGAGATTATGAATTCTGTCATATTAAAGAAATAACAACTAATATTATTTTTATTACAAATTAGTGTTAAGATAGACACTAATGTACATGTCTTTTCACTTTTCTATGGTTTTTTTTTTACGGTATGATTAATCGATTATAGTTAGTTAATAGGTTAACTAGAGTTAGTAGTCTGGTTAAAGTTAGTTACTCCAACTAATCTCTATATATTTGAACATTCATCGTACCATTTCATTATCTTTTATCAATCTATATTCATTCTATACAAATCTTTATGAGTATCGCTCTCATGAATACTCTTATGCATTTTATCTTACTTACATCTATGATCTCCACCCTTATGATTTCATGGTTCATAACATGGTATTAGAGTGATACACTAGGAAGGAAAATGGTGATGCTTCCGCTTTCGATTCAAAATCAGATGAAGATGAATAATCCGGTGACGATGAAGTTCTCACAGCTTCAACACAATTTATGGAAACTTCAACTTCTCGCATCATTTTCGGCGATTTTGTTTCTTCAATTAAACCAGTTTCAAATCCTTCGGCCGAACCATAATTTGATGGAATCTTCGTCTAGACTGGTGAGATTTCTTGCACTCTCATTGAATCTTGCAGCAAAATTGTTGATGATGACGATTTTGAATTTGACGTTTCGCAGAAAGACAAGAAACTGAAGATGAATCTGCATTAAAGAATCGCAACTTCTCTAAATTCGACGTATTTGAAGCGTCAGAAGTTCTCGTCATAGCGTTACGAGTAAGATTGTGTAGAATTGTTTACGACGTCACCATCGTGAGGCATTTCGCCTCATGGTCCTTCGTTAGAGAACAACCTAAACAATTTGTTTCCACTGTCAACAATCAACTTTAGAGTTTTCAATTATATGACGAATGCATTGTTCGTCGTTCTTTGTTTGCAAAGTCTTTACTCTGATTTGATTGTGGTGAATACCTTGGGATAGAGGAAGGAAAAGCATTCATTCAATGATCTTATCAGATTCATTCTCGTCAAAATCAGTGCAACCGTCGCATAACCGATTGGCGATTAACATTTCCAAGTTACAAACATCATGATTTAGGACTACCGTGAATTTTGCAACTATGTTATCATAATTGTCTGTTGTAGAAGTGTAAAAAAAAAACCAAAATGTGTTCCCTTGCTTCGATGTCCTTCCATGAACTAATGTGGATTGTAACTACAAGAGAGTGTCATCAAGAAATTTCAAACCAAGTGCAAACAACAATGAAGCGGGTATCCTTACTTTTTTATAGTGCTTAGCCTTACTCGAGTATTTGCAAAGGTAATGTGTTTATTTTTGGCTGATAGCTTCCCTTTCCCCTGCATGATCTGTTGACAAGGTCAAACGTGTGCAACCTTCTTTGAAACATGATTCCTTGCTCATCGCTCTTTACAGTTAGTGGCGCTACAAAAAGGAGTGTTGGTTGAGTGTCTCATTATTCATCATACTAAGTTTTGACCAGGTCTGATGACTTCAAGACTCACGTACTCTTCAGTAAATTCGAAATAGAATCAACTGACCCTTGTTTGGATGTAAATAAGCTCTGTTAACCTTCCGTCGATGGAGGGGAAACTCATCTATCTTAAAATTGTCTATCTACCGATTTTGGCTTATAACGAGATAATTATTTTTAAATGTAAACAAGGATGAAGAGAGTATTATTCCATATTTTATTATAAGTCGCTTTTCCATTTTCACTCTCACAAAAGGTGTGATAAATTTTGTTGATTTTGTTAAAAATTTACACAATGCTCTTACACTACTCACCCTTTAATATTTCAGTAGAGTAATTTTTTACACCTTCGTCCATAAATATAGGACCATTTTGACAAAATCACGGAAATTTAAAAAGTTGACTGTAATATTAAATTTGTTTGTATTTACTCCCACCGTTTCAAAATATATGTCTAATTTTTGCAATGTGCACTATTCATTTAACTTACTTTGACCATACTTTTTTACTAATGTATAAATACAAATATTAGCATGTAAGATGTTGTTTGATTTGTCTCGATAAATATTTTCAAAATATTAAATTTTTATAATTTTTTACTTTAGATAATTAAAGATATTAACGGTCAAAATTGTGCATTGGCATATGTGAAGTGGTTGACTTGGACATGCATTTTGAAACAGAAGGAGTATTATTGTTTTTACAATTGTATCCTTAAAAGGAGAGAGTTGATTTATATTTTCAATATAGATATTTATTGTTGATTGAAGAAAATATGTAAAATAAATAAGGCTTAATATATGATTTGGTCCCTTAACTTATTTTTGGTTTTCGCTTTGGTCCCTTAACTATAGAGTGTCCCAATTTGGTCCCATAAATCTTCTGTCGTTTACTATTTTGGTCCTCTCCGTTAGTTTTTTTCAAAAATTGTTAACTCTTTGTCCATATGTCAATTAAGATGGGTGATCAAGGGCTGGATTTAGAAAGCGCGCAGATAAACAGTGAACTCCCAACATATGATTATTTCTATTGAATTTCCTAAAAATAAAAATTAAAAATAGAAATAAAAAATATAAAAAAAATTCTCTTCTCTTCTATGTGTTCCCTTCGTCCTCTTCATTCTTTTCTGTTTCAAAAAAGCAACATATTTGTGTGTTCTTCATCATAGTTCCTGCAACTCAAAATCCAACACATACCCATTTTAATTCACCACAAATTCTTGACACCCATTACTGTAATGGAGAATGAGAGACTGTTCTACAGAGAAATGGTTTTGAGAGGTAGAGTTTCAGAGTTTTCAAATTTCAAACGCTTGATCCAAAAACAATGCTAAACAATGCTAAGCCAAAAATTCATATACAATAAAGAAAGGAAAAAAAATCCAGATGTGCAATGTGGAGATTCGAAGTGGATTCGCAGTGGAGATTCGAAGATGGTTCTTTGGGAATTGAGGATCGGAAATTCGGTTTTTCCATGAATTGCAGACACGTTTAAATTGAAGGAGGGATCTCACGGGAAGTCTATCAAGGATCTCGTCGATGAGTTCTTTTGGTAATTCCGGCAATGGATTATCGGCGTTGGTTTCAGGAACTGATGGAGTCGAAACGGTATCGTTTTGAGAGTGGTAGAAAGTGAGCTTGCGTTTCACGATCTTAAAGCCATCACCCATCTTTGTTACACCCGCCGTTTCTTATTTTGCAGCAGAACTGAAACCCTTGTTTCTCAAGGTTAGAGAAGAGAACGAAAATTATGTTAAAGACCTATGTCCACGTTAATACATTTTTTATTGTTCTTTTTTTAAGGGTTGTTGTGTGGACTGTGGAGGATCTATTTTGTTATGAAAGATATTTGAAAATTAATTCTTTTGGGTTTTACGAAGATGAATGAGAAGGATGAGAAGGAGAAGAAATTCAGGTTGCAGGGAATCATCATCGCATTCCTCTGCAGATTGAATGTTTTGATTTTGTTTTTGCAATAGTTTTTGGAATTTGACGTGTTGGGGTTTCTAGAAAATATCTATGTAATTTTGTAATTCTGAGGATTTTTGCTTAAGATGAAGATGAATAAAGATGCATATGAAGAAGATTGATAGGCAGTGGCGGAGCTAGAAAAAAAAGTTAAGGTGGGTCATTAAAATTAACCGTTAAAAAATTGTTTAAAGCCTCGCAAAATAGACATATAATTGAATTATTTAAATTTTTTGGTGGGCCACTGCATCACTTTTCGGGAATTTGGATCAACCGAAACCTAAAACCGACATAAAATTGTATAAAAGCTTGCAAAATAGACCTATAATTGAATTATTTAAATTTTTCGGGTGGACCACTACATCACTTTGCAGGAATTTGGATCAACCGAAACCTAAAACCGACATAAAATTGTATAAAATCTCGCAAAATAGACCTATAATCGTTGATTTTTTAATTTTTGGGGGTGGGCCGTGGCCCACCTCAGCCCATGAAGGGCTCCGCCACTGTTGATAGGGGAAGAAGATGAAGAAAATAAATAGGTGGTTGTGGTTCATTATAAGCTACAATAGATCCCTCCATGATTCAACAATTTTTTTTAAAAAAAAAAGATCAAACGGTTAAAATTAAAAATTTAATAAAGTCTATGTTAGACCACCTGTAAAGTTGGTTCACCTTAGACATTTAAGGTTAAAAACTAACGAAGGGGACCAAAATTGCAAACGACAGAAGAGTTATGGGATCAAATTGAGACATTTTATAATCAGGGGACCAAAATGAAAACCAAAAATAAGTTAAGAGACCAAAACATGTATTAAACCAATAAATAAAGATATGTTGATAAAGAAATAAAAAATGGTTCTTATAATAAGGGTCTTATAATTAAGACGCTGATGGGAAATGTAAAATTTTTTAAAACTAAAAACTGAAATCACTCCAATATAATAATGGGTAGTGTTAACTTATGCCCTTAGGACACAAGTTAAGAATCTAAAAATGGAATTAAATCATAAATTATGTCTTGAAAAGATAAGATTTTAAATATCTAAATTATTGAATGCACAATTTCCAACAAAATGTTTCTATCTTTGGTTTCTTAACTTGTGCCTTGAGGGCACAAGTTAACATTTCCCTATAATAATATATATACTCGTAATGTAACGGTCCATAGGAAAATGTAACAACTTCTTTTTGGCTCTTCTTTCTACCCCTAGTTTTTCAAGCTTTCCTCCAAAAATGTTTCAATTTGCCAAATTTTTAGCTGTTCATCTTATAAATTTAGATTCTTAGATTAAATAAACCACATACTGAGATGGCTTTAAATCATGTAGCAGATTGTTTTTTATCCCAAAACCATTCCAACAAAAGAAATGGAGAAAGTCTCTCTAGAGAATTGAAATAAAAAAGGAACATGTTAACCGGTGCCCCCGGGGCACTGGTTAAGGAGCAAATGTAGAAACTTTTGCATTGAAAATTGTGTAATCAAGTTTGAAAAGTCAAAAAAGTGTCTTTTTTTATTTAATTTTTCCTTTTTTAGATACCTTAACCAGTGCCCCGGGAGCACCGGTTAACACAACCCAATAAAAAATGGACTTAATTACTACCATTGGAAAAAAAAATGGACTTTATTGTTGGTACTAGTAGTAATAAACTCAAGGTTGGAGTGAGATAGAGTTTGTTTCGAAAAGAGAATTATTTACTACAGTTTTAAAAGTTTGATTATACCAGTTTCAAGAATTTTTAATCTATTAGTCTCCTTAACTAGTGCATTTGCACTAGCATTTTCCATTTATATTGATAGTGTAAAAGAATTAGTAGTTGTATGAAAATGAGTAAAAAATAAATACATAACTGGTGTATAAGAATAGCGTTTTTTTTTTGTAACCCAAAAAAAAAAAGAATAGCGTTTTTCAATTTTCATTTATAATTCCTTAACTAATATCCCGACATTTCTTTTATGTAAAATACTATGATCATCGTATGGAAAAAAAAAATTACATAAGCTCATAACTTTACAAGTGATTCATGAAAAAACAGGTTCATGTTTTATCATAACATATTTCATTATCCAACTTTTAGATTCAAGCACAATGAATGACTAAATTTCGACAATTTATTTCTAAAAAAAAACCAAAAATTGGTATATATTTTTCCTTTACGTGAGGAAAGAAATTAAATCTCAAACTATTTTGTTAATAACAAAAACAGGTAATCACTCTAATTCCCTTAAAAAAAAAAAAGGTAATCACTCTAATTATGTAAAATCACTATGATTCATTGTATGGCAAAAAAATTATATAAGCTCAGAACCAAGTGATTCATGAATCATATCCACAAAATTTAAACCTTTATCAAACCACTCGGTAAAAAATTATTACCCCTACTAAATTAGCATGGGCTTGGTCCCATAAAAAATTGACCAACCCAAAACCTAATGTTGATCCGAAACAAGTCTCGGATATAGTAAAACTACTCATAACCCGACCCATTTCTATACCATCCTTCAATCTTCAGAAGTTCCACAAAAAGGAATCATGAACCACCAACCCATCCAAGTTCTCTTCTCCATAATCATAAATTGGCATATCCGGCACATAGAAGTCAGTCAAGTCACCACCAAAATCATCAAAACCCGGAAAAACCGAGTAATCCGGTTCAAATTTCCCCGACCCGTTTCCCGCTAACAAATCGGAAAACAACCCGTTTTGCTTTGAATCACAATCTGTTTGAACTGTCGCATCTGACATAGCCGGAGACAATGCTTCAGATTCCATAGCCAACAATGCAGTCCCCTCCGACGACGACTCATATTCAACAACGACATTATCGGGTCGACCCGGATTCTCATTCTGGATACCCGAATTAGCAAAACGGGCTGCAGCAGCTTGAATCTCAGAAGGAGTCATTGATCTTCCACCAGCAATGTTTGGTGGATCATTAGGGAAATTAAACTTAGCACCACTGCCACGTAAGCAAAACATCGCCGCGTCGAAAGCACGCGCCGCCTTCTCCGCCGAGTCGTAAGAACCTAACCATATTCTTTGGCGGCTGTTTGGTAATCTAATTTCCGACACATACTTCCCCCACTTCCTCTTCCGTACTCCACGGTACAATGATGAATCACTTCGTTCTGTCGTAGGTTTTTCCACATTCGACTTCACCATGTTTTGTTCTTAGTACACAACACAAATATAGTAAATGTTTTTAGTTTTAGTACGATGTTGTTGTTAGAATCGAAACAGAAAACACAAAGAATGTTTTTTTTTAAGAGGAATCTCTGTCGTTTGTTGTTGTTTTGGCTGCGTTTGAGAGTGTAAAGAATTTATATAGAGTGATGAAACGAGTGAAGAAATTTGACTAATTATGAAAAGGGTCAACACTTAGAAGTTCTAAGACGTGTATTCAATATTCATAAAAATGGATAATAGTATTTGATTGTACACGTGTGTATGATGACGTGAGGAATGATGATGTTCCCCAAAAATTTCGTACGCGTTGAAGAGTCCTTTGACAACAAAGGTGGACCACGTGATTTGCAAGATAGTGTGTGAATTAAATAGGGTGATGAAATAGTGTGTGAATTAAATAGGGTGATGAAAACAATGTGTGAAATTATTCTATAGTTTAAATTTATTGGAAAATGCTAACAAGTGCTCTTAGAGTATTGTTTAAGCATCTAAGAGTAGTAACATTTACATTGAAAATTGTGTAGTTATGACTTTTGTATTTGTTTGACTTGTAATTTCAAGACAAAATTTCTCTTTATAGGTTATTTAAACAATGTCCTTAGGACACTTGTTAGCAAGACCTAAATTCATTTGATGTGGTATGATTTTGGGACAATGTATGGTAATTAATGTGTTAATTCTTGTCAATGGGTGAACCGGTGTTAACAACCCCTATGGGTGATTTCAATCAATATTCCATTGGTCTTACTATTTTGTTCATATTCCCTATGTTTGAAATTTGAATTGAGTTGTTAACATTTATTTTTTCTAAGATGATGACTACGAAAAGTAAAGAATAAGTAACGAGTAACATTTGCTCAAAAAGAAAAAAGTAACGAGTAACATACTCCCTGTCAGTGTCAACTAAACAAAATGTTCTATAAAAACTTTTAAATATACTCCCTCCGGTCACATTTATAAGCAAAAATGCACTTTTTAGGTTCATTGAATACATAATGTATTTGGCCCATATATTGACCAAATACATTAAAAATTGAATGAATCTAAAAAATGTTTTTTTGCTTATAAATGTGACCGGAGGGAATAGGGTTTTGCTACGATTGTCTTAAGGGTATCGTTTAAGGGTTCTACTAAGAGAAATATTACTCCCTCCGGTCCTTATTATAAGAAAAAATTGACTTTTTAGGTTCATAGAATAATTAATGTATCTTATTGTAAATATGGACTAGATACATCACTTATACAATGAACCAAAAAAGTCAATTGTTTCTTATAATAAGGACCGGAGGGAGTATTTTGGAAATACAAGTTATCCTTTTAGTCAATACAATGAGTACAAATTTACTACTCCCTCCGTTTTAAAATGAGTGTCGCTTTAGCCAATTGCACACAGATTAAGGAATGGAATAAAGTAGTCAAATGTCATAGCAATTTTACCAAATTATCCTAATCATCTATTGGTTTGTTTTTCATTAAAGAAAAAATAATACATTGGAAGTAGTGTAACATAGTATTAGTTGAAGGGTACAATTGAAAAGAAAAAGTTAGGGGAATTAGTCACTTTAGTCCCTGAATGGGGAACGATTCGTCAATTTAGTCTCTGAATGCAGATAATATGCAAAACAGTCCCTGCATGGTCAATTTCAGGGACTAAAGTGACTAACGAAGTCTACATTCAGGGACTAAATTGACTAACAGAGTCTGCATTCAGGGACTAAATTGACTAACAAAGTCTACATTCAGGGACTATTTTGCAATTTATCTGCATTCAGGGACTAAATTGACGAATCGTTCCCCATTCAGGGACTTTGACTAATTCCCCAAAAAGTTATTATTGCATTGAAAACCGAAAGTGACATTCATTTTGAAACAATTTTTTTTGGCTAAAGCGACACTCATTTTAAAACGGAGGGAGTACTTTATTATTTTAACCAATGTCTTAAGAACACTCGTTAGCATTTCCTTTAAATACAAACCAAATGTAAAATGTATTTGATTTTAGGAGAATACTAATGAGTGCCCTTGGAGTGGGTTAAGATCCTCTCCATTTGTAATTTGTTCCATTTGTTGCAATTTGGAGAGAGATAGACACAAAAAAATAAGTGGTGGGTCCTATCATTAAGTGGATTCCACCATCATTAATTTTTTTTTGTCTATCTCTCTCCAAATTACAACAAATGAAACATATTACAAATGGAGAGGATCTTTACCCCCTTGGAGTATTTGTTGAAATACTAAAATAAGTAAGTTTACATCGAAAAAATAAGTAAGTTTACATCGAAAAGTGGTGTAATTATTGCTAAGAAAAAAAGTAAATATTTGTATTTCCAAGACAAATTTTATTAATGGAATTCTTAAAATTGCCCTTAGGACATTAGTTAGCAAGACCCTTGATTTTTTTATTATTTTTTTCAATTAATCTATTGGCCAGAAATTCTCTTTTAAAGTAGATAAGTGGAAAATTTGGAGTTTAGTCCGGCATCATTATGTAATGTCCTTTTAAGTTGAGTTATGCTCTCGATGACCAAATATATTTGATTTAAATTTATGTTAAATACATTTTACTTTGTATATATAGAAGACTATGAGTTTACGAGGTACAATTTGAATTTATTTTGTGGTAGCAAATTATTTAATTCAAAGATTACAATCATATGTGGTTCAACTTGAGTTGGATGACTCTTTTAAAAAAATTAAATATAATTTAGTTTGAATCGATTTTTGATTAATTCTAATTACAATTGTTCTCTTGGCCTTATCGAAAAAAATTACAATTGCAAAATCTTATATTCTATCAATAAAATTTTAAATAAGTTTGATGTAAAATATAACATATAATATACTGCAAATTGATACTACATAATAAAAATGACTGACTATGTTTGAAACATCTCAAATAGTCAAAAATATAGATTAAATAAAACTAGCTAGTTATGTTTTTTTGGTTACTACTAGCTAGTTATGTTAAAAAAAAAACTAATAGATTTTATCAAAAAAAAATAAAATAAAAAGCGACAAGTAATATAGTAATGCAATAACTAAAAAAAAAGGATTAATTTAATATTTTACGGTAATAAAAATAAGTATTCAATTTTACGTATGCGGTTTGGTTTTGTAAAAAGGATTCGAGGGTGAATAGGCTTTTTTGTCCTTAAATTTGTATGTTCAATCAATTTCACCTTTCACTTTGAAACGGTCAGTACGTCCCTGAATTTACTAACATAAATCAATTTTGTCCCTCCATCAAATCTCACTGTTAACGGTGCTGACATGTCACATTAATCGTTGACATGAAGTTCTAGGTTAGGTTCAAAGTATAAGGAAGAATTTGATCTAAAAATGTTTTAATTTTTTTTTTTTTTACATTTGTTTTTTGAAACGAAAGTCATTATACAGATTGTTACATTGTCAAATCGATACCCTAAATTATTCATTAAAAATTAAGTTGATCCATAAATTATGTCACTCTTAATTATTTATATTATCTATTAAATATAATCCGTGATACTGCCAAATAAATGCTAAAACATAAAGTAATGTGTTTAAACTAAACCAAGGGTAGATACCCTTGTTTGTGAACTTTGTAGATTTATAGAAACTTATCCTGAAACTTGAGTTTTGAATGACAAAGTTCTTGTACCACATCTTATTTCTCAAGTCCCCTGACAAAGTTCTTGTGTGTTAATATTACCAAATTGTCCTTTGTTTGTATGTGTATTAAATTTAACTTTTCAAATTTCAAGACAAGTTAGCAGTATTAATTATGGTTATGTTTAGGAAAAAAATAATAAATGCACCTAGTAATTTGAAAATGAGTTTATATTTATGGACAAAAATAAAATCAAATTGGTGCTTAGATACAGGGACGGAGGGAGTACTATCTAAGATCAAGTAACATAGGCCGAATACTAGCACAATGACACCTACATAAAGAACGGTAGTTGGTGTCAACGATAACTATTAGCCGATAATACCACATTATATGGTAAGAGCACACTATATCATTGAACCCTACATTTATCATCCAAGGCATTTTTATTTGCTTAAGTAAGATGAAGAAATTTAATGCAAATGACAATGAGTGCTACCTCCATATCTACTCATGGAGCAATAAAGAATAAATGAAATATTTCAATCCATTTGCAATTGTTAAATTGCTACCAGCATACACCCTTCGGTCACTAATATAAGCAAAAATTTGATTTTTAGATTCATTTATTAAATGACGTATGTAGTCTATAATAAAGACTACAAACGTCATTTAATAAATGAATCTAAAAATCAAATTTTTGCTTATATTAGTGACCGGAGGGTGTATTGAAGAAAATGACCAGGTGTATATTGATTTTTTTCCCTTTTTTTCCTCTCTAAGCCAGGAGATTGGACAAGCATCAAGGGGAAGCAACGACATCCCAACTAGGTTGGCACTCCGCAGAATCTCCATCCTATGCCACCAATCTCAGAGAAAATTTTATTAAAAAAAGGGAAAAAGAGTACAAAATGGAGGACTAGGCCAAAACCCTAAAAAATAACAAAGAAACAGAAAAGAAAAAAAAAACAGAAAAAAAGGAAATAACTGTCTAAGGGAACCTAGAGCAAGGGAAGCCACTCCGGTCTAAGAAGAAGTCAGTCTGAAGATTCTGAGGCATCACCGAGAACCAAACTGTGCCATGTATCGAGTGACCCATATTAGCAAGTAAATCAGCAAAACAATTTCCTTCCTTAAAGATGTGAGAAGTAATAATTTAGATTCCTTGGTTACAAGCATTGTGCCAATGATTACGGAGCAAAACAGGGACCAATGCCCAGTTTTTAAAGACCATTAAAGCACTCGTCGAGTCACTCTCCAACCAAACATTCATCCAACCGTTATGAGCAACATACTCCAAAGCAAGGAGAAAAGCATAAACTTCAGCATTAAAAATCGTAAAGAGACCGATGTTACAAGCAAAGGTGCCTAGAAGGGAACCTAGGTGATCACGGAAGAGGCCTCCACACGCTGCATGTGTACCAATCAAAGAGCCATCTGGTTTCACCTTTATCCAAGGGACCGATGAAGCATCAAGAAGATTTGCATTAGAATCAATACATTTACCAGCTGAGAAATTTCCACTCAGACTAATAGCAGCATGGATACACACCTTTGTCGAATGCAAAGAGGTCGTGAGCATAGTGAACCTCAAAGAATTCCTAAACAACCATATATGATGAAGAGTGTGCACCACCGCAGCCAAATATATATCCCGAGCTTGGGAAGAGCAATTCAGTGGGATGGAGTTAAGCAGGGACATAAATGAAGCAAGATGAAAAAAATATTTAAAATACCACCCAACCAAAGCCAAAGGCCCTTTGCGAATGAACAATGAGTGTAGGAATAAATGGTCGGAGGATTCATCCGTGCACAAACAGAAACTGCAGATAGAAACAATGATACAACCACGATGACAAAGATTTTCATCGGTGGGCATTTTCCCATGCATAATGCGCCAAAGAGTAAAGGAGTGTGAAGGAGGAATGCAAGACTTCCATATCACAGCAGCCCATGGTAAAACAACATCAATCGGTTTCAAAAAATTAAAGGCTTATTTTGAAGATAATTTACCATCGGACGAGTGGAACCAAACAAGAGAATCAAGTAAAGGAGTGGTCGGCAAAACAATAGTATGAATACGGTTTGCCACACCTGCAGAAGCCAACACTGCCGAAGGTTAATGCCAGCCCCCATCAACAATAACATCAGCCACCGAAGCTCTTAAATGCTTGTGAAGAGATGGTGGAATGTGTAACAAATCCACCAAACGATTACCAAGCCAATTATCAGTCCATAACTTAATGTTTGCACCTGTACCCACAATCCAAATCGAATTTGAAGTAAATGTACCCATGTGTCTTTAATACCACCCCACACCGAAGATTGAAAATAGTGCTGAAGCGGTGTGCCATTTTTGTGAAAACGCTTTCTTAACAGACCTGCCCATTGCGAATCCCCAATGAAAAATGCCAAGCAAGAAGTAAAATCAAGGACTCATTATATTATGCTGTGAGAGATTAGGCAAAAAGTTGAAATACCCGGACCACAAATATAAAGTTATCAAAGCTAATATTATAAAGGGAAATGTTAACCAGTATCTGAGGACACTAATTAAGAAACAAAATAAAGTAATATGTTACATTAAAAGTTGTGTAGTCAATTAAAAACAAAGCAATAATTTAATTGACGTGACAATTTAAAATGTTTTGATTGGTCGTGTGTACAAAATTGTTTTGGACCGTCAACCCACCACCATTTAACCCTATGAATATATGTAAAGTATATATACATATATACATATATACATACACACACACACACACACACACACACACACACACACACACACACACACACACACACACACACACACACACACATATATATATATATACAGGGAGCATATCCGGTGAGAACCAGTATCTTATATGAGAAACGAGAACTATCTATATCAGCCATCAGATTTAATTAACGCGTAAGATTTAATTATTTCCTTAAAGCATACCGTGTAATTGATATACAAAATCACAAGTTAACAAATTGAGCTACAATCTTGGCACAATTTAGTTTCTCTTCTCCAAATAATTACCAGATTAGGTTTTACGCTTTCTTTGATTTCTTGTTTGTTGCATCCTGAGCTACAATCTTGGCACAATTTAGTTTCTCTTCTCCAAATAATTACCAGATTAGGTTTTACGCTTTCTTTGATTTCTAGTTTGTTGCATCCATTTCCAAATCTCAAACCTTTCCCTCAAATCAGCAAGTAACACTAGATTTAATTAATTAATGGATAAAAGGTAATAGACACAATCCTATACATGATAATTGGATTATCGGTGAGGATAAACAAGATTGGGAAATTTCTTGCAGTATATACTAGCTTTCTTGAAAGAGAGCAAATGGCAAAATCATATCATATTAAGAACAAAAAAAAAACCGAGGGACAATAATATAAAGAAATTATCATCGCTCAAAAAAAAAAAACAAAGAAACAAGAAACCTAATAGCGTTGTCAAGAAAGAAACCTAAGAGCGTAAAACCTAATTATTTGGAGCGCTAATTGTGCCAAGATTGTAGCACAATTTGTTAATTTGTGATTTTGTATATCAATTACACGGTAGGTTTTAAGGAAATAATTAAATCTTACGCGTTAATTAAATCTGATGGCTGATATAGATAGTTCTCGTTTCTCATATAAGATATTGGTTCTCACCAGATATGCTCCCTATATATATATATATACTAGATTGATGACCCGTGCATCGCACGGGTCCTATTGACTAAAAATAGTCACCAATGAGTTATAATATAATAAAAAATTGTAGTGGAATTTATCAAATGATAAAAATTTATTAGATTAGTGACATCATGATGACATTTATATAATTCGAAAATCGTACTTTTTACATTTTTTTTTGTCAAGCACCTTTGGGGATTATGAATAGTATTTGTTAGAAACGGTTGATTCAACTTCTATTATTGTTAATGTACCAATTTTGTCTAGACTTTTATTTGTATCCAACACAACAATTGATTAATTCATTATGTAATACTAATCATACGTTAGATTAACATTAAATTAGAATAAAAATTTAAAGTACTAATAAAAGCAATCAGACTTTTTTAGGTGATAATGCAAGGAAAATTCTTCTTTCGCAAAAAAAAAAAATATATAGAACATTTTTTTTAAAGCAAAAAATATAGAACATATGAATGAAATTTTTTAAAACAACTTTTATGGAAAAATCTCATCTAAAAATTGATTTTTATTTAAATATATTTCTTCTATAAGTTATATATTTGGAATCAAAACAATAGATAATCGTATATATTTGGAACATATAGCCAATACAGTGCAATTGGTTTTGAAGGATATTGCTTCCAGTATCAAGATCAACAGTACTTCTACACTAACCATATAAGACAGATTATTAATTAACAAAACATTTCTTTCAAAAAAAAAATTAATAAACAAAACATTAGTCAAAGCAAATAAGAGGAGGAGAGAAATAGTGGACGGCTTACATTGAAAACAGTCGTAATTGAAAAGTTTGCATTGTAACCCAAAAGTAAAAATTCGAAATTCAAATTGGCAAGGATTTGTGAGGGAACTTTTTTTAGGGTTAACCTCATTAGCATTTAATGCAGTACAATTAGAGGGAAAAATTAGGTTAAGTGATTAGCTAGACCTAATAAGCTTTAAGAGTAAGTGATATATATATATATATATATATATATATATATATATATATATATATATATATATATATATATATAAGATTTTAGGCTGACTTTTTCATTATCTCAGATATACTCTAAAACAATTAAAGATTTTAAGCTGACTTTTTCATTATTTCAATTATATTCTAAAACAAATTTTTCTATAATAATGATTGTTGTTGATGTCATTAAAAAGATATAAATTTAGATTATATTTTTTTGTTATATTGTTGGTGTCATTGAAATAGATAAAAGGGGTTAGTTTGGTTTGTTATAATTTAAAAGCAACAATCATTTATATTTATACTTTTAATTTAATCAAAATTAAAATTTCATAAAAAAAAAGTTTCAAATTTTCAAACGTTAGCGCAATAAAAAGAGCGGAAAGATGGGGACGTGAGTGCCCATTTTTTTGCTAGTAATAAGAAAAATAATTACGTCTCGTGAGCATAGCTCAGTTGATAGAGATAATGCATTGTTATATATAGGGGGCCAGAGTTCGAACCCTAAATACCTCATTTATTGAATCTAAAAAGTGAATTGCAACTACTTTTTTTTTACGAAGCTAAATTAGCCCACCAAATTGACATCGGAAAGAATCGAACCTGAGATCTCGAGGAAGTGAATTGCAACTGCTAACCAACTTGATTTTCTGTTGAGAGAACTAACCTACTTGATAAAAAAAACTCATTTTTTCCGAACATATTTGTCTTTTAAAGTTGGTTTTGCATTAAACAAATATCTTTGATTATTAACCAAATATTTAGGTGGATAATAGAGAGAGGGGTTAATTAAGTCCCTCAAACATCAAACGAGAACTTTTAGATTTATACAACCGAACATACAGTATTTTTTTTTGAAGGAAAGAAACTTATATCATTTCATTACTTAAAATGTGTTCAATACAATCTGGTATTTCTACCAAAATTTGGAAACTAGCTGAGGATGTGGCCGCCTTAGCTAATCTATGGGCTGCCTCATTTGCTTGTCTCCTCACAAACTCAACACTAGAGTTGACATAGTATTGTTCAAAGATAGTTTTACAATTATGAATAATCATCCCAAATTCTGTAACATCCTGATGTGCAGATGAAAAACTATCCACCACTTTTTTAGCATCAAGCTCAAAATCGATAGGTCCTAATTGTAAGTGATGAACCCATTCTAAAGCTGATAATAGTCCAAGAGCTTCCCCAACGTGTACCTCACAGACTGGAGTAAACCATTCTGTTTTTGCCAAAACAAAAGTGCCTGTATCATCCCTTATACAAACTCCTATTCCCACTCTATTAGAAAGTTGGGAGAAAGAAGCATCAATATTGCACTTAAATCTTACTTCAGCTGGTTTGATCCATTTCACAGTTCCTTCTTGTCGTAGATGTGCACAAGATGTATTACAAATCCTACGTGCATCTTGCCAATCATGAAGCATAACTTTTGCTCTCTCGACAACATAAACTGGAGCATCAATTACCTCATTCCACACTCTGTTGTTTCTTTGTTTCCATATACTCCACAACACACAACAAAATAAATCTGCATCATCCTTAGATAAATCCTGTAATGCTTTGAAGATAATATTCTTGCTATCCAGATCTTGTTGAAGCAAAATAGAAATAGATGAAAAGAAAGGAAGCATACTCCAAACATTTAAGCTACTTGGACATTGAAAAAATAAATGAAGTGTATCCTCATTGCTCACCGTACACAGTGTACAATTCATAGGGCATGTGACTCCTTTATCTTTTAGACGTACACGAGTTGGTAAGCAATTCCTACAAATTCGCCAAATAAAATTTTTTACCTTTGGAGGAATCTTGAGCTTCCAAATTAGATTCCAAGAGCCTTGTACCTTGAAATGGGATGTATCAAGTAATTCTTGCACACAAAAACGGTATGCACTACGAACAGAGTATTCGCCATGATTTTCTTTTTTCCAGATGAGTCGATCTTCCGTCACTGATGGGTAGAGCGGTGTCTTTACTATATATATGTTCAACCACCTGGTGATCAAAAATTGACTGCAGGAAAGGTAAATTCCATTCCTTGCGGTCATGTAGCATGCAATCTGAGACTCTTAGATCAGCTAGAGGGAAATCTCCATCAGTATGTGGGATAAGTGTAATATCGTTTGCAATCCACTTGTTATACCAAACTGAGATATCACCACCATCGCCTATCCTCCATCTGCTTCCAGCTTTGAGAATAAATTTAGAGTTACATATACTTCGCCATACAAAGCTAGGCTTATGTCCTAAAGTCGTCTCAAAGAAATTGCACCTGGGAAAATATCTTGCCTTGTAAAGTCTAGCTACCAAAGAATCAGGATTTGTCATAAGTCTCCAGCCCTGTTTTCCTAACATAGCTAGATTAAAGGTAGGTAGATTTTTAAAACTCATACCTCCATCATTCTTGTGCATAGACAATTCCTCATACAGTATTTGTTAAATATAAAAATGAGAATATTTAGACACTTCCACATACAACCTTGCCTCCATTTCTTCTCAAATCACTAGAAATGTGCCGGGGATGTAACAATTGTTGTTGATAATAGATTCATCTTCATCAACATAGAGAGAGGGTGCCCTATTCTTCCTGCCACAACCCAAAATTGCAACTTTAAATTCGGTGCTCTTTATTTGATTAATGCATTTCAATTTTTTAGGATAAAAAAGCCATCAGAAATTGAGTCAACGAAATGGCTGCAATGAATATAGTTTAGAAAATTAACTCAACTTTTAGAAATTGATTGAGCAGATTCAATTTTTGAAAACAAATAGTTGAATTGATTTTGATTTCAGTGTTTTGAAATAAAAGACCAACGAATTCTTTTCAACTTAAAGAAGCCCACGTTTTACATGACAATGATAAATTCCACATTTTTTTAATGAAGGCACCGTTGTTTTTTCAAAGAGAAACAGAAAAGAAAAGGGAAACTATAACACTAAAAAGGTCAGTATATAAATGAAAGAAGTCAAGCATAAAATTTTCAATTGTTTCTTATTTGAGCACAGCAAAAATGAAATTATATACCACTATTAAGGTTCTCCCCAGCACAAGGATGAAAAGGGAAGAACTCAAGAGTACACATAAAATTTTACAATAACAACGAACAACAAAAACAATAAAGAACTCAGTTAGGTGGTTAAACCCATAAACATTTAAAGATTAATCCATCGATGATGACGATCAAAACATAAACTTTGATTTTTATCTTTCAACATTTAAAAGGATGAAATCCTTAACTTTATAAAACAAGTGAGCAGTTGACTCCTTCTTTTGCTTGAAACCGCAGTAATTCGTTTCCTTCCAAAATGTTCAAACACAATATACACTATACTCTTTATTTTCTTAGAAAACCCTTCCAATGCACTGAAACGTATAATATGATTGATCAAATGAAGAGGCTTCAATGAAGAAATAGTACTCATCCATTGTCGAACTAGTAATCAAAGGTTGTTAAAAAAACCTGCATCCCAAACACAAGTGATATATGTTTTCCTCATAACCACATCCATCGACACATACATTCATATTTTCTTGAATAATTCTACGCTTTACTGGATTATCTTTGGCAGGAATCCGATTCCTGATAATCCTCCACGCAAAAATAAATGGTTTTAATAGTATTGTTTTGTTCCAAATGATTTCTTGTAAGTCATGTTGAGTACGCGGTTGTGCCGTCGTCAATGGCTGATACACCCCATTAATAGTGTAATATTTGTCACACATGTGATGCCAACTCCACCTATCTTCCACACCAACCTGTAAAAAAATGTTGGATAAAGCCGCACTACACTCCTCCAACATCTCCTCGTCCCAAGCTAATAATTGATGCAGCCGCTTCCAAGCCATTCCCCCTAACCGTCAATCTCAAGCACACATCTCTACTATTGTAACTAACTGATTATCCACTAAATCAAACAACCATTTGTACCTATCAGACAAATACCTCTATCCTCGAATCTGACCAAAAGAGCGTTTTGATTCCATCACCCACCACGTCACCAAATTATCATCAAACCACCTACCCACCGACAAACTATCCTCCCTACAAATGCCCACCAGCTGCCTCCGCCACATAGACCTAGACCGCCCGCCATCCCTCTCAGTCCCTACTTTTGTCTCATACAATGCTACTAACACTTTATACCTGAAACTATTGTGATCCACATACAGCCGCCAACACCATTTTCCTAACAAAGCCAAATTTTAATTTTTGCATTCCACACACTCCTAATCCTTTATTCTCCTTATCTAAGCAGACAATGTCCCAATTAATCCAAGATATTTTCCTAATTTCTCCACCTCCTGAAAAAAACATTTAAACAAAGATTCAAGAGAAGAGATGATGCATGTGATAGTTTTGAAGAAAGAAATGAAATAAATCGAGTGAGAAGGCAAAACAGATTTCAAGAGAACAGAGGACCTCCCATAAATTAATGCCGACTTTCTACTCTGAACGACTTTTTTTTAATTCTACTACTCCCTCCGTTTTAAAATGAATGTCACTATAGCCAAAAAAATTTGTTTCAAAATGAATGTCACTTTACATTTCCAATACAACTTTAATTTTTTTCTTCCAACTTTACCCTCAATAAATACCCCAACTTTTCTCTCTCACACAATTTTCAATGCAACTTTAAGTTTGTCTTGTTCTTATAAAGTAAGGTTATTTTAGTAAAATTGCTATGACATTTGACTATTTTATTCCATTCCTTAATCTGTGTGCAATTGGCTAAAGCGACACTCATTTTGAAACGGATGGAGTATCAAGCAACATATACCAAAATCCAATCATTATTTAAAGTGTATTCAAGTGGATCTTTTATGTTCCCTAGAAAGAAAAAAAATTGAACTTTTGTGTGTTAAAACAACTCCTAGATGACGAAACAATCATATCATCTGTAGTTTTGATATTGAACGATGAAAGTGTGTTGGACCCATAAACATCATCATCATCATCATTGCTTATTTTATTTTATTTTACTATTGTTTTTACGCAAATTATTATATTATTACTACTATCACTATTTTTGCAATTGGGTTTTCCATAATCTATCCGACAATATATACTCCCTCCGTCCCATATTATAAGCAAAAAAAAAATCACAATATTAAGAAAACCAAAACATAGTAGTTTGCAACATAGTTTCTTGTGTTATCCTTAAAATAAGTTTTATAGGAAGATGTAAAAACAATTTTCATTGGTTATTGGTTATTGAGAAAATGAAATAGAAAGCAAATTGAATGCACTTTGCTTTTAATTTTCCTGTGAAAAAGATAATTTTTTGAAACAATATAATTAAATATGATAAAAGTTGGTCTTTTTTGCTTATAATTTAGGACAAAGAAAATGAGTTTTTTTTGCTTATAATTTGGGACGGAGAGAGTACGACAAGAAAAAATGTTACTGAAATCAGGCATGTGACTATCTAGTACAACTATGTTTGTTATGCTTGATTGTTTGTATACACATTCTAAATATCGTTCTACAAATCAAGTTTTGTGTCATGTTGGTATTCCTAATTGACTATTACTTTTCCCACCCTATGCCACCTGCAAAAATTACCAACATGCCCTTCGGATTACGTAATTCGGACAAAACCGAAATATTATCCGGATTACGTAATCCAGACAATTTCGAACTATAAAGGGAAATTCACCCCCCCCCCCCCCCCCCCTCCCTCCCCCATTTTACAGTTTCACAGTTTAACATTTCAATCTCTCTCTCTCTCTCTCTCTCTCTCTCTCCCTCCCTTATCCCAAAATCCGAATTGTACGAATCAGTCCAAAGTTGAAGTTTTTTGCTCAAAATCACCACATTTCAAGCTTATCAAACATCAAATTGAAGGTTAGTTCGAAATTCTTATGCATGCAAGTTAATTTGGTGTTTTTTTTTTCATTGGCACTGAAGCTGTTCGGATTTTGTTTTCCGAACTAGATTGTTGCAGTTCAGAAAAGGAAATCCGGACAAATTCATGTGTATTTTTTTTTTGTGTGCAGTGTTGTTCCATAATTTTGTGACCTGTTCTGTTATGCATGTTACATGTATGGATAATGTTGATCGGATTAGGGGTGATAATGAGGCCATGCACTCATCCATTAGGAGAGAGTGGGAATAGCATCGTCGAGCGCGTCGAGAGGCTCGAGAGGTGGCGGATGGTGTAGTTCAGGCTCCCAGGTGTAGTGCTGGCAGGCCACCCTGTGTTGTTGTTGAGGATGAGCCTCAGTCTCATGCTGACCCAGATTACGAGCAGATGGACGTGGAGCATCAGGCAGAGGATGATGCTGAGGCAATAGAGGAGGATGTGGAGGAGGATGTCCAACAGCAGCAGTGGCGGAGGAGAAAGGGGAAGAAGGTGGTGGAGCCAGACCCTGATCCTCTTGATGACTACCCCAATGGCCCACATGACATTACTTTGCTGACAAGGTACCATGTGCACGTGGCCAGAAAGGCGTCTGAGGGAGTGGTACGTATTAATGTGATATTTTAATGAATGATTGTAAACTGTTGTTAATGTGGTATACTTCATTACCTCTGATTAATTATTTGTATTTTAATTTGATATCTAGTTTAACTCACATTATCTTTGTGAAACTAATGTTAATGTTTTGTTTTTAATTTTTTGCAGTGGCGGAACAATTTAAAATGCATCAACAACGAGAAGAAGATTGATACGATGCATGATGATGATACCAAGCCTATCATGGCTGCACGGTGGTGGCGTGATGCACTGTGAGCCATCGGTCTTTCTTGACTTCAGGATACCAGCTACAGACAAATTGACCATGACCTGATTTCTGCATTTGCAGATTGATGGCACGAGGAGACTTCGAGCTTCCACCTTCCGTTTGGGGCGATGGCAGTGACACTTGATGATGTGTCCTGTTTGCTGCATCTCCCCATTGATGGCATGCTTCTGTCCCACGAGCTTATTTCAAGGGACAATGCGGTGAATATGATGATACCGTATTTGAGATCTTCGGCAGGAGATGCTCTTGATGAGGTGACTGAGACCAGAGGTGCACATGCACAGGTTAGCTACTTGGCGAAGATTTTCAAGCAGCGTCTCCAACGGCAGTTGGAGTTATTTAATGAGGGTGGTATGGATGAGGAGGTGCAGAGGTTGCGGGACCAAGCTCTGCGGATGTATTTTTTGTACTTGCTGGGGATCACGCTCTTCACTGACAAGAGTGACACCTATGTGGATGTTGTCTACCTGAGGTACTTCAGAGACCTGCAGGTTGTTTCTGATTTTTCATGGGGAGCTACTGGACTATCACACTTGTATAGGGAGCTTAACCATGCTTCCCATTGGGTCTGCAGTCAGCTGTCAGGATACTTGTCACCGCAGGTGTAAATTAATAAGTATGTTTGTTTTTTCATCTGTATGTTTTGTTTGTTTATATATTAATATGTGGTTGTCTTTGTTGCAGGCATGGATTTATCAGCACTTCAGGGGGTATAGGCAGCAAGGATGCACGTGGTGGATATCGGGGGGAATATCCTCGCCCCATGCTTTTTGCACCACGGATGGGTTTGTCTACACCAGACGAGTACAGAAAGCATATGGATATGCTGGATCTGTCGGCCGTTGTCATGACCCCATATGTTTAGCACCGTGTTTCATGTCCTTTTGATCGGGTCAGCCTTTACTTCGGATGGCTCAGATACGGTAACCGCATGGTGAAATATCTACCGGAGCGGGTGCTTCATCAGTTTAGGTACGTTCAGACCAGCCCGACACATCCATTGGAGAGTGCACCTCTCCAGCAGACATTAAGATAAATGATATTTGAACAACCATTTTTGTGACAAATTTTATAGAAAATGAATAAGAGAAAAGAAAGAATATAAAAGAAGAAAAAGAAAAGTTCATTAAATCATCAAAATCTGAAGAAAATAAATTCATGAACAAGAATCTCGAGCTTAATTGTAAATCCACTCAAAAAAGTATCATTAGATCGTATGATGTATATCAATCAATTTGTTTTAGTACACTTATGTTGATATACAATTTTCTTTAGTCTGCTCCTTGATTTTGATTAGACAGTTTTGATGATGCTTTTGTTGGGTTGTAGCTTAGCTATTAGTTGTGATAATATTTTTGTTTGGTTGTAGCCTAATTATTGTAAGGCACCCTTTTCAATCTAGGACTTCAATCTAAGTCACTTGTGATAGTTCTAATTGCATAAAATTTTCCTTTTTAATATATGGTTTTAGAAACAAGATTGGTGAAAATTTCTTTTTGAAATCTCCTCTTTCAATTGTTTGATTTCATTAAAAAATTTCCAGCCAAATGTTTTTGTTTTGCTAATTCGAGTCAATTTCTGTAAATAGGAAATTGTGTTTTGGTGCATTCCGCACATCATGTGCGGGTTTTGTGTGTTTTCAACTTGTTTTTTTTTTTTTTAAGCTGGATCAGAGGAAAAAGTTTTGAAAAGAAGTCTATAAATATAGACCATTGCTCACATTTATATTTTATTTATAAAGCAAGAGCAAAATGACATCAAAAAGATAGGCTCCCAACTAAGTTGGTACCCTAGTCTAGTCTTTTGTCAATTGCTCATATATATTATTAAAAGAAGGGAAAAAAAACTACATAAAAACTGGGGGGGACATAAAACCTGACTCAGTTAATCTACGTGAATCGACCCTAACGGGTAATACATTAATAAAGAACAACACAGTGGATCCAACCCTAATCGATTCTAATAAACGAACACTAGACGTTTGTGAGTACCAAGCGGGTCTATATTTGGCGAATGACTCGATCGTCAACACGAAATAAGATCACGTGCCATCAACTCCCTGTAACACAACATCAAGCATTAACGATTCTTTCGGGTCCACACCGTCCAATGTCAAACAAAGGATGACTAGGATGCGAAACCACAAAGTACACAGGCTTGAAATTCTATTAAACTCAAACCTTTGCATAATGGTGTTTATCCCTACCGCCAACACGATAACGAACTCACAACCAACTACTGATTGTATCAAAACAACAACAAGCTAACACGGCCATTTCTGACCAAACTATATGTCCCATCCGACATGTGACCCATCTTCTCATGCACGAGGGACGCAACACGAAGCTTTTAAACCCTGCAAATCTCAACAAATCTGTAATGGAATCAGGATAACAAAGCCAAAAATAAACGGCAACCATCTTGCAAGTGAAAACAGAACCGTCGGAAATCAGCCTCGGGAAGAGGAGGCGACCACCATCGAAAACCAGAGCCAAGGTCGCCTAACCCAAACCCAAAGACTGAATCAAAGCCTCGAACGTACGAACCCAGCAACCACAACTCACTGGTGTGCAGCGTCGCTGTAAATAACCAGAAAAATCAGACCCTTAACGGGTTTTGAAAACAGATGACGAAGATCCATCAAAAGAACGACCGGTTTCATTTGAAAGAAACACAAACACAACAAAATCGAAGCAACTAGATTGTCGTCGCCGATTTTGTGCTGCCCCAGTTGGGGTTTGGTGGTGACGCGGCGTAGAGGCCGACCACACCACCACATATCTGAGGTTACATCGCAAAAAAGCTGGATTGGATTGACGACGGTGGTGAGCGGGAGTGAGGGTTGTGGGTTGAGAGGTAAGAGAGAGCGGCTGGTTTTTTGGTGAGGATTGGATTGCACACATTTATATTCATTTAATGCTACTTTGTATGTAAGTGGTTACGGAACAGAGGAAAATATTGATCATTTGTTACTAGGCTGGGGCTTTTTTTGGAAGTATGTGGGGTCTTTTTTTGGTTACATGAGATAAGAAAGAAAGAAAAAAAAACAAAAGAAAAAGAAGCGAAGAAAAATTACGTCCTAATAAAGGACACTCCCTTAGCATCAGCTAGTAAAGCTGAGGATAGGCATGGTAATGGTTGATGTACCATCACAAGTGCCTCTTGATTAACACCTATTTTTGTAAGTATATCCAAGCAAGAGTTTCCTTCTCAAAAAATACGATGAAAGGAAATATCCCACTGCTTATCCAAATACGTCTGAATGAGCTCCAAGAGGTTCGCATAGTGATGAAGCCTCGACACTTCCTTTGACACTAAATGCACTACATGAAGAGAGTTAGAAAAACAAACCAGTTTCTTATAACCAGCCTCCCAACAAAGCATAAATTTTTGCATGCAAAATATTGGACAACCCCACACTACCATAGAAGGCAAATTGCATTTTTCCCTCAAAATTCCTAACCAATCCACCAAATCCTGTTGTATCTGGGTTAGTTAAAGCGCTACCATCTACATTAAGAACCATTGTATCATTATCACCATGCTGCCATAATTTTATTGTGTCCAATATTTGATCAATTTGAAAGCTTCATAATTTTATGGTGTTCGTCCAACATGATCATTTAACATATACACCTTTCGGCAAGGTTAAATTGTTGGTATATGTATGGTCATGGATCAAATCCAAAATCAAAGGATTCTCATATGATTTTTACTAGTGGAGCATTCAACCTCTTACATGTTTAGGAGTGGCTCTACCTACGGTGTAATTTTCAATATTTTTTTTTAGTTTGACAGTATTGTTGTTTTGATGACTTTTATGTTCTTGTCAATTTTTTAACTTTACTTTCGATCCTAGTACTCTTGTGGTGCTTCAGTTTATAAAAAAAACTGTGTCATGTTGGTATTCTCAAAATGAACCTTTACTCATGCTTCTCTCTACTCCAATTCCTTTTTCTTATTTGCATAAAATTTAATATGTGGAGTACACTTTGAATGAAATTATGAATTAAAACGATGAATACAATCACACAAGTAGGACTGAAATAACAATAGATTTAATTTATTTCTTATATTTATTTTGAACTTACACAAGCAATTCAACTACTATTATAGTCACATATGCACATCTTAGCTTTCAAAATAGTGCTGTCCAAACAAGTACCAACACCTTTAAATTTGCTAGCACACTTTGAATTGCATTCAGGATCAGGAGTATCACTGCATGGTCCCAACCCAATTTCACATCTTCTTGTAGGTTGGTTTGGATGCTTGGAATGCACATAGTTGAAAAAACATGTGCATAGGTTGAACTCATCACATTCCCACCTTAATAAACCACCATCGTAATCTTGGGATTTACAAACCGAGCTGCAATTTATAAGATTACATTTGTCGATAATTTGTGAGCATGCTCCTGCTTCAACCTTTGGTTGCACTATTCTCCCGTCAACTATGAGAAGAAAGAAACACATTAGAGATTTATTTATAACTAAAAAGTTAGATTTGAATGCAATTTTGATTTCATATTTTAACTGAAATATGTTTATATTTTTAATTGTAAGAGGATTGAAATAAAAAAGAAATTCGTTAATATTCCGGTTCCAGAGGAAGGGGTCTGGATCAAGAGTGAGATAAGTATACTTTAACGAAGAATTATTCTATTCATGAATAGAACTCGGATCTTCCAAACACTTTGATTTTAGTAGAGATAATTAAACCTAATTAATTGGTTAAATTGAAATAGAACTTTAATCTCCATGTTTCATAAGTTTTTGGATTTTTTTTTCCCATAATCCAATTTGATACTTAAAAAATAAGTTTACACTTGATAAAAAATAATTGTATCTGTATTTCTAGTGCACTTATGGTTTTTTTCCTTAAGAAAACATAAATTTTATTGAAACACGTTCAAGCATAAGGTGTGCAAGAATGAGAATCAAAGTATAGAGACTTACATGCGGCAAGTGAAGCTAGGATAACAAAGAAAATGAAATAATTTGAGAAGTGGCTAGCCATTAAATAATGATTCTTTATCAAGTTTCTTTTGGTTTGTTATTTGTGTGTTTCTTCTATGTTACTGCTGAATCAAAAGTGGTGCCTTTTTTAGTTATAAATAAGATGGGAGGAAGTATTGTTTGTTAATGCATTTAATTTTTTGAGGATAAAAAAGTCATCAGAAATTGAGTCAACGAAATGGCTATAAATATAGTTCAGCAAATTAACTCAACTTTTAGAAATTGATTGGCAGATTTCAATTTTTGAAAACGAATAGTTGAATTGATTTTGAATTCAGTGTTTTAAAATAAAAGACCAACGAATTCTTTTCAACTTAAAAGAAGCCCACGTTTTGCATGACAATGATATAAGAACATAACAGACATAGGAATTTCCAAAACTCCATTGTTACACTTTTGGGTTCTATAGGTGCGATTTTTGATAAGATTAAGCCATTCTAAGCAAATTTCAAGCACAAAATCAAGTAAGTTATTATCATCCTATTGCATTGCTGTTTTGTGATTGAATTGTTAGTTTTTTTGGTTAAATTGTCATATAATTAGGTTTTGTTGATTTTAAGATTTGATGTTAGATTAGAGTTGAATATAATATTGTTGTAGAATTGTGAAGAAATTGTGGTAGAATTTTTAGGATTAGTTTAGGTTTTGATGAATTGGTGTAGAACTGTTATGATTAGTTTAGGTTTTGATCACTGATTTGTTTATGTAGATATGTCTCAGAATCAGAATCAGGGTGATGTTCAGTTGAACAAAAAGGAGGGTGATGAAAAGAAGAAAGCAAAATCGCCTATGACATGGCACAAAATCGAATGTGATGGTTCCGTAAAAAAAAAGGATTCGAAGGTGCCGGTGTACAATCATTGCAGGTTGAGGAGGAGCGGGAGGACATGCTATTTTGGTCCTCAACCAAAAGCAGGTGCTCCAGGGACTGTTGAGGACAACCCAATTGACTTGTGTGACGAGGAAGATGATTGAATGTAATGGCTTGTAATGTCTAATTGTTTTGGATCTTTTTTATGTTTTTTTTATATGATGCGCGCATTTTGGTACATTTTGGTTGGAGGAATGATATTTTGACAACCAATTTCCAACAACTTTTGGTGACAACCTTTTTCCTCTCTTTCTATTGGACAATAACAATAGAGAGAGAAAAAGGAAGAGAGAGAATAAAAGCACAATGAGAGTATGAAAGAGAGAGTTGTCATAAAAGTTGTTGAAAAATGGATGTTCAAATATCATTTCTCGGTTGGTTGACATTATGGTACTTTGAATAAAGTTGCATATTGAATAATTTCGATTAAAGTCGCGTACTGAATAATTTCGATTAAAGTTGTGTATTGAATAATTTCGATTAAAAGTTACATTACATTAAATTGCATAAAGTTCCTAAATATGTCCTATCATTACATTACATTCAGGTAGAGATATGTGGTACAACAATTGTCTTACCTCTGAAATGGGATAAATTCAAACTTGCTAAACAACAGCTCTCAAGCAGTCACCCGGAAGTTTTATTGTTCCTTTCAAAACAACACGTATTATGCAGAATCAACAATATATGTTATCACATCGAATTCCCTCATATAAGACGAGTCATCACAAAGAATGAGGTGCATTCCGTGTCACTCATCTTATTTGAAGGAATTCAATATCATAACTTATATAGCTGATTCTGCATGATACATGTTGTTTTGAAAGGAACAATAGAACGTCCGGGTGAATGCTTGAGAGCTGTCGTTTAGCAAGTTTGAATTATCCAATTTCAGAGGTAAGACAATTGTTGTAGTTGGAAGGTGCATTCCCTACCTAATCACGATCTTATGGCGGAATCAAGATGTTGAGAATATCTTCAGTTGATATCTGAAACGTGACAAACATATCGATCACCGGAACCATGTTGTGCTGCCAAAAAATCGAGAACATGCTCTTGACGTCGTCATCGTTCTTTAATTCTAGTCGACTAAACGTTATTCTCCCGTAGTCCAACGTTGGACGTTCATACCAAATGTATTTCACACTCCTTGTGTCTCCGGTAGAGATGTCAAATGGGCTGGCCCGGCCCAGCCCGACCCAGGCCCGAGAGGCCCGACTACATAAATGGGCCAGTCCGGCCCAACCCATTTATAATTGGGCCGCAGATTCAAGGGCCCGGCACGGCCTGTGTGGGCCATGGGCCAGCCCGGCCCGGTTATTTTTTACTTTTAAAATTTATTTACTCTTTTTTATGTATTTTTAATATATTAGTCACTCACCACTATTTTTTTTTTCTAAAATATGATTAAATGGACATAAAAGTGTAAATAATTTTTACATTAACATTGAATATTAATGAAACTCTAGATTATTCATTCAATTAAATCAAATTAATAATTTATAAACTTTAAAATTTTAAAACTTTAAACTAAATCCATTCATTTTTATTTATTTAAATATTTTTTTATTAATAATTGTTTTATCTTGGTTTTTAGGGTGTCAAACATTGATTAAGTTTGAACCTTTTTAACCTTTGATATCTCATTTTTTCTTGAGAAGGGAAAAATAAGAAAAACCCTTGAGAATCGAGGTCCGGGAGTTGTTTTCGCTACGGGAAGGTGTTAGGCACCCATAACGACTATAGTATCCTATAGGAGCCGTCTTTACTTTCTACGCGTGCGTTTTATTTTTAAATGCTATTTGAAGAATGATATTTACACCTAAGAGTTTACTAAGTCAAGAATTGGAGGGAGAAGAAGGTGTTGAATTTTGTTTTATTGGACTTGGAGAAATTTTGACTTCTTGCCTACATACCCTTTTAAGGGATCAAACTCCATGTAGTTCTCTTCCAAAAAATGTTTTTTTTTGTTTTTGTTGGTTGATTTTAATTTTGAAAATGGAATTTTGAAGAACAAGAGAGAGGCCTCAAGGGCATAAGATTTGGAAAATGTGAGGTGGAATTAGTTATTTTGCAAAAAGGTCTAAGTATTATTAGAATTCATTGAAGTTTTTATTTAAGAAAATAAAGGGAAAAAATTCAATGGGATTTTGATCCCAAGGTTTCTTTGGAAAATTATTTGAGTGAAGTTGTTCATGTTTTTGGAAAGGAGAATTTTTCTAAGTATCGTGATTCCTAAACATACATCTAAAGCATACATTCCCTAGGCATACATCTAAAGTATCCATGTGATGTGTGTGCATGTGTCGGTGCTTGTGTCGGTGTACATCATTAGTGTCCATTGTCCTTTACATATGCCCTAGTTTACATTCTATGGTCTTGCAAAAATTTAAAAGCATAAAGAAAATTACAAAATTCCTAAGCTTTTACATGCTAAGTCTTGGCATGAAAATTAAAATGCAAGAAATAAAACTAAAGCTAAAGGATGGAATAAAGCCTAGATATGAACAGATCTACACTTGAATCTTACAGCTTCAACGTTTTCAAATCTTTTCAGAACTTTTTGAAATGAAACCCTAATCTAACCTATTTTCTACACTGATTATGAATATGAGCTTAGATTTGGAAAATAAACGGTGAATCTTCGTAGATTCACATTTTAGGGTTCGGTTTTCATTTTTGTGAAGTTTTTGAAGGAACAAGTCTTGAGACTTGTTTATCTACCTTGATTCACCGTTTATCTGTTCCTATGAACCTTCGTTGAGCCTCAGCGATGAAAACGAAGAAGTTTTTGGTGATTACCAGGTTTCAAGAGAACAGAGGACCTCCCATAAATTAATGTCGACTTTCTACTCTAAAAGACTTTTTCTAATTCTACTACTACATCCGTTTCAAAATGAGTGTCACTATAGCCAAAAAAATTTGTTTCAAAATGAATGTCACTTTACATTTCCAATACAACTTTAATTTTTTTCTTCCAACTTTACCCTCAATAAATACCCCAACTTTTCTCTCTCACACAATTTTCAATTCAACTTTAAGTTTGTCTTGTTCTTATAAAGTAAGGTTATTTTAGTAAAATTGCTATGTCATTTGACTATTTTATTTCATTCCTTAATCTGTATGCAATTGGCTAAAGCGACACTCATTTTGAAACGGAGGGAGTATCAAGCAACATATACCAAAATTCAATCATTATTTAAAGTGTATTCAAGTGGATCTTTTATGTTCCCTAAAAAGAAAAAAATTGAACTTTTATGTGTTAAAACAACTCCTAGATGACGAAACAATCATATCATCTGTAGTTTTGATATTGAACGATGAAAGTGTGTTGGACCCATAAACATCATCATCATCATAGCTTATTTTATTTTATTTTACTATTGTTTTTATGCAAATTATTATATTATTACTACTATCACTATTTTTGCAATTGGGTTTTCCATAATCTATCCGACAATATATACTCCCTCCGTCCCATATTATAAGCAAAAAAAAAATCACAATTATTAAGAAAACCAAAACATAGTAGTTTGCAACATAGTTTCTTGTGTTATCCTTAAAATAAGTTTTATAGGAAGATGTAAAAACAATTTTCATTGGTTATTGGTTATTGAGAAAACGAAATAGAAAGCAAATTGAATGCACTTTGCATTTAATTTTCCTTTGAAAAAGATAATTTTTTGAAACAAT
The DNA here is from genome assembly GCF_051527215.1 of Medicago sativa. NCBI lineage: Eukaryota > Viridiplantae > Streptophyta > Magnoliopsida > Fabales > Fabaceae > Medicago > Medicago sativa. Next base: position 30,116,999 of record NC_140750.1, read on the forward strand.
ATAATTAAATATGATAAAAGTTGGTCTTTTTTGCTTATAATTTAGGACAAAGAAAATGAGTTTTTTTTTCTTATAATTTGGGACGAAAAGTGTGCGACAAGAAAAAATGTTACTGAAATCAGGCATGTGACTGTCTAGTACAACTATGTTTGTTATGCTTGATTGTTTGTATACATATTCTAAATATCGTTCTACAAATCAAGTTTTGTGTCATGTTGGTATTCCTAATTGACTATTACTTTTCCCACCCTATGCCACCTGCAAAAATTACCAACATGCCCTTCAGATTACGTAATTCGGACAAAACCGAAATATTATCCGGATTACGTAATCCAGACAATTTCGAACTCTAAAGGGAAATTCACCCCCCCTCCCTCCCCCATTTTACAGTTTCACAGTTTAACATTTCAATCTCTCTCTCTCTCTCTCTCTCTCTCTCTCTCTACCTCCCTTTCTATCCCTCTCTCCCTCCCTTATCCCAAAATCCGAATTGTACGAATCAGTCCAAAGTTGAAGTTTTTTGCTCAAAATCACCACATTTCAAGCCTTATCAAACATCAAATTGAAGGTTAGTTCGAAATTCTTATGCATGCAAGTTAATTTGGTGTTTTTTTTTCATTGGCACTGAAGCTGTTCGGATTTTGTTTTCCGAACTAGATTGTTGCAGTTCAGAAAAGGAAATCCGGACAAATTCATGTGTATTTTTTTTTGTGCAGTGTTGTTCCATAATTTTGTGACCTGTTGTGTTATGCATGTTACATGTATGGATAATGTTGATCGGATTAGGGGTGATAATGAGGCCATGCACTCATCCATTAGGAGAGAGTGGGAATAGCATCGTCGAGCGCGTCGAGAGGCTCGAGAGGTGGCGGATGGTGTAGTTCAGGCTCCCAGGTGTAGTGCTGGCAGGCCACCCTGTGTTGTTGTTGAGGATGAGCCTCAGCCTCATGCTGACCCATATTACGAGCAGATGGACGTGGAGCATCAGGCGGAGGATGATGCTGAGGCAATAGAGGAGGATGTGGAGGAGGATGTCCAACAGCAGCAGTGGCGGCGGAGGAAGGGGAAGAAGGTGGTGGAGCCAGACCCTGATCCTCTTGATGACTACCCCGATGGCCCACATGACATTACTTTGCTGACAAGGTACCATGTGCACGTGGCCAGAAAGACGTCTGAGGGAGTGGTACGTATTAATGTGATATTTTAATGAATGATTGTAAACTGTTGTTAATGTGGTATAATTCATTACCTCTGATTAATTATTTGTATTTTAATTTGATATCTAGTTTAACTCACATTATCTTTGTGAAACTGATGTTAATGTTTTGTTTTTAATTTTTTGCAGTGGCGGAACAATTTAAAATGCATCAACAACGAGAAGAAGATTGATACGATGCATGATGATGATAGCTGGCCTATCATGGCTGCACGGTGGTGGCGTGATGCACGGTGAGCCACCGGTCTTTCTTGACTTCAGGATACCAGCTACAGTCAGTTTGACCACGGCCTGATTTCTGCATTTGCAGATTGGTGGCACGAGGAGACTTCGAGCTTCCACCTTCCGTTTGGGGAGATGGCAGTGACACTTGATGATGTGTCCTGTTTGCTGCATCTCCCCATTGATGGCATGCTTCTATCCCACAAGCTTATTTCAAGGGACAATGCGGTGAATATGATGATACCGTATTTGGGATCTTCTGCAGGAGATGCTCTTGATGAGGTGACTGAGACCAGAGGTGCACATGCACAGGTTAGTTACTTGACGAAGATTTTCAAGCAGCGTCTCCAACGGCAGTTGGAGTTATTTAATGAGGGTGGTATGGATGAGGAGGTGCAGAGGTTGCGGGACCAAGCTCTGCGGATGTTTTTGCTGTACTTGCTGGGGATCACACTCTTCACTGACAAGAGCATCACCTATGTGGATGTTGTCTACCTGAGGTACTTCAGAGACCTGCAGGTTGTTTCTGATTTTTCATGGGGAGCTACTGGACTATCACACTTGTATAGGGAGCTTAACCATGCTTCCCATTGGGTCTGCCAGCTGTCAGGATACTTGTCTTCACTGCAGGTGTAAATTAATAATTATGTTTGTTTTTTCATCTGTATGTTTTGTTTGTTTATATATTAATATGTGGTTGTCTTTGTTGCAGGCATGGATTTATCAGCACTTCAGGGGTATAGGCAGCAAGGATGCACGTGGTGGATATCGGGGGGAATATCCTCGCCCCATGCTTTTTGCACCACGGATGGGTTTGTCTACACCAGACGAGTACAGAAAGCATATGGATATGCTGGATCTGTCGGCCGTTGTCATGACCCCATATGTTGAGCACCGTGTTTCATGTCCTTTTGATCGGGTCAGCCTTTACTTCGGATGGCTCAGATACGGTAACCACATGGTGAAATATCTGCCGGAGCGGGTGCTTCGTCAGTTTAGGTACGTTCAGACCATCCCGACACATCCATTGTTGAGTGCACCTCCCCAGCAGACATTAGGAGAAATGATATTTGAACAACCATTTTTGTGAGAAATTTTATAGAAAATGAAAGAGAGAAAAGAAAGAATATAAAAGAAGAAAAAGAAAAGTTCATTAAATCATCAAAATCTGAAGAAAATAAATTCATGAACAAGAATCTCGAGCTTAATTGTAAATCCACTCAAAAAAGTATCATTAGATCGTATGATGTATATCAATCAATTTGTTTTAGTACACTTATGTTGATATACAATTTTCTTTAGTCTACTCCTTGATTTTGATTAGATAGTTTTGATGATGCTTTTGTTGGGTTGTAGCTTAGTTATTAGTTTGATAATATTTTTGTTTGGTTGTAGCCTAGTTATTGTAAGGCACCCTTTTCAATCTAGGACTTCAATCTAAGTCACTTGTGATAGTTCTAATTGCATAAAATCTTCCTTTTTAATATATGGTTTTAGAAACAAGATTGGTGAAAATTTCTTTTTGAAATCTCCTCTTTCAATTGTTTGATTTCATTAAAAAATTTCCAGCCAAATGTTTTTGTTTTGCTAATTCGAGTCAATTTCTGTAAATAGGAAATTGTGTTTTGGTGCTCTCCGCACATCATGTGCGGGTTTTGTGTGTTTTCAACTTGTTTTTTTTTTTTTTAAGCTGGATCAGAGGAAAACGTTTTGAAAAGAAGTCTATAAATATAGATCATTGCTCACATTTATATTTTATTTATAAAGCAAGAGCAAAATGACATCAAAAAGATAGGCTCCCAACTAAGTTGGTACCCTAGTCTAGTCTTTTGTCAATTGCTCATATATATTATTAAAAAAAGGGAAAAAACTACATAAAAACTGGGGGGACATAAAACTTGACTCAGTCAATCTACGTGAATTGACCCTAACGGGTAATACATCAATAAAGAACAACATAGTGGATCCAACCCTAATCGATTCTAATAAACGAACACTAGACGTTTGTGAGTACCAAGCGGGTCTATATTTGGCGAATGACTCGATCGTCAACACGAAATCAGATCACGTGCCATCAACTCCCTGTAACACAGCATCAAGCATTAACGATTCTTTCGAGTCCACACCGTCCAATGTCAAACAAAGGATGACTAGGATGCGAAACCACAAAATACACAGGCTTGAAATTCTATTGAACTCAAACCTTTGCGTAATGGTGTTTATCCCTACCGCCAACACGATAACGAACTCACAACCAACTACTGATTGTATCGAAACAACAACAAGCTAACACGGCCATTTCTGACCAAACTATCTGTCCCTTCCGACATGTGACCCATCTTCTCATGCACGAGGGACGCAACACGAAGCTTTTAAATCCTGCAAATCTCAACAAATTTGTAATGGAATCAGGATAACAAAGCCAAAAATAAACGGCAACCATCTTGCAAGTGAAAACAGAACCGTCGGAAATCAGCCTCGGGAAGAGGAGGCGACCACCATCGAAAACCAGAGCTAAGGTCGCCTAACCCAAACCCAAACACCGAATCAAAGCCTCGAACGTACGAACCCAGCAACCACAACTCACTGGTGTGCAGCGTCGCTGTAAATAACCAGAAAAATCAGACCCCTAACGGGTTTTGAAAACAGATGACGAAGATCCATCAAAAGAACGACCGGTTTCGTTTGAAAGAAACAGAAACACAACAAAATCGAAGCAACTAGATTGTCGCCGCCGATTTTGTGCTACCCCAGTTGGGGTTTGGTGGTGACGCGGCGTAGAGGCCGACCACACCACCACATATCTGAGGTTACATCGCAAAAAAGCTGGATTGGATTGACGGCGGCGATGAGCGGCAGTGAGGGTTGTGGGTTGAGAGGTAAGAGAGAGCGGCTGGTTTTTTGGTGAGGATTGGATTGCACACATTTATATTCATTTAATGCTACTTTGTATGTAAGTGGTTACGGGACAGAGGAAAATATTGATCATTTGTTACTAGGCTGGGGCTTTTTTTTGGAAGTATGTGGGGTCTTTTTTTGGTTACATGAGATAAGAAAGATAAAAAAAGCAAAAGAAAAAGAAGCAAAGAAAAATTACGTCCTAATAAAGGACACTCCCATAGCATCAGCTAGTAAGGCTAAGGACAGGCGTGGCAATGGTTGATGTACCATCACAAGAGCCTCTGATTGATTAGCACCTATTTTTGCAAGTATATCCGCGCAAGAGTTTCCTTCTCGAAAAATATGATGAAAGAAAATATCCCACTGCTTATCCAAATACGTCTGAATGAGCTCCAAGAGGTTCACATAGTGATGAAGCCTCGACACTTCCTTTGACACTAAATGCACTACATGAAGAGAGCTCCAACAAAGCTTAATCCCAATCATAAGGGCATGAATTTCTGCATGCAAAATATTGGACAACCCCACACTACCATAGAAGGCAAATTGCATTTTTCCCTCAAAATTCCTAACCAATCCACCAAATCCTGCTGTACCTGGGTTAGTTAAAGCGCTACCATCTACATTAAGAACCATTGTATCATTATCACCATGCTGCCATAATTTTATTGTGTCCAATATTTGATCAATTTGAAAGCTTCATAATTTTATGGTGTTCGTCCAACATGATCATTTAACATATACACCTTTCGGCAAGGTTAAATTGTTGGTATATGTATGGTCATGGATCAAATCTAAAATCGAAGGATTCTCATATGATTTTTACTAGTGGAGCATTCAACCTCTTACATGTTTAGGAGTGGCTCTACCTACGGTGTAATTTTCAATATATTTTTTTAGTTTGACGGTATTGTTGTTTTGACGACTTTTATGTTCTTGTTAATTTTTTAACTTTACTTTCGATCATAGTACTCTTGTGGTGCTTCAGTTTATAAAAAAAAAAAAACTGTGTCATGTTGGTATATTCTCAAATTGAACCTTTACTCATGCTTCTCTCTACTCCAATTCCTTTTTCTTATTTGCATAAAATTTAATATGTGGAGTACACTTTGAATGAAATTATGAATTAAAACGATGAATACAATCACACAAGTAGGACTGAAATAACAATAGATTTAATTTATTTCTTATATTTATTTTGAACTTACACAAGCAATTCAACTACTATTATAGTCACATATGCACATCTTAGCTTTCAAAATAGTGCTGTCCAAACAAGTACCAACACCTTTAAATTTGCTAGCACACTTTGAATTGCATTCAGGATCAGGAGTATCACTGCATGGTCCCAACCCAATTTCACATCTTCTTGTAGGTTGGTTTGGATGCTTGGAATGCACATAGTTGAAAAAACATGTGCATAGGTTGAACTCATCACATTCCCACCTTAATAAACCACCATCGTAATCTTGGGATTTACAAACCGAGCTGCAATTTATAAGATTACATTTGTCGATAATTTGTGAGCATGCTCCTGCTTCAACCTTTGGTTGCACTATTCTCCCGTCAACTATGAGAAGAAAGAAACACATTAGAGATTTATTTATAACTAAAAAGTTAGATTTGAATGCAATTTTGATTTCATATTTTAACTGAAATATGTTTATATTTTTAATTGTAAGAGGATTGAAATAAAAAAGAAATTCGTTAATATTCCGGTTCCAGAGGAAGGGGTCTGGATCAAGAGTGAGATAAGTATACTTTAACGAAGAATTATTCTATTCATGAATAGAACTCGGATCTTCCAAACACTTTGATTTTAGTAGAGATAATTAAACCTAATTAATTGGTTAAATTGAAATAGAACTTTAATCTCCATGTTTCATAAGTTTTTGGATTTTTTTTTCCCATAATCCAATTTGATACTTAAAAAATAAGTTTACACTTGATAAAAAATAATTGTATCTGTATTTCTAGTGCACTTCTGGTTTTTTTCCTTAAGAAAACATAAATTTTATTGAAACACGTTCAAGCATAAGGTGTGCAAGAATGAGAATCAAAGTATAGAGACTTACATGCGGCAAGTGAAGCTAGGATAACAAAGAAAATGAAAGAATTTGAGATGTGGCTAGCCATTAAATAATGATTCTTTATCAAGTTTCTTTTGGTTTGTTATTTGTGTGTTTCTTCTATGTTACTGCTGAATCAAAAGTGGTGCCTTTTTTAGTTATAAATAAGATGGGAGGAAGTATTGTTTGTTAATGCATTTATTTTTTTGAGGATAAAAAAGTCATCAGAAATTGAGTCAACGAAATGGCTATAATAAATATAGTTCAGCAAATTAACTCAACTTTTAGAAATTGATTGGCAGATTTCAATTTTTGAAAACGAATAGTTGAATTGATTTTGAATTCAGTGTTTTAAAATTAAAGACCAACGAATTCTTTTCAACTTAAAAGAAGCCCACGTTTTGCATGACAATGATATAAGAACATAACAGACATAGGAATTTCCAAAACTCCATTGTTACACTTTTGGGTTCTATAGGTGCGATTTTTGATAAGATTAAGCCATTCTAAGCAAATTTCAAGCACAAAATCAAGTAAGTTATTATCATCCTATTGCATTGCTGTTTTGTGATTGAATTGTTAATTTTTTTTGGTTAAATTGTCATATAATTAGGTTTTGTTGATTTTATGATTTGATGTTAGATTAGAGTTGAATATAATATTGTTGTAGAATTGTGAAGAAATTGTGGTAGAATTTTTAGGATTAGTTTAGGTTTTGATGAATTGGTGCAGAACTGTTAGGATTAGTTTAGGTTTTGATCACTGATTTGTTTATGTAGATATGTCTCAGAATCAGAATCAGGGTGATGTTCGGTTGAACAAAAAGGAGGGTGATGAAAAGAAGAAAGCAAAATCGCCTATGACATGGCACGAAATCGAATGTGATGGTTCCATAAAAAAAAAGGATTCGAAGGTGCCGGTGTACAATCATTGCAGGTTGAGGAGGAGCGGGAGGACATGCTATTTTGGTCCTCAACCAAAAGCAGGTGCTCCAGGGACTGTTGAGGACAACCCAATTGACTTGTGTGACGAGGAAGATGATTGAATGTAATGGCTTGTAATGTCTAATTGTTTTGGATATTTTTTATGTTTTTTTTATATGATGTGCGCATTTTGGTACATTTTGGTTGGAGGAATGATATTTTGACAACCAATTTCCAACAACTTTTGGTGACAACCTTTTTCCTCTCTTTCTATTGGACAATAACAATAGAGAGAGAAAAAGGAAGAGAAAGAATAAAAGTACAATGAGAGTATGAAAGAGAGAGTTGTCATAAAAGTTGTTGAAAAATGGATGATCAAATATCATTTCTCGGTTGGTTGATATATATTATGGTACTTTGAATAAAGTTGCATATTGAATAATTTTGATTAAAGTCGCGTACTGAATAATTTCGATTAAAGTTGTGTATTGAATAATTTCGATTAAAAGTTACATTACATTAAGTTGCATAAAGTTCCGAAATATGTCCTATCATTACATTACATTCAGGTAGAGATATGTGGTACAACAATTGTCTTACCTCTGAAATGGGATAAATTCAAACTTGCTAAACAACAGCTCTCAAGCAGTCACCCGGAAGTTTTATTGTTCCTTTCAAAACAACACGTATTATGCAGAATCAACAATATATGTTATCACATCGAATTCCCTCATATAAGACGAGTCATCACAAAGAATGAGGTGCATTCCGTGACACTCATCTTATTTGAAGGAATTCAATATCATAACTTATATAGCTGATTCTGCATGATACATGTTGTTTTGAAAGGAACAATAGAACGTCCGGGTGAATGCTTGAGAGCTGTCGTTTAGCAAGTTTGAATTATCCAATTTCAGAGGTAAGACAATTGTTGTAGTTGGAAGGTGCATTCCCTACCTAATCACGATCTTCTGGCGGAATCAAGATGTTGAGAATATCTTCAGTTGATATCTGAAACGTGACAAACATATCGATCACCGGAACCATGTTGTGCTGCCAAAAAATCGAGAACATGCTCTTGACGTCGTCATCGTTCTTTAATTCTAGTCGACTAAATGTTATTCTCCCGTCGTCCAACGTTGGACGTTCATACCAAATGTATTTCACACTCCTTGTGTCTCCGGTAGAGATGTCAAATGGGCTGGCCCGGCCCAGCCCGACCCAGGCCCGAGAGGCCCGACTACATAAATGGGCCAGTCCGGCCCAACCCATTTATAATTGGGCCGCAGATTCAAGGGTCCGGCACGGCCTGTGTGGGCCATGGGCCAGCCCGGCCCGTTTATTTTTTACTTTTAAAATTTATTTACTCTTTTTTATGTATTTTTAATATATTAGTCACTCACCACTATTTTTTTTTCTAAAATATGATTAGATGGACATAAAAGTGTAAATAATTTTTACATTAACATTGAATATTAATGAAACTCTAGATTATTCATTCAATTAAATCAAATTAATAATTTATAAACTTTAAAATTTTAAAACTTTAAACTAAATCCATTCATTTTTATTCATTTAAATATTTTTTTATTAATAATTTTAAAATAATTGATAATTTTTTTCAAAAATATACTATTTTTTCAACAAAAATCAAATTAAATAATAATAATGGGCCGGTCCGAAGCCCGATGGGTCAGCCCGGCCCAACCCAATTTTTGTATGGGCCAAATGGGCTTGGGCCAAAAAAAGCCCGAGTGTGTTTTTGGGCTAGTTTTTGAGGCCCGACCCAAAATTGTGGGCTAATGGGCCGACCCATTAGCCCGGCCCATTTTTTTACAACTCTAGTCTCCGGGGTTGAGTCCTTGGTTGATTTCATCCCGTTGATCCTTGAGACCTTTTAACGTGACATTAATGTACCGAACCTTGAACATCTGAGGATTCCCACCGTTGAAGTGTACACAAACACTGAACAAATCGGTCATTGTTTCAAACCTACACCATAAAGATGTAAACAATCAATGAAAAACGCATTCAAACATTTAATCAAACACTTAGAGTGCAAATTATACACAAACCCTAAAAATCATAACTATAACCCTAAAATGTTTTACTAAAAAAAAAAACATAAAAATGCAAAAAATATAACAAAATTAATCAACTTATATCTACTATTAAATTAAATCGTATACTCTTACTTGTAAATCTACTCAAAAACTAAAATAAAAAAAATAAAAAACACCAAAATTAAAAATAACCCTAAAATTCAAAACTATAACATAAACATCATGCAAATATTTTAATTAAATTAATCAACTTATATCTACTCTAAAAAATGAATTATAACATGTAAATCTACTCAAAAACTAAAATAAAATAAATCTACTTTAAATCTACTCAAAAACTAAAAAAGAAAAACATTTATAACAACTAAAATGTAAGTTAATAGCACTATGATTACTTACGTGTGATTTTGTTCAATAAATTTGGTTGGGTTTTTTAGAGATTTTGAGAGAGATTTGATTTTTTTGTTAGAGATTGAGAGTAATAATGGATGAGAGAGCTTCTGCCAGTTTTATATCAGGACCGCCTCGGTAGTTAACTGCCGATGGAATCCTCGGCACTTAACTGCCGCCAGATCCATCGATGGTTAGATGCCGCCAGTTCTTTCATTCATTAGCAGTTAACTGCCGCTGGGCCTTTTGAGTCATTTACTGGTGTTTTTCAACCTTTTAAGAAGTGTGAACAACAAATTTCAAATAACTCAGAGTACAAATAAAATTTTACAATAACAACGAACAACAAAAATAAGAAAGGAACTCGGTTAATTTAAAGATTAATCCATCGACGATGACGATCAAAACCTAAACTTTGATTTTTATCTTTCAATCTTTAAAAAGGATGAAATCCTCAACTTTATAAAACAAGTGAGCAATTGACTCCTCCGCTTGAAACCGAATTAATTCATTTCCTTCCAAAATATCCAAACACAAGGAAGGCACACAATAAACATTAAACTCCTTATTTTCTTAGAAAATCCTTCCGATGCACTGAAACGTATAATATGATCGATCAAACGAAGAGAGTTCACTAAAGAAATACTTATTCATTGTCAAACTAGTAATCAAAGGTTGTTAAAAAAACCTGCATCCTAGACACAAGTGATCTATGTTTTCCTCATAACCACAGCCATCAACACACATTGTTGATACCTAAGTTGTGAAATTTATGGCATTGAAAAAGTCTTAGTGTTAGAATTTGAATATAAGAAGAAAACTCATTTCGACTAGCCATGAAATGTGATTTGTCGAAGTTAGTCATATTAAGTGGAATTCGACTAAACTATTTTGTTGTTGAAGGGTTCATTTTCAACAAGAAGTGGCATATGTTATAAGACATCAGAAGAAGTCATTCAAAGAGTTCAATATTGACATAGTTCGTCGATCAAACAAACAACTTTTGCATAGAAGTTATCGGAAGTTATTCAAAGGAACATGTTGTAAGTTCAAATTGTAACCTGAGGGAGGGGGGGGGGGGGGGGGGGGGGGGGGGAGGGGGGGGGGGGGGCGGGGTGGGGGGATTAGGTTTCTATGAAACAATGTTACTTTTCAAAAAGGATTACCATTGAATAGAAACATATTTAAATCTGTACCTATTCATAAAAAATAGTTTGAAATATATTTAAGAAAATAACTAGCCGTAGGAATGTAAAATCAAGTAGCCATTTAGAATGATAGCCGTTATATTTGCCATGCAACGGTAAAAATATTGAATGGCATGTATTGGCAATATAATCAAACAATGTATAATGAATTAGGCCAATTGATCATGGAAAGTCTAATTACGGCATTGGAAAAAACATAATAAAATTTATTCTAAAAGTCATAATATAACATGCAATTTTCAAAATCAAATATAGTTTTTCTAGTCAAAAAATATTTTAATGCAAAATCACATTCAAATGAAAATCATTGTGAATGTGTGATTTATTTTCATGATTGCTTCATATGGAGACTTAGAAAAAATGTTTATAATTATTTTCTGAGCATTCTAAGTTGTTCCATAAGTTAAGAATGATAAATCAAAAATAAAGACCATACTTACAAAAATATAACTATGAAGCCTAAGTCCTATTGTCTTTATTCTTCAACTTGAGCCTCCATGGTTTTTCTTCTTTTGTGATGTGTGTTTGTTATCATCAAAACTCAGTCAAGTCTAAGAAGGAAATCTTCTTCACACATGTGTCAATCTTATATTAAGGAAGTTATTAAATAAGACACTTGTCAATATTTTAGATGTAGGAAGTTATTTTCTTTTCTCTATAAATAGTTGCAATTTCAATGTATTATTGGTTGGATCCTATTTTCTGAAAGCCTTGTAACACCCAAGCTGCGTTGGCAAACGGGTTCAGGGACGGATAGAGATGGATTCCGATCACCCTTTACATTCTTTGCAATTTAATATTGCTCTGCTCTTACTTTATTTTCCTTTTTCTTTTACAATTTGCATTTCTTTTCCTCTTTCTTTATTTTCCTTTCTTTAGATAAATGTCGATTTTTCTACTCTAAAAGCCTATTTTTAATTCTATCAAGCAACATATACCAAAATTCAATCATTATTTAAAGTGTATTCAAGTGGATCTTTTATGTGTTCAACAACACCTAGATGACAAAACAATCATATCATCTGTAGTTTGGATATTGAACAATGAAAGTGTGTTGGACCCATTATCATCGTCGTCGTCATCCTCATTATCATCATTATTATTATTATTATTATTATTTTTTTTGAAGGAATTATTATTATTATTATTATTATTATTATTATTATTATTATTATTATTATTATTATTATTACTATTATTATTATTACTATTACTACTACTACGCAAATTATTATATTATTACTATTATCACTATTTTTGCAATTGGGTTTTCCATAATCTATCCGACAATATACATGACAAGGAAAAATGTTACGAGTCAAGCATGTGTGTCTAGTACAACTATGTATGTTATTTTGTGTTTGATTGTTTGAAACACATTCTAAAATAAATGAGAAATGATATATTGACAACCTTTTAGTTGTCCTACATCGTATATTTATACTATATACTATTATTTTTTAATGAGAAGGGATCCATTGACTCCAAGAGTAAATATAAAGAGTTACTCCAAATCCAAACCATTGATTTTAATATTAATTAATGGGTGTGATGAATTGCTATTAATCCTCATTATTAGGTTAATATACTCCTTCTTCTTAAGCAGCCTGGCACTAGTAATCTTACGGATTGAAACAAATTTCTGATACAATATTAATTCAATCCCAAGCAAAACAGAAGTAATAATAATTTTGTCACATGGCTAGTATATAAACCTTTTTCAAGTTTCATTAGAATATAGTATTACTTGATTTTGTACACGGATTTTGTACTAGCCCGACACCGGTGAACTACCAAATTCTTAGTATAAAGAGAAGAGATCTTTTAATTGAATTTAATAGAAAACGTATCTTTTTTTGTTTTGACCTCGAAAAGACTATGATTCATAAAAGATGATGAAAATGTAACTTTTTTTTATTGAAAATAAATATAGATTTTTGTTTTGACAAAAATAAAATAAATATAGAAGATAACAATTACCACTAAATTACCACTAAATTCGTATATATAAATTAAATTTATATTTTTTATGCAAATATATGCTATTTGACATAATCTTCATCATAAGTTTTCAAATGTTCTTCATAATAAAATCTTCAATGTTACTTGAAATTAGTTCTTGTAAGAACAGAGAAATGATAAAAAAAAATTAAGATAACAAACACTAATCATATAGAAAATAACAAAGAGGAACTTAAAAAGAGATATATCCTAGTCATCCAATAGATGAGGGTTATTTTTAGGGATAAACAAATTTACCTCCTCCATTCTCCTCCAAATCTTCCTTACCCAAAGAAAGTGAACAATATATTTTTCATATCATGGTAAGTATGATCATATCAATTTATACTTTTTTTAAAAAAAAGATATTTCATAAGTATGAGAACTCGTATTGATACATACTATATATTTGTTAAATAAAAATTAATGACAACTAATAATTTTTTTTTGTGGTTCTCAAAACATTTTATATGCTTTATAATTTAATTTTTTTTATATAAAAAGAAGATATATCATATTTTATCATAGGCACATTTATCCTATCATTCCATTCTAAAAAGGTTCTAAATAGGAATAGAAGAATAATGAAATTATCTAATAGTAAAATGAAACAAAAATTGTAGTGAAACTGATGACATTAGACCCATGTAGAAGGTATTATTTTGGCTATTGAATTGCTTAAATCCATCCCTCGAATCCAAACAAAAGAAACAATACATATGTATGGGAAAAATGGAATTGGCAAACATCGGTCGGCTATATAACATAAATTAAACGGGATTCAAACACCATTTTTTTGTGAAAATTATAATGTGATAAAAAAAAACTGAATCTATTGTCTTGCAAATTAGCTACAATGTGATTTAGATTGGTACTTGTATTTGAGAAGGATGAATAAAGAGTTTTTTCTTTTGGCAAAAACTTGCAGGAAAAGTGATGAACTTTGATAGGGAATACAAAATTCCACCTTTTTGTCTTCTGATTCAACCTGAAAGCTTTAAGAAGGAAAATCAATTGATGTACATATGGGCAACAAAAAAGAAAAGACTCAAATAAAAAACTCCAAAAATTACATACTTTTTTGTTCTTCTAGTAATAGCATGAAAAAAAGTCTATTGAAACAATATGTGACAAACACCGCAAACAAAACATAGAACAAAAATCCAACATGTGATTTTATCTTTGCTTGAGACACAATATATGTAGTGAAATCCAAAACTACAATTTTTGTTAAACTTTATAAAGATGGTTTGTATATCTCTTCAACTATATGAAGGTGTATACATTGGAACACTTGGATAGAATAAGAGTGGTAGAAATCTTTTTAGATATTAAAAATATCTAAAAATGTTGCCTTACCTGTAACATAGAGCTAACCATACGAAGGTCTTCATGGTCGCTTATCTCTGGATTTCTACAAAGATACTGCAACAACTAAAGAAGGTAGGCTACATAGGTGAAAAAAAATAAAACAATATATTAAGAATGATAACATTTGGTTTTCAATTAGTGCAGTAAATATGTGAACTAAAAGGTTGCAAATAAAAGGTCTTGATAAAAATAATGAGTGAACTTTCCATTTTTCATCCCCTCAAAAAAGCATTCAAGTGAAAGACAAAAAAAACTGTATCATTGATAATTTACATTACTTGTGACTTACTAATTGCCATTGAACTTCCATCATGTTTTTTTTTTAGAGGAACTTCCTTCATACCAATTTTTTGAGAGGAACTAAAAGGTTACCAATGTGAAAAAAAAACTGTACCATAAATATAAATAATTTTCGTTATTTCTAACTTACCAATTGCATGTCAATGAACTTCCTCCATATTTTTTTTTACGGAAACTTCCTTCATGGTTGAATTTTTATTTGAGACTAAAACTTTGTCAAATATCTTTACATTTTTGCAATGTTTGGTATATAACTTTATTTTCTACTAATTGAAAATGAAGAGAAAATATGAAAATTGTTTGCATGCATGTATGCTAACACTATGGGGTAAGCTATGGTGGTGAATTAGTCATTTTAATAGCCTAACCTATGGTTATGAATATGTATCAATTCAATAGACTATAACTGTAATATCCCGCTTATCAGTATCGGAATATTATCAGTCAAGCGTGCCAGAGGAAGAAAGTTTATGAGAAGTAAGTTGATGGAAATATTTTTATGACATGTCAGCTTATCACGGATAAAGTATCAGAGACGAATTAAACACGCTTGAAGACAAGGGCATAAGGGTAATTTCACGGAAAAAGGATATTTATATGGTATATGGGCTAAAAATATCTCATTTTCCTATCTCTTTTCTCTCTCTAGGTTAGAGAAGAGTTTTGCTCTCCCCTCTCTCCTCTCCATCGGCCTCTCCTTCTCTTCTCACCCCACCAACTCATCAAATCTTCTTCTTCATGGATCCAAGAACAAGTTTTAGTGCCTCTATCTTTCCACAAGAGATTGGTGACTTGGTTTGAGCTTATTTCCAATCCTTCCTTCTCTTTAGAAAAGATTCAAGGTTAGGGTTTTGATGAAGAAGCTTTGGGGTGGATCAAAGATGATCAAGCAAGGATCATGAAGCCTTAGATTGCAAGAAATCATCAAGATGAAAAGGTTATGAACAAAAGAAGCAAGTGGTACATGTTAGGGTTTTGGTTGCTTGGAAGCTTGGGATCTTTTGCAGCCTTGATTAGGTGAGTTCCATAGATAGATTACCTACCTTTGGGTTTGTATAATCTTGTGAAGAAAATCATGAATTATGTTAATTTATAAAACTAGGGTTTTGGTACCCCTTTGTATCATTTATGATCAAATATTGTTAATTGATGCCATGCACATGATATAAGTTGTTTTTATGATGTTATGGATGATTAGAATGAATTAGATCACTTGAATTGAGGTTTTTATGTAAAATCACGTTTTCTGCAGAATTCTGGACTGCTACAGTTCGCCTGGCGGAATTTAGCTCGCCATGGCGAGCTGGGGATCAGTGCTCTCTGGAGTAGCTCGCCATTGAGCTCGCCATGACTTCGCCTGGCAAAAAATTTCGCCTGGCGGAGAAATATTTGGCCTGGCGAAATTGACTGCACAGCATGTGTTGTCAATTCGTTTCGTGGCCAGCAAGGGCTATCCGAGGCTTGATCTTGCAGTATCTTTTTAAACTATGAAACCCCTCAATTCCAAGTGCCTAATGTACAATTCCAAACAAGGTTTTAAACAAAGGAAAGGCATGGTAAATCGTTAACAATGCTTGTTGATAAATGATACGCAAGAGTGATATGTTATGCAATATGCTCGGGTAGCTATGATTTAAGAAAGGGAATGGATGTAGAGCCTCGACATAGTTGTTGAGAACTAGCAAGATAGCATGAATCCCTAAGTATGTCAAGTATAGGAATATGAAAGCATATGTAAGTAAGACGCGAAGTGTAATCTCTTCGCACATGAGCTAGAATGACTTAGCAAATATGTAAGTTGTGGATTGTTAGGTTAGACCCCTCCACCATGTTATGTATGAATAAGTATAAGTTACCACTAATCGGATCGATTAAGGTTCCGAGGTAAATAAGCAAGTATGTATATGTTTAACTTATGCACGACAAGACTATGACTAATAAGTGTAGGTGACATGTCTCTTGATATCCATATCAGGGGGATACAAGGGGTTCTCATTATGAGGACGATTTAAGCCGTAAGGGACCCGCATGTCACTGAGTAACAAGACGTAGGTGCTCGTGTCTCTTGTTATCCACGCCAGGGGGATACGGGAGGTTCTCGACCTAAGGGGAACGGTTTAAGCCGCAAGGGACCCGCACGACACCGAGGGAGTCCGATGTACGTACATCGGTCATGTATGGGATTGATCTCGGGGTTACTCCACCCGGGACTATCCGTAAAATGAATCAAGATAATAACTGTTTGTTCAACGCTAACCCATGAATGAACTTAGATATGTTATGCACGATGTGACTATAATTATGTTTCATGATTATGCAAGAATGAACCTATGCACATTTATGTTTAAGAATAAGAACAAGAGTACTAGATGCTATATGATAAGTATAAGGCATGGATTAGCGCAAGTAAAGAGTATGATACCGGTGACGACCTTAGGTTTCCCTAATCGTCCGGTTTAGAATCATGTCATGATATGCTATGTTATTTTATGTTTAGGCCTTGTTACGTAAGCGTACACTTGGCAATGCGGTTTAGGTTCCCTTCGACCGCCATGACATGTATAAATGAGAAGCCTGTAACAAGTAGGATATGATTATGACGGCTCTAGTAAGCACTACCGTCTAAGAATGCAAGTCCCCACACACGTATAATCAACCGTCAGGTTGTAATGTAGACACGTGGTGACCGTAGGTTTCCCCTTGAGGTTGCCTATAGCCTAGGATTTAGGGGAACTCACTGAGACATTATGTCTCATCCCAATCCTTATTTGTTTCAGATAAGCAGGATGTATATGCATGTTCGGAGCCGGATGGATATTACTTCAAGGGTTCGTTCGTAAAGCTGCAGGACGTTATGGACTTCAAGGATGTATTTTTATGCATGGATGGGTTGTATTGTATTATTATTTATACGAACGTAACTTGATGTAAATATTATTCATTCGAAGTTTTTAATTGTTGTATATTTTAATGTATCCAGTACTAATATTAATGCACGTGCCAGACTTTCTAGATACGTCTGGTATGGGTGTTACAATTGGTATCAGAGCAGGTCGATTCAGATCGTGCCTTGGGTCATTAATGTTACAACTAAGGTAGTGGGACCATTGGGTTCCGGGTAAATGTTCTAGTTGTTGTTGTTAGTTGAGCCTGATCAACTCAATTTAACATTCAACGAGTAGAATGGATGCCTGAGAGCTGAATAGGACCCAGGAGGAACGAAGTATGTGATGAAGTAGTTTGATCGTGCCAAAAGGTGGCCGGTGAACTAATCAAGTAGAAGTGTGAATCCTCCGGGAATGTAAGGCATGTTAAGAAGGAACGTTCCGACAATGTCGGGTAAGATGATAGTGATACTTCATGTACCCGTAAGTGAAGAAGTTGGATATATATATATATCTAATCATGACCGAAAGATTCGGTAAGAGTTGTTGTTGGAACGGGTTTATGATATTCTAGAATGTCCAAACAAGGTTACAAGGTAGTAAGAGGTCGACATATGTTGACGGAGTCAGCAGACTCTCAGGAATAGCAATATGTGAATGAAGTTAAGGACATGTATGCTCGGAAAGTTGCGTAAGTGG
Organism: Medicago sativa; assembly: GCF_051527215.1. Lineage (NCBI taxonomy): Eukaryota > Viridiplantae > Streptophyta > Magnoliopsida > Fabales > Fabaceae > Medicago > Medicago sativa. Next base: position 30,135,247 of record NC_140750.1, read on the forward strand.
CAATGTAACGAGGTAAGTTATTCGTAGTGGATGAAGATAAGGATTCAAGATGAAGTTTTATGTTATCAGGAGTAAGGCATTGATTTTCGACGTGCCAAGAATTGTATCGAAAAAGGTTGATGTTGCCATGCATATGTTATAGAATATTCTATGATGATAGGAATGAATGATGTGCATTGTATACTTGAGAATAAGAATTTTATGCAATAAATGTTTTCTGAAAAGTAGAGTTGAAGAAGCCCACCAATAGCAAGCCTGGGACGAAACTTTCTGTTTTTATAAAATCTTCCCTTTCGTTCCTATGGTTTGCAATGACTATTGGGGAGATGTCTTCACCATAATCTTTTATGTGACGAAAAATCTTTTATGATATCAAGTAACGAATGCATATCATATCCTAAGATTTCCAAGGAAAAGACATGGGAAACCATCAATGAAATCGATACGGTTTAAGGTAACTTTGGAAATTAATGTGTTAAGAGTCAAGAACGAGCCAAGATCAAGAGTATAGAAGTTCCGGTATCTAGAAGGAAGGTCACAGATGTTTATGCAAGAGGTATGAAGTAAGAAGTTAAGCGGTACAAAGTTATGAGGAATCACAAGGTTCACGGATTATGTGGAATTATGACGTAAATCTCGAACCTATGTTTTGCTTAATTGACTTGCTAAGGCTCATTATGAAGTTGAACTATAAAGTTTAAAGGATTTTAAAAGAGATTTACACGTATGGGTAATTGAGGTTGATATTTTGAAAATTTACGAGATTTTCTAGGAACTGGGCTGCTACGACACTTGTAGAGCGGACTAGACTAATTAGAGTCTAGGTTTGATGGCACGTATGTGTTATCAACTCGTTCTATGATTTTAGAGCAACGGCCGGGCCTAAACTCAATTTATATAGTAGAAAATTTTCAACTTCAATGACCCATGCGTTAGTTTACGAAGTTTTTCTTTAAAGGAAAAATTAACGAGCAAGCATTGATATGATTAAGCAAAATATAGTATGCGAGAATGCAAAGGCTAAATGTTTAAGACAGATATGTTCAAGTACAAGACGAGTTGTCAAAGGAATTTGAGTTTACTCGGAACCAAGTTCAAGTATGATATGTATACCTCAGTAAGTGAATGCAACCAGCAAGAATGTAAGGTTTACCCCCAAGTCAAGTATTATGAGTATAAGATAAGTTATCACGAGTTTTGAAATTACAAGATAAGTGTAAGGTTATGACGTTGGTTGCAACATGGAAGATTTTGAAAACATTACAAGAAGTTAGTATTCAAGTGGTAAACAGGGATATGAAGTCTCAATTGCTCTATCGGATTAGAGTAGTGGTTTAAGCCAACCGATGGGAATCAGAGTAGCGCCATGGAAGCTAATCGTTAAACATGAAACATGGGATTTTAGTATGAAAGAATCTTTGAAAAAAATATTCGGTTGGTAACACAAGTGTAACAAGAAGCATCATAAGACAAACGAGGAATTCTCAATGTGATAAGTAAGGATGAATGCTTATTCAATCAGTGTTGGCTAAGGTAAAAGTTTTAAGTATGTGCCTTTACGTAAGTAAGATGTGAAAGACGAGAGTTGCTATATATTAATTGGCCAAGATGTATGAATGATGATAATGGAAAACATGTAAGGTTTAGAAGGTTACCTTCCGTGACTCAAGTGAAGAATCCAAGCATCAAGAAGGATGACCGGTATTCGGAGAAGGTATTAATGTTCAAGTAATAATTGAAAGGATTATTGGAAGATTCAAGTTTAGTGTTCCGAAGAAGAGGAACAAGTTAACGTCAAGAGGTTCAAGGATTTTCTATGGTTATGATGAGTGGTAATACGAATAAGTATATCAGATAAGAAAGGAAGAATCCATCTTCGAAGTTAAGCATGTTATCAAGAAAGGAGATGCAACTCTTGAGCTTTAGGTAATGAGAATCATACTTTCGTACGCAATAATTGTTGAGTGAAAACGATACTTTTTAAGATATGATAAAGCATGATTTATAAATTTTAAAGTTAAGATTGGTATCGAGGAACTTGGGAACGATGCTTATTATTTTTTTTAAAACTCATGGAATTATACATTTCCAAAACTGCTAAGATACATCGTAAGTAAACTCACTTAAGACGTACAAACTTCAGGACCGACTTGTGATGGACAAGTTTGGGGCGAGTTGTTAAATCTTTTTTTTCAGAATATAAAAACTCGTCCGGAGGTTCTGTGGCACCTTTGTACAATCAGTTTTGGAAATGATAAAATCTTTTTAGTCATGTATGAATTCGTTCCAAGAACCCGAATACCAAAATTTAAGAAAAATTTCTTTAAGGAAGATTTTAGAACATGTATCGTTATCATTTAACAAGAGGTGGCACTTGAAAGTATGTACATGTTATGGAAACGACAATGTTCGTATGAAGTCAATATCAGGTAGGATACACGGAAATGTTTTAAGAATGATTGATATATGTGCAAGTAGATTTGCTAGAAAGTTTCAAGAGCATGTGAACCACGACGGTGGTGGTTAATTATCAGATGAAGGGGTGAGTTGATTTCACTTTTTCATGTCAGGCAATATGAGTTATCCCTTAGTACGGGTGATAAGATGCAATAAGATTGCAATGAGATCGAAGATTTCCTAAGACTCGAAAAGAGATAAGTGATCCGTGGAATTGTTTATATGAGTAATACAAGTAAGAAGCATGTGTCTCAAGGTACAGTAAGATTATGTATTCATGATAAGACGTATGTATGAAATATGTTTTATGTTGCAAGTAAGCACTGCAGGGCAAACCTGGTTTTCGTAGGATCCCAGTTAAAAGGCAAATCCTGAGTGTTCATGTTTATGATAAGATACCTTTATGAATGGTTCATGTTACACGGGTAAGATACGAGTCTGAGACAATACGTCTATGTGTAGCAAGGTAAGTTCCAAATCATGATATACTAAGATAACTCTAAGTTTGAGTGATATTAAGATCAAGAAAGCTATATGCTTATGTATGTGTATCAAGAAACAAGACGAAACACAAGCAACGATGAACTTTTTGAGAATCAGTATTTTGAATAATTATGGCTTAGACTAAAGATGCTAAGTTTTTTTTATCATGATAATTGGTAGGCGATCTCTAAATTTCGAGGACGAAATTTCTTTAAGGGGGGTAGAATGTAATATCCCGCTTATCAGTATCGGAATATTATCAGTCAAGCGTGCCAGAGGAAGAAAGTTTATGAGAAGTAAGTTGATGGAAATATTTTTATGACATGTCAGCTTATCACGGATAAAGTATCAGAGACGAATTAAACACGCTTGAAGACAAGGGCATAAGGGTAATTTCACGGAAAAAGGATATTTATATGGTATATGGGCTAAAAATATCTCATTTTCCTATCTCTTTTCTCTCTCTAGGTTAGAGAAGAGTTTTGCTCTCCCCTCTCTCCTCTCCATCGGCCTCTCCTTCTCTTCTCACCCCACCAACTCATCAAATCTTCTTCTTCATGGATCCAAGAACAAGTTTTAGTGCCTCTATCTTTCCACAAGAGATTGGTGACTTGGTTTGAGCTTATTTCCAATCCTTCCTTCTCTTTAGAAAAGATTCAAGGTTAGGGTTTTGATGAAGAAGCTTTGGGGTGGATCAAAGATGATCAAGCAAGGATCATGAAGCCTTAGATTGCAAGAAATCATCAAGATGAAAAGGTTATGAACAAAAGAAGCAAGTGGTACATGTTAGGGTTTTGGTTGCTTGGAAGCTTGGGATCTTTTGCAGCCTTGATTAGGTGAGTTCCATAGATAGATTACCTACCTTTGGGTTTGTATAATCTTGTGAAGAAAATCATGAATTATGTTAATTTATAAAACTAGGGTTTTGGTACCCCTTTGTATCATTTATGATCAAATATTGTTAATTGATGCCATGCACATGATATAAGTTGTTTTTATGATGTTATGGATGATTAGAATGAATTAGATCACTTGAATTGAGGTTTTTATGTAAAATCACGTTTTCTGCAGAATTCTGGACTGCTACAGTTCGCCTGGCGGAATTTAGCTCGCCATGGCGAGCTGGGGATCAGTGCTCTCTGGAGTAGCTCGCCATTGAGCTCGCCATGACTTCGCCTGGCAAAAAATTTCGCCTGGCGGAGAAATATTTGGCCTGGCGAAATTGACTGCACAGCATGTGTTGTCAATTCGTTTCGTGGCCAGCAAGGGCTATCCGAGGCTTGATCTTGCAGTATCTTTTTAAACTATGAAACCCCTCAATTCCAAGTGCCTAATGTACAATTCCAAACAAGGTTTTAAACAAAGGAAAGGCATGGTAAATCGTTAACAATGCTTGTTGATAAATGATACACAAGAGTGATATGTTATGCAATATGCTCGGGTAGCTATGATTTAAGAAAGGGAATGGATGTAGAGCCTCGACATAGTTGTTGAGAACTAGCAAGATAGCATGAATCCCTAAGTATGTCAAGTATAGGAATATGAAAGCATATGTAAGTAAGACGCGAAGTGTAATCTCTTCGCACATGAGCTAGAATGACTTAGCAAATATGTAAGTTGTGGATTGTTAGGTTAGACCCCTCCACCATGTTATGTATGAATAAGTATAAGTTACCACTAATCGGATCGATTAAGGTTCCGAGGTAAATAAGCAAGTATGTATATGTTTAACTTATGCACGACAAGACTATGACTAATAAGTGTAGGTGACATGTCTCTTGATATCCATATCAGGGGGATACAAGGGGTTCTCATTATGAGGACGATTTAAGCCGTAAGGGACCCGCATGTCACTGAGTAACAAGACGTAGGTGCTCGTGTCTCTTGTTATCCACGCCAGGGGGATACGGGAGGTTCTCGACCTAAGGGGAACGGTTTAAGCCGCAAGGGACCCGCACGACACCGAGGGAGTCCGATGTACGTACATCGGTCATGTATGGGATTGATCTCGGGGTTCAATCCCATACATGAATCAAGATAATAACTGTTTGTTCAACGCTAACCCATGAATGAACTTAGATATGTTATGCACGATGTGACTATAATTATGTTTCATGATTATGCAAGAATGAACCTATGCACATTTATGTTTAAGAATAAGAACAAGAGTACTAGATGCTATATGATAAGTATAAGGCATGGATTAGAGCAAGTAAAGAGTATGATACCGGTGACGACCTTAGGTTTCCCTGATCGTCCGGTTTAGAATCATGTCATGATATGCTATGTTATTTTATGTTTAGGCCTTGTTACGTAAGCGTACACTTGGCAATGCGGTTTAGGTTCCCTTCGACCGCCATGACATGTATAAATGAGAAGCCTGTAACAAGTAGGATATGATTATGACGGCTCTAGTAAGCACTACCGTCTAAGAATGCAAGTCCCCACACACGTATAATCAACCGTCAGGTTGTAATGTAGACACGTGGTGACCGTAGGTTTCCCCTTGAGGTTGCCTATAGCCTAGGATTTAGGGGAACTCACTGAGACATTATGTCTCATCCCAATCCTTATTTGTTTCAGATAAGCAGGATGTATATGCATGTTCGGAGCCGGATGGATATTACTTCAAGGGTTCGTTCGTAAAGCTGCAGGACGTTATGGACTTCAAGGATGTATTTTTATGCATGGATGGGTTGTATTGTATTATTATTTATACGAACGTAACTTGATGTAAATATTATTCATTCGAAGTTTTTAATTGTTGTATATTTTAATGTATCCAGTACTAATATTAATGCACGTGCCAGACTTTCTAGATACGTCTGGTATGGGTGTTACAATAACCGATTAGTTTTAACAAAAATGACCTTATGTTGTATTGAATTCTAAGCTAATTTAAGGTTGAACATGAATGGGCAAACATTAAGTGGATAATTAAAAATGAATTAGTAGAGTAATAGTTAAGTAGCTAAGAAAGGTGGCAAGGTTTCAATCAATAGGAAATGAGTAATTGGAGCTCAAATAGACATGTCACATCATCACAACTCTTGCATAAGAATAGCTCAAGTTTCAAATTCAAAGATAGATAGATAGATAGATAGATAGATGGATCCCTTCTCTTTTTTAATTAGTTGTTTCTCTATCTTATAGTCACATCAATAGTTATAATTGATGTATTTTTATACTAGTTGTCCAAAAGTTGTTGAATTTTGGATGTTAATATAACATTACTCAAAATAAATATCGTTCTACAAATCAAGTTGCGTGTCATGTGGGTGTTCTAAAATAGTATGGAGTACACTTTGAACGAAATAATGAATTAAAAAATAATGAACTAAAATTGTGAATGCATTCGGACAAGTTGGATTGAAATAAGAGAAAATTTATTCTTTCTTATACTTATTATGAACTTAAACAAGCAATTTAACTACTGTAGTTACAAATGCACATCTTAGCTTTCAAAAGAGAGTTGTCCAAACAAGTGCCAAAACCATTATATTTGCTAGCACACTTCGAATGGCATTCAGGAGTAGAACTGCATGGTCCCAATCCAATTTCACATGTTCTTGTAGGTTGATTTGGATGCTTGGAAGGAACATAGTTGAAAAAACATGTGCATAGGTTGAAGTGATCACATTCCCACCGTAATACACCACCATCGTAATTTTTGGATTTACAATCTGACTCGCAATTTATGACATTACATTTGTCGGTAATTTGTGAGCATGCTCCTGCTTCTACCTTTAATTGCACTGTTCTCATATTACAAGAGAAAAATATGTTAGAGATTTATATATATATTTAAAATTTAAAATCATATTGTTGAATTAATGCAACTTTGATCTCATATTTTAACTGAAAAAATGTTTTAGTCTCCATATTTCACAAGTTTTAGGGTTTTTTATCCCACATTTTAATTGGCTTGTGAAGGAAAATAATGAAACTTGTAAAGTTTGTGAAAAAAAAAAATCCCGGATTTAAAAACTCAAGGACTAAACCCATGTTTAAGTTAAAAAAGGACCAAAGATATATTATTAAGTAACATCAAAATCATTGTCAAAACTATTATCATATAATTGTGAATGATAAAGAAAAGCAAAGAATTTGAAATGTGATTTGCCATTGACCAATGATTCTTTATTTTTGTTTATTTTGATTTGGTATTTGTGTATGTTTCTATGTTAGTGGTGAAATCAAAGTGGTGCCTTTTTAGCTATGAATAGTGTAATGTATCTTTTGAAAATTAATTAACATAAAAAGTGTAATGTATCATTTGAAAATTAATTAACATAAAAAAAAGGTTGAAGAAACAAATAATTACCTGCGGCAAAGGTTGCTAGGATGACAAAGAAATAAAAGAAATTTGACATGTGGTTTGCCATTAGTAAACAATTCTTTTCTTAGCAAAGTTAATTTCTTTTGGCTTGGTAGTGTTTTGAGGACACAGTCATGGTGTATTTATATGCAAAATTATTTTGTTTGACATTGTTATGGAATAATTCACAATTATTGATAATAATCATATTTAATTGCTACTATTAGTAAAAAAATAAAAAATTGCTACTAATATTGTGGAATTACCCTTTTGGAGAAGAAAAACATTGACTTTCATCACGTCATTCAATTCTCCTCAAATGAGCTTTTATTTTAGATAGTATTGATTCCACATTCATGTAACGGAATCAAATTATTATTTCCCTGAAATAATTATAACATAATCAATTAACATCCCAATAATTACCTTAAAATCAATATCAACCAATCACATTCAATGAATTACCTGCATACAATTAACGTCATCAAAAGTAATGTTAACAACTGTATGGAATAATATAATATAACATATCCTGGCTAAATATATCCTCATTATTTGACTTTTTTTAAAAATTATAATTTTTTTTACTAAACGTAGTAAAGGTTCATATTAAACACAAACGCATAAGTTAGGAACCATCGATACTTGGTGTAAATATTTTGACAGAAACCTAATCTTACCCATATAAAATAATTAATTATATGTCAAGTAATACTTTTAATAAATGAAAATATATTTAATAGGCTCTAATTGTACGGACTTAAGAGGTCCGACCCAATCATTCTTTGAGTCGTCCACCAACAAAATTCAATAAGAATACGGTGTAAAGGCCGAATAAGCAAGACATGTGCAAGTCCATCAAGGTGAACGCTTATCTCATAGCATGGTGCATTATAGGATCCTACCTTCTACACCACCTATAATATCTCTCTTGTTAATTCTGTCTGTTATTAGTGTCAGTTAAACGCGTCCGAAAATGACGGTTTAAGTGATGATATTTCTTTAATTTCAAACCACCTATATATATGAAACATTCCCTTACTCCATTCATTTTCACTATTCTTTTCCACACAATGAGAAGCATATTCCCTCATTCTCTCCCTCCTCTCAAGGTTTTCCCTCCCTCTTCACCCTGAATCTCTAATTCAACATCCAAACTCTAACCAATCCAACATGCAAGCTTGCCATTGCAACCTCTATGTGAATTAATCTCTATTTCAAGTTTTGAATCTGCTCCCCTTTCACTTGTCTCCCTGGGCCAAGCCACTCACTACAAGAAAAAAAGGCATTTTGCGACTTTTAAAATGACTGATTGCTACTGTTAAAAGAAAAACAGGCGCTGATGTTGGGGTCGCAACTGCCTTTTCTGACAGTTCAGAGAACAGTCGTACCAACCGTCGCAAAGGCTATTGCGACCCTTGCCAACAGCCGCAATTGCTCCTGTGCGACAGTTCATAACAGTCACAAAGTAGGTGCTTTAATTTAATTTAAACAGGCTTGCGACGCTTCCCAACGGTCGCAAATGTTTAGTTTGTTTAAAAAACTAAAATAAAATGGACAGCTTTTGTTGCCAATTTAAATAAATATATTAATAAATAATTAAAATACAGAAATATATAACTAAAAATATCAATATCTCATTCATATAATTCTTTCAAAAGTAACAATCAAAACAGTAGATAAAGTACATAGTTTCAACATTGAAAAACCAATACACTAGTAGGTGGATACCAAAAAAAAAAAATAGATTAAGTAATATTCCCAAAAATTGTTGGAGGGAAAAGTTGAAGAGCCTCAATACAATAGATATATCTCACTACACAAACATGATCCATGCACTGCTGTTTAGCCGGAAAAGTTGAAGAGCCTAAAATTGTTGGAACGGAAGGTGCCTACAGGCACGTTAGCACTCCGACGCTCAAGTCAGTAATGGAACTGAGAAAGAGTGTGTAGAAAGTGTTGTGAAAAGTGATGTGTACCTTGAGAGTGAAGCAAGTTCACCCTTATATAGACACGCGTTGGTCATAACTGTCTCCGGGTTATGCTGCGTGTGATTAGGGATGGAGGAGGATACATGTAGGGTGATCCTCATGCAAGGTCGTACTTCAGTGCTGCACGTAGGCATGGCAATGGGGCGGGGTGGGGACATGTTTTACATTCCCCTTCCCCATACCCGATTTTCATATACTTACCTGTTACCCTACTCATACCCAACGGGGATGAGAAGTTGAACCCCATCCCCGTCCCCGACGGGTTCGGGAATCTCCGCTCCATCCCCGTCCCCGCATTGAATATGTTTTTTTTTTTAATAAAAATAGAAGTTTTTTTGCAACTCTTAGAGAAATGTTGTAATGCATTATCCAACAATATGCTCACTTTATCATTTGTTAAACTGATTGATTTAGTTGCTCATTTAAATATCAATGGTAGTTTTTATAACATGCCAATTATCAAACATGACATATCAACATAAAGTAATTTTTTGCATTCGGGACGGGTTTGGGTATGAGTTCGGGGTGGGTACCTATATACCTGTTACCCGTCCCATACCCGTGTTTTGAAATCGGAGAAAACCCAAACCCAGTCAAAACGGGAAAAGCCCGTCAAATTAGGTTTGGTTCGGGCGGGTAACCACGGATATGAATTTTGTTGCCATACCTAGTTGCATGACGTATTAAAGCTAGCGTGCTCCTTCAAGTGCGGAGCCTTAAGGCGGTGTATCTCATGCCACATGCTGACGTGTGATTGGTCTTCTGACCAGTCCAGAACACTATATGTTTTAATGTTGGTAAAATGCTTACCAAAAGTTGCTCTACAAACATAGTAGTCAATTCCATCGAATCAATGTCAATTCCATCTAATCAATTTTTGTGTATATTGGTGGTTAATGTTGGTAAAATGCTTCCCAAAAGTTGCTCTACATACATAGTAGTCAATTCCATCTAATCAATTTTTTTGTATATTGGTGGTATATGGTATATATGTCTAATTCCATCTAATCAATTTTTGTGTATATTGGTGGTATATGGTATATATGTCTAATTCCATCTAATCAATTTTTGTGTATATTGGTGGTATATGGTATATATGTCTAAGTTTAACTATGATTTTGTTGGGGGAGTCCGGGGAGCCCCAGGAGCGGCAATGGGTCAGACGTCCAGGACCATAAGAGACTTAGACACCACACTCTTACCCAAAACTTAGACACCACAATCTTACCCAAAACTTACCCAAAACCTTTAACTATGATTTTGTTGGGGAGTCCGGGGAGCCCCAGGAGCGGCAATGGTTCAATTTTTGTGTATATTGGTGGTATATGGTATATATGTCTTATATGGTATATATGTCTAAGTTTAACTATGATTTTGTTGGGGAGTCCGGGGAGCCCTGGGAGCAGCAATGGGTCAGACGTCCAGGACCATAAGAGACTTAGACACCACACTCTTACCCAAAACTTAGACACCACACTTTGTTGGGGAGTCCGGGGAGCCCCAGGAGCGGCAATGGTTCAATTTTTGTGTATATTGGTGGTATATGGTATATATGTCTTATATGGTATATATGTCTAAGTTTAACTATGATTTCGTTGGGGAGTCCGGGGAGCCCCGGGAGCGGCAATGGGTCAGACGTCCAGGACCATAAGAGACTTAGACACCACACTCTTACCCAACTTAACCACACTCTTACCCCAAAACCTTTAACCACACTCTTACCCAAAACCTTTAACTATGTTACCCAAAACCTTTAACCACACTCTTACCCCAAAACCTTTAACCACACTCTTACCCAAAACCTTTAACTATGATTTTGTTGGGGAGTCCGGGGAGCCCCAAGAGCGGCAATGGGTCAGACGTCCAGGTTGGAGAGTCCGGGGAGCCCCGGGAGCGGCCCAGGACCATAAGAGACTTAGACACCACACTCTTACCCAAAACTTAGACACCACACTCTTACCCAAAACCTTTAACTATGATATTTTGTTGGGGAGTCCGGGGAGCCCCAAGAGCGGCAATGGGTCAGACGTCCAGGTTGGGGAGTCCGGGGAGCCCCGGGAGCGGCCCAGGACCATAAGAGACTTAGACACCACACTCTTACCCAAAACTTAGACACCACACTCTTACCCAAAACCTTTAACTATGATTTTGTTCGGGAGTCCGGGGAGCCCCAGGCCTTTAATAACTATGATGGGGAGTCCGGGGAGCCCCAAGAGCGGCAATGGGTCAGACGTCCAGGTTGGGGAGTCCGGGGAGCCCCGGGAGCGGCCCAGGACCATAAGAGACTTAGACACCACACTCTTACCCAAAACTTAGACACCACACTCTTACCCAAAACCTTTAACTATGATTTTGTTCGGGAGTCCGGGGAGCCCCAGGCCTTTAATAACTGATTTTGTTGGGGAGTCCGGGGAGCCCCAGGAGCGGCAATGGGTCAGACGTCCAGGACCATAAGAGACTTAGACACCACACTCTTACCCAAAACCTTAAGGCAATGAGTTTTATGGGTTCCCTCTCTTATATATCCTTTGTTTCCTCCATTCCTATTCGATGTGGGACATAATCACTCACACTTGATTACCCAACAGATTTATCATCTCTGTACTCCAGTTTCATATGGAAAATGGTTATTTTTTTTATATTTTTTGGGAAGATGGAAAATGGTTATTGTTTTTAGAGATATTCACAAGAAACAGAACAATTCTATATGAGACAAATAAGTAATTCTTTCAAATAATATCTACCCTATGTATGGCCAATCAAAACTCAATTTCTCTATTTTATGCTTACATCGTATCAATTATTCGTACCAAGCAGCATTGCTAGCTCTTCAAATATTGGCGTAAAAATACATTATAGAGTTCAGTTTGATTGAAGTAATAATATGTGAAGGCAATGATGGACACAAGTACGTTTCAAATAGGAAAAATAAACTTATTTCATTCATAGATGTTTTATATCCTTACAATAATCGATTTCTAGCTTCTATAGGAACAAACACATCTATCCTTGGTAAACTGATTTGGAATACAAGTCCCAAAACCTTTTTTATAAGCGGCAGCACACTTTGCATTACAACAAGATTGATCACATTCACCTTGATAGCATGTTCCCATCCCAATACGACACAAATTCTTTGAGGAAGGATCTTGATTGAAAGTACAAGTGCATAAGTTGAAGAGATCACATTTCCAACTTACTCCAACGGTGCCATGAGTAGATTTACAATGTGAAGGGCAATCTATGTCATCACATCTGTTGAATATATCTGTGCATGTGCCTGCTTCCACCGTTGAATATTGCACTATGGTTCCATGCATAAATAAATTAGAGAGAAAAATATTTAGATGTTTATCATTTAAAAATTAATTAACATAAAAAAAGTTTGAAGAAATTAATAATTACCTGCGGCAATGGTGGCTAGGATGACAAAGAAATAAAAGAAATTAGAGATGTGGTTTGCCATTAGTGAACAATTCTTTTCTTTGCTAAGTTAATTTCTTTTGGCTTGGTAGTGTTTTGAGGAGACAGTGATGGTGTATTTATATGCCACAAATGATTCACATATTAAACGGTCAAATATCATTCAGACTATAATGTCCCTAAATAATCAAACCTACTTAATTACCATTAATGTGGCACATTGTTATGGCATTGTTATGGAATAGTAATTCACAATTAATGCTAATAATCATATTTATTTGCTACTATTAGTAAAAAAAAAAAATCTTACTAATATTGTGGAATACCCATTCGGAGAAGGAAAAATAAAACTAATAGTTGACTATCAGGCATCAGCACATTCAATTCTTCTCCCCTCATACATATGAAATCTCCTAAAAAAATTCGCCTTGAATCAGTATTTTTTGGGTAGTATTGATGCCACATTCAGGTAACGGAATCAAATTATTATTTCACTCCAATAATTACCTTAAAATCAATATCATCGAATCACATTCCAATAAATTAAAAAAGTAATTTATTTAAAAAAGTAATTTATTTTTTAAAATCAATATCATCGAATCAGTATTTTTTTATTAATTTATTTTGAGAGATAAAATCTCAACATTTAGTACATTATGCATAAATGATAGTTTACTAATAATTACACGCAAAATAAAGACGGACACTACATGTTCGTCTATCCAAATTTGTCTAGTTTATTTTGCTGTATTTATATTTTGTGGTTTTATATTTAAATTTGAAAAATAAAATAAATAAATAATTTTTTTGACAAAAATAAAATAAATAAATGTTATATGACTAGGCTCATATTTATTTTTCCTTAAGAACAGGAGGGTTAAAAAAAATAAAAAAATGTCTGAGTTCATCAAATAAATTTGACCAATGTTTAAACAAATCTTTATACAATTCCTCTTTAATTTTGCTATCAATCTTTATACAAATCCTTTGCTATGCGATCAATTCTTTTAAGATTATGTCATCGTGAGCTTAGCTTAGTGGGTAGGGACATGAATAATTTTTTTTGGTGGTGGCCGGGGTTTGAACCCCAAACCTTGCATATATTATGCATTGTCCATACCAACTGAGCTAAGCTCACGAGGACAGGTAGGGACAATGCATAATATATGTAAGGTCCGGGGTTCAAACCTCGTCCACCACAAAAAAAAAAAAAAAATCTTTTAATATTAAGTTAGTCTTTTATTACTGTCATGTGTTACCACCAAAACATTGTTGTAATTATTTTCTATATCCTTTGGTACACCTTGTACTGGGGGGTAGCCAACTGGTTTATATTCCATTTTGATTTCTTAAAAAAAAATGTTACTCTTTTATTAAGCAACCAATTAAAAAAATGGTTTATTATGCAAATTTTTGAAGGTTCCACCTCAAAAATAGTTTATTTATTTATTTTAGATAGTACTGACAGAATTAACAAGCGGAATATTTTAGGTGGTGTAGAAGGTAGGATCCTCTAATGCACCATTGCTATGAGATAAGCGTTCATCTTGATGGTACATGTCACACTTATTGGGCCTTCACACTGTATTCTTAATGAATTTTGTTGCTGGACGACTCAGAGATTGATTGGTTCGGGCCTCTTAAGTCCGTACAATTAGAGCCTATTAAAGATATTTTCATTTATTAAAAATATTATTTGACATATAATTAATTATTTTATTTGGGTAAGACTAGGTTTCTGTCAAAATATTTACACCAAGTGTCAATGGTTCACTTATGTGTGTGTTTAATAAGAACCTCAAAAATGGTCTAAAGTAAAGGTGAACGTTGACTATTTTTAGTAAAAAAATTATAATTTTTAAAAAGGTCAAAATAGTTTATTTAATTGATTGCTTAATAAAAGAGTAACATAAATGAACCTCAAAAAGGTTAAAAATTAGATGGACATTTAAAAAATAGTTTATTTATTTATTTTGTCAGCGAAATTAACTGTTTTCTTTAGTTGAACATTCTTCTGCTACAATTTTTTTGATGATAATATAATATTTTTTCAAATTTAAATATAAAAACACAAAATATAAATACAGCAAAATACACTAGAAAAATTTGGATAAACGAGCATGTAGTGTCTGTCTTTATTTTGCAAGTTCAGGTTTAGTTAGTGTTTGCATGTGAATTTTTGGTGTTGGAAGATGCTTTATGTTGGTGTTTAGAAGAAAACAATCAAGAGAAGAAGCATAGGAAATGAACTTTGGGTACAAGGGTTTGAGTTTTGAGTTGAAGCTTTGGTCCCCTTAAGTGATTAAGTTGTTCTTGCATGGCTTTATGATGATTATATTAGGAATGATAAGCTTAATAAGTTGTTGTATGAGTGGTTTTAGAACTGATTATGCATGTTTGGATCGATGGGTTGGAGCTTGGGTTGAAATTGAAATTTGCAGAAGCTATAAGTTGTTGTTTAAGCAGTTAAGTGCTGTTAAGCTAGAGCTTGGGATACATGTTTGGCGTGAAGCAAGGGTTTAGTGCAGGAGCTAAGGGTTTCAAAAGATATTAGAAGTGGTTGTTGTTGCCGGTGAGATGAAAAGCTGGAAGTAGAAGCAATAAGTTTATACTTAAGCTATTTCAGATAAGCCATGAGCACTTAAGTTTGATTAAGGCAGAAGCTTAAGCTATAATAGAAGCTATTTTAAAGCATCCAAATTAAGTCATGGTGAGTTCCTTTAGATAGAACCCAACTTTGGGGTAGATTAATTGCTTATTGTGTGAGATATCTACTAACCTAGATAAGAAAATAAATGTCTGTGTTTTTGACCATTTTGCCCTTCTGAGGGCATTTTGGTAATCTACTTATTTGAGAAGGGGGCATTTTAGTAATCTCATTGTTTCCACTAACATTTGGGCAATATATGGAGTGGCTCTGGACAAGGAAATAAAAAAAAAACTTTCTCTAAAATACGCGTTCTCTAAAACGCTCTCTCCGTCACCTGCGATCTTCACTGCCGCCGTCAATCTCGCCGTCGCCGTCGTCGATCTCGCCGTCGAACACACTAATCTCCACCGTTCATCATCTTTTTCAGCATGCATGTCTAGGTTATTGATGTATTTCATTTTTTGTTTTGTTTGTTTTTATTAATTTTTTCTCTCTTTTTTGATTTGGCTGTTTTATTCATTTCCTCTTTGATCGATTGAGAGAATT
This sequence comes from Medicago sativa, assembly GCF_051527215.1. Classification (NCBI taxonomy): domain Eukaryota; kingdom Viridiplantae; phylum Streptophyta; class Magnoliopsida; order Fabales; family Fabaceae; genus Medicago; species Medicago sativa. The sequence goes on from NC_140750.1 coordinate 30,151,115, forward strand.
GGGTTTTTGTTGTTCTCATTTGTTGATCTCATGATTGAATGCTTGATTTTTGTTTTATTGTTTTTTCCAGAATTTTTTTTTCTCTGTTTCGATGGTGATTAGGGTTTCATGTGTTTAGAATGCAGATTGGCCTCAACAGGACTCTCTGAATCGCGTCCAACTGGTATGGGTTTTTTTTGTTTTTGTGTTTTGTCAAAGATTGTATTTTTGGGTTCATGCAATTTTGGATTTTCACTACAGGATCTGTTGGAGGCATTTCAAGTTGCAATAATGGATACAGGTTTAAGAAAAACATTGATTTCTGTTCTGCTTATCAAAGAGACTGGTCAAGCTATTAGGTCCACTGGTGTCAAAATATTGATTGTTTTCTTAGCTCCCACTGGTCACCTTGTGAATGAGATATGTTGTTCATAACTTTGTGTTTAATTCACTATTTTTCAATTCACAAGCGTGATCTTTTTGGTGAATTAAGTTGTTTCTTGTGCATTCACATTGCAGCCTATGGTTCTAAAGGAGTTGATACATGGAATTTGAAGAGCTGGCAGAAGGAAATTAGTGACAATGATGTATGTTTATCTTTTCCAGAAAATTACTTTAGGCTTCTTTTGTTCATTAGTGATTTTACTTTCATGATTTGGAGTATTGATCGCTTTTTAGGGCTCATGGACTTTTTAACTTTAGAGCTTACTGTCAATTTATTTTTGAATTTATAAGAAATTAGTGACAATTTATTTTTAGGTTTGTTAATTGCTTGATTTATTTTTGAATATTATTATCATTCATTATAGAAACATTATAACTTGAACTAGATAATGAAGATATTACTGATTTTAATTTTGCAGGTGTTGGTCTTGGATGTGGCTGTCAATGGAGGGACCAAGGTTTCTGACAAAGAATTTTTTGTGACTACAGAGTTACTTATGAGGAAATTGCTAAAGGTGGATGGTATTAAGGCTGAAGGTGATGCTAGGTTGCAGAGAAAAGCTGAGGTAATGTTTATGGTGTTGAGAGTTACTGACTTGAAAGCTTATGATTGAAGATTTTATTTTGCTCAATTTACATTGTTATAAGAATACCATATATGTGCCAAACAAAATCATGGTATTAAAGATGAGAAAATTATTTCTTTTTGATTCTAAATACAACAAAACAATTTTTTTTGAGATAGGTTAGAATAGAGTAAGCTAAGAATAGAAGCTACAAATAATGGTTCATCTTCTATATATGTTAGAATAGAAGTTTGGCAAGTTTACAACACACATTGAAAAAAGAGTGTATGCTTATGTTTTCCTTCTATATTATATATGTTTAAATTTGTTGTTTGAGTTTCATTTCTGAAGAGATCAGTTGAACCGATAAAATAGCAAACATGAGACAATCATGTGATTTGGAGAGTTGACTGAATATATTTTTTTGCAGATTGTGCATTCGATTGCTCTATTTCGGGTTGACTTCGCAGGAAGAGGAGAGCTTACTGAGCGCCAGGTCTGTGAATTAGTCATTACTTTAGCCCATTATTTTAATCGCAAAAGTTCCTCTTTTTATTATTTCCTTCTCTAGGTTTGTTTTATGTGAAGGTTTATATGATGTTTTGCTTGATGATGGCTTCCTTAGATTTTACTTACTGTGTTTTATAGATAATACCTACAACATCAACCAACAACACGAGATTGAGCCAAGGGAGACAATTGATCTAAATCTCTATGATGTCATTTAAGGAAGCTCAATACTTTGTTTTTCAGATGTCACATTCATTGTCTTCTTTAATTGTATTGATTTATTGGAAAATTTCAATTGCTCGACCGATTCCTGGAGTGGCTATTTGCACGGAATCACAAGGTATGCTTTAAAGTTCTGTGCTTGTGCCTTTCTGCTTCCTTTTTGTGGCCAAGCTGCTACTCATCTGCACCTGCCTTTGCTAAATGCTATTAGGTTCTGATCTTCAGTCAGTGGACCAAAGTGCTAGATATAATGGATTATTATTTTAGTGAAAAGGGTTTCGAAGTTTCCAGGATTGACGGTTCGGTGAAGCTGGATGATAGGAAACGGCAGGTCTGTATCAATGCTTGGATAACACAACTTTTAATCATACACCTCAACTTACTTTTGATTCACTTTGACACCTTTTGTCCTTTTGGTGTTATGCATTTTCTTCTTATGAGGTATGTGGATGTAATTATAAGCATAATTCAGATGGTTTTTAAGCACTTTCTTTCCTATTGCAAATGGCAGATTCATTCCCATTATTGACACCACTAATTTATTGAATTTCAAAATAATGAGTATTATCACAAATCATCAAAAAATGATGTGAAAGATCTTTTTTATTGATTAATAATTTCATCTCCCTGATATGTCAGTGTTCATGCATCCTCTTTTTTGCATTTGTTCATGCATCCTTCTGTGATGTGGTTACAAAAGAAATGGCTTGGTCTTCCTGCCCCGTTAATTATTTCTGGTCTAATTGGCTACTACGTGCACTTCTAAAATTTATCTTCCTACTATAATATATTGATCAATTGTTTCTTTGTCTTTACATGCATATGGAATTTAATGAAATATAGCCATTTGCATGTTCCTATTAGATGAGCCAAGGAATAGAGTCAATGTAAAGATATTCCATGTTTTGTTAAAAAAAATGAGTTTGCTGAGTTTATCTTGTCTGTTAATAGATAAAAAGTATGTGGTTGTTCTATTATGTGTATATAGCTTTGATCTATAATTTCTTAAAGCACATGCTCTTCTATCTGGATGAAAAAATGCAGTTAAAGTTGTCTATTGTTATTTTATTAAAAAAATTGATTGGCGTTGATTTGATTGAAGTTTTGGCTTAATGCAAAGTAGAATCATGGACAATTTGGTGTTCAAGTTGAAATAGGGGTAAAGTTTCCTCCACATTAAAAGTGCATTATATAATTTTGGACTGTATCAACGTACTCCTTTTTTTCTCGAGTTATTACAAGTAGACTAAGCAACCTGTAAGCTTACTATGTCTAAGCAACCTGTAAGCTTACCATGTAATTGACTAAAAGCACATCACAAGGCATACTTATATAAGTTCAAAATTTGAGTACAGTTTGTAATTGATGCAAGGTACGTTTGTTGAATCTGAACTGTTTTAAAAACAAGCGAGAACAACAGTTTGTGTGGATCAATTTTTATAGTTTGAGTTCGGTTAGTGTAGTGAACCATGTTTGAAACATCAGTTCGTCATATCAGAGAAACAGTTTGGTTCTTTTTAGTGTAGTATGATTTGGTTTTATAGTTGGGTTCTGTTTTTCCGTTTATTTGAACAGTCCTAACTAACTGCTAAGATAGTTCTTTGAATTCCCAGAACCAAAGCATTTTCTTAGTCCTCTAGGAATGTTGTACTCCATATTATGTTTTTATGTAAAATAAAATGATTAGGTTTTTATATTATGAAATAGGGTAAGATGATTTTATTGGTAATTTTATTTGACTTCCTTGAATAATTAGCTTTCACTCTATCTATTGAAATATAAAGGACTGCCACAGCTACTAACATAAATATAATATTCTAAGTTTTTTCTACCCATTTTTTCTATACTTCTATTCTTTTCTACCAAAAATAAACCGTTCTTTCTTTTTTCTTCAAAAATTTATTCCACCTTCCTTCTTGCCCCATACTATTATTCTCAATATTATGATGTCTTTTCTGCTCAGGAAATTTGTGAATCTTTTACATACATCTTGGTGTGGGTTATGCAATTTTGTGGTATAAATTTCATTAAGCAAAACACTTTGTTAAATTTCTATAGGATCCATGGCATCTTCCCTCAACAATGGAGATAAGAAGGCTGTTAATGGTGCAGGAAGTTGATTTCATGGCTTAGAGGATCAAAGATTACATCGGAGAGAAGAAGGCTGTTAACAGTTATGTTCTTTGTGGAAATCTTTGCAGAAATGGTTTCACCGTGTTTATTAATTGAGTTCCAGAAATGAGTTATTCAAATTAGTATTTTTTGTACAGCAGGTAATTTTTGGGGGCATGACTAGCATTTTATTGATTCAACTTAACTTTTAAAATGAAATTTAGATACCTCTTGGTGTAGTGATTTTACTGATATTTGGTGTATTATGCTGTAGGTGGAGAGCATTTGGATATAGATAATTTCACTTGGCTGCAACTTCGCAACGGCGATGAAATAATTCAAGAATGCAAAAGCCCTTAATCGTTGCCTTATAGATTTGTAATGATCATTTTTTCCACCATTAGATTCAATTCTTATTAGCAATTAGAAAATTATTATCATGTATTTTCGTTAGTTGCTTTCAGCTGTTTCTCTGCCCGTTCCTTTGCAATTCTATTAGCATTGTATTGGTGTAATTTATTATGTTTTAATTTGAGTTTGGGATCTGGTTGCTGTTATTTCAGCATTTGATTGTATTGTTGATTGGTCTAGACTCTACTTGTGTTGAGACCTCTATTATCTAATTTGTCAAGAGTAGATATTCATTTCCGAGTTAAATTCTGTTGCTCTTTATGATAAGTTTTTTATTTTATTACATTCCATTAGTCATTTTTAGTTTATGATTCACAACGACTTCTCAAATATTATTGATGTTTTTTTTATGTTATATTTAGTTATCAAAGAGGTACAATATCTTAATAAAATGTTCTGTTAGTGTATGTTCAAAAATTGTTGTTGCTAAATAATTGAACAAAACAACACAACGAGTTCTCAATATCCACGAGAATGATAGTAACAATTTGTACTAAAGAACATATATTTTTTCTTTCTGAAAGAATTCTGCAAAACAACTTTTTGTCAAAATTTATTATTTTTTAATTTTAAGAAAGTACTGAGATTATTTTTCAAAAAATTCCTCTCATTGTGTGCGCCATCCACACCAAATTATTACATAGCGCCAGAGGTAAAGCAGTGAGGCCTGAGGAAGGAGCTCAAATGATGGCCAAAGTTGAAATAAAAGAGAAATGAAATGATTTTGTATGGAAGACACACCATTAATTCGATAGAGCTTCAACATCCAAGAGGATCATACACAATCCACCAACGATCATTTATTCAATATTAGAATTGACATGAACGAACATTATACTTTTTAAGTCAAAAAGGTCTTTAACCACTCATTTTGTTTCTTTGGTTCATTTTGTGTGATGTGAATATTGGTGTTAATCCGGTAACTCTGTGACAGTTGCGCTTGCTTTTATAAGTTTGGCTAACATGTAATCGTAATTTGCACATCATTGGTTCCTTCATTGGTTCCAATTAGTTTAATCTGAATTATGTTGTTTTCCTGACTTCATGAACAAAATATATGTTTTTTTCTTTGATAAATATTTCTAATGTTTGTGCAATATTCCTTAATTTGCTTATTTTTCCTTTGGAACAATTTTTTTTACAAGATACGTTGTTCAACCTATGCGAAGCACGGGTTTGTAACTAATTCTCTTAAAAATATTCATCTTCCTTCAAAATCAAATCATTCATCTTATAAGATAGTATAATGGGTAAATTCTGAGGTGTGTGTGTTTTTCTCAACAAAAACATCTAAAACACACAAATTTAGAGAAATGTAATGTAGTATCCAAGTTTCTTGAAGCAAAACTATTGAAATTGAATCTGAAATGATGGGGGTGGGAATATGGGAAAAAACAGTTATGAAAATCGAGCTTCATCTTCGAGCTCCAAGTTTAATGGTGTTGTGAGAGTGCTTAAATGTTGGTGTCCTAAAATTTGTGTTGTTAGAAAATCCAATACTTCAAAAAACCCAGGAAGACCAATTTATGTTTGCCCTATGGCAAAGTTCTAATGAAAAGAGGTTGAAGATGATTGAGGAATGTAACATTTCTGTAATAATATTATCATCAAATTAGTCCCTGAATTATTTCTCCATCTATCAAATAGATCCCTACGTTATATTAAAAAACCATCAAATAAGTCCCTGGATTGTTTAATCAGATATCAAATTGATCCTTGAAACATATGTGTGCAAAATAAACTAAAAAAGCCAGAACACACAAATTGAAACCGAAATATTATATGGGCAAAAGTCATAGGCAAGTCTTTTAAACTCCACGAAGCATCACTTCTTTGGAAATTCAAGAGTTGGTATAAACTCCATGAATTTAGTAGGTTAAGTCGAACCGGGTGGACCATAGGTTGGATATGGAACCCTAATTATGCCAACAGAAGTAGGATGAGCTGGTGCAGGATCCCTCATTGGTGTTTGCTTAAGCCTATCAGCTGAAAGAGCTGGTCCTCTAAGGTCATGCCTCCTTGGTGCAACACCCTGAAATTGCAAATTCAATCAAATTAGTCCCTAAAATCATAACATAATCAATCATATCAGTCCTTCAATTAATATACTAATTGCCAAACTGATCCTTAAAATTTAGGAGTCATGTCAGTCCAGCATTTGCAACAGCATTTCCTGCAGTTTCTACATTTCCAGGCACAACATTTTCTGGCACGGTTTAGTCTTAATCACAAACAAAACAACATCAAAATACAAACCCTCTTCAGAAACTGTTTTATTCAACCTATAATTTCCTTCATTACTTTAAAAAGTTTTTAGCACAATAGTTTTTCGGTTGGATCAAGGTCCACTTCTGGAACCCCACCCACATTAGTAGATGCAATGATCCTCTTTAGTTTATAAATGTGCAACTTTGATTGTTTATCATTTTAGAGTTATTAATCTGCAACATTTACATATATGTTCTTAGATAAATTGTATCAACATTGTTAAAAAGAGTAGAAACCTAAGCGCAAATATGAATCGGTTTTAGTAATAAATAGATTTTCTAAATTATAACTTATTCAAACATATAATAAAGAATTTCAAAACCATAGTATTCTAAATGCCCACGGATACCCGTGGGTAAAATCTGTCACGGGCATGGAGCGGGTAGCTAAACGGGTATCCACGGGTATAATAAACGGGTATTTGACTACCCATTATTATATGGACACAGACACAGATTTGATTGTATCCATAACCACGGGTACCATACCCGATAATAAATTAAGTAAATTACTAAAATATTTTTATATATCATATCTTATTACTTAAAGTTGTTACCTTATTGAAGAAAATTTTACCGCCCACCTAAAAATCCTCAATGATAACCTATTTTTATTTTAAATTTTTTTAATTCATCTTATTAGGTTCACCGTTTCCACTTCATTCACATCATAAAACATATAGATTATCTAAGAATCATAAATTTCCTATGGATTATATATGATTTATGAAATTTTGAAAGTATTATGTATTGATGTTTAAAAGTTGAGGTTTTTTGGTAATTAAAAAATGTTTTTATTTGTACCAAAAAATAAATAAATTCAAAACTTCATGGGTACCCATGGATACCTGAATACCCACGAGTACTCGTATAGTGGGTACCCACGAGGTTAGATTGACTCTGCATAGTGCAGGGGTGGTGGATCAGATCAAGTACTCAGTTCACAATTATTCTACTAAATTAACTTTACAGTTATTGAGTTGTTGAAAGCCACTACTTTTCCAATGCACGTTTAGCCTTCTCAATTGTTGTCTTCGCTGCAACTTGCTTTGTATCTCTCTCTACAAAAAAAATCCTTGACGTTTTCATTTGTTACTCGTGATAAGCCGTTTTGAACATTTCATTTTCTAACCCGTGATGCAGGAGTACTTTAAATATTGGGTTATGGTTTATAATTATCTGTCATTTCGCAATCTATCTGTCCGATATAATATTTTGTCCAAAAAGTAGCTAACCCCCGTGCGAAGCACGGGTTTGTAACTAGTTTGATTAATAAGAGTAATTGTATATATATATATTAGTTTCCTCCTATGATAGTGAATGTATGTGTTCATGTTCAATCTTGATTTACTGATTGAATCTTGATAACAATGTCATTTTGAAAATGTAAGGAATAACTAAAGGCATGGGTAGTTTTGAAATGGCCGAAAATATGAAATTCTTTAATTTTGGTTGTGTTGTCAACCTGGCTTAGCCAACATTTTTTGGCTAAGGGTCAGGTTGGTGGAATCAGTTGTTATCGGTGAGATATTTGGAAGGGTTGGAGGTGGGTAGGTGGTTTAACAATAAGTTGTTTAAGGTGAGGGGATGAATACACGTTTTGTAATGATATGTGGTTTGAGGAAGGGGCCATGAGTGTTAGATTTAGGAGAGTGTTTAATTTAGTGGATTTTGGGTTTTTATATTGTTTTGGCTTCATTTTGTTAAAACAAGAAGTTATAGCAAGATGTTGGATCAAATGTTCTAAACATGTAAGTACAACATCTTATCTCAAGGTGTTATGCTTTGTTTCACATTCTTGGAAGATTTGGTTTTTGTGTAAGATCACTGAAGATTTGTGTGAAGATATGATTCACGTAGCTTGTGCTCCAAGAGGCGTGTGTTTCTAGAAGCTGCTTATGTCGGTTTTTGCATTGTCGTGTTTTAGGTTTTGATGTCCTAAAAATTTTAGGAAGCATTATATTTGCTTCTAGCTGATTGTAGTTGAACATTCTATTGGATCAGTTGTATTGTTTAGCCCAATTGAAGATCAAGCCCATCCATTCTATGGCTATATAAAGGAAGGAAAATTGCTTTTTTGACAATGAATACTTCCTATTGACACAAGTAAATGACGTAAATGCCCCTAGCGGTAGTTAACTACCGTTGGCAGAAACGCCGGCAGTTAACTGCCGCTGTGACAGCGGTTGGTAACTTCGTTGCTTTTTTCCCCCCAAAACCAGAACACCCCTACCTCTCCTATTCACTCATCACCTTACCTCACCATTACCATATCTAAAAAAATCCCATTTCAAAATTTTTTGTGTCAAAATCTTGCATCCAAATCATTGCTGATCAATTGCTAGGACGTTTCCACACACAATATGCATCAAAGAACATGTATTACAACGTTAAAATCCATTACATTTGATTATTTTTCTGGTTTTTTTTGTACTGTCACTAGAATCAGCGGCAGTTAACTACCGCTAGGTGTGAGCGGCTGTTAATTGCCGCTGGTAACTTAGAAAATTTTGCAAAATTTTCAAATGGCAGTGCTACTGCCCAAAAAAAAAAAAAATTCAATTTTTTTTCTTTTGTTTTTTTTTTGTTTGTTTATGTTATTATATGATATTAGATACATGTTTATTAATTAGTTTAGTAATTGTATGTTGTTTATTTATAGATAAGGTTGAGAATGCGGGTGATGATCTAGGTGATCGAAAACCTAGAGTTGTCGATTCCATTAAGGTTGAAGCTCCCGTTAAAGTTGAGGCTTCAAGCGTCAATTCCGTTGTGTGGAAACTTCGTGACAATGAAGTGGACATGGCTCATTTCTTTTTGACCCGAGACACAGGGAAAGATAAAGACGAATTGCTCGGTTGGGTCCGTCGATAAGCAAATAGGGCTGGATTTACGGTTATCATTAGAAGATCTTGTGAAAGTAGAAATGCTATGTTGGAGTTGGTTTGTGAACGGAGCAGCGAGCACAAAGTACCTAAGACAAAAGTGAAGCATGAAGCAACGAGATCAAGAAAATGTGGGCGTTTGTTCAAGGTGCGTGTATATGTCGTTAGGGAAGACAATGCTTGGAAATTGGCTATTCTTAATGGCGTTCACAACCATGAGATGGTGCCGTATGTAGCAGGACACCTTTTTGCTGGAAGATTAACGGAGGATGACAAGAAGATTGTACATGATTTGACCGATTCTTCGGTGAAACCAAAAAATATTTTGACAAATTTGAAGAAAAGGAAAGAGTCCATGACAAATATCAAGCAAGTCTACAATGAACGTCATAAATTCAAAAAGTTAAAAAGGGGTGACTTGACGGAGATGCAATATCTAATCTCAAAGTTGGAAGAGAATGGATATGCTTATTACATAAGAGAAAAAAAGGAAAGTCAAACCATTCAAGACATATTTTGGACTCATCCAACATCGGTAAAGTTGTTTAACAATTTTTCGACTATTTTGATAATGGATTCCAAGTACAAAACCAACTTGTATAGGATGCCATTGTTTGAAATAGTTGGAGTCACCTAAACTTATTTGACATATTTGGTTGGTTTTGCATTTATGACGTCGGAGAAGGAGGATAACTTTACTTGGGCTTTGCAAATGTTGCTTAAACTTCTTGGATCAAATAGTGATATGCCTGAGGTGGTAGTGACCGACAGGGACACGGGTATGATGAATGCCGTAACAAATGTTCTCCCCGGTAATAGTGCAATACTTTGTTATTTCCATGTTGGCAATAATGTTAGATCAAGAATCATCACCGATTGTAAAGTTAAACAAAATGTTGTTATGGTGGATGGGCAAAAGAAGATTGTCGACGAGAAGAAGCACAGTAAGTTAGTTGATACCATATTTGATGCATGGGAAAAATTGGTTGAATCTCTTACTCAAGAGTTATATGCGGTAATCTATTGGAATTCCAAGATGCTTGTAAGGATTATCCAAAGTTTCTTCTCTATGTTCAAGAAACCATTTTGAAGCCTTTTTAGGACAAACTAGTGAGGGCATGGACGGACGTTGTGTTACATCTTGAGTGGAGGACCACGAATAAAGTTGAAGGAGCTCATGGTGTGGTGAAGGAATATTTGTCCACCTCCAAGGGTGATTTGGGTACTTGTTGGCGAAAAATAGATGAGATGTTGGTTGTAACACCCCGTTTTCCCAACATAAAAATTTCATAATAAAAATCAGAGTTTCTCAATCATAACAGAATGTCACATTCTTTTCTTAAAATCATAAACTGAATAAATAAATATTTATCCTTCAAAAACCAACAATGTAATTATTTTAAACTTCGCAGCGGAATAGTTTCAACAACTTAAACATAATCTTTGGCACAAGGGCTTCAACATAAAATCTCATAATATCTTGGTTCAACAATAGCTCTTGGAAAATTCATAAGGTAATATGTAAGGAACAGAAAACAATGACAAAATTCTCATCTCGTTACGTATCAGAGCACCTAAGACACACACTTGTGAGGAGTCCACTCACGACCGCAACTAGTCTTGGTTACCTTAGAAAGTAGAAATCGCAGCACTTCTAGGTCTTCTCGTCTTCTCTTGACTTTTTCTCTCTTTATCACCAAAAACTGATCGTACGCGTTCTATGTCTTTCTTCTCTCTAAACCTTGTTTTTTCCAAATCCTTATTTTTGCACATAATAACCTTTCAACCTAATCTCTCCTTTATTTATATTACTAATTATTCTTCTTAAATCTAATCAGGCCCAATAACTCTCTTCTTTCTATTTCAGCCCCCCAAATCTACTTATTCTAATATTTATTATATTTCTCCACTAAATATATTATTCCACTAAATATATAATAGGGGTTACTAATAAATATAAACAAACAACAAAATATCACTCATCAAATAAATTAATTAAATTATAAAAAGACTCTAAACTCAATAAAATAAATAAATAACAAGGAGGGCGTTACAACTCTCCCCAACTTAAAAGAATTTCGTCCTCGAAATTCAAAGCACAAGAGAAAATGAATTTAGTTATTGCTTCAATATCTTAAACCATATATAACAAAATAGAAACTTCAAACAATACATAAAAACCACATTAAAGTTAGTCAGTTTAACATGATCACATAATAAAACATAAATATTAAATAGAAAACACAACGACAGTATTCAACCGTCACACGACACAACGACTCATCTACTTGGCCGGACAGACCGACCTGCTCTGATACCAATTGTAACACCCCGTTTTCCCAACATAAAAATTTCACAATAAAAATCAGAGTTTCTCAATCATAACGGAATGTCACATTCTTTTCTTAAAATCATAAACTGAATAAATAAATATTTATCCTTCAAAATCCAACAACGTAATTATTTTAAACTTCACAGCGGAATAGTTTCAACAACTTAAACATAATCTTTGGCACAAGGGCCTCAACATAAATCTCATAATATCTTGGTTCAACAATAGCTCTTGGAAAATTCATACGATAATACGTAAGGAACAGAAAACAATGACAAAATTCCCATCCTATTACGTATCAGAGCACCTAAGACACACACTTGTGAGGAGTCCACTCACGACCGCAACTAGTCTTGGTTACCTTAGAAAGTAGAAATCGCAGCACTTCTAGGTCTTCTCCTCTTCTCTTGACTTTTTCTCCCTTTTTCACCAAAAAATGATCGTACGGGTTCTATGTCTTTCTAACCTAACTTCTCTTAGATTGATTGGAAGCAAGGTTCTACAGACTTCTCCTTCTCTTTGTCTTCTCTTCTCTTCTCTTCTCTCTAAACCTTGTTTTTTCCAAATCCTTGTTTTTGCACATAATAACCTTTCAACCTAATCTCTCCTCTATTTATATTACTACTTATTCTTCTTAAATCTAATCAGGCCCAATAACTCTCTTCTTTCTATTTCATCCCCCCAAATCTACTTATTCTAATATTTATTATATTTCTCCACTAATATATTCTTCCACTAAATATATAATTGGGGTTACTAATAAATATAAACACACAACAAAATATCACTCATCAAATAAATTAATTAAATTATAAAAGACTCTAAACTCAATAAAATAAATAAATAACAAGGAGGGCGTTACATTGGCAAACCAATTTGGGGAGATACAATCATTGTTTGGTAGGAGCGTTACGGTCTTGGAAAATCGATACAAAGATGTCACTTTGTACTCCGGGTTGGGTGGTCACGTGTCTAGACAAGCCATGAACTATATTTTTGTGGAAGAAGAGCGTGCTAGGAAAACCTTGTGCATCGAGAAGAAAACTTGTTGTTGTGTTCAAAGGATGTCGTATGGCCTACCTTGTGCATGCTTCATTGCTATGAAAATCCGTCACAACAAGCCCATTCCATTGGATGGCAGTTAACTGCCGGCGCATTATTGAACGGCTGTTAACTGCCGCGGGGGCAATTATGTAATTTACTTATGTCATTGTGAAGTTTTCTATGTCAGAAAAGCAATTTTCTAAAGGAAGACACAAACTATGTGAAAATCAGCTGTCCTCTTTATTTGTGAGTCTCTCTTTGTATCACCTTGACACATTGAGCTGGACTGTTTTAGTTGAGTTGTACTTTGTTATTTGTAAACCACTCTAGTGCATCTTGCAAGAGAAGGTTTTGTTTATTGGAGTGATTCTCCTATTTGATTGTAATCATTGTTGAAATCATGGGTTTTGTGATTGAGAGAAAGTGAGATGTGATCTCATATCTAGGTGGAGTCTTAGATCGAAATTCACAAGTAGTGTTTAGGTGTCAAGGATTTGATCAAGGTTTGATCATATAAGACTATGAACCAAAACTATTATAGTGAATTTCCTTTCTTGGAATGGATGCCTCCAGACGTAGTTGACGTTGCACCGAACTGGATTACCAAATGATGAATATTTGGCAAGTGTACCAAAATTTATCGAAGTAATAATTAAATTCGTATCCACGAGGACCGTTGTTAACTTCTACTCAACAATTTCATTATCGAAAAGATGAATAAATTATATTAATGCCTGAGGCAGTGTAATAGTTTTGCAACATAAACTGGTTAAAACAATTAAAGATTGGTTTTATCAAATGGAGAGAAATATGGTCAATTCCTTCGAATCCTCTGAAGCTCTCCTATGGTAGTTCGCGCTCCTAATTCAGACAATGATCATTTAGTATCACGACGGATTAACTTAGTAACTCTACCCAATCTCTTGGCCTAGAATCCTCCCCGTCAATGACAACCCCTTAATCTCTTAAGTGAATTCGAAACCGTTGGAGGAATTAAAAGAACGTTAACCCCTATGTCATAACCTAATAATGATCTATCTCTAGCTTGATTACTTAGGTTAAACCTATTACCTAGTTCAGATTCAAAAGCCATGACTAGTGGTCATTCAACATCTAAGATCAATTTGTAAATTCATAAAGCTAGGGCTAGTAGTCAATTATAATCATACAAACAGCATTAAGAACAAAGTAATATGAATGAATACTAAACTTTCATTGAAATTCAAAAGAGTTCAACCAACTAATATTCCCATAGGGTTACATCAGATTCATCTCAGGATTAACCATGTAGAGATTAGTTACTCATAGCTAAAGTACAAGATAACTAACATAAGAGAAGAGATTCATACATATGAATGATGATTGACTATTAGTTTTGATGGAAATCCACCAGATCTGCAAGCCTCTGCTTCAAAGTATCCTTTTTCTCTTCAAAATTCCGACGCCTAGGTCAAAAACGTGACTTTGTATAAATAGGCTGCTCAAACTCGGCCCCCGAACCACCAAAATCGGTGCCCGAAGGCACAAAAACGAGCCCTGATAAGTTGGAAATCGGCGCCCGAACTCCTAGAGTCGGGGCCCGATTTTTGTCGTGACAAACATGTCTTCAGAAGGCATGAATTCGGGGCCCGAATGCAAAAGTCGGCGCCCGAATTGTCTTTTGCTGACAACTTGAAATCTTACTTTTTTTTGTGCATTTCCATCTTCGTAATCTTGATGAATCACCCTAAAACTTACATGAAAAGTGTCTACAAACTAGTAATGACAGCATGTCATCACAACCCCAAACTTGAATCGTTACTTGTCCTCAAGGAACAAACTTAAAATGAAAAATAACAGTCAAGTAACACTTACCCCACCAAGATTTTGTCAAAAGTTCATCTCCCTTGTTAGCAAATAATGAGCTAACTTGCTTAATTACAGCCATTCCACAACTTCTCGCAACAGTATTGAAATTTAGCAGGGTTCACACAGTCGACATGCAAACTACTATATTACCAAAACTTGAAAAGTTTCTGAGCATCGATCAAAGTCAATATTATGTACACACTTTAAAGGACTTTTCAGGTTATAACTGGGCTTAGGTTAGGGGTGGGATCATTTGGAAAGTAGGTTTAAGAAAAACAACGGAATTAGACATCATCCTACAGATCTAAAATACACCACGCACCATAACATCATCTAACAAAGACACCTGGGGACTAGAGAGAATTTTTAATGAATGAAACAAATGATCACTATTTGACTCTAAGCATTTATATATATATATGTTTTTTTTTTCTCTTTTTTTTTGAGCTGAAAATTTGACGATTCAGCGTATATTTGCCATGCTTATTCTCTTTTTTTTTTTTTTTTTTCGAAGTGATTCTTTTTCTTTCTCTAGTACGCCTATCCCCAACTTATAGTGTTGCTAGTTCCAAGAGCAACCCCAAACTTGAACTTTTCAATCATAACACACATAAAGATGCCTAACTCCAACAAATATTGGGACATTCCTAAGGTCTCTAGGCTTGTAATGTGGTTAGTCACCGAAACAAGGGGTCTAAACCCTAGTGGCTCAACTTGGTTTAAACAACGGATAATTCAATATAAACAAAGGTGGGCTACAAAGGCTCAAGGTACAAGCAATTTGCCTTAGTGTGTACAAAACATAACCAATCAATAGCAGAGAAAAATCGAAAGCCCTAGAAATAGCGTCCACATGGAAACACTCATATATGTAAAAATTGAAAAATAAACTTTTTGGCCATAACCTTACAAGCTGAGGTTTCTGGAAGTTGTGGCTACCTAAGCATCATCCTGCCATACACTTCCCGTTGAAATTTCATGCAAGCAACCACCTCCTTTGAACTTTTGACAAAACATTGATGAAACCTTTGTTACTAGACTGGTAAATTTCAAGAAAAGTTAATTCATTAATAATAAACAAGTGCAGATGCATTACAAAATGAGGGAAACAATAACATCATCACCAAACACATGTTGAGTTGACTCCATAATACGGTTCATACAAAAAAAAAATTAACAGAAACAAATACGGAAACAAATAACAGAAAGCAGATAAAGATAGTAAATGTTTGGGCTAAACAAGGTGCCCAAATCACTGTCGTGCTCCTGACGACCCTCCAGGTCCTGACGGTGGGAACGGGTAGTATCGGGGCTGGGAATCAACATCAGGCTGCTCAGACGCAATCCTGTAGTACTCTTCTCTGATGCGTTCTTCTCTTTCGGCTCCCCTCTTCCTCTCCTCGTCGAAATAATTTTCCATGTCTTGCGGGTTAGCAAACCTGGAATAAGCATCTGTCATGGCATCTGGGTCCCGACGGTACTCATCAGCTAATAAAATGAACCCCTTCGGGAAAGCTGGTGGTGGCATCCGGAGACTCGAAGACATATCCTGAGCCCAGTTGGCCATAGCATAAGTGAATTCGGCAAAATGCGGTGGAAAACCTTGCTGAACCTGAGGTGGTTGCATCTGTGGGACACCATCCTGCTCCATCATCTGAGGCTGACCTTGTTGCTCTTGCATCCGCCTATACTCCCTTTCGTACTTCTCTTGGTCCCTCTCAAACCCTCTCATCACAGACTCAGAAATAGTCCTCAAAGACTTTTCATATACATCAAATGGTTCAACAGGAACTTTTGCAGCCTCACACAACTTGTTGATCAAGCAACAGTGTCCCAATGTGGATTTTGGAGAGCTAATCAACTTCTTTAAACTTTTATACATCAATACAGCCACATCCATCTCTTCATCAGAAATCGCAGATAACAAAATAAGCACCCTATCCCTAGTCATCTCAGCAGTCGATGAGGTCTGATCAATAACAGTTAAAATGAACGAGGCCCATGCCTTGTATTCTGGTAAAAGCTCGGCCGTGTTAATTCTTTGCGGCCTAGCAACAGTTCCTATCCATCCTTTTCCCTCTCTCATCAAGCCCTCTAATAAAACATCCCATTCAGCACGGGATCTAAACACATCTGTGGCATTATTCCTAACCTCTACATCACATGTTTTTACAGCTCTCAAACCAAGTACACGTCTAATTGCATTAACAGAATAATTAACTTTCTTACCTCTCACATAAGCATGTGTATCTGATTCTTTCTCAGCAGAAGCATTCACCAAAAATTCACGAGCTATAGTTGCATTTCCCCACTACGTCACCATTTTTGCAATTCCTTCCCAACCTTTTTGCTTGAACGTATCTTCAAAGATTGGGTACTTCCCCAATTTGTCAAAATCGAAACCCCGTTCTTTGTTCCACATGAACTTCTCAATCACACGAAATCTCTCCTCCGCCTCCGGTGAAACAAACCTATGATATGGTGGTGGTGGGATAGGTGGTGGTATGGAACTTGGATTATGTGGGTCATAAGTAGAAGAACAAGAAACTTCCTTCCCTCTCCTTTTTTTTGGGTTAGTGGTGTCTTGTGGTTTTGGGGCCATTTGTGGTTGTTATGTAAGGTTGGGTATGAATATGATATGGTTAGAGATGAAGGTTGAGGTTGTTGTTGAATTGGGTTAGGTTTTGGTGATGAAAAACTGGGAATTTTGTGAAAGGTTTTTGAAGGTTAGAGATGATGGGTATGATGATTTGTTGAAGATTTAATGGTTTGTGATGTTAGAAAAAGGTAGAAGATGAAGTGAGTGTTTGATTTAATGGAGTTTTTGTGGTTAGGGATGATTAGAATGAAGAAGATGAAGGGAAGGTGGTGATTTTCGGTTGCCAATATGAGTTGGGTAGCATAAAATTGATTTGGGAATTTTTGGGGTTATAAATTCGGCTAGGGTGTTATAGGAGGGAAGACGGGTCGGGCGCCGAGTGGTATGGGTCGGGCGCCGACCCGTATTAAGCTTAGAGCCTAACGGCTCTCTCCAGCAATAGCTCGGGCGCCGAGAGTGATGACTCGGGCCCCGATTTTTACGAGAAGAAAATGAATTTTTTTTTTCGCTCCAATTCGGGCCCCGTCTAGTTGAGCTCGGGCGCCGATTTGGAGTATTTTTTTTTTTGAATGAAAAGGGTGGAAAGTCGGGCCCCGTATAAGATATATCGGCCCCGATTTTCACGAATTTAAAAGCAATTTTTTTGTGTGGACATAGAAAAATATTTACAATCCACATTTTTGATCAAAAGTAATGAGAAATTATACCTGCTTGAGATCAGTGGGTTGCCTCCCACTCAGCGCTTCTTTACCGTCACTAGCTTGACTGTCGACAACCTTTAAAGGTCTGTCAGAACAAGTCCCACCCTTTCTTTGGGCGGGTCACCACCAAGGTATGGCTTGAGCCTCTGAGCATTAACTTTAAAAGTTTCTGTCTCATCTGCTTTTGCCAATTCTACAGCTCCATGAGGAGAGATACTCCTTATCACAAACGGTCCGGACCACTTAGATTTGAGCTTTCCAGGAAACAGCTTCAACCTGGAATTAAAAAGCAAAACTTGTTGTCCAATGTTAAACTCTCTCCTTACTAGACCCTTGTCATGATATCTCTTAGTTCTCTCCTTATAAATCACAGCATTCTCATATGCATTCAATCTCATCTCCTCCAACTCATTGAGTTTTAAGAGCCTCTTCCTACCAGCTAAAGTTTGATCAAAATTGAGGGCCTTGATAGCCCAATATGCTTTATGCTCAAGCTCTACAGGGAGATGACATGCTTTACCATAAACCAACTGATAGGGCGATACTCCAAGGTGCGTTTTGAACGCAGTCCTATATGCCCAAAGAGCGTCGTCTAACTTCCTAGACCAATCCTTCCTAGAAGACGCAACAATTTTTTCAAGTATCTGCTTAAGTTATCTATTTGAGACCTCAACCTGCCCACTAGTTTGAGGGTGATACGGGGTAGCAACTTTATGCTTAACATTGTACTTCAAAAGCACACTTTCTAAATATTTATTGCAGAAGTGCTTCCCCCCATCACTAATCAAAACTCTAGGGGTCCCAAACCTAGGAAATATATTCTTTTTCAGGAAATTCACAACAGTGTGGGAATCATTAGCGACACAAGCAATCGCTTCGACCCATTTTGTGACATAATCGACACAAACCAAAATATACAGGTTAGAATATGAGGATGGGAAAGGTCCCATGAAATTGATGCCCCAACAGTCGAAAGGTTCAACTTCTAAAATACCGTTTAGGGGCATCTCATTCCTTTTCGAAATACTACCTGTTCTTTGACACTTGTCACAGTGTTGGACAAATTCCTTGCAGTCTTTGAAAAGAGTGGGCCACCAGAACCCACTTTGAAGGACTTTTGCGGCGGTTCTTTCACCGCTGTGGTGGCCTCCATAAGCTGAGTTATGACAGTGCCACATTATACTCTTTGCTTCGTCACCTGCAACACAACGTCTTATTAGACCATCAGTACTTACCTTGAACAAATAAGGATCATCCCACAGGAAGTGGTTTGCATCCTTGTAGAATTTATTCCTCGCTTGCCAATCCATGTCTTCCGGTATCAAGTTCCCAGCCTTAAAATTCGCCATGTCGGCAAACCAAGGTCTTTCTTGCACATGGAACAACTGTTCATCCGGGAACTCAGCCACTATTGCTTTCTCTTTCTCAGTGACCTCTCTGTTGTCCAGTCTAGAGAGATGGTCAGCTACCACATTTTCAACTCCTTTCTTATCTTTTATCTCCAGATCGAACTCTTGTAAGAGTAACATCCACCTTAGCAATCGGGGCTTTGAATTCCCCATAGTCAGCAAATATTTTAAAGCTGCATGATCTGTGAAAACAACAACTTTGGAGCCAATTAGGTAGGAACGAAATTTTTCCAAAGCAAATATTACCGCAAGCAACTCTTTTTCAGTGGTGGAGTAATTCACTTGATTTTCGTTCAAAACTTTGCTTGCGTAATAAATAGCATGGAAAATTTTTTCCCGTCGTTGGCCCAGCACCGCTCCTACCGCATAATCGCTCGCATCGCACATCAATTCAAATGGGAGGTCCCAGTTTGGTGCGATGATTATGGGCGCGGTGACCAACTTTTTCTTGATCACTGAAAATGATTCTAAGCATTCATTATCAAAATTAAATTCGTTTTCTTTCACAAGGAGGTTACAGAGAGGCTTGGCAATTTTTGAAAAGTCTTTTATAAAACGCCTATAGAAACCGGCGTGCCCTAAAAAGCTCCTTACCCCTTTAACATTAATAGGAGGGGGTAATTTCTCTATAACCTCAATCTTGGCCTGATCTACTTGGATGCCTTTCCCAGAGATCTTGTGCCCCAAAACTATACCTTCGGTCACCATGAAGTGACATTTTTCCCAGTTTAAAACCAGGTTAGTTTCGGTGCATCTCTTAAGAACGACATCTAAATGATGTAAACAATCATCAAATGACTTACCGAATACAGAAAAATCATCCATAAATACCTCAATATTTTTCTCCAGCAAGTCTGCAAAGATAGATAGCATGCACCGTTGAAAGGTGGCGGGTGCATTGCATAGTCCGAATGGCATCCTACGGTATGCAAATACGCCAAAAGGGCATGTAAAAGCTGTCTTCTCCTGATCTTCTGGAGACACGGCAATCTGGTTGTACCCCGAGTAACCATCCAAGAAACAATAGAACGCTTGTCCAGCCAACCTCTCAAGCATTTGGTCCATGAACGATAGAGGGAAATGATCCTTCCTCGTAGCCTGATTTAACCTTCGGTAGTCAATACACATCCTCCACCCAGTCACGGTCCTTGTAGGGATCAACTCATTTTTTTCATTTGCTACCACAGTCATCCCACCTTTCTTTGGAACAACATGTACCGGACTCACCCATTCACTGTCAGAAATCGGATAAATCATGCCTGCATTTAGCAACTTGAGGACCTCCTTTTTCACTACCTCCTTCATTGTGGGATTTAGTCGCCTTTGAGGTTGGACCACCGGCTTGTACTCAGCTTCCAAATGAATTTTATGCATACAGTAAGCCGGACTAATTCCTTTCAAATCTGAAATATTCCACCCAATAGCACTCTGATTGTCTTTCAGCACCCTCAGGAGTTTCTCTTCTTCAAGAGTAGATAAGGAACTACTAATGATGGCTGGTCTCGTCGCATCCTCACTTAAGAACACATATTTCAAATGGCTTGGGAGTTCCTTCAATTCAGGTGCAGCTGGCTTTTCAATTTCTGATGCTTCTTCACCTTTTACCATCACCTCCAAAGCTTCCATCTTTCTGGGCATCGACTCAACTTTTAATGCCTTCAAGTGTTGCACACATTCATCAATCTCATCACAAGTGTCTTTGTCACTACATTCAATAGAATTAACAATTACTCTTTCCAAAGGTAAGGTGGGAGATTCTGCCACCGTTGTGTCCTCCACTATCTCATCAACGACATCGACTCGGTAACACTGTGGGTTCTCACATCTATGCTTCATGGCTTCAAAGATATTAAATAAGACTTGCTCATCTTGAAATCGAAGCATCAACTCACCCATCTCAACATCGATAAGTGCCCTACCAGTAGCTAAAAATGGTCTCCCTAACAGCAAGGGAACTTTTTCATCCTCCTCCATATCCAAAATAACAAAATCAGCTGGAAACAATTGTTGAAGCAAAAATCTTTTTGATGAATGTTTTAATGATAACAAACCTCGTGGAATAAATAATAAGTTTTATGAATGGTGTTCTACTGATGATTGCACTTGAGTTTTTGTGATAAGAACAGGAATCACATAAGTGGATAAGCTAGAAGCCACCCACATCAATAAGTGCATTATATCTACTCAACAATGAAAGAATGAGTATATCATCAGTTGAAACAACAATATCATATCTGCATGAAGATTCATAGCTCAAGAATCATGATGGAAGAACTTGAATCATGATGGAAGAACTTACATCACAAGCTACACAAGAATGTGCTTGAATTTATGTGACAAAACTCACATTGAGTTTTGTGCTATATGATTTGAAGATCCTCCATGGGTAAACAAGATAAAAGGAAATATGCATACAAGTTAGGAAGATTCTCAGAACCTCCTCAAAGTATCACACTTCCAAAGCTTCTAAGGATAAGAAGTTCAAAGTTCAAAATATTCATATGAATAGAGTTCAGAATGTTCATATGAATGGAGTTCATAATGATCATGAACATAAACCAGAATATTTCCAGAAATCATAAAGGATTATTTCATGGATAAACAAGAATATTTAAAGTCATCGGTTACAAGCGATATTGAACTAGATGCAAAGAAATATTATGTTGGACTTCAAAGAAAGAATCATATTGTTTGCAAAACAAATGATCTCTCCTTTATATGCTTCAAGAAGTTTTTGAAGGGAATAAAGAAACAACCGTCATAAGGTTCAAAGTGTTGAAGAACATTAGTATGTTTATGAACATCAGAAAGTTCAGCACAAAGTACAACCGTCAAAAAGGAAGGAACCCAGAAGAAACACTCTGAAGTTTATATGTATGAACCCAGAAGGAGTTCAGAAGGTTGTTTAGAAGGTTGCTCAGAAGGTTCATTAGAGCAAACTCATAAATCAATATCCACACCAAGAACATGCAAGAACAGATGTGACATGAACATATCTTATGCATACAATGATTTTAACTTTGGATCAAGAAATCATTAAAGGCATCTATGGTGATTAAAGGATTAATGGACTTGGATAGTTCTTGGTATTTGTGTGTTCATGAGTGATTAACTAAGACACAAACAAATTATAAATCAAACCAAGAATCAAGTTATCAAAGAACGTGAAAACTTATGAACTCAGTCAGAGTTCAGAAAGTTAAAATAAGTTCAGAAGGTTGGACAGAGTTCAGAAGGTTGTTCATGATGAACATCAAGAACCAAGCCCAGATATTCATGAACAAAATGAAGAACATGCAAGGTCTACGTGACTTAAATAAAAGCCCAGTAAAGTACAATGACTAATATCAATCAAGGAATAAAGGCATTTAATTGATTAAAGTCAAAGAGGGCATCTTCAATGTTCATTCAAGACTATGAACATTTGAAGTACAAAACATCAGGAATATTCCATCAAGAATATCATCCTAGATGTTTTCTAAGCTGCACTTCATAAATGTTTCACTATTAGGATTTGATTACATCAAATGAAAGTCTTACAAATCATCCTAAGTGAAACAAAAAGGAACATTCTGAAGTCCCCTGAGTTCAGAAAGTTCGATCCTGCTCCATGCTTTTTCTGACATGAACAGTATAGTTGTTGGAAAGAAAAAGGCAAAGACAAAAGCAAGATCAAATCTTTTTCAACAAGATTTCGACACATAAGGGAGTTGGTACTGTACAAAGCAAACCAAATCCCCTAAAGCATGGAATGAAAGTGACAGCTCCACTTTATGAGATCCTGCACTTGTTCCAAGGCAGATTGCAAAGAAAATCTGACCAAGGAACATTCTGAAGTCGTACAAAGTAAATCTTCAAGTACAACCCAGAAATTCATGTGACATTCATCTGCAAAAAGCCCAGATGCACATCTGACCGTCAATTCACATGAACCCAGATGAAGATCATCAAGAACACAACAATATTCTGGAAAATTCTCAAGAACACAACAACATTCTGAAGTATTCTCAAGAACACAACAACATTCTGAAGTATATCAGTTTTGCCCAGAATTCAAGTGTAAGTTGGTGGGTCCCATGACACGTGGCACAAGACCAGTGGACACTCTCCAACGGCTACAAAGGTTCAAGAAACTCTATAAAAAGAGATCAAGGCCTCAGCATAACACACACCATTGCAAAGCAACAAGAAAAACAACATGAACATTGTTGTGAAGCTTTAGCAAAAAATTGATCATCACAAAGATTCCAAGAAGTCTTTTTAAGTGTAAATCAATTCTCTTTCTCTTATCTTTTCAAAGATAAGTTCTTCTTCTTCTTCTTCTGTTTGTTTCACAAACATTCAAACTCCAAACATCTTGTAAAGTCTCATCTAGCTTTAGGGGTACTAAAGTGTTAGTTTGAGCTGAAGGTGTAAAAGTCTAAGTGGGTAACTTAGCAAGAAGAAAAGAAAGTCTCATTTAGCTTTAGGGGTACTAAAGTGTTAGTTTGAGCTGAAGGTGTAAAAGTCTAAGTGGGTAACTTAGCAAGAAGAAGAGAAAGTCTCATCTAGCTTTAGGGGTACTAAAGTGTTAGTTTGAGCAGAAGGTGTAAAAGTCTAAGTGGGTAACTTAGCAAGAAGATGCAAGCCTGCTGAGGCTTAGAGAATACAGGGTTGTAACTGTTCATGTGAACAAAGATTGTAAGGTGCAGGATTTGAGAGGTTATCTCAAGCATCATAGTGGAAACTCTCACAAGATTGTGAGGAGTGGACTAACCCACATTGGGGGAACCACTATAAATCTCTGTGTGTTGATTCTCTCTTCCCTACACTCTTTATTTACAGTATACACAACACACACAAACACATTTATTTATTTAAACTGTTTTTGCACTAACACTTCAGAACGTTCTGAAGTCAGTCTCCTAACTTAACCATTCCAAGTTCACAACTTGAGAATTAATTTTAAGTTACAGGTTTAATTTTTAAAAGGGTCACAATTCAACCCCCCTTCCTTGTGACTATTATATCCACTTCAATTGGCATCAGAGCCTGGTTCTATGGTTTGAGCACTTAACAGTGTATGAGGAAAAGATCCAGAAGGAAGTGATGTCTAAACCTGCAAATCAAAGTGCATGTCACATATGCAACAATGTGGGATACTTCAAAACCCAATGCCCCCTGAAGAAGAAGATGCAAAGATGGCAACCAGAGATGATTTTGAAGAAAAAGAAGAAATCAACACATGAGTAAAGAAACACAAGAAGTGAAGAGGTAAGAAATTCTAATCTTTATCTTTTATATAAAGTGTTTAATAATATCTCATATGACTCATGCATTTTATCTTAAAAGTATGAACTTTTAAAATAATAACTTTTCTTGTATAAAGAAAGAAAATGTGAAACTACTAATCCTGAATGATATATATCTTAAAACCATTCAAAAATTGTAGCACTCTCATTTTAAAATATTTGAGAAACATAAGATCCTCAATGAACAAAAATTTGTAAGATTTAGAAAAGTCTGAATTTTTGAAACAAAATGTTATTTTGAAAAGGGAAGTAATATTTTGAAAAAGGACATAACCAACTTTCTAAAGTCTGTTAAACCTTTCAAAAATGTTGGTTTAGGATTCATAACCTATCACAAACAAAAGTGAGAAGGTAATTGAAAAATGTTCATTTTGAAAAAGAATTTAAAATTCTGAACCTGTATGTTTCTTTTTAAAAAGAAACTTGAGAAAAATCCTCATTTCAAAAAGTCATTATATCCTAAAATAGAATGAGCTCAAAAGGTTGAGATTGGTAAAATATAGTTTTCTTGTTTCAACAAATCTGATCATCTTAAATCAGAATGTGGTCATAAGAAAGAATCTCTCAAGAAGAGAAACACTAACCTCCAAGGACCCAAAGTAATACGGGTACCAAGAGCTTTACCAATTTGTGATGCAGGAATGTCTTCTAAATTTCTAGGAAAAGCTTGATTCATGGACAAATTATGTTCAAGAAATATGTGGAGATCAAAATGATGAAGATTCTGAAACTTCTCAAGATGATGCTGAGTTGTTCTAGAACAATGGAACAATTTAAAATGAGTTCAAGTCAAAGAACCAAAACTTCATTTATTTGCACACCTCTAAGAAGTTATCATCTGTCATCACCTAAACATGAACCACAACCTATCCTAGAATACACCAAACCTGATCATGATTCCACAAATCTTAAAGATGTCCCTAAAATCTTCCATAACATGATTAGGCACACTTTACTCACTAGATGTGGAACCTTTGGTGCTGGTACTGATTTATGTATCATCCCATGACCAAAACAAAACTCGACCTCTGCTTCATAATCCTTCAATACATGATTGATTCTTGTTTGGTTGTCAAACAAAATTTGTTGGGTTACCATATGGGATGCACTTGACTCCTATATTTGAAGTTGCTGGAATCTCTTTTGAGAAAGAAAAAGGGGAGAACACCTTTATAAAACTCACAGCCAAAACCATTAGCCAACTTCACATCACAACCACCAACATGCCTACTCCTCAAAAGACTGGATCAGTGAAGAGACTTTCTGATCAGAAAGTTCAGGAAGTAAGAAAGAAACAGAAAGCTGACAAGTCTGCCAAGAAGGAGATTGGATCAAGCTCTCACAAAGATGAGAAAGGTAAACCTACTTCAGCTCCTGAAATCTTTGCTCATGTTGCTGAACATGCAAGAGAGCTGGTTGAGGCAAGCACTCAAAAGTTTGAAGCTATGATGGCTAGGAGATTTGTTGATAAAGTTGGAGAAACTACTGATGGTCATCAGAAAGTTGAAACAACTTTGAGTCAAGGTGTTGAAGCACCCTCTGAAGATATAAGAGTTGAAAAAAATATTTAGCAACATGCTCAGAAAGTTGATAATGATACACATGAAGTTGCTGAAATCCTGGTATCAAACACTCTTGGAAGTGAGCATCATCATATGGAAGTTGATGAAGGAATTCAGTTGGAACAAGAGAATGTTGAAGCTCGTTCTGACTTTGATCTCAACATTGAAGACACTACAAATGATCTCTACAATGAGATCTTTCAAGAAGATCAGGGAGAAGGCATTCAGGAAGATGATCAGAATGTTCAAAACAACACTGATCAGAATTTTCAGGAGGATGCAGATCAGAAAGTTCAGAGAACTAGGAAGAAAAGAAGAAGGTTAGAAACCTATCCAGCATACAGATGGAAGAAGGAGATGGATCTCCTATGGAAGATAATGAAGCTCTTTCTCCTCCATCCCTGGAGTTGTTTCAACAAGTTGCTGATCTTGCAAGAAAAGCAGTTCAGTTTGTTGCTGGTGAGAATGAAGAACATCTTCAGAAAGAAGATGAAGTTGTTAAAAAAAATGTGCAAGATGAGGTTGTATCTCGAATAGAAGATGATGAGATTGCTGTAGCAACTCCAGTGAATGCTGCTGAAGAAGAACATCAGAAGGTTGACACACCTCAGAATGTTGAAGAAAACCCTTCTGACTAAGATCAGAAAGTTGAAGAAAATACTGAGCAAGCTTCTCACAAAGTTGATAAAGACACTCAGGAAGATGAAGAAATCTTGGCTTCACAAATAATGAGTCAAGGAAATGCGCAAGTACTAAAAGATGAACACATGGAATTTTCATCTGGTTTTGATCTCAACATAGAAGATCTAAACTCATACTTCAACACTGATGTGTTTTCAAGATGCTCAGGATATAGTTCAGATTGTTCAAGAAACATCTGAAATTGAAGATCAGAATGTTCAGGTGTCTGCAGATCAGAATGTTCAGAAAAATGCTCCTGATACTGAAGCTACTGAATCCAAAAAATTTAAAGCTTCAAAGTTCATCCCTCTGTTTTCAAGCAAGGTAGAAATCTTATACTTTGAGAACATTGGTCAACAAGAGCTATTACTCAAAGAACATTCAATAACTTTGGAAGGTTAGAGAATGTTGGGTCAAACATCAAGGACCTTACTGGTCATAAGAACTGCACTCATATGATGCAAATAAGAGAATTATTTTTGCAAGCTCAAGATTGAAGAAGATGGTCTGATCAGAAGACTTGTCTAATTAATCTCTGCATTCACTTGCTACAACAAGTGAAAGTGTTTGAGTATGTCATTAATGTTGATCATATACCATGTTCTCAACATATTGTCTTTCAATCTCAACTACATGTTTTTGCAACATATGATTGAAGAACAAGAAGACTTCTCATATTCTATATGAATTGACTTTCACACTCATATTCAAGCATTTTAAGATGCCTCTAAAAAAGTGAACTGTATGAGAAGGATTGCCAAATCTTTGACATAAAGAATTTGACAACAATGAGGATCCTCCAACAATGGATCAAGACATCCCTGAAAAAAACCTTCCAAGAAGTTGCAGACATTGCTAAGAAAGCTGTTCAGAAAGTTGATGAAGATCAGAATGTTGAAAAAACTTCAAAAGTAAGTTGATGTTGCTGAGAATGAAAGTCAGCAAGTTGAAGCAATACCTCAAATATTGAGATTGCGGCCAATAAGGTTTAGGAAGCTGATGCAACTACTGAAACATGAATTCAGAAAAGTTAATGTAGCTACTAAAAGATGGAACTCAGAAAGATGATGAAGTTCCTGCATAACAACTTCAGAAGGTTAATGAAATTGAAGAAGCTTCTGAAAACATACCTCAGAAAGCTAACAAAGCTGGAAGCTTTTATTGGAGAAGGATCCTTTAAATCTTCTACTGCTGAAACAATTTCAAAATCTGAAGTGATGTTACAAACATCATGAGTGAACTCCAGTTTGATGAACAAGAAATTGTTTTAGAATCTGAGATGGGAAATGATCCTGTGTCATTAAAAGATCAAGATATGCATGATGTTGCTAAAGCTTTAGCCACAAACATGCTTAGTGAAAACACTACCACAAAGGAATCTGATGAGGATGAGCTAGCTGGAAATCAAGCTAGTTTTGATCTGAATATGGAGGAATTCAGCTCAGACTTCAATACAAGTATCTTTGAGGATTCTCAGATGGAAAATGATGGAACAATTCCTTCAACTCAAGTTCAGAATGTTCAAAGAAACATTCTTCATGAACAAAGCATTCCATCTGTTGATCATATGTCTGCAGATCCTGAAACATCTGGATATGTTAAAAGACAGTCAGATCAGAAAGTTGGAAAGACTAAGAAGAAGAGAAGGCTACTGATGATTAAACTGCTTCAGAAGGTCATGCTTATTGATGCTTGGAGTTCTCCATCCAGATGAAAAAGTATTTCAAAGAAAGAGAAACATGCTCTATTCATTTAATCTCAAAGTAAGAGACATCATCGTATAAGGTACACATTTATTTGCACTATAATAAATATGATGATTGAATGCATCAAATTATGTCATGTTTAATATGTGCTTATATCAAATGTTTAACCCTAAATGCAATAATTCTTTTTCACTCTTTGTTCATGCTCCTTTCATGATGGTAATTGATTATTAAAATCATTGCATGAAGTCTTATGCTTTAACAAGATACATTAAGGGTGCATTTAAAAAAATTAGTGTTCTTAGAATTAAACAAGGGGTTGGTTCTGTTATGTATAAATTCATGCATAATATTCTCTCATTATTTGCCCCAAATTCCTTCTTAATTATCATGTTAAATGTTAAATGTGTTACATCATTTTGTGAATACTTATCTTTTCACACTTGAAATAAATGATTCTGATGCATTTCTATCTGAGTTATTAACATGAGTTGCAAACTAAATCATCATTATTGTTAAATAATTGATAGGAAGATTTATGTTTGATCATAAATGATGAATCATGATTGTTCATTGATTTGAAACATAAAAAATGTCTTAATTTGTCAAACTTCAGAATAATCAGAAACGTGAAGATATTCACTTGATTTTGATGTAGTTTATGAAAATATCATTCCTCAAACATGATTTTAAATGAATCTTATGTTTGAATTAGCATTAGAAGATTTTTTATATACTTGATCTTCATGTTGATGTTGTGTGTGATCTTGTTATAATCTTCAAAAATTGCTCTAAGGTTTGCATTTTTTGTTCTTAAACTTATATTGGCCTTGCTTTGAGCATAAAAATTTGTTTTAAGCATTGTTGAATAATTATCTTACTTTAATTGCAAAAATTGAAGACAAAGATAGAGTTGTAAACATCAAGGGCATATCAATATGTGTTTGTGCATAAATTTGTTGCATAAGACTATCTTGCAATTTGACCTTAAGTGTTTAACATACTTTTGAAGCATGTAAACTTGAAAGATCAACACTCAAAAGGTATCACTCACACACACACACGTACATATGTGTGTTTTCCACAAAATTGTGAACATGTGTGTTTTCCACAAATTGTGTCAAAAATTGTTGCTTGTAATTGTTTTCTTTTAAAGAAACTATCTTGCATCAAATGATACTTTGAAGCATTTCATCTTTTGAAATAATTCAACAATATTTTCCAACATGAGAATATTGTAAAGACAGAAAGATCTTTTCTAAACTCTGATTTCACCGCTTCCACAAATACTTCACTTTCTCTCAATTTCAAAAAATTGCTGAATAAGATCAATTGATCTTTTCTCTTTTAAAAACTCAATTTAGATTAGATAATCATTTTCTAAATTATGAGCATGACTTTGTCAAAATGAAAAACTTATCTGCTATGACAATAAGTAAAAGAAAATAATTATTTTCTTAGAAAATCAAAAGATTTGAAATGTAATAGGATATTCATCTCTAAAACTTAGGGGGAGTTTTCTATACTTGAAAATATCAATCTTTTCGAAAACATTGAAACTAAGGACAAAAACATTTTCTCAAATTTTGAAGAAAATATCTCATTTTTGGAATATGTTGAAATGGTTGCATATGTTCTCATTTTTCGTGTTTTGTTTATACAACTGATTGAAATAATGATTGATCATGATTCCTGCAATGTGTTTTAATTAAACCATGAGTTTGATATATGAATGCACTTGTGAATTACATGCAATGTCCTATGATTCTTACCTTCCAAAATTATGTCACTTTTGCTTCATATCACCCTTACTACTTTTTGATAGATGACAAAAGGGGGAGAGATATATATGATGGGAGAAAAACCTAGGATGGGGAGACATATGTATTATGGGAGAGAGAAATCTAAAATGGATTTGATTAATGATGAATGTTATGAATTAACCTTTTCCATATGTTGAGGGGGAGTCTAATCAGTCTGATAAGAATTAAACTCTTGCATGTGTTTAGGGGGAGTTTAATTGCATATCCATGAACATTCCTACATTTATTATTATATCCATCATAAAACTTAATATTTATTCAAAAGGTTTGTCATCATCAAAAAGGGGGAGATTGTTGAAGCAAAAATCTTTTTGATGAATGTTTTAATGATAACAAACCTCGTGGAATAAATAATAAGTTTTATGAATGGTGTTCTACTGATGATTGCACTTGAGTTTTTGTGATAAGAACAGGAATCACATAAGTGGATAAGCTAGAAGCCACCCACATCAATAAGTGCATTATATCTACTCAACAATGAAAGAATGAGTATATCATCAGTTGAAACAACAATATCATATCTGCATGAAGATTCATAGCTCAAGAATCATGATGGAAGAACTTGAATCATGATGGAAGAACTTACATCACAAGCTACACAAGAATGTGCTTGAATTTATGTGACAAAACTCACATTGAGTTTTGTGCTATATGATTTGAAGATCCTCCATGGGTAAACAAGATAAAAGGAAATATGCATACAAGTTAGGAAGATTCTCAGAACCTCCTCAAAGTATCACACTTCCAAAGCTTCTAAGGATAAGAAGTTCAAAGTTCAAAATATTCATATGAATAGAGTTCAGAATGTTCATATGAATGGAGTTCATAATGATCATGAACATAAACCAGAATATTTCCAGAAATCATAAAGGATTATTTCATGGATAAACAAGAATATTTAAAGTCATCGGTTACAAGCGATATTGAACTAGATGCAAAGAAATATTATGTTGGACTTCAAAGAAAGAATCATATTGTTTGCAAAACAAATGATCTCTCCTTTATATGCTTCAAGAAGTTTTTGAAGGGAATAAAGAAACAACCGTCATAAGGTTCAAAGTGTTGAAGAACATTAGTATGTTTATGAACATCAGAAAGTTCAGCACAAAGTACAACCGTCAAAAAGGAAGGAACCCAGAAGAAACACTCTGAAGTTTATATGTATGAACCCAGAAGGAGTTCAGAAGGTTGTTTAGAAGGTTGCTCAGAAGGTTCATTAGAGCAAACTCATAAATCAATATCCACACCAAGAACATGCAAGAACAGATGTGACATGAACATATCTTATGCATACAATGATTTTAACTTTGGATCAAGAAATCATTAAAGGCATCTATGGTGATTAAAGGATTAATGGACTTGGATAGTTCTTGGTATTTGTGTGTTCATGAGTGATTAACTAAGACACAAACAAATTATAAATCAAACCAAGAATCAAGTTATCAAAGAACGTGAAAACTTATGAACTCAGTCAGAGTTCAGAAAGTTAAAATAAGTTCAGAAGGTTGGACAGAGTTCAGAAGGTTGTTCATGATGAACATCAAGAACCAAGCCCAGATATTCATGAACAAAATGAAGAACATGCAAGGTCTACGTGACTTAAATAAAAGCCCAGTAAAGTACAATGACTAATATCAATCAAGGAATAAAGGCATTTAATTGATTAAAGTCAAAGAGGGCATCTTCAATGTTCATTCAAGACTATGAACATTTGAAGTACAAAACATCAGGAATATTCCATCAAGAATATCATCCTAGATATTTTCTAAGCTGCACTTCATAAATGTTTCACTATTAGGATTTGATTACATCAAATGAAAGTCTTACAAATCATCCTAAGTGAAACAAAAAGGAACATTCTGAAGTCCCCTGAGTTCAGAAAGTTCGATCCTGCTCCATGCTTTTTCTGACATGAACAGTATAGTTGTTGGAAAGAAAAAGGCAAAGACAAAAGCAAGATCAAATCTTTTTCAACAAGATTTCGACACATAAGGGAGTTGGTACTGTACAAAGCAAACCAAATCCCCTAAAGCATGGAATGAAAGTGACAGCTCCACTTTATGAGATCCTGCACTTGTTCCAAGGCAGATTGCAAAGAAAATCTGACCAAGGAACATTCTGAAGTCGTACAAAGCAAATCTTCAAGTACAACCCAGAAATTCATGTGACATTCATCTGCAAAAAGCCCAGATGCACATCTGACCGTCAATTCACATGAACCCAGATGAAGATCATCAAGAACACAACAATATTCTGGAAAATTCTCAAGAACACAACAACATTCTGAAGTATTCTCAAGAACACAACAACATTCTGAAGTATATCAGTTTTGCCCAGAATTCAAGTGTAAGTTGGTGGGTCCCATGACACGTGGCACAAGACCAGTGGACACTCTCCAACGGCTACAAAGGTTCAAGAAACTCTATAAAAAGAGATCAAGGCCTCAGCATAACACACACCATTGCAAAGCAACAAGAAAAACAACATGAACATTGTTGTGAAGCTTTAGCAAAAAATTGATCATCACAAAGATTCCAAGAAGTCTTTTTAAGTGTAAATCAATTCTCTTTCTCTTATCTTTTCAAAGATAAGTTCTTCTTCTTCTTCTTCTGTTTGTTTCACAAACATTCAAACTCCAAACATCTTGTAAAGTCTCATCTAGCTTTAGGGGTACTAAAGTGTTAGTTTGAGCTGAAGGTGTAAAAGTCTAAGTGGGTAACTTAGCAAGAAGAAAAGAAAGTCTCATCTAGCTTTAGGGGTACTAAAGTGTTAGTTTGAGCTGAAGGTGTAAAAGTCTAAGTGGGTAACTTAGCAAGAAGAAGAGAAAGTCTCATCTAGCTTTAGGGGTACTAAAGTGTTAGTTTGAGCAGAAGGTGTAAAAGTCTAAGTGGGTAACTTAGCAAGAAGATGCAAGCCTGCTGAGGCTTAGAGAATACAGGGTTGTAACTGTTCATGTGAACAAAGATTGTAAGGTGCAGGATTTGAGAGGTTATCTCAAGCATCATAGTGGAAACTCTCACAAGATTGTGAGGAGTGGACTAACCCACATTGGGGGAACCACTATAAATCTCTGTGTGTTGATTCTCTCTTCCCTACACTCTTTATTTACAGTATACACAACACACACAAACACATTTATTTATTTAAACTGTTTTTGCACTAACACTTCAGAACGTTCTGAAGTCAGTCTCCTAACTTAACCATTCCAAGTTCACAACTTGAGAATTAATTTTAAGTTACAGGTTTAATTTTTAAAAGGGTCACAATTCAAACCCCCCTTCCTTGTGACTATTATATCCACTTCAACAATAAGTCATTTACCTTTACTAACACATCCTCTAGAACTCCATATGGATAAGAAACAGAGCGGTCAGCAAGAGTAAGAGTCATCTTTGTAGCTTTTGGTTCCCCACAGCCTAGCTTCCTCATCATAGACAAGGGCATAAGATTAATGCTAGCCCCCAAATCGCATAACGCTCTCCCCACACTAATCTTTCCAATTGTACAAGGTATAGTGAATGCTCCTGGGTCTTTGAGCTTTGGAGGTAGCTTCCTTTGAAGGATGGCGCTGCAATTTTCAGACAATGCTATGTTTTCATCATCCCTTGGCTTCCTCCTCCCGGTCAATAGATCTTTCATGAACTTTGCATAGACCGACATTTGATCAAGCGCCTCACAAAAGGGAATATTCACTTGTAATTGAGTAAACAATTCCATGAACTTCTTAAACTGACTTTCCTCCTTTGCTTTCTTCTTTGATAAATGAGGGTATGGCAATTTCACATATGGAGGGATTACTTGCTTCTTCCCGCTGTCGTCGAGAAGTTGACTCTTAGTTTTTCTTAGAATTGAGTTTCTATCAATCAACGACTCACTTTTTTCTCCCTCTATTTTTTTCTCTTTTTCCTTTTCAACTACGCCATCTCTATCACTTAACACTTCATCACTTTCTTTATTTTCAACTACTCCATCATTTTTCTTTTCAACTTCCTCATCTTCAACCTCCTCCACCACTATTTCTTTACTCTTCTTTGTGACTTTTGGAACTAAGAGAGGCAGCACTTTCTTGTTTCTCAATTCGATAGCTTTGCAACTCTCATTCTTTGGATTATCTTGAGTGTTTCCAGAGAATCCTCCCTTAGTGTGCTCAGCCATCTGTTTCGCCATCTGCCCAATTTGAGTTTCGAACATTTTACGGGCTGCCTCATTATTTTTTCTGTTGGCTTCCTGGCTTGCTTTCATCTCCTCCAAGTTGGCTTGAGTCATTTGCATGAATTTGGTCATGGCCTCTTCCCAAGCTGCTGGGGGTCTTTGTTGTTGCTGCGGTTGTTAGCGTTGAGGGTTAGGAAGAAGAGGGTTAAGGGTATTTGTGTTGGAGTAACTCAGGTTAGGATGTTTGGCATATCCAGGATTGTAAGTGTTAAAGTGGGGATTATTTTTTTGATAATTGCCCATGTAATTGGCTTCCTCACTGGATCCCTCTAAGGTACACTCACCATTTGGATGATCTCCTTGGCAAAAATCACACCTTTGTTGCACTTGTTGTACTTGGGCATGTTGGGCTTGTGTTTGTACCAAGGTTATGGCTTGGACTTGTTTAGACAAGGTTTCAAGGTGTTTGTTCATGGCTGCTTGATTGGCCAAGATAGCAGTGTTGTCGCTCACCTCAAACATTCTCCTCTTCTTTTTCTCAGCATCAGCTCGATGCTCATTTTGGGTCATGTTCTCTATCAGGTCTCGGACTTCGTGATCAGTTTTGGTTCTCATACTTCCACCTGAAGATGCATCTAAGAACATTCTATGGTTAGCGGTTAACCCTTTGGTAAAGACTTGGAGATAAGATTTTTCATCTAAGCCATGTGCAGGACATCTCTTAAGCAAAAGGTTAAAACGCTCCCAAGTGTCATACAAGGTCTCACCCTCCCCTTGTTTAAAGTTGGTGATCTCATGTTTCTTCTCCCAGTATTTGGACATAGGGAAAAATCTCTTAAGGAATTTAAGCTCAAGCTCATCCCAAGTTTGAATGGTTCCACTAGGTATGGACAGCAACCAATCTTTGGCTCTACCGGTTAGAGTAAAAGGGAATAGTCTAAGCTTCTTTTGGCTCTCGGTGACATTAGCGGGTGGCACACAAAACTGACAAGTTTCATGGAAATGGCTCAGGTGCTCATGAGGGCTTCTGTCATCGCGCCCATCATATTGGTTTTCCTTAAGGTTTTGTTGGACAAAACTCTTAATGTCAAAAGCTACCGGGTTGGCTGGTTGAAAGACATGAGTTAGATGGCCACGGTTGGCATCCAATCCATAGTCCCCCATCATAGGTCTTTGTGGTGGTGGTTCTCCCATGATTATGACTTCGGGTTTAGATTCAACGGCCTGAATTTCTGTTGATGAAGAACCTTGACTTGTATTCTCAGCTAGTTTAGCTAACCGAACTGCTTTTCGATTAGCTCTGGCGGTCTTTTCGATCTCCGGATTGAACTGCAAGTCCTCAGGTGGGACTCTACCTCGCATACACAGCAAAAGAATACCTTAGTAGCACTGCACCACAACAATAAATAGATACTTTTTTAATTACAGATAAAAATTTAAATGACAGAAATCTTAACAATTAACGTTGTTGCCTTGTTGAAATTAATCAACGGTCCCCGGCAACGGCGCCAAAAACTTGATGAATATTTGGCAAGTGTACCAAAATTTATCGAAGTAATAATTAAATTCGTATCCACGAGGACCGTTGTTAACTTTTACTCAACAATTTCATTATCGAAAAGATGAATAAATTATATTAATGCCTGAGGCAGTGTAATAGTTTTGCAACATAAACTGGTTAAAACAATTAAAGATTGGTTTTATCAAATGGAGAGAAATATGGTCAATTCCTTCGAATCCTCTGAAGCTCTCCTATGGTAGTTCACGCTCCTAATTCAGACAATGATCATTTAGTATCACGACGGATTAACTTAGTAACTCTACCCAATCTCTTGGCCTAGAATCCTCCCCGTCAATGACAACCCCTTAATCTCTTAAGTGAATTTGAAACCATTGGAGGAATTAAAAGAACGTTAACCCCTATGTCATAACCTAATAATGATCTATCTCTAGTTTGATTACTTAGGTTAAACCTATTACCTAGTTCAGATTCAAAAGCCATGACTAGTGGTCATTCAACATCTAAGATCAATTTGTAAATTCATAAAGCTAGGGCTAGTAGTCAATTATAATCATACAAACAGCATTAAGAACAAAGTAATATGAATGAATACTAAACTTTCATTGAAATTCAAAAGAGTTCAACCAACTAATATTCCCATAGGGTTACATCAGATTAATCTCAGGATTAACCATGTAGAGATTAGTTACTCATAGCTAAAGTACAAGATAACTAACATAAGAGAAGAGATTCATACATATGAATGATGATTGACTATTAGTTTTGATGGAAATCCACCAGATCTGCAAGCCTCTGCTTCAAAGTATCCTTTTTCTCTTCAAAATTCCGACGCCTAGGTCAAAAACGTGACTTTGTATAAATAGGCTGCTCAAACTCGGCCCCCGAACCACCAAAATCGGTGCCCGAAGGCACAAAAACGCGCCCTGATAAGTTGGAAATCGGCGCCCGAACTCCTAGAGTCGGGGCCCGATTTTTGTCGTGGCAAACATGTCTTCAGAAGGCATGAATTCGGGGCCCGAATGCAAAAGTCGGCGCCCGAATTGTCTTTTGCTGACAACTTGAAATCTTCCTTTTTTTTTTGTGCATTTCCAGCTTCGTAATCTTGATGAATCACCCTAAAACTTACATGAAAAGTGTCTACAAACTAGTAATGACAGCATGTCATCACCAAATATCTTGCGTTTTTCCTTCCCTGCATTTTACTTTATTATTGTTTATTGTTTATTGTGTTACGCTGTCATAACTAAATGTCTAGGAAATTGCATATAAGAAAAATCTAGTGTCCTGCACATATTATAGGACATATGTCCACTGTATGCCAGAATTTTAGTAGAGAATAAAGATATTACGGTAGTGGAAATTTTTGCGTTAGAATGGAGTATAGGTGGTGAAAGTTGGAAGTGGTGGAGGAGGTTATTTGCTTGGCGGGAGAGTATGTGGGGGGAATGTAGCGATTTTTTATCTAACATTGTATTGCAGGACAGTGTGTAAGATTATTGGAAATGGCAGTTATCACCTGACAGAGGTTATAATGTCAGAGGCGTTTTCAGTTATTGACGGCAACAGATCATAACCATGTTATCGTTAATTAAGATATCATTTGGAATAAAACATTTTCCCTGGAAATTTCTATTTTTTCTTGGCGTATTTATAGGAATCGAATTCTATCAAAGGATAACCTGGTAAGGCATGACATAATTCAACCCACTTAAAGATTTGTATTACCAGGTGCAAGCGAGAGGAAACAATAGACTGTTCTTTTTATGTAGTATTTTTGGAAGTTTAATGTGTCTACTCATGCAATGGTTGTGTATTACCTCAACGAATCTCATTCATATATCCGATCAGGTGTTACGTTTTAGCTCTTTGTGTGGATATTTGAAGAATATATCATATCCGATGCATATGTCTAGTTGACTGTTGTTTGGGTTATTTTGCTAGAGTGAAATTCATGCCTTTTTCAGTAATAGGAAAAAAACCACGACTAAGTTGTTTGATAGAGTTAAGTTACTAACATTTTGGTGAATAAAGTTAAAATAACTATCTTTATTTTTAAGATTAATTATTATGGGCAATGCTATATCTCTAGAAAAATAACATCAAGAATTCTTCAAGAATAAAGAGTAGCCAATCACAATGCACTGTTTGCCACAATTCAAGGAGGTGTGACTGAAAAATAGGAAGTGAACAAATAAATCATCCAATTAAAATTTGCCAACTGTGTCTTGAAAAATTCTTGAAGCTATTTTTCTTGAGAAGTAGCATTTTCCAATTATTATTGGTCAGTGAACCCTTTGTTGTATTGTTTTTCGGGTTTTTAGTTGCGAGTTCTGTAACATTCTTTTGACTCTCATAGTTCTTCTCGTGCATGTCTTGTAGTGAGGAGAGCCTTTTGGTTGGCGTGTGTGTGTATATATATGAGGGCATATCAAATGAGAGCACAAGTTATTGTGAGAGATGAGAGGAGTAAATAATAGCCCTTGGATTTAAATCAATGATTCTAATTGAGTTTATGTTTTAAAACTGCACAGCACTTTATTATGTCTTGCCAACACGCATTCCGTTGTCTTTATCTCATGCGCTTGTCCCTGCATCTTCTTCACCTTCACTTCTCAGTGTTAATATGAAGATTTTTTTTTCCTAAAGGAATTGAGACATAATCGAAGCTTGAGGTAATGAGGTGTAAACCATAAATTTATTTGAATTGATTCTTTATAATGAAACCAGAAATTAATTGAATTGATTAATATATATATATATATATATATATATATATATATATATATATATATATATATATATATATATATATATATATATATATATATATGGGTTATGATAGAAGACACCTTTTGTGAAGGTGTCTTTTATCAAGTTACTCTATGAGCTTTTACGAAAAGACACCAACTTACTTTTATGAAGGTGTCTTTTAGCAAAGTTATAACTAAAAAGTGAAAATCACACCTTAAGGTGTTGCTTGATAAAAGACACCACCAAAGGGTGTCTTGTAACAAAACTCTATATATATATATATATATATATATATTAATTTTTCTTTCTTTAAAAAAAAATTTGTCCATCCATATCTCTACTCCATTCCCATAATGCAGGAAAAAAAACATTAAGGAGTTCAGATTTAACCAATAATAATAACAACAACAACATTAACAATAATAATAATAATAATAATAATAATAATAATAATAATAATAATAATAATAATAATAATAATTGGGTTTATCTAACATGTGTGATATTGAACATGTTAAAACAACTACTCTCTCTGTCTCACAATAATTGTCTTTTTAGCATTTTTTTTTCTCAAAATAATTGTCACTATAGAATACCAATGCAACATTTTTTTTTCTTTCCAGTATTATACCCTTATTTATTTAATTTCATTCAACTTAACTACTCCACTAACTACAATTAATAAGGGTATTTTAGTAAATGATATTAATTTTACCGTTGAAATCAAAACAATTAATCGTTTCCTTAATAATTGTGCACAAACCTTAAACGCCTATAATTTAGAGACGGAGAGAGTAAAAGATACATTAAAAAAAACACTTAAAGTAGTAATTTTTTATTGAAAAACATCAATTATTTATCAAAAAGTCACATACTTAATATAAAATGTACAAGTTTCAAGAGAGATTTATTATTTTAAACTTCTTTTTTTTTTCACAAAATTATTTTAAACTTCTTAACATGCACAAATTTACACATGATAGAAAAATCATAATAACTGTGTAAAACTCAAATGGAGCATCTAAAGTGAGACAGAGGGAGTAATGATAATAGGAATTGTCTAATATAAACCTGGTCGAACTCAAAAAAATTAGCCCGATCACACGACAGACCCTCTTTTACTTGTGGGATCTTTAATCGTCTAAAAAATGAAAGCAACATAACCATTTTGTTTGTTTCTTTCAAAAATTAATACAAGACGGATGATTCCCTTGAATACATTTTTTTGATCAATTTAGCAATTCTAATAAAATATTTTTTTTTAAAACCTTGCTCGAATTGAATCCTTTCAATTTGTCTATCAAAAATATACTTACAAAGAATTATTATTTTTGTTCTCAATTTCTTATTATTATAATTTTTTTTTATTAAAATTAGTAAAAGTTCATCTTTAGATTATGTTTATACGTTCATATTAGACACAACATGATGATGATAAATAAAAAAGGTGACATCAATAACACAAATACATATTTATATAAAAAAAGACAATTATTGAAATTAGAAAAAGAGTAATTATATTTTTAATATTTTTATAAAGTGGAGAAGGGAAATTTTTTATCAAGTAAAGTTATAGTATTGACCATTTTACAACCACCTTAAGAATTTAAAGTTACAGAACTTAACTTTTACGATTTAGCCAACACCTCAAGTATAATATTAAGTTTATTTCATTCATAGATTTATTTCATTTCAATAATCGAATTAGTATATATTTCTAGCTTTTATACGCACAAACACATCTATCAACGGTACCAGGGTTTGGAACACAAGCTCCAACACCATTAAATTCGTGAGCACATCTTGCATTGCAACATGCTAAATCACAATTACCACATGATCCAGCACCAATGATGTTGGAAAAATCGACACATAATTAATTAATACATAGAAATAATAATCAAGAAATATATCAACAATTATAGATATAATTCTCAGTAAAATAAAGAAGAAAGAATGAGCTTATCGGTCGTTGGCTGAGGCGTGCAATTGCACTGGGCTTAAGAGCATTTCGCCACCACAGGTCAATGACCTGATGCAGTTGGCCTCAAAGCTAGTGCTCTCCAGGATACAACAGCCACATCTCACTAACACTGCACGTGAACTAGCAAGGGCACAGGAACAACTCTTGGATGCTCAAGGGAACTTAATTGTTATTTGTTATTAGCAACTAAAAGAAAATAAGTGATGGAAGAATCAATTATACTTCAGTACTATGTCATTTCTCTATTCCCAACCCACTATATATACCCCTATACACGTACAGATCAGTTCCTATTTATAAGCAAGAATTAACACATGTATGGGAACGTTATAGGCAAAACCATAATTCCTAATAATAAGGATTGACCAAAGACTAAGTTACTTGTAATAAGTATTGTACCGTTAACTGAAAATATAACGTGCTGT
Source organism: Medicago sativa (assembly GCF_051527215.1). NCBI lineage: Eukaryota > Viridiplantae > Streptophyta > Magnoliopsida > Fabales > Fabaceae > Medicago > Medicago sativa. Next base: position 30,192,341 of record NC_140750.1, read on the forward strand.
ATACTAAGTCAAAGAGTAACTATTAATTATAATAAAATTAATAATAAAAATAATAACACTTTAAAATAAATAATAAATAAATTAAAAATTCCTACAATCCCCCACAATTATTTATTTTAAAGTTTTAGGTGTTCCCAAGAGCGTGAAAAATCAATGCATAAGCACTAGTGTCTTTTGGACTATGAACTAGCACATAGAGCAAATGAAATTTGATCCACTAGAATGTAGGTGAGATTATAACCTCTATGAACCTCATTCCGTATGTGAATCAGTGACCTCATCACTCACATTGATCTCTCGTCCAAAGTTTGTTCAACGCGGTGTGGTGCATTTTGGCCTTGCACCTATGCCTGGATTTCATGAGTGGCTCTAGAAAGTCTGCCCAAGCTTTCATAGAGGCGGCCCCACCTCCAACACTCATATAGGTAAATCTATCAAGTGTACACCACAGTCAAGCACACCACTCAAATATATGAGCTATAGATTTATTAAGAGTATTAACTCAACCTACAACGCTGTAGTATACACTATCCTACACCATAGGGATGAACTCTAAAAAATAAATTGGATAGTGTCTCATCAAATTGACAAGCGACTTGTTCTTACCCATATGAACATAACCTTGCGAATTTTCACAATTTATGTTGGGTTACCATCACTCTCAATTTTTGTATTGGACATAATCCATCCCCCTTCGATGTAAATATATTTTTCACTGTACAGTTGTATCACAAATAATTCATTGACTAAGACGTCTCTCGGTCAGTATCTCATACATATTAACGATCATCCATGATATATTATCATAGGTTTACGTAATTAAATTCTAAGCAACAACACCCCCACATAGGAGAGAATAAAGTCTACTTTTAAATTTATTAAACAGGTCTACTTGAAAATATTTCAAGTGACAATGCCCCCACATTGGGTAAATATAAATTCATGTGTGAATTTTATTCAGATCTACTTGAATTATTTTTCAAGTGATAACACCCCCACATTGGGGAAAATAAATCCACACAATTTTATATGTCCACATCATCGTATTATCAATACAATGGATAATCTACACTATGTCACCAATAATTTAAGGTGAATCTCAATATATACATCACATTTAGCAAGTGCCACAAAATATATTCAGGTCTACTTAAATTAATTTTAAGTGACAACATAACATCTATTTCACTCGTTTCATTCATGATTATCATATATCTTTATCCTTCAATAGCAATTAGTCTAGTGCATCACTTAAATAACAATTAGTGCACAATACAATAGTGGACAGCTAAATCACAAACACCTTCGCATCAATTTATTTTATATCACTACATTTATAGGTCCACACGTTTCTCTATATATCAATGAACAATATAAGCACTATACCATGAAACCATCCAACACAAGGTACTTCTAATATTTAATCTCATGACAGATGATAATTTTCAAGAATTAAGGTCGACAAACATGTATCAATAAAATAAGTAATCAACCTTTCAAATTTAATTGCAAATCCGTAGGCATTTCAACATGTTACATTTCTTCAAATTGAGTTTGTATTCAAATTTTAATTATCAAGGCAAAAACACTCCACTAATATGATTATATACCAATACATCACCTCAAATTTAACGAACACAGACTATATTCTCACATAATTTCATTCAAGTTATAATTCACAATAGATCTAACAATTAATAGAAGAAACTAGAGGTGTATCATAAGATAAAATGAGTCGCACATAAAAAAGTATCGGTACCGTAACATAAACCTCAAAAATCATTCATTACCTCTAACTCATGAAAGCAAAGCCAAAAAATAAAGGTGTAAGCATGTCGATAAGTGAATTCTACAGTACATTTAAATCAATCAATTATTTAGAGTTAATAATAAATATTGAAACCATTCCACCAGATTAATATCAATGAGACAATTAACCACTAGAGTATACTCTAAATGGTTTCGAAACATCCAGTAGTGTCGAAACTGATTTGATGATTCATGTGACAATTTTAAACACATTAATGAAACTCTAGCATAGCCTCAAATGATTTAGTATAATAAGCATAAACATGCACCCAAACACATGATTTGTAAATAATACAAATAAATCCTATTTTTACAATAAATAAAAATGAAGTAGATAGAACCTGGGTGACACATCTATAGTATAATTTTCAGCAACTAATTCTCCATTCTTTAAATCAAAGGGTCACCACCACTATCAACATTTTAAGCGTCCGGAAACTTTGTTAAAAGAATACTGCTTTTCAGAATCAACAAAAGATACCACGGTTAGCAATTTCTCTCATTCACGATAATATAAACAAATCAAAATTAGAAACGCAATGATTAAACTTCATAATAATAATTCTATGCCAATCAAAATGCTCTTAAGATTGTTGGAAAAATCGACACATAATTAATTAATACATAGAAATAATAATCAAGAAATATATCAACAATTATAGATATAATTCTCAGTAAAATAAAGAAGAAAGAATGAGCTTATCGGTCGTTGGCTGAGGCGTGCAATTGCACTGGGCTTAAGAGCATTTCGCCACCACAGGTCAATGACCTGATGCAGTTGGCCTCAAAGCTAGTGCTCTCCAGGATACAACAGCCACATCTCACTAACACTGCACGTGAACTAGCAAGGGCACAGGAACAACTCTTGGATGCTCAAGGGAACTTAATTGTTATTTGTTATTAGCAACTAAAAGAAAATAAGTGATGGAAGAATCAATTATACTTCAGTACTATGTCATTTCTCTATTCCCAACCCACTATATATACCCCTATACACGTACAGATCAGTTCCTATTTATAAGCAAGAATTAACACATGTATGGGAACGTTATAGGCAAAACCATAATTCCTAATAATAAGGATTGACCAAAGACTAAGTTACTTGTAATGAGTATTGTACCGTTAACTGAAAATATAACGTGCTGTATACTAAGTCAAAGAGTAACTATTAATTATAATAAAATTAATAATAAAAATAATAACACTTTAAAATAAATAATAAATAAATTAAAAATTAGCCCGATCACACGACAGACCCTCTTTTACTTGTGGGATCTTTAATCGTCTAAAAAATGAAAGCAACATAACCATTTTGTTTGTTTCTTTCAAAAATTAATACAAGACGGATGATTCCCTTGAATACATTTTTTTGATCAATTTAGCAATTCTAATAAAATATTTTTTTTTAAAACCTTGCTCGAATTGAATCCTTTCAATTTGTCTATCAAAAATATACTTACAAAGAATTATTATTTTTGTTCTCAATTTCTTATTATTATAATTTTTTTTTATTAAAATTAGTAAAAGTTCATCTTTAGATTATGTTTATACGTTCATATTAGACACAACATGATGATGATAAATAAAAAAGGTGACATCAATAACACAAATACATATTTATATAAAAAAAGACAATTATTGAAATTAGAAAAAGAGTAATTATATTTTTAATATTTTTATAAAGTGGAGAAGGGAAATTTTTTATCAAGTAAAGTTATAGTATTGACCATTTTACAACCACCTTAAGAATTTAAAGTTACAGAACTTAACTTTTACGATTTAGCCAACACCTCAAGTATAATATTAAGTTTATTTCATTCATAGATTTATTTCATTTCAATAATCGAATTAGTATATATTTCTAGCTTTTATACGCACAAACACATCTATCAACGGTACCAGGGTTTGGAACACAAGCTCCAACACCATTAAATTCGTGAGCACATCTTGCATTGCAACAAGCTAAATCACAATTACCACATGATCCAGCACCAATGATACACACATTTGTTGATGAAGGATCTTGCTTGAATAAACAAGTGCATGCGTCGAACTCATCACAAAAAGAACCTAATCCACTTTTACCATGAAGAACATTACAAATATCTGCACACCTTATGCCTTGACATCTATTGACTATCTCTGAGCATTGGCCTCCTTCTACTGTTAATTGCACTATCATCCCATGCACAAGTAAATTAGATAAAGAAGAATTAGAACTTTGTCATTTAGAATTTATTTAAATACTAGACCATTTTTTTTTTGTTTAAATATACTTTTAATCTGCCTATAAAAATAAGGGTTGTCTAATATGAATCTGATTGAAAGGTGGTCCCACTATTTTTAGTAAATTTTGATACACGATATACACTTTCTGTCAAAAAAAAAATTAAATAAAAAATAAATACACAATATGCACCGATTTTGTTTTTTGTTTTTTTTTTTTTAATGGTAAAGGTCTGCCAATGAACTTTTTTTTTTTTTTGAAAGGTGCTTATGAAGTATGAACTATTTTTGAAATGTCCATATTAAACACACGTATAAAAACAAATATATGTTTAGTTCCACAAATATATCGTTTTTCTTGCTTTTAGTTCTTGTGTAAACAAAAAAAAAAAAAAAGAAACATTTCTACTGCACATAATATTTCTTGCATTCGATCCTTAAAATTTTTATTTTAGTCCCCACAAAATTGGTTCATTAAAAAATTTAACTAACAAAAAAATGTTGGAGACACTTACCTGAAGCAATGGTAGCTAGGATGGCAAAGAGATTAACACAGTTTGAGATGTGGTTTGCCATTTTACAACAATTATTCTTTGCCAAGTTTCTTTTGTTGATAGTGGTTACTTTACGGTTAAAAGTTGTGTATTTATAAGACCAGAGTTCTGAAACTGAGACGCATACCTATTTTAGTTTTACGTAGTATCATGTATTTGGGTTAATTTCCTTTCACATAAATGTATTAATATTAATTATCCTCAATTTTTTCATAATAGTTATCCTCGAGAATGATATTCTGGTCAAATATGTCACTGTTATTTTACTGTCAATTAGTATATTTTATTCGATATATATTTTTTTTTTATAAATTTAAATTAGAGGATCAGACACCCATGCAAATTTACGTATGAATAATTCAATAAAATTATAGGAACTACGGAATTCTGAATTTGTACTACAATGAGTGTTGGTGGAATAATTTAATAATCGTTCTTCTCTTTGACGTATGAATAATTTAATAATCGTTCTTCTCTTTGACTAGGTAGGTTTATTTTGATACCACAAAGTTTATTATTATTGTTGCCCGGTCAAAATTACATGTTACTAAATACTCCCACCGTCCCTGAATTATAAGACTAATTAACATTTTCCTTAAATATAAGACCATGTGACTCTTGGTGAAACGGGTCATTAACATCTTGGTTAGGTTCTTTCAGGTTCTCACTGATCTCCAAGTTGGATCGATTCAAGGGGGCTGTCACTAAAACGAGGGTTTTAGGTCTCCAAAATTTTCAGGCCTTATATTATGTTTCTATTTTTTTTTTCTTCTTTCAATTGAAATATATTTTCGTAAGTTGGAATTCATTAAATATTTTTGTGCCTAACTCAATTGATAGTTAAATAGAGATGTTAAACTTATAATTTATGTTGCAAGTTTGTTTTCAATGGTAGCCATTTTATTGGTATAGGTATCTTCATTTCTTTTTTCTTAAAATTTCTATGAATATGATGTTATTTGTTAGAAATATATTATTTTAACATAGATTATTAATTATAAATTAATTATTTCAATAAAAAACATAGATTATTAATTAAACTAATTAAATTTTTGTTTAAAAAAGTTCTTGTACTCATGGGGTTGAGTCTAATCGAATGAGTTAGATTCTCACAGCCTTAAGAATCGATGTTCGAACTTTGATTGGGAGCAATACTCATATTTAGTGTCTCACATGCCTGAAATAAAGTTACATATTTAGTGTTATTAAATTTTATGTTTTTCTGTTAACGCATTTCAAAGGTCTTGAAATAAATACGCTTTAGGCCTACAAATGTATTGGGTCGGCCATGTCTCCAAGGGATGTGAGTGTGAGAAAACCACAGTAAATCAGCTCGTTTCTAGGTGCAATGAAAGACTACGTATTTTAGGGTCTGATGTCAGTTCAATCTTCATTCTAACATTGAAGTAGGTCAAAGGCTTTTGTGGACTTCTTTTTCCATCATACTCTTCCATAGTTTGAAGACAAAAACGCCCCAATATGGGCTCTTCATTGATTTCCCTAGAAAAGGGGAGTTGTATAACATCTTCTTTTTGTCTCTTCCTCATAAGAGGGCCTCACGATGAAGCCCTCTTTTCCCTACTGAACTTTTAGAGATACGACAATCGAGATGACAATTAGATTTAAGAGGTAATCAATATAAATTGCTCCTTTGTTTTTTGGCTTCAGTTTTCCTATCCTTGAGTATCAACACCTGAGTAAGCATCTTGTTCACGTCCGGTGGTATATGACTACCAGTCCTATGCTTTCGTGATGGTGAACGACTTCAAGAATCACGACGTCATCTAAATGGTGTTTGCCACCATATTTGTAATTGTTGCTGTGACGGTGAACGACTGTGATTGTTGACGTCTGTTCTGGGAAACGTCTCGTTGGCGCCTAAATGAATGTTTATCTCATGACGGAAAAACATGAGTAGAGAGGTGGTTTGTCATTACCTTGCTTTATGCACTACTCGAGGTGGTTTAGGAGGTCGATTAACATTCAGTGTCATTGTCCCGTCAAGATGGTTACCTCGATGTACCTTGTCTTGACACATTCGTTAGGCTTTCTTGTCATATTCTTAATGGACCTTAGTATCGGGTGACCCAAACAATAATTGGGTTTAGCCATTTAGTCTTGTACCATAACATTTTGATTTCGATTTCTGCTCTTCTCCCAGCATGTTTCGCTCGCGCCCAGCTGAAATACTCAAACTACCCATGCGTTAGTTAACTAACGCAAGTGCAAAAATTTGCACAAGTTAAGTTACGCTGCGTGACTTAAGTCACGAATATTCTAATTTATTTTACTTTATTCTAATTTATTTATTTCTAAATTATTTCTTCACTTTATTCTAATTTATTTGTTCACTTTATTCTAATTTATTTATTTTCTAAATTATTTGTACACTTTATTTGAATAAAGTAAATAACTTAATTTGAATAAAGTAAATAAATAAATTAGAAAATAATTAAATTAGTATAAAGTGATCAAATAATTTAGAAAATAAATAAATTAGAATCAAGTGAACAAATAAATTAGAATAAATAAAATAATTTGAATATAGTAAATAAATTAAAAAAGTGAGTTAAGTCACTCTGCGTGACTTAACTCACGCTGCATAACTTAACCTGCGCAAATTTTTACATGCGCGTTAGTTAACTAACGCATGGGTAGTTTAGGTAATTCAGTTGGGCGCGAGCAAAATGTGCTTGGAGAAGAGCAGAAATCTAACATTTTCCTAACACATATAGTTCTTTATCAAATCATTTAACTCAATTGAAAAATAAAGAGGTTACAGTTAAATCATTAAGAACTTTGTGCATCTAACTAAAATAGAGAGAGTAAGGGAAACCACACAGTATGTTTATACTAATTCACAATCTAACAATTTGCTACCTCTAGTCCCTTACATAGAGATATTTTTCCTCATTATAATCGAGGACTAATCCACTCAGGGGCGTAGCCCTTCATATGTGAGGGGTAGCCTTGGCTACCCCAAAAAAAATATTATTCTTGAAGTGGTCGGTATGTATTTATATCCGGCTACCCCAAATAATAAATATTGAGCTACCTCAAATAAATTTAGTTGCAAAAATTAGCATAAATAATAAAGTAAAAAAATTACTACAAGATTGATATATTTATTTGTATTAGTTTGATACTTTCGGTCTCAATAACAACAATAGAGAAACCTTTTTCAACAATAAAAATTATCAAGACAATAGTCATAGACAAATTAAATGGACAATGAGTTTCTTGCAAATAACCTATTTATTTACATTTGAAAAGACATTATTAATCTATTATTAAACAGACAATTATTGATGAAATTGGGTTCTCGAAACGCATTTTGCCCAACGTTTCTAAAGAGCGATTTTTATGTTAAGCTCCTAAGATTTGTTAATTTTAGTCCTTAATTTTTTTGTTAGAGATTAAATTCAAGACTAAAACCACTTTTTTTTTTGTAAAATTTTAAAATATTGAGACAAAAATTAAATAATTTTTTTAAGGACTAAACCTAAAAAATTATAATTTATGGGACTAAAAATATATTTTATTCCTTAAATTTAATATGTTTGTTTAAAAAAAAAATCTTCTTTATAGTTGGCCCCTGCATAATTTTTTTTCGAGCTTCGCCGCTGAATCCACTATGATCAACCAGTTACAATCACCATATTTTATTTTGTCTAATTACTATAACTGGATTTCCCACAAGGTATCTGATTCTTAAGTTCTTTGCACTCAAACATTATTGCTTAAGCAAGCTCATTTGAATATACATTGTCTATTTAATATCTATCAAACTTAGTGAAAAGAGTAGCTTATTATTTCAATAAAAGCAGGGGAGATATCAATGAATTTAGATCCATTATGAATAGTAGTATTCTATTTTGTAACTCTTATTTAACAAACTCTCGTGCTAAGTTTATTAGGAGGCAAGCAAATTAGACTGCCATCAACTATCTAAGGCAGCCACATTCTTTCCCAACTTTGTATCTTTGATGTGATTCCGACATGTATTACTTATTTAATCTGTAATGAAATGTTATAAATATCTTTCTCTAAAAAATAATTATTACTATTAATATATGAAATTATGTACTTTAGATTAAAATATAAATTTTTTAAGTATTTGGGTAATTTAAGCTTATTAGTCTACTTTAATTTTTTTTATATATTTGTATGTATTATTATAAATAATAATTGAATTATGTTGTCGTATATAGCCAAGTTGTCTAAAATATCTTTTTTTTAAGAGGCTAAAATGGAATATATTAACAACACAAAAAGTCTTTCATAGCACAAGGTGTGCCAAGGAAAAACAAAAGAGTATGTACAATATTTACAATCCGGATAAAGAAAAAACAACAAAAAGAAAAAAGAAAGAAAATAACGGTTATTCGTAGCCCAACACTGCGAGGGGACTAAGCCACCAACCATGGTAATTGAGAGAGAAGTGTACAAATTTCTCCTTCAACCACAAAAAAAAAGTGACTTTATTTTGTCCACAATCCGCATAATCGAGCATTCTTTATCATTGAAAATTCTATTATTTCTTTCTTTCCAGATTTCCCACATAGTAGCAAACCAAATGACGTTTAAGTTTGTGTGCCGCACCTGAGATCCACCACCACCAAAACAGAATTGAATAAAATGATCCGATACATTTAGCGGGACAGCGGTGGAAAGTCCAATCCAACAGTGGATACCGCTCCAAACCATCCCAAAGAAAGAGCAATGTAAAAATAAATGATTAATAGTTTCCATAGAGCCGCAACCAATAACACACAGACAAGAAGCCATCTGAAGAACACCACACCGCACCAAGTTGTCTTTAGTTGGCAACCTATTCTGAAACAAACGCCAAGGAAAAACCACAACCTTCAGAGGGACATTCTTTCGCCAAAGCAACTTCACATCCACCGGAACGTCAGCAGGAGGCTGAAACTGAGCAGTCTAACAGTTGTAAGCACTACGAACAGTGTAAGCATTAGATTTCTCCGAATGCCATATCCATATGTCCTCCTTGTCTACCTGCAAAGTCACATTTTGGAGTAATAAACAAAGTTCCCCCACCTGCTCTTCTTCCCACACAAACAACCTCCACCTCCACTTCCATGCCTCTCCTTTCACACTCCACCCCAAGTGAAACAGATCAAACACCGACACCCATTTGTCCACCGACAACTCAAACAGTCTGCTAAACCTTTTGCTTAAAGGACACCCCACCCACCCACACATCCAACCAAAAATAAACGTGTTTCCCATTCCCCACCGATCTACTGACATGAGTATTAAACCACGCCTCTCTACGCAAGGCAGCAATGAATCCATTAGTCCATTAGTCATTTTAACATATATAAGATTACTTTTTTAAATACATTTAAGCTTTTAATCAGGCTAACATATATCAGACTTTTAAATGGTTAGACCATTACCTATAAAATAAGCTTACAACATTACATGTCAACCTTAGATCTTAAATTATTCAGCAGGTCAGACTTAATCCTTGTAAAGCTTAATTCCACTCAGTCTATTTACACCCAAAATCAAAAGTAACAAAATTTTATTCATTTTCTTGGTATTTGTAAAAAATAAAAAAATAAAAAAAAATAAAAAAGATAGTTAAAAATGAAAGAAGTGGGTAATAATTTAACTGATCAATCATGGAGATGGGGAGGTGGTTTGAGGAGAATTTAAAAGTCGTAAGGTTGGTTTGAGGAGAATTTAGGGTAGTTAAATTTACGTGATTAGTTTATACGGTTGTTAGACTTGTCTGAAAATCCTTGAATGACAGTGACAAATATGTGTTCTTTAGGGTGAATTGTAGGTGGAGAGACTTGAAAGTGGCGGCGTCGGTTGTTGGTGTGAGATGATGAGTTGGTAGTGGGTTGTAAGGCTTAACTTGATAATGTGAATTTGTTGGTAATATTTTTTGTCATACCCCAATTTTGGACCAGTTATTTTCTTTTTCAGTCATATTTTAAAAACGTCTCAAACTCTTTTTTCGCTTTAACTATTTAAAGTCTTTTAGTCGTCTTTTAAATTTTTTTAAGGCTTTTTATTTTACAGTTTAAAGTGAAATTCATTTTTGTCCAAGCTTTGTGTATTTTAAATCATTTCTTTTGTTTGTTGGCATTTTAAATCATTTTACGCACTCTTTTTAATATTTAGTGTCTTGTTTTATTTTAATTTCTTTTAAAAGCTTTTAATTTGAAATTTCCTCTTTGTCCGTATATTCAAGTCGCCTTAAAAGAGTTTTGCTCGCATTTTCAAACACTGCGTTATTTTAGACGTTTCAGTCGAAATTTCGGCAAAGAGGTATTTTAAAATACCTCATTTACCGAAAGGGACAAGTTTATCTTTTTATTATTCTTTAATTGTTATTGTCAGTTGTTTTATTTTTTATTATTATTTATTTATTGTTTGCTTTTATTTTTATCTTATTTTCTATTATTTCAATTTTTTTTGTTTTTTTATTTTTTTTCCTTCTTCTTTCTTTAAAATGTCACGTTTTTTTTTTATTATTAAGGGTTTTTTTCATTTGTTTTAAGGCTTTAGTCATTGAGTCTGTCCATGTGTCAGTTGGGTATTGGCCCAGTTTTGAAACTTGGTCACCAATCCATTAGTGTTGTGCTGGAGTTTTTTGCAACAGAAGCACATGGGTGTTTTAGTCTTTTTTCTCTGAGTCAGAAACCCTAAAATGACAGTCTATAAATAGACTGTCATTTATTGCAGTCTGCAGGCACTGTTCACACACGTCAGAATCAAAAAATATCCAATCAATAATCACAAACACATCTCAACTTTCTCTCTCTTCTTTTCCAGATCAAATTCCCAAGTTTTTTAACAAAAATCATGAACACTTCATGAATCTCTATGAATGTTCACGAACACAAAAATTTCCAGTCACTAATAACCATCGAATCTTACCACAAGTAAACACATATCATCATTCATACTCTCACCAATCAACCGATGCATGCATATACATGAGAATCGAACTATAATTCATTCTCAAAATCGTCATCATCTTTCAAGCTCACAAACTCGGATTCCAACAAGAACAACTCAGATCGGCCATAACCATTTCCGTTACGAACTCAAGCACGAACCACAGCAGAATTAAGGGAGGAGAAGGAAATCGGATCTCATAATCACGGAAGCAGCAGCTTGTTTTCTCTTCTTTATAAACCAACGTCGATCTGAAGAGGTAACTACCTTCTCCCCTCTCTATTTTGTTTCTGTACTTTGTTTTTTTCAAAAAAAATTCGAATCTAAAAATGTAGATCTAGGTTCGTTTTGCATTTGGCTCGAAAATCTAACACCGGATCTGAGGAAAGGAAGAAGAGACGAATCCGGGGATGTAATTTTTTTAAAAAAAAATATAAGAAAAACTACTCCGGTGCGGCGGCGCTCCGGCCAACCACCGCACCGGAGCTCCTCCGGCCGCCGTCACTTCTCCTTCTCCGATCTGCAAATGTTAGAGAGAAGGGAGAGCTTTGTTTGTTTTAGAGAGAGGAAGGAAGTGAATTATGATTTAAATCGGACCGAAATTTGCTTTTATAAACATGGCGAACCGGTCTGGTTCATCTGAACCAGACCGGTTCATTCTGGTTCCTTCTCTTTCCTTCTCAACCTTCTGATCTACTCTCTTTGTATAATCCAACGACTTCTGTTTATTGTCTGGGATTATTACCATGTACTTTAGTCTATTATTGCATCCCATTGATTGTGAACCGTCAGATCTATTATCTGATAGATCTGACGGTTGCTGAAGCTTAATGTTTGTTCTGTTGCTTTCCTCATTATTTACTTGCTGTGTGCATACCTATTTCCAGCCTTGTGATCAAAAAATCCTAGGGCCAGGATCAAATCCTAAGCCAATGGACTTAGTGAAGGCCCATTCATATTTTTGTTTTATTTTTTTTCTCTACTGTTTTGCTTTATATACCTACCAGTAGTGCTTTTGCACACCCCCTTTGCATACTTGCATTTTTTTATAAATATTTAAAACAATTTCATGCATTTCTCTTTTAATTTCCTTTCAATTAATATTGTCCCATCCATTTTAAGGCTTTAATTTCTATACCTTATTTTATTTTTGGTTCTTTGCTTTAGAGTTTTATCTCATGCATTTTTAAATATCTTGTTCATTGCTTTACTTGTGAATTTTGCCTTCATACTCTATTCTAAAAATCCTTACATCATTGCATTTTATTCTAATATATGATGCTTTTAAAATTTTCATTATCTCATCATATCATGTTTGCTTTAATCTTAGTATAATTTCATGCATCTTTTATCATTCTTGCAATTTGTTTGTTTTCCAATATCTTAGTGTGTATCTTAGGCTTTGATGTAATTTATTTTGTGAGCATTTTTATTTCTTGCTTTAGAATGCCCCTAGGATGGTATGTAATAGCGTAGTAATTGCACACACCGACACTTGCACCGACACCATATCACTTTATTTATCGCTTTTACCTCGCTTTACTTTTCACGTCGTTACGCTAGCTTTCCGTTAGTTTAGAAAAATCTTTCTATCTCAAAAATCAAATAAGCAAAAAGTCAATTATTTTCTTAATAAACCTTGGATCCAAATCCAAGATGTTTTTCCTTTTTATTTTCTTAATCAAATTCTTAATGAATCTTAATTGAACTTAGACTAAATTTCATAAATAAAATGAAACAACCTCACTCCCATTTTATTCTTCTAGAGCCTTGAGGCCCCTCAATCTCTTTCTTCAAACCTTTTTTTTCAAAAAAATTAAAATCAACCTAACCCACCAAAAATATTTTTAAGAGAGAACTACGGCGGTTTTGATCCCTTTTAAGGGTACGTAGGCAAGGGTTTATTCCTTCCAAATCGATCAAATAAAAATAACAAAAACTCATACTTCTTCTCCCTCCATTCTTTCACTTGGACTTTAAACAAGAAATTTTCAAATAAAAATAACCTAGCACAAGATAAAGTTAGAAAGAGGTTCCCACGGAGTACCGTGGACGATGCGGGTGCCTAATACCTTCCCCAATCGTAACCAACCCCCGGATCCAAAAAAGGGTTTTAAATTCATCTTTTCCCTTCCCACGAATAAAGATCGAAAAGTCCAAATGATTGAAGGTTCAAAACCAATTAATGGATTGACACCCGAAAATCATGGTCTACAAATTGGCGACTTCACTGGGGATCCTACGTGGGTTAAGCCCACCTTTCTTCCTTTATTTTGTGTTTTATTATTTGTATATACATTGTAGAGTATTTTTACATGAGTGGTGAGATAAGCTCTATACCCGGGCTTGAGTGAACTTAAGATAGGATCGGGTATAATCATAGTTTCCATGCCAAGAGTACTCTTCGGTATTGGTACATGTGATAACCCACTCAATGGAGGGATCTTGGAGGTATACCTTTGTCGTCGCGAGTACTCGCGTATGGCATGTTACTTTCAAGTGACCGTCGAAGTTGAGAACCTTTAGTCACCTTTAACCCATCTTGGCCTTTTAGGACGTAGTGCGGTGGCTAGTCGAGAGTACTCTCGTATTGGTCGTCACGCGATACTACACCCAAACGAGACTAACCGATAAATATTGTTGGAACGAGAGTACTCTCGTCACCTAACAAATATTCGGACGTGGTTGAAAACTTTGGGAACCTTGATAGAACCCTTGTTACATGTGCAAATGGAAACCTTAGTCCTTACCAAATGGCGTTGTTATCCCTAAGCTCCAACATTGTATATCTTAAACCTCATCATGTTTCCTTGCATAATCATACATCCATGCGTTCATTCATGAATTTTTTTTCCATTCATCAAAATATTGAAGGACTTATATTAGTTTTATTGTAAACATCGTAGATATGACTTTTAAAACAAGGAAGCTTAAGCAGTATAGCTTCAGGAAGCTGGATCTTGTAAGGTTAAGGGACTTAGCGAATAAGGTGAAATGCTCAGACCGCTTCCATCAGGACCACGGGAATCTGCTCGGTATTGTCAGGATGAAGGTTGATGAAGGACTCCTTGGCACTTTTGTTCAGTTCTATGACCCAGAGTATCATTGCTTTGGTTTCCCAGAGTTTCAATTGGTTCCCACTTTGGAAGAATATGCCTTTTGGATTGATCGACCAGTGCTCAACCAAGTACCTTTCAGTAGTCTTGAAAATCGTCCTAAATTCTCAACCATCGCCGAAGCTCCCCATTTACCAACTACCGAAGTGAAAGACCATATTACCACTAATAGCAAACTCTTAGGTCTCCCTGCCAAGTTCCTTTACGAAAAAGCCGACTATTTCTACAGAATGTCCAGTGCTGACGCCTTTGATGTCGTCCTTGCCTTACTCATTTATGGCCTAGTGCTCTTTCCCAACCTTGACAACTTTGTCGACATCCATGCCATTCAAATATTCCTTTCAAAAAATCCTGCTCCTACTTTGTTAGCCGATACCTATCACTCCATTCATGAGCGTACCCTAGCGGGTCGTGGACTTATCAAATGTTGTGCATTGTTGCTCTATAGATGGATTACCTCTCATTTACCCCGAACTCCTCATTTCACCACCAATCCAGATAGCCTCCGTTGGTCAAAGAGACTCATGGCCCTTACTCCAAATGAGGTGGTGTGGTATGAACCACCTTACGACAAGGGAACCATCATTGATAGTTGCAGGATGTTCAACAATGTGCCGCTCATGGGTATGTATGGAAGAATCAGTTATAATTCGGTTCTCGCTAGACGCCAGTGTAGGCTTCCCATGGAAGGAAGGCCTCTCAACATTCACCTGGATAACATATATTACCACAATGAGAGTGACCCTGCAGGAATGAGGCGTAAAATTGCACGAGCTTGGCACGCCATCCGGATGAAAGATAGAGGCCAGTTAGGAAAGCGGAAGGGGGCCGTCCATGCTGACTATACGCAGTGGGTTATTGACCGAGCTATTGATTTTGGGATGCCTTACAAGCTCACAAGGATCGTGTCCGCAATAACTCCAGCACCACCCATGCCTATGACCTTTGAGACTGAAAGGGAGTATTAGAAAAAGATAGCTGAGTTGATGGAAGAGAATGCAAGAGAGCTTGGGATATCAGCGAGTTGAAGAAAGAAATTGTTAGATTGAATGAAGAGAAGGAGGCCATAATTGGCCAGATCCCGGGACATAAGAAGAAGCGGAGTGCTTTCTTTGCCAGCACATGTTCTTACCCATCCCCCTAGAGTGTCCGAAGTTTCTTCCAAGAGTTGTTTATTGCCTTATGCTTTATATTTGTAAGTCTATCCCTTGGCTTGGTTGTTAGAAAGGGAATTACCTTGTAGTATTTTATATTTGGAGTCTACCCCTTGGCTCAGTCTGTTAGAAAGGGATTTATCTTGTAGTGTTTTATATTTGTAAGTTTATCCCTTGGCTTGGTTGTTAGAAAGGGAATTATCTTGTAGCACTCTTATTATTAATGTAATGTTTAAAGTTGTTATGTTTACAAAAATACTTTTATAAGTCCTTCGATAAAAATGAAAAAAGTCACATTTTTTGCATTCAGCATATCATGCATCATACTACATTCATAAAAGTGTCAAAATTAAGTCTCACACTTCATTCCTTTCTGCCGCAGTAATTGAAAGTGGCCCGATGAATTCAGTACAAACCTACTCGTATTCACCACACTAGAGCTTACGTCAAAAAGAAGATGGCAACTGCAGAACAGGAAAATGTTCAGCTCAGAGCGGGTGTTAGTAATCTGAAGGCAGAGTTAGAGAAGATGGCGCTTATGATGGAGACTCTGATGGCCGAGAGAGAACAAGCAGTGATCTATGAGCCTATTCCTACAGTGGTTGTCTCTGCTGCATCTGATGGTACTCAGCAACCCATACCTACCGCTGTTACTTCTGCTGGGCCTACGCAGCCTCTCGTGGTGGGTTTCTCTTCTGGTGATGTGTACAATCAGAGCTTCCGCCCACCTGGCCCCCCGGGATTTACTCCTCAGTATGAGATGCCGAAAGGTTACCCATGGGGTATGCCTCACATTACTAATGAGAGTTTCCGTCTGTTTTATCTTGGTTTTCGGGTGTCAAACATTGATTACGTTTGAACCTTTTAAACCGGTGATATCTTATTTTTTCTTGGGAAGGGAAAAAGTAAGCAAAACCCTTGAGAATCGAGGTCCGGGAGTTGTTTTCGCTACGGGAAGGTGTTAGGCACCCATAACGACTATAGTATCCTATAGGAACCGTCTTTAATTTCTACGCGCGCGCTTTATTTTTAAATGCTATTTGAAAGTGATATTTACACCTAAAGGTATTCTAAGTGAAGAATTGGAGGGAGAGGAATGTGTTTGAATTTTTATTTTATTTGAATTGAAGGAATTTTGTTCCTTGCCTACGTACCCGTTTAAGGGATCAAATCCACCGTAGTTCTCTTCCAAAAATGTTTTTGTTTTTGTTGGTTGATTTTAAGTTTGAAAATGGGATTTTGAAGAATAGAAAGAGGCCTCAAGGGCATGAGATTTAGAAAATGTGAGGTGGAATTAGTTACTTGCAAAATGTGGTCTAAGTATTATTAAGGTTCATTAAGATTTTTGTTTAAGAAAAGAAAAGGAAAATTCAATGGGATCTTGATCCCAAGGTTTATTAAAAAAAAAGTTTGAGTGAAGTTGTTCATATTTTTTGGAAAATGATTTTTCTAAGTATAAAGCCTAAACATTCATCTAAACATACAATCCTAAACATACATCTAAACATGCATAGTCTAAGCATACATCTAAAATATCTACGTGATGTGTGTGCATGTGTCGGTGCTTGTGTCGGTGTACATCATTAGAGTCCATTGTCCTTTACATCATTGGCCTAGATACATTCCATGGTCTTGCAAGAATTTAAAGACATGAAAATAAAAAAGAATTACAAAGCCCTATCTTTACATTCTATTTGCTTACAAGTGAAATATAGAAAGAGAGGGAAAAAAAAGAGAAATATGCAAAGTGAATATGCAAGATGCTATGGAATATGAGACATGAAACAAAAGGAGTTAGTAGCACAAATGAAATAGAAACAACATACTAAAGGCATAGTAAAGTAAATGTAACTTGAAAATGAAGTAACAAGAGAAATTAACTAAAAGTGATGAAAGAGACTTGACATTTCTTTTA
This sequence comes from Medicago sativa, assembly GCF_051527215.1. Classification (NCBI taxonomy): domain Eukaryota; kingdom Viridiplantae; phylum Streptophyta; class Magnoliopsida; order Fabales; family Fabaceae; genus Medicago; species Medicago sativa. The sequence goes on from NC_140750.1 coordinate 30,210,054, forward strand.
AAACCATTCTAAAGTATAGTTAAAGGCCTAAATCCTCATGATATTAAAGAAGTTTTAAGTGACTTGGTTCAAGAAAAAAAACATGAGAACTAAGATCATTAACTATACCGAAGAATATAAAGATTGCAAGTTTTCCTTTATCCGCTTCAATTCACAAGTATGCTTCACATTATTTAACAAACCCAAAATTCCCATAGACTAATTCAAAAAATAGTAGGTATACATCATATCTAAGAGTCAAATTCACTCCAAACATCTCATACTCAAGGCCCCAATTATGCATCAAAGTTTAAGACTAAAATCACATCACAATTTTCACAAAACATAACAAAAAATGCACAAATTAACAAAACATGAACACATATTTTTTGAAGCAAGTTTCCATATGTAAAAACAAATATCTAATGCCAATAATTGATCACAACAACTTCACAAAAAAAACTTTTAGAAATTTTACCAAGATTTGAACAACAATTGACACAAAGTATCAATCAAGAACCAAATATTTTTTCACATGTTGTGATCAAGATTTGGAACGTAAAATACATCAAAATTATCAAAAAAAGCATCAAAGAAAATACTGGAATTTTTGTGGAATTTTCAAAGAATTTTTAGGCGTGGCAGGGGTGCAAAAAGCAACGCTGGGTGGTGCAAACAGTAACAGAACTAACAAGAAACAACCAAGCAAAACGTTGGGCCTAAGAGGCTGGGTATGGGGCGGTTTTAGAGAAGGATCCATGGGTCATGGGTGTGATGGAGCATCCCATCTTCTTCATTTTCTTAAACACGTGAATCACAGAAACTAAACCTCTTTCTCTCCCAAACCATTCTTTCTCTCCATTTTTGAAAATCTTTGCAGTTTTCTAACCTTCATCTATCAAAGCTGATCTCGTGTAAAACCAAACACACAAAAACTCCTACTTTTTCATCTTCAAAAACTGATTCATCTCCTCCGTAAGAAAAGCCAGAATCCGGCGAAGCTTCATAGCTCCGGCACGGTGGTGGCCGCAGGCACCACCGCGACAGAGTGTTCTAAAACTTCCTCCGAATCTGAATCTTCCCTCACTTTCTCTAACACCAAACGCAACGCATACTCACCGAAACAACTCAAAAACAATTTCCGCAAAGAAAAGGAACAAATAGCGATTAACACCACAACTTGAAGCATGCGTATATGTGCAGCAATTGAAGGGGAACGAACACACATAGATTCATACAATCCGAAACATTTGTAAAGGATCTTAGCATGTTAGGCACGAAGCAAAGAGATCACAGATAGATTCATCAAAACACGGTACAAACACTTCCATCAACATCTCAGTTTCGACGCAAAGCAGAGAAGGACAAGTTCGAATGGATCTTAAGAGTTGATTTCATGCGAACAGTTGGAAGAAGGGCACATACCTGAGCTGAATCAGAGGATCGAAGGATTCTCTTATTCTGGTTGCGGTTTCGTTTGCTTGCGGTTCCGTTCGTCACTGTCCGAATCCAATTCAAACGCTGCTATGTTGTTGTTGATGCGCCTTTTCTTGTTTCCGTTGCCATTGCTGTTCTTGCTAATTCGATTGTGATTGAATCGGTGCAGCTGAACCTTCGTCGGAATTGGATTCGATTCAGTTTTTGCTTGAAAAAAATGGTGCGGTTTTGGTGGTTAAGGAGGTTGTTAGGGTGGTTTTGGTGGTGGAGAGAAGTGGTTATGGTTGAAGATGAGTTAGTTAGGGTGGTGATGGAGGTGGTTGGAGAAGTTTGTTAGGGTGGTTGAAGGTGGAGAAGATTGGTTACGTGAAAGAGAAAGAGGGAAAGAGGAAAAAATGGTTTTGTGGTTTTTTATGATTTTTTGTGAAAAATCATTGAATGAATGATTAATTGACTCTTTGACCAATTTATAGGCTAGCTCATTGGCCTTGGACCAATAGGATAGAGACATGTGGCACTTGGACTCTAACAAACTTTTGTGGACTAATAGCATTTGGACACGTGGCAATTGGACTTAACACACTTAAAAATGATTAAAATGTAAATAACAAAAGTACGAGGACCAAAATGAAAATTAAAACTAAAATTGAATTGAAAAAGTAAATTGAAAATTAACGTAAAGCGAGACGATTAAAAACACAAAGCAGATTAAAATGAATCAGAAATATTATGTGAAATGACCAAAACGCCCCTAGGGACTAAAATGACTCGAAATGACTCAAATGTAATTTTAAAATGATTTTTTAACAAGGGATTAAAGCAAGAGTTCATACAAGCGAATTAAAAGACTCAGAGACAATTTTTTAGAATTTAAACAGGGTTTTAACACATGAAAAGACTAAAATGTCCCTAGGGGCAAAACTGACTCAAAATGACTTCAAACGCAATTTTTAAAATGGATTTTGACATAAAATTGAAATGAAGACTTATTCAAACTATTTGAAAGGACTCAAACAAATTTTTAAAGATTGAAAGAGATTTTATCATGGGAAATGACTAAAATGCCCCTAGGGGCTAAACTGACTAGAAAATGACTCAACTCATATTTTTTGAAATGAATTTTAACATGAGATTGAAACAAGGACTTATACAAACCAATTTAAAAGACTTAAACAATTTTCAAGGATTAAAATGAGTTGAATGCAGGAAATGACTAAAATACCCTTTTATGTGAATTTTGCAAGTAATATTGAAATAAAATGCAGAGAAAGATGTAACTGATCAGAGATATATCAAATGACTTATAATGCAAGAAAAGAAGAATTGAAAAAGTATTTTTAGGTCCAAAATTAGGGTATAACAGCTGCCCCTATTTAAGTTTCTTTGTCCGGAGAGTCAAGAGACGAAGTCTTTGATTTGACGGGACGAAGATACTTAAATATTAACATTTGCACTGTTTTTGGACATAAAAATACGCTCTTAGATTTTCAAAACATGAATGCCATGCAACATTTTGATTATGAATGCAAGACAAGCAACTGGAGTCTAACAGAGCATGTCATATCACTGGGGATTTAGGTAGACATTGACAGGGGAGACAAACCAGGGGACAAAAGATAGGTACAAGCTGTTCTTTGGATCGAACCTGCCACTTGACCAAGAGATACAAACAAGAGATGGGTACAAGCTGTTCTTTGGATCGAACCTGCCACTTGACCAAGGAAATACAAACAAAAGATAGGTACAAGCTGTTCTTTGGATCGAACCTGCCACTTGACCAAGAAATACAAACAAGGGATGGATACAAGCTGTTCTTTGGATCGAACTTGCCACTTGACTGAAAACATAGCCATATAGGCAGATACAAGTTGTTCTTTGGATCTAACTTGCCACTTGATCGGAGATAGAGACAAAGGGTAGACACAAGCTGTTCTTTGGATCGAACCTGCCACTTGATCAATACCACAATATGTAAGTAGGTGCAAACTGTTCTTTGGATCGAACTTGCCGTTTGACCGATAACAAAACATAAGCAAGGGTACAAACTGTTCTTTGGATCGAACTTGCCGTTTGACCAGAAACATAGACATATAAGCAGGTACAAGCTGTTCTTTGGATCGAACTTGCCACTTGACCGATAACAAGATACAATTTGAAAGTTGGATTTAGAAAGATTCAAATTGAGAGTAAGTTGACATTGATTTGATTTGAAAATAGACATGACCATTTTTGTTGGCCCAAAAGCAAATTGAGAGTGAATTGGCATTGACTTGAATTGAAAGTTGACATTTGAAAGAGAGATTGAGAATTGAGATTGAGCAGAGACATAGACATAGACATTGGATTGGAGAGTTGAAATTGACATTGAGATTGGATTGGAATTGAATTGAAAATTGAAATTGACATTGACATTGGGATTGAATTGAAGTTGGAGATCAAATTGAAATTGAAATTGAGATTGCTTCGAATTGAGATTGAATTGAATTGAAATTGAAATTTGAGAGTTGAGATTGCATCGAATTTGACAGTTGAAATGATTTGAAATTGAGATTGGAGATTGCATCGAATTTGACAGTTGAAATTGAAATTGAGATTGGAAATTGACAGTTGCAATTTGGATTGAATTGAAATTGAATTGAATTGGAAAGTTGGAATTGAATTGAACTTGACAGTTGAGATTTGGATATGCGATATGTATGTATGGTATAACAAGATTATTGAATGTATGAGCACATAAAATGCATGATTATGCATGTATGAATGCTTGAAATGCATGATTGGCTTGCAGCTTGACAAAGGAGTTTCACAAAGGCAGACAAAACATTGGAAGATTGGGAACGTAGCGGCTCGTGCTGTAACATATTCACAGGGGAAAACCTCTTTGGAGAGACCGTCGTTGAGAGACGTATCGAAACCATGGCTGAGGGCAATAAGACTTGTAAAGGAGGGACCCTTGGAAGATTCTTGGATACAGGTCGCCGTTGCTAGGCGTGTCAGTGCTGGGTAAACATTGGATGTTCGCATCTGTGGTCAATGCTTTTATTTTATTTTCATCTTTCATTCTTCAATCCCATTTTTGCCTGAACCGCCCTTTCGGGTTTTCGATTCACCGGGGAATAAGATTCTTTTCATTGCCCCATTTTTGCCTGAATTTCCTTCATAGGTTGTCAATCAGCGGGGTGCTCATTTTTGCCTAAGCCGCCCTTTCGGGTTTTCAACTTAGCGAGCTTTTCATTTTCATTTTTTCAATTTTTCATTTTCATTCTGTTTTTCATTCTTGCCATTGACCACAGATCATCCCGAGGAGTAACCTGCTCGTAACATGTATTGAAATGGACATTGACATTCATTTATTCATGCATGTTTCATTGAAATGTACCCTATTGCTCAGGTTTGCTTTCAAAATAGACATAAAAAGATTTTTCAATTTTCAAAAATGTTTGTTTCAGACATTGGCATTATCAAATAGAAAGGAAATATTTTGTATACAGCATTGAAAGTAGAAAGAAAAATAGAGTTTCAAACAATAGCACAGGCTCAAATTGATGTAGAAGAGTGAGAGTCAGCCAAAGGCATGACTTCACGGATTTACAAAGCTTGGAAAATGGTAATTTTATTGGTTGGTGATACATTGAACACGATGACCGCTACATTTCATAGAAATTTTGAATTCACAAGTACGGAAGCTTCTGATGAAGATGATCATTGACAGTTGCAGACGCCCCAAGGGTGATGGTGATTTGCCAGATATAGTTACTTGTCTTTTATTGTCAACCTCATTTTTGCATGAACCGCCCTTTCGGGTTTTCGGCTCATCGAGGCGCTCATTCTTGCCTGAGTTGCGTACAATCTCAGCGAGCTTTTTCATATTTTTTTTTGTCCCTAACTTTTGCCTGGATCGCCCTTTCGGGTTTTCGATCCACCGGGAAGCGCATTTTTGCCTAGGCCGCCCTTTCGGGTTTTCGACCTACCACGCTGTTCTTTTCTTTTTAGACAAAGTATTTCTTGACTATATCGGCATTAACAGGATTTGGAAGTTCGACACCATCCATGTGTGTGAGAATCAAAGCACCACCGGAGAAAGCCTTCTTGACAACATAAGGACCTTCATAGTTAGGTGTCCACTTGCCCCTTGGGTCGGGTTGCTGACTTATCCTCCTTTTCAATACAAGTTCGCCTTCCTTGAATTCTCGAGGTCGGACTTTCTTGTCAAAAGCATTTTTCATCCGCACTTCGTATAACTGTCCATGAGCCATAGCATCCATACGTTTCTCTTCAATCAAATTCAATTGGTCATACCGACTTTGACACCATTCAGCCTCAGTTAATTTTGCTTCCATGATCACTCGAAGAGATGGAATCTCCACTTCCAGAGGGAGAACTGCTTCCATACCATATACCAAAGAGAAAGGAGTTGCCTCGGTTGAACTGCGCACCGTAGTACGGTAACCATGCAAGGAAAAAGGTAGCATCTCATGCCAGTCTTTATAAGTAGTGACCATCTTCTGAACAATCTTCTTTATGTTCTTGTTAGCGGCCTCAACTGCACCATTCATCTGAGGTCTATAAGGAGAAGAATTGTGATGTTCAATTTTGAATTCTTCACATAAAGCTTGCATCATGCTATTATTCAGATTGGAACCATTGTCAGTGATGATCTTGTTAGGAACACCGTATCGACAGATGATGTTATTCTTGATAAACTTCACTACCACTTGCTTGGTCACATTTGCATAGGAGGCAGCTTCAACCCACTTGGTGAAATAGTCAATTGCCACTAGAATGAAATGATGTCCGTTGTAAGCTTTTGGTTCGATTCTTCCGATCATGTCAATGCCCCACATGGAGAAAGGCCATGGGGAAGAGATAACATTGAGGGCATGTGGAGGCACATGAATCTTGTCAGCATAAATTTGACACTTGTGGCATCTCTTAGCATGTTTGTGGCAGTCACGCTCCATGGTTATCCAGTAATAGCCGGCTCTTAACAGTTTTCTTGACATGGTGTGGCCCGTAGCATGGGTTCCAAAAGTACCGTCATGTACATCATGCATCAATTTCTCAGCTTCTTGTTTACCAACACATCTCAACAAGATCATGTCATAGTTCCTCTTGTATAGGATTTCTCCGTCCAGAAGGAATCTACTAGCCCATCTTCTCAAAGTCTTTTTATCCCTGTTGGAAGCACCAGGTGGATATTCATGAATCTGCAAGAATTGTTTGATGTTGTAATACCAAGGCTTTTTGTCATTCACATCTTTATCAGCTTGATCTGGCATATTTTCAATAGTAAACACATGAACGAGTCTATTAAGACGCTGCACCTTGATCACGGGCACATCATTCCAATGATTGACACGAAACATAGAAGACAAAGTAGCAAGAGCATCAGCCATCTGATTTTCATCCCGAGGGATGTGGTGCAGCTCAACCTTTGTAAAGTATGTCAACAGATGTCTTGCATAGTCACGGTAAGGGATCAGCTTCTCATGATGAGTCTCCCATTCACCCTTTATCTGATTAATAACAAGTGCAGAATCTCCATAGATGTCAAGGGGCTTAATTCTCAGATCAAGGGCTTCTTCAATGCCCAAGATGCATGCTTCATATTCAGCTATGTTGTTCGTGCATTCAAAAGTTATTCGAGCAGTGAAAGGAATGTGGTGCCCCTGCGGAGTTACAATGATGGCTCCAATTCCTTTACCATAAGCATTAACAGCACCATCAAACACCAATCCCCATTTGCTGTTGGGGTCCGACCCTTCACTGATCAGTGGTTCTTCACAGTCTTTCGCTTTCAAATACATAATCTCTTCATCAGGGAAATCAAACTTAATCGGCTGGTAATCATCAAGAGGCTGACAAGCAAGATGCTCAGCAAGGATACTTCCTTTGATTGCTTTCTGAGCTTTGTACACAATATCATATTCAGACAACAACATTTGCCAACGTGCAATCTTTCCAGTAACAGCAGGCTTCTCAAAGATGTACTTGATTGGATCCATTCGGGATATCAACCAAGTTGTATGATTCACCATATAATGACGCAGGCGTTTGGCAGCCCAGGCTAAAGCACAACAAGTCTTTTCAAGCATTGTATACCGAGTCTCACAGTCGGTGAACTTCTTGCTCAGATAGTAGATAGCATGTTCTTTCTTTCCAGTCTCGTCTTGTTGACCGAGGACACAACCCACAGAATCATCTAACATTGACAGGTACATAATCAAAGGCCTTCCTTCCACTGGTGGGACAAGGATAGGTGGTTCCAACAGGTATTCTTTAATGCTATCGAAAGCTTCCTGGCATTCATCATTCCACACAATAGGCTGGTTCTTTCTGAGCAATTTGAAAATTGGTCCACAGGTAGTAGTCATGTGAGATATGAATCTTGAAATATAGTTCAGACGTCCGAGGAAACCTCTGACTTGCTTTTCAGTTTGAGGAGCCGGCATTTCTCTGATGGCTCGGACTTTGTAGGGATCAACTTCAATGCCTCTTTGACTGACAATGAAACCTAGCAACTTTCCAGATCTCACACCAAATGTACATTTGTTAGGATTCAACCGCAGCTTGTACTTTCGAACATCTTTTCCAAATACACAACATGCTGTTCCTCATCACTTAACTTTACAATCATGTCATCAACATACACTTCAATCTCTTTGTGAATCATATCATGAAACAGAGTGGTCATACCCCTTTGATAGGTAGCACCAGCATTTATCAAGCCAAACGGCATCACTTTATAACAGAACGTTCCCCACGGAGTGATGAAGGACGTCTTTTCTCTATCTTCAGGTGACATCCGTATCTGGTTATAGCCAGAGAAACCATCCATAAAGGAGAACACTTTAGACTGAACCGTACTGTCAACAAGCACATCAATATGAGGCAATGGGAAATTATCTTTTAGACTGGCTTTGTTCAGATCTCTGTAATCAACACACATTCGAACTTTCCCATCTTTCTTCGGTACTGGTACAATGTTGGCAATCCACTCAGGATATTCAGCCGTCATGAGGAAACCCGCATCAATTTGCTTCTGTACCTCAGCCTTGATTTTAAGAGCCATGTCTGGATGAGACCTTCTCAATTTCTGTTTGACAGGAGGACATTCAGGTCTTGTCGGTATCCGATGTTCCACAATCTTGGGATCTAGACCCGGCATATCTTCATAGGACCATGCAAAGACATCTGGGTAATCATGGAGAAGCTGAGTGATCTTCTTTTTCACTTCTGGCTCGAGTGCAGCACCAATCTTGATCTCTCGCTTGTTCTCTTCAGTACCCAGGTTGATAAGCTCAATCTCTTCCTGGTGAGGCTGAATGGCTCTTCTTTCTTGTTCAAGTAGTCGAGCGATCTCGTACGGTATCTCTTCATTATCCTCCTCATCTTCAGCTTCATATACAGGGAATTCAAAATTTTGGAGGAACCATAGGGTCATTGTGTTCAACGGGTTTATTATGGTTCAATCTGCATAATATGATTGGGATGATTTTAGAAAAAGTTTTTCATGCAGATTTTTGAAATTAATAAGAAAATACAGATGTTTTGTTTTTTTCTGGCATTACCATTATTTCCAAGAAAAAGGCACTAAAAAGTAAAAAAGCAAAGAGTCGCGGAAAAAGACGACAACTTTTATTAATAACGGCAATGCCGAAACAAACATGCCCTTACAATGATATCACTTTCGCCTTGGGCGGAGCGAAAGGATTGTTATTTTGAAAACAAAGAAAACATGAGCAACAAGACACATTACATGGAAGCATGGATGACTAAAGGAACATCAATGGCCTCCCAATTTCTCACAGTGCCTCCTGGTACAACAAATGTAGGCACATAACTACTCTCAGCAGCATCTTCAGCAATAGCATTGATAAACCCAGCACTGTAGAAAGTTCCTGTTGAAATGCTTGAGGTCGGGGAGAATCCAAGGCCCTCTTTACGCTTGTTTTCCAAAATCTGTATCACCTTTCCCCAGCCAGCAGCTTGCCCTTCTTGAACAGCCTTCTGGGCGTCTTTCAGTGAAGCCATGCTAGCACTAGCCCTTCGGGGTTCTGCACCTTCAACAGTCAAGCCTTGAAATGACGTCCCTTCAGCGGACCCTGCTTCAACACAAGAGAAAGATGACACTTGGCTAACCAGATATGCTTCTTCACCATGCACAGTGACAATCTTACCGTTCTTCACGAACTTGAGCTTTTGATGCAAAGTAGAAGTTACTGCCCCAGCGTCGTGAATCCACGGTCTTCCGAGGAGACAACTGTAGGAAGCATTGATGTCCATGACCTGGAAAGTGATCTGGAATGTCTCAGGACCAATGGTGATTGGCAAGTCTACTTCCCCAAGAACATCTTTGCGAGATCCGTCGAAAGCCTTAACCAAATAGCTGCTTCCCCTCAGAGAAATTCCATGATGACTCAATTACATTTAAGGATGATCCCGTGTCCACCAACACATTGGATATCATGTCAGACTTGCAGTGTATCGAGATATGCAGAGCTAAATTGTGGTGTTTCCCTGCTTCGGGGAGTTCATCGTCACCAAACCCCAAGTTATTGTAAGCAGTGATGTTACCCACTATACTACCAAACTGATCCACAGAGACCTCATGATCAACATAAGCTTGTTCCAGTACTTTCATCAACACTTTCCTATGAGCCTCTGAACTCAAGAGCAGAGACAAGGTGGATATCTTTGATGGAGTTTGCAGCAGCTGGTCAACAATCTTATAATCGCTCTTTTTAATAACCCTCAGAATCTCGTCCAGACTAGACTCTTCAATGGGCTGGCCCGAGGGGCTGGCATTCTCTTCCTCAAGGTTAGCCATGTTTCTTCTCTTGTACAATCTTGTCTGATGAACTCTATCTGGTTGGTGAATCTTGCGAGCACGAGCCACTTTTCAGACTGCGGCAGAAGAACCAGGAGACAATGAGCACGGGAAGCCATTTGTGACCGATGAATGATGCATATGATGCATGATATGCAAATGCAAAAAGACTCTTTTTTGTCAGAAGACTTGTCAAAGTGGTTGTGAACATCACGGAGAAACACGGTTTTATTTGAAGATCTTGAGCAAAACTAGAAGTTTAGTTGAGATGGTATCACTTGGTGTTCACATCCGTGATGTTCAAAAGATGACTCGTCTAAGTCCTCCGATAAATGCATGGAAAAAAATTTATGCATGTATGCATGTATGCATGATTATGTTCAAGTTCGGAGAAAACATGGTGGGTTGAAGTTCAAAGTCAAGGAGTCATGGGTGGGCACGGTGTCCGGTGAAACTAGGGCTTTGGATAATAGTAACCGGGTTCTAAAAAGGTTCCCAAGTTGCAACCTCTCCGACGTATTTCATGGTGCCACGAGACGAACACTCACTCCATGATTATCCGTAAGAAGGTCTAACTTGAGTGTAGTATCGCGTGACGACTAAAACTCGAGACAACACTCGGTTTAGCCTCCGCACTACATCCTAGAAAATGGCCATGGATGGGTTTGGTTATCTACGGTTCATAGCGTCATAGAACAATTAGAAGTAAAGTGCCTAAACGCGACAACACGCGCCGACAACATCACCCCCAAAATGCCTCAGCTATGTGGGATTGATCGCATAATCCAATACACGAGGCAACCCCCGGAATGAATTGTCGATTATATCCCTCCTAAATCCTAAGTTCACTCAGCCCGGGTGTAGGACTTTTGATATTCTCACCCCACACGTTTGCAAGAAATTAAAATTTTATTCACATAGGAAAGCAAGTAAAAGAAGCAAGTAAAAATACAAGCGCAAGCGTGGAAATAAAGACTAGGCGTAACTCTCGAATGTCCCCAGTGGAGTCGCCAGCTGTTTTATCTTGGTTTTCGGGTGTCAAACATTGATTACGTTTGAACCTTTTAAACCGGTGATATCTTATTTTTTCTTGGGAAGGGAAAAAGTAAGCAAAACCCTTGAGAATCGAGGTCCGGGAGTTGTTTTCGCTACGGGAAGGTGTTAGGCACCCATAACGACTATAGTATCCTATAGGAACCGTCTTTAATTTCTACGCGCGCGCTTTATTTTTAAATGCTATTTGAAAGTGATATTTACACCTAAAGGTATTCTAAGTGAAGAATTGGAGGGAGAGGAATGTGTTTGAATTTTTATTTTATTTGAATTGAAGGAATTTTGTTCCTTGCCTACGTACCCGTTTAAGGGATCAAATCCACCGTAGTTCTCTTCCAAAAATGTTTTTGTTTTTGTTGGTTGATTTTAAGTTTGAAAATGGGATTTTGAAGAATAGAAAGAGGCCTCAAGGGCATGAGATTTAGAAAATGTGAGGTGGAATTAGTTACTTGCAAAATGTGGTCTAAGTATTATTAAGGTTCATTAAGATTTTTGTTTAAGAAAAGAAAAGGAAAATTCAATGGGATCTTGATCCCAAGGTTTATTAAAAAAAAAGTTTGAGTGAAGTTGTTCATATTTTTTGGAAAATGATTTTTCTAAGTATAAAGCCTAAACATTCATCTAAACATACAATCCTAAACATACATCTAAACATGCATAGTCTAAGCATACATCTAAAATATCTACGTGATGTGTGTGCATGTGTCGGTGCTTGTGTCGGTGTACATCATTAGAGTCCATTGTCCTTTACATCATTGGCCTAGATACATTCTATGGTCTTGCAAGAATTTAAAGACATGAAAATAAAAAAGAATTACAAAGCCCTATCTTTACATTCTATTTGCTTACAAGTGAAATATAGAAAGAGAGGGAAAAAAAAGAGAAATATGCAAAGTGAATATGCAAGATGCTATGGAATATGAGACATGAAACAAAAGGAGTTAGTAGCACAAATGAAATAGAAACAACATACTAAAGGCATAGTAAAGTAAATGTAACTTGAAAATGAAGTAACAAGAGAAATTAACTAAAAGTGATGAAAGAGACTTGACATTTCTTTTAAAACCATTCTAAAGTATAGTTAAAGGCCTAAATCCTCATGATATTAAAGAAGTTTTAAGTGACTTGGTTCAAGAAAAAAAACATGAGAACTAAGATCATTAACTATACCGAAGAATATAAAGATTGCAAGTTTTCCTTTATCCGCTTCAATTCACAAGTATGCTTCACATTATTTAACAAACCCAAAATTCCCATAGACTAATTCAAAAAACAGTAGGTATACATCATATCTAAGAGTCAAATTCACTCCAAACATCTCATACTCAAGGCCCCAATTATGCATCAAAGTTTAAGACTAAAATCACATCACAATTTTCACAAAACATAACAAAAAATGCACAAATTAACAAAACATGAACACATATTTTTTGAAGCAAGTTTCCATATGTAAAAACAAATATCTAATGCCAATAATTGATCACAACAACTTCACAAAAAAAACTTTTAGAAATTTTACCAAGATTTGAACAACAATTGACACAAAGTATCAATCAAGAACCAAATATTTTTTCACATGTTGTGATCAAGATTTGGAACGTAAAATACATCAAAATTATCAAAAAAAGCATCAAAGAAAATACTGGAATTTTTGTGGAATTTTCAAAGAATTTTTAGGCGTGGCAGGGGTGCAAAAAGCAACGCTGGGTGGTGCAAACAGTAACAGAACTAACAAGAAACAACCAAGCAAAACGTTGGGCCTAAGAGGCTGGGTATGGGGCGGTTTTAGAGAAGGATCCATGGGTCATGGGTGTGATGGAGCATCCCATCTTCTTCATTTTCTTAAACACGTGAATCACAGAAACTAAACCTCTTTCTCTCCCAAACCATTCTTTCTCTCCATTTTTGAAAATCTTTGCAGTTTTCTAACCTTCATCTATCAAAGCTGATCTCGTGTAAAACCAAACACACAAAAACTCCTACTTTTTCATCTTCAAAAACTGATTCATCTCCTCCGTAAGAAAAACCAGAATCCGGCGAAGCTTCATAGCTCCGGCACGGTGGTGGCCGCAGGCACCACCGCGACAGAGTGTTCTAAAACTTCCTCCGAATCTGAATCTTCCCTCACTTTCTCTAACACCAAACGCAACGCATACTCACCGAAACAACTCAAAAACAATTTCCGCAAAGAAAAGGAACAAATAGCGATTAACACCACAACTTGAAGCATGCGTATATGTGCAGCAATTGAAGGGGAACGAACACACATAGATTCATACAATCCGCAACATTTGTAAAGGATCTTAGCATGTTAGGCACGAAGCAAAGAGATCACAGATAGATTCATCAAAACACGGTACAAACACTTCCATCAACATCTCAGTTTCGACGCAAAGCAGAGAAGGACAAGTTCGAATGGATCTTAAGCGTTGATTTCATGCGAACAGTTGGAAGAAGGGCACATACCTGAGCTGAATCAGAGGATCGAAGGATTCTCTTATTCTGGTTGCGGTTTCGTTTGCTTGCGGTTACGTTCGTCACTGTCTGAATCCAATTCAAACGCTGCTATGTTGTTGTTGATGCGCCTTTTCTTGTTTCCGTTGCCATTGCTGTTCTTGCTAATTCGATTGTGATTGAATCGGTGCAGCTGAACCTTCGTCGGAATTGGATTCGATTCAGTTTTTGCTTGAAAAAAATGGTGCGGTTTTGGTGGTTAAGGAGGTTGTTAGGGTGGTTTTGGTGGTGGAGAGAAGTGGTTATGGTTGAAGATGAGTTAGTTAGGGTGGTGATGGAGGTGGTTGGAGAAGTTTGTTAGGGTGGTTGAAGGTGGAGAAGATTGGTTACGTGAAAGAGAAAGAGGGAAAGAGGAAAAAATGGTTTTGTGGTTTTTTATGAATTTTTGTGAAAAATCATTGAATGAATGATTAATTGACTCTTTGACCAATTTATAGGCTAGCTCATTGGCCTTGGACCAATAGGATAGAGACATGTGGCACTTGGACTCTAACAAACTTTTGTGGACTAATAGCATTTGGACACGTGGCAATTGGACTTAACACACTTAAAAATGATTAAAATGTAAATAACAAAAGTACGAGGACCAAAATGAAAATTAAAACTAAAATTGAATTGAAAAAGTAAATTGAAAATTAACGTAAAGCGAGACGATTAAAAACACAAAGCAGATTAAAATGAATCAGAAATATTATGTGAAATGACCAAAACGCCCCTAGGGACTAAAATGACTCGAAATGACTCAAATGTAATTTTAAAATGATTTTTTAACAAGGGATTAAAGCAAGAGTTCATACAAGCGAATTAAAAGACTCAGAGACAATTTTTTTGAATTTAAACAGGGTTTTAACACATGAAAAGACTAAAATGTCCCTAGGGGCAAAACTGACTCAAAATGACTTCAAACGCAATTTTTAAAATGGATTTTGACATAAAATTGAAATGAAGACTTATTCAAAATATTTGAAAGGACTCAAACAAATTTTTAAAGATTGAAAGAGATTTTATCATGGGAAATGACTAAAATGCCCCTAGGGGCTAAACTAACTAGAAAATGACTCAACTGATATTTTTTGAAATGAATTTTGACATGAGATTGAAACAAGGACTTATACAAACCAATTTAAAAGACTTAAACAATTTTCAAGGATTAAAATGAGTTGAATGCAGGAAATGACTAAAATACCCTTTTATGTGAATTTTGCAAGTAATATTGAAATAAAATGCAGAGAAAGATGTAACTGATCAGAGATATATCAAATGACTTATAATGCAAGAAAAGAAGAATTGAAAAAGTATTTTTAGGTCCAAAATTAGGGTATAACACCGTCCTGTAGCTAATGAGATGTCGTTTCCTTACAGACAGTCAACACCTTTCTTTCAAACTAGTCAACCGATTCCACAGGCTATTATGACTCAGGCGGGGCCTACTGTCCATGCGACCCAGCAAGAGGAAGAACAGATCTATCACTCTGGTAGTGTATTGGGAGATGATCGAGTGGGTAACTTGGAAGAGAAGGTTAATGTGGTGCAGAAAGAATTGAGGAATATCCGGGGTAAAGAGGTGTTCAGTCAGAGTGTGCATGATCTCTGCTTGGTTCCAGATGTGGTGATACCGCCTAAGTTCAAGACGCCAGTGTTTGAGAAGTATACAGGAGAAACCGGCCCTCAAATGCACTTAACCATGTATGTAAGGAAGATGACAGCTCATAGGAAAGATGAACCTCTGCTTATTTACTGTTTCCAAGACAGCCTGGCTGGACCCGCACACACATGGTACATGAATTTGAAGGGTATTACTACTTTCGAGGAATTGGCCAACGCTTTTCGCCAGCATTACAAGTATAACTCCTATCTGGCGCCTAATCAGAAAGAGCTGCAGCATTACAAGTATAACTCCTATCTGGCGCCTAATCAGAAAGAGGTGCAATCTATGACTCAAGGGGATAAGGAATCTTTCAAGGAATATGCTCAGCGTTTTATCCAGAAGTCAGCTCAGATCCGCCCCTCGCTGGATTAAAGGGAAATATCTGAATTATTCTTTGAAACTTTGAGCCCTTTTTACTCAGAGAAGATGCTTGCTTGTGCTTCACAAAAGTTCACTGACATAGTGGATATGGGGGTACGAATTGAAGAATGGGCCCGGAAGGGACATATGTCTAAGGATAGTGGCTCATCGAGCGGTTCATCGGGTGGCTCATCAAGTGGATCGTCTAATGGCAATAGGAGGTCTTGAAATGGATATCCAAGAAAGAATACTCAAGAGGTCGGCATGGTGGCCCATGGCGGATCTCAACCCATATACCCAAATTACCCTTATGTTGCCAATGTCGCACCCCAAATGCCAACTCCGCGAAACTCAAATTATCAAACCCAAAGGCTTCAGGCGCCTCCACCATATTATCCACCATTGTACCAACAACCTTATGAACCATACAATCCTCAACCATTCTACCAACAACCATATTATCCTCCACCATCTCAACAACAGCATCGTCCTCAAGCTCAACAACAGCCACGCCCTCCTAGAAATCAGTTCCCTCCTATACCCATGTCATATAAGGATTTGTTGCCTTCTCTCCTTGCAAGAAATCTGGTACAGACCAGGCCTCAGCCCCGCATGCAAAACCCTTTACCTGCTCTGTACCGTGCTGACCGCACCTGTGAGTTCCATCAAGGGGCACCGGGGCATGACGTTGAACATTGTCTCGCCCTTAAAAAAAAGGTCCAGAAGTTAATCCAAAGTAAAGAGTTAACCTTCACAAACCCTGACCCTGTTGTTCCAAATAACCCTCTGCCACCTCATGGGCCGGCCATTAACATGATTCAAGAAGACAACTATGTTCTCTCTGCATGTGATATCAAAACTCCTCTGGTTCCGATACATGTGAAAATGTGCAAGGCAACTCTCTTTAGCCATGATCATGAGGCTTGTGGGATATGTTCAGTAGACCCTCGTGGTTGCAAGCAAGTCCAGAATGATGTGCAAGGGTTACTAGCTAGACAGGAAAGAGCTTGTTGTCACCAGAAAAGAGAAAGATAAGAATGTTTGTCTTGTTACTCCGGTGTTCAGAACCAGGGAACCACTGGTGATAACAGTCAACCAGGCAAGATCAGCCGGCACCCCTCTGGTCATCTGCCCGCCAGAACAATTGCCTTATTCATCTCAAAAAGTTGTGCCATATAATTACGAATATACAATTCTGGAAGATGGGAAAAGGTACCTCTTGATTCGCCAGTCCTTGTGGACAATATTGCGGAAAGTAGCAAGATTTTGAGAAGTGGGCGGGTGCTCCCTGTTGTTGTTCAGAAAGAAGGTAGTGCTCCAGCCGAAGAACCGGTGAAAGAGCGAAATCCAGATAAGGGTAAAGCTATCAGACAGCCCAACGAGATTGTCTATGAGGATAGTGATGAGATCCTGAAGTTAATCAAGAGGAGCGAGTACAAAGTAGTTGATCAGTTGCTACAAACTCCTGCCAAAATCTCTATAATGTCTCTTTTATCCAGCTCTGATGTCCATAGAGATGCTTTGATGAAGGTGCTAGATCAGGCTTATGTGGAACACGATGTAACCTTGGGACAGTTTGAAAGTATTGTAGGGAACGTGACTGCATGCAATAATTTGAGTTTCAGTGATGAAGACCTCCCAGCGGAAGGAAGGAATCACAACCTAGCATTACTTATCTCAGTCCTTTACAAATCAGACTCTCTATCTAATGTCTTGATAGATACTGGGTCCGCTCTAAATGTGATGCTGAAGTCTACTCTAAACCAGCTTTCATATTCGAAAGCTCTCTTGCAGCCCAACACAGTGACGGTGAGAGCATTCGATGGAACTAGAAGGTCAGTGTGTGGAGAAGTAGAGTTGCCCATCTCAGTTAGCCCACATGAATTCAAGGTTACCTTCCAGGTTATGGAGATTCAGGCCTCTTTTAGTTGCCTACTTGGCCGGCCTTGGATCCATGATACTGGGGCAGTGACGTCCACTCTCCATTAGAAGCTGAAATTCGTAAGTCATGGAAAACTGATAACTGTAAATGGTGAGCCAGCTCTGTTGGTCAGTAACTTGTCTGCTTTCTCTTACATTGGTGGTAATAGTTCGGACGGGTCATCGTTACAAGGTCTCTCTGCTGAAGGAAGTGCGGGGAAAGTTGAGACTAGTATGGCTTCTTTGAGAGATGCTCAAAGGGTAATTTAGGAAGGGAAAACGGAAGGCTGGGGTCAGCTAGTGAAGCTGTCGGAGAACAAGCGCAAAGAGGGAATTGGTTTTCCAGATAGCAAGCCTGGGGCATTCAATCCTGCTGGAGGTACTTTTCGCAATGCTGGTTTCATTCATGATCCGCCAGAGACTAATGCAATCATTGAGGATCAATCTGAGGAAGTGGCACCTGTCTTTGTGACACCTGGAGGAGCCTGCTGCAACTCGTTCTAAGTAATATGTTTGTCTTTGTTTTTGTTTTTCTTTAAGAAAAATCATTTCGTCCTGCCCCAAACGAAAGTGACACTTTGTAGGGCTTTGTTTTGTTTCAAGTATTTTTGTTATGAATGAAAATCGTCGTTTCTGTCACGACCTTTACTTTATTTCATTTTAGTGCTTTTTTCTGGAAAAAATGGTAATACATAACACCAAAAAATATTTGTTCTCTTTTTCTTTTTAAAAATCAAACTCAAAAGTCTGTATTTACTCACTCAAAATCAATCATAAATCATATGCAGACTGAACACAAATGAGCCCGTTGAACACGGTAACCCGATGCTTCCTCCCAACTTTGAGGTTCCTGTTTATGAGGCAATGGTAGAAGGAGATGAGGAGATTCCTGATGAGATCAGATGGATGTTAGAACGAGAAAGAAAAGCTATTCAACCTCATCAGGAAGAGATAGAAATTGTCAACCTGGGTACAAAGGAAAACAAGAAAGAGATCAAGATTGGGGCATTGTTGGATGCCACTGTTAAGGAAAGAATTATTAAGCTTCTCAGAGAGTATGCTGACATTTTCGCATGGTCATACAAGGATATGCCAGGGTTAGATGCCAAAGTTGTGGAACATCGTCTGCCTTTAAAGCCCGAGTGCCCGCCTGTTAAGCAGAAGTTGAGGAGATCTCATCCCGATATGGCCCTCAAGATCAAGGAAGAAGTGCGAAAGCAGATTGATGCCGGTTTCTTAATCACATCTGAATACCCTCAATGGTTAGCCAACATAGTACCTCTTCCAAAGAAAGATGGTAAGGTCAGAATGTGTGTTGACTACCGAGATTTGAATAAAGCTAGTCCAAAGGATGATTTCCCTTTACCTCACATCGATGTATTGGTTGATAATACTGCTAAATGCAAAGTGTTCTCCTTTATGGATGGTTTCTCCGGGTATAACTAGATCAAGATGGCTCCTGAAGATAGAGAGAAGACATCTTTCATCACACCATGGGGTGCTTTCTGCTATGTGGTGATGCCGTTCGGGTTGATAAATGTTGGTGCCACTTACCAGAGGGGCATGACCAAGATATTCCATGATATGATACACAAAGAAATCGAGGTCTATGTGGATGATATGATTGTCAAGTCAGGCACTGAAGAATAGCATGTTGAGTATTTGTTGAAGATGTTTCAGCGGTTGAGAAAGTACAAGCTCCGTTTGAATCCCAATAAGTGTACCTTCGGCGTCAGATCCGGGAAACTCCTGGGTTTTATTGTTAGTCAGAAGGGTATTGAAGTAGATCCCGACATAGTCAAAGCTATCAGAGAAATGCCTGCTCCAAAAACAGAGAAACAAGTCAGAGGATTCCTTGGTAGGCTGAACTACATATCCCGATTCATCTCTCATATGACTGCTACATGTGGGCCGATATTCAAGCTGTTTCGCAAGGATCAAGGGATCGTATGGACCGATGAGTGCCAAAAAGCCTTTGTAGTATCAAGGAGTATTTGTTAGAACCTCCAATTCTTATACCTCCAGTAGATGAAAGACCTTTGATCATGTATCTGACTGTGTTGGAAGATTCTATGGGCTATGTACTTGGTCAGCAAGATGAAACCGGTAAGAAAGAACATGCAATTTACTATTTGAGCAAGAAGTTCACTGATTGTGAGCAAGATACTCAGAAGCTTGCCTGCACGATGGAGACCAAAGGTGACTGCCATTGAGGAAGCTAAAGATTTAAACACTTTAAGTGTCGAAGATCTTGTTAGTTCTCTCAAAGTTCATGAGTTAAGTCTTAATGAACACGAGTCTACTAAGAAGAATAAATCAATAGCTCTTCCATCCGAAGGCAAGTCATCAAAAGCTCTCAAAGTGGTTGAATCTGAAGAGGAAGAACAATCAAGTTCAGATTCTGAACCAGATGCTGCTGAAATGGCCATGCTCTCCAACAGACTTCAGTATCTGGCCAAGAAGAACAGAAAGTTTCTAGCAAGAAGGAGTAACTCCAGAAGCTCAAGGAAAGAAGATCAGAAGGGATGCTTCAACTGTAAGAAGCCTGGACACTTTATTGTTGAATGCCCTGATCTTCAGAAGGAGAAGTCAAAGGACAAGTCAAAAAAGTCAACGTTCAAACCAAGTAAATTCAAGAAGCAGATCAAGCAGAGTTTAATGGCAACCTGAGATGATTTGGGAAGTGAATCTGGATCTGATAAAGAGGAAGCTGATGAAGATGCAAAGGTAGCAGTTGGGTTAGTTGCCACAGCAACTTCAGAAGCTGGATCAGAATCAGATTCTGAAGATGAAAATGAGGTATATTCTAAGATTCCCAGAGATGAACTTGTTGAGTCACTTAAAGAACTTCTTACACATTTTGAAGTAAGAACCAATGAGTTGAAGGATTTAAAAGAAAAATATGCTGATTTGGTAAAACAGCAAAAATCAACTCTATTGGATCTGAAAGCTTCTGAACAAGGACTTAGGGGCTTTGACTTCATGTGTAAAACTTATGAAGATCAGCTCAGGTTCTTATGTCAGAAGCTACAAGAAAAGTGTAATGAAAAACCTTTAAGCAACCATGAAATTGCTCTTGAAGATTTTATCATATCTGGCATTGACAGAAGCAGAGTGGCTTCTATGATTTATAGCATTTACAAGAACAATGGCAGAGGAATTGGTTTTCTTGAAGTTAAACTTGAGAAAACCAATCTTAAATCTTGTTGTGAATGCATCAAGGAAGGTCTGAAAACCTTCTTTGTACCTGAAGGTGTTGAGTTGGAAACTGTTGTTCAATCAGAACCTGAAGCTTCTGGCTCTAAGGCTAAGATTACTTCAAAGCCAAAGAACTCTAAGCCAAAGGCTATGATCAAATCTGAATCCAAGACTTCAAAGATCAGGATCCTGAAAAGATCAGAACCTGTTCCTCAAAGTCTGGTGAAACCAAAATCTGAGGTTCTGAAGTCTAAGTTTCAGAAGAAGATAGTTACTGCTTCTGAAGTACCAAAACCTAAGGTGATGGTTAATCAGAAGCAATCCAGCTCACATCACAAGGTACAGGAAGTGAAGAGTAATACGTCAAGTACTAACCTTTCAGGACCCATAGGACAATGGGTACCTAAATCTGAAAATGTCAATGATGCAGGTATGTCTAAGAGCAACACCAAAGCAAAAATCATGGTACCTAGACAGCGGTTGCTCAAGACACATGACAGGAAAAAAGTCCAGCTTCCTCAGCCTAACAATGAAGGAAGGAGGAAGTGTGAAATTTGGAGGCAACCAAACTGGCAAGATCATAGGTACAGGAACTATTGGTAATTCCTCTACCTCAATTAATAATGTATGATTGGTAGATGGTCTTGAACATAACCTTTTGAGCATTAGTCAATTTTGTGATAATGGTTATGATGTGCTATTTGAGAAAACCAACTGTATTGTAATCAACAAGGAAGACAAATCCATTGTGTTCAAGGGAAATAGAGTTGATAATGTCTACAAAATCAATTTTTCTGAACTGGCTGATCAGAAGGTGAGTTGCCTTCTATCAGTGAATGATAAGAAATGGATGTGGCACAGAAGGTTGGGACATGCTAACTGGAGACTAATCTCTAAGCTTAGTAAGTTACAACTTATCAAAGGGCTACCAGACATTGACTATCATTCAGATGCACTCTGTGGTGCATGTCAGAGAGGGAAAATTGTGAAATCATCTTTTAAAACCAAAGACATTGTTTCAACCTCCAGACCCTTAGAACTACTCCATATTGATTTATTTGGACCAGTTAGTACTGCATCCTTATATGGAAGTAAATATGGATTAGTCATTGTTGATGATTATAGCAGATGGACTTGGGTGAAATTCATAAAGAGTAAAGATGTTGCTTGTGATGTATTCAGTAGTTTCTGCACTCAAATTCAAGCTTTTTGGTGGAGAGTCAGAAGTGATCATGGTGGAGAGTTTGAAAATGAGCCATTTGAAGCTTTTTGTGAAAAACATGGAATTTTCCATGAATTCTCTTCTCCTAGAACTCCACAACAAAATGGGGTTGTAGAGAGAAAGAATAGAACTTTACAAGAAATGGCCAGAACCATGATCCATGAAAAGAATTTACCAAAACATTTTTGGGCAGAAGCAGTGAATACAGCATGTTATGTCCAGAACAGGATCTATATCAGACCTATTTTGCAGAAAACAACATATGAACTCTTTAAAGGAAGGAAACCCAATATCTCTTACTTTCATCAATTTAGATGTACATGTTACATTCTAAATAACAAGCTCTACCTAAAGAAATTTGATGCCAAGGCCCAAAGAGGAATCTTCTTAGGTTACTCTGAAAGGTCAAAGGCATACAGAGTGTATAATTTAGAGACACTCTGTGTTGAAGAATCTATGCACGTTAAATTTGATGACAAAGAGCTTGAAGATAAAACTTCAAAGCAAGGTGAAAGTTCTGCAGAGATACAGGTTCCTGAAGTTACTCCAGAACCTGATCAGATAGCTAAATCTGAAGATAGTCCAGAAGCTGAACCCACATCAGAAGCGCAAGATGAAGCTGCTTCTGATGAAGCACAAGATGGCTCACATCAAGCAGATCCTCCCAGAAATACCTTCAAGCACAAGTCTTCACACCCTGAGGAATTAATCATAAACAAAGATAGTCCAAGAAGAACAAGATCATACTTCAGACAAGAAGAATCAATGATTGGACTGATCTCAATGATTGAACCTACAACAGTTGATGAAGCACTTTCAGATGATGGATGGATCTTAGCTATGCAAGAAGAGCTGAATCAATTTCAAAGAAATGATGTGTGGGATCTGGTACCCAAACCTCAGCACAAGAACATTATTGGAACAAAATGGGTATTCAGAAACAAGCTGAATGAGCAAGGAGAAGTAACAAGAAACAAAGCCAAACTTGTTGCACAAGGGTATAGTCAACAAGAAGGCATTGATTACACTGAAACATTTGCTCCAGTTGCAAGATTGGAAGCAATCAGGTTACTTCTGTCTTATGCAGTTAATCATGGCATAATATTATATCAGATGGATGTCAAGAGTGCTTTTCTTAATGGTGTCATTGAAGAAGAAGTGTATGTTAAGCAACCTCTTGGATTTGAGGATATCAAATATCTTGACCATGTTTTTAAACTAAAGAAATCACTATATGGCTTGAAACAAGCTCCCAGAGCTTGGTATGATAGGCTAAGTAATTTCTTAATCAAAAATGATTTTAAAAGAGGAAAGGTTGATACAACACTCTTCAGAAGGACCCTTGGGAAAGATATTCTTGTTGTGCAAATATATGTTGATGATATAATATTTGGTTCTACTAATGCATCTCTTTGCAAGGAATTCTCTAAGTTAATGCAGGATGAATTTGAAATGAGCATGATGGGAGAGCTGAAGTTCTTCCTGGGCATTCAAATTAGCCAATGCAAAGATGGAGTCTATGTTCATCAAACAAAGTATACAAAGGAGCTTCTGAAGAAGTTCAAGCTTGAAGATTGTAAAGTGATGAACACTCCAGTGCACCCTACGTGTACCTTAAGCAAAGAAGATGAAGGAGCTAAAGTAGATCAGAAGCTGTACAGAGGTATGATTGGTTCTTTGTTATACCTCACTGCATCTAGGCCAGATATTTTGTTCAGCGTATGCTTGTGTGCAAGATTCCAATCAGATCCTAGAGAATCTCATATGACTGCTGTCAAGAGAATCTTCAGGTATTTGAAAGGAACAATTAATCTTGGACTCCTTTATAGGAAATCCTTAGATTATAAGCTAATTGGATTCTGTGTTGCTGATTATGCTGGTGATAGGATTGACAGAAAGTCAACCAGTGGCAATTGCCAATTTCTGGGTGATAATCTTATATCCTGGGCTAGCAAAAGACAAACAACTATTGCTATGTCTACAGCAGAAGCAGAATACATTTCAGCTGCAAGTTGTTGTACACAACTACTTTGGATGAAACATCAGTTGGAAGACTATCAGATAATTGCTAACAGTATTCCCATTTATTTTGATAATACTGCTGCTATTTGTTTGTCTAAAAATCCAATTTTGCATTCAAGAGCTAAGCACATAGAAATCAAACACCATTTTATCAGAGACTATGTTCAAAAAGGAATTTTAGATATACAATTCATTGATACTGAAAATCAATGGGCTGATATATTTACTAAGCCTTTAACTGTTAAAAGCTTTGATTTTATAAAGAAAAATTTGAACATGCACTTTGTGTCTGATTAAATGTTTGCTTGCTCCTGAATAGGATTTTAGGTTCTGAAGTTAGTTCAGAAGCAGTAGTCCATCAGAAGCTCTTTATTGAGTTTCTGAGGAAAACTCGCTTCTGATGATGACGTCAGCATCTGAAGTCCAGAAGTTGGATTTTGTGCTTCTGAATAGTAGAGTTAGTGGAAACGTTGGGAGTTACTTTTTGTGGTAACTTCTGGCCCACTAACTTGGTAGTTACTCTGAGAACTTCTGACGTGGTCTGTATGTATTGGTGTATAACTTAAAAGGGCAATGATGATTTAATAGCTTTGAAAGTACTTTTCACGCGCCCCCAATTTTGTCATTAATGTTATGTTTGTTTGTCTCTTTTGAATTGCAATCGTTTTACTTTTAACACTTTGTCAATTCACACACTACTGTTATACCCTAATTTTGGACCTAAAAATACCTGCTCAAAATATTTTTTCATCTCTGATGAGTGTCTTTGACCCTTGGGAGATTGTCAATTTGCTATTATTTTACACTGATATTTTACCCTGCTTTATCTTCCAATTTTGCCTCAAAAATCTTTTCAACTGTGTATTTGTCTATGTTGTCTAGCATTTAAAACCATCCAAATGTTTTTCTTGCATATCAATTCATTTGAAATTGTCTCTGATCGATTGCATATTTCTCTACATCTTATTTCAATATTATTTGCAAAAATCATGAAAAGGGGCATTTTAGTCATTTCCTATGTTAAAAATCTCTTTTAATCTTTGAAAATTGTCTCTGAGTCTTTTCAATTGGTTTGTATAAATCCTTGCTTTAATTCCATGCCAAAATCCATTTCAAAATTGCATCTGAGATATTTGAGTCAGTTTAGTCCCTAGGGGCATTTTGGTCTTTTCACATGAAATTTTGACAGAGAGAGGTTACTTTGAAGTACCTCATTTATGTAGTTGGTTCATTTTAGTCCATTTTGTGTTTTTTATTTGTTTCACTTTACGTTATTACATTTTTACCCAATTTTATTTTTAATTTGCATTTTAGTCCTCCAAACTTTTAAAAATTGCATTTAAGTCCTTATTTTTTGCATTTAGGTCTTTTTGGTTTTAAATTCGTTTTTAGTCCTTTTTTAAAAAAATTGCAGAACAGTCCTCTAAGTTTCAAGTCCTTGTTTCTAGTCTTTTTTTTTAAAATTGCAGATTGGTCCTTCTAATCTTCAAAATTGCAGAAAGGACCCTATGTCCTAAATTTAGTCCAAGGCCGAATTTCTCAAGTCCAAACACAGGTGTCAACAATTCATTGGGTCTCAGGTCCACATGTCACCTATATAAGGGCCACATCACCAATTGCACAGCAACAATTCCATTCACAACTCGCCAACTCATCAAATCACAGAAACAGAAAGAGATTTTCTCTCTCTTGGCAGTTAGATCGAAATTCAACAGAATCAAAGAACATTGTTGAAGTTCATCAAGAACTTCATCAATATTCATCATCACCAAACCCTAACCAACTCAATTCTCTACCAAATTCATCATCTATTACACAAAATCAACACCAGTCTCCAGAAAATCGAAATCAAAATTGTTTTAATTCGACAAACCCTAATCAAATTCAGTTGAATTCGCACTAAGTTCTCAGTGATTTTTCTATGAAAATCCTCATCATCGAACTGTTTTGTTTTCTCTCTTCTTGCAATTCAAGTATAAAACGATCACAAGAAGAAGTTTGAGGAAGAGAAGAAGAAGAATCAAAGAGGAATTGAACCGGTGAAGAAGAAGAAGAAGAGAGATCACCGATTTATTTTCGGTTCAACACTTACCAGAGGCTCAGAGAAGATTCGCAAGGTCTTTCTTCATCGTCACGCTCAAACCACCGGTTAAACTCAGGTAAAACTCACAAAACCTTTTCGTTCTCGCTTTACAACTTCATCGAAGACTTATATGAAAGATCAAACGATGAATCGAAATAGATCTGTGGATTTGAAGTCTTTTTCCTCGAAAAACTTTGAAAAACGTTAAAATCGAAGCTTTAATATGTAGATCTACTAAGATTCATCATTTATATGCAAAATCTGGACTCATATTTGAAATCAGCATGAAAAGTAGGTTAGGTTAGGGTTTTGTTTTGTGTGAAACGGTGAGAGTTGGACCTCGCCGGAATCTGGAAGTCACAGCGGGTATGATGAAGATTCTGGTGGAATCATGAAGACTACGGCCGGTCTTCATCTTCTTCGACCAGTTTCTTCCAGAAACCGGTGAGAAGAAGAGAGCAACGATGGTGTTAGAGAGAGAGGGAGAAGACTTAGAGAGAGAAAGAAAGTTGGAAAATGAATTGAACCGGTCTCAAGGCTATTATATAGACCCCTGAACCGGACTGGTTCAACCTTGGTTCGCCTCTTCTTTGTTCTCAGCCTTTAGATCTAGGTTAAGTTTGATCTGGATCAATCCAACGCTCCTGAAGCGTTTGGATGATCCAGAATCTGTTTCCCCTTGGGCTTGGGCCTAGTCTTCCTGCAAATTTTCGTTTTGTTCTTTTTTCTTGCTATTTGGACACTGTAAGTTGTTGTTTACACCACTGCTAGCCTAAAAAACTTTGATAAAAATCCTAGAAAAATTCCTATATGTTTTTAATGTGTTTCTTGATATTTTTGTGAATGTTTTACATATTAAAAATTGATAAAAAATATACTTGATATCACTTGTGATTTGTTTGTCTTTCTTGTGAATTTTTGCTATGTTTTGATATGATATTTTGTCAAATTGATACTTGTACTAGTTGTGTAATCTTGTGATATGTTTGCCTCTGATTTGTGCCCTTTTTTACTGTTTGTGAATGCAATTTGTTAATTTCTTGTGTTGCAAGTTATGTGGATATTGTTTGTGAAAATAAAGTGCAAAATATGTCTATGAATGTGTTATAATTCTTGGCTTGATACTCTCTCCTAATTCTCATGATTATGATTGAAACAAAACCTTTGAAAAGTTGCTATGATGTGAGAATTAGGGGGCATGAATTTGCTTTGTTTCGTGATACATTCTTAGATGTATTTTGCTTCTTTTTGTTAAGTTTTGATGCTTTATTTTGTGGTTAATTTTGTCACCTTGCTATGCATTTTTTTTGCCTATGTCTCACTTTGATACCTTATGCTACTAACATTTTCATCTCATGTATCATACATCCTACAAGCATCCCATTCTCCATCTTATACTCTTAGCTCTTATTCCTTGCACTTTAAATTTTGCTAAGACTTAGCATGTAAAAGCTTAGGGATTTTGTAATCTTCTTCATGCTTTTAAATTCTTGCAAGATCATAGAATGTAAACTAGGGTATATGTAAAGGACAATGGACTCTTATGATGTACACCGACACGAGCACCGACACATGCACACACATCACATGGATACTTTAGATGAATGTTTAGGGAATGTATGCTTTAGATGTATGCTTAGGAATCACGATACTTAGAAAAATTCTCCTTTCAAAAAAACATGAACAACTTCACTCAAATATTTTTCCAAAGAAACCTTTGGGATCAAAATCCCATTGAATTTTCCCTTTATTTTCTTAAACAAAAACCTTAATGAATTTTAATCATACCTAGACTTCTTTTGCAAAATAACTAATTCCACCTCACATTTTTTCCAAATCTTATGCCCTTGAGGCCTCTCTCTCTTATTCTTCAAAAGTCCATTTTTCAAACTTAAAATCAACCAACAAAAACAAAAACACTTTTTGGAAGAGAACTACATGGAGTTTGATCCCTTAAAAGCGTATGTAGGCAAGAAGTCAAAACTTCTCCAAGTCCAATAAAACAAAATTCAAACACCTTCTTCTCCCTCCAATTCTTGACTTAGTAAGCTCTTAGGTGTAAATATCATTTTTCAAATAGCATTTAAAATAAAGCGCGCGCATAGAAAGTAAAGACGGTTCCTATAGGATACTATAGTCGTTATGGGTGCCTAACACCTTCCCGTAGCGAAAACAACTCGCGGACCTCGATTCTCAAGGGTTTTTTTTCTTATTTTTCCCTTCCAATAAAAAATGAGATATCAAAGGTTAAAAAGGTTCAAACTTAATCAATGTTTGACACCCGAAAAACCAAGATAAAACAACTACTCACTTCACAAACAAACACTTTGCTTTCAAACCTCTTGCGAAGTAAGCGCAATTCTCTCAACCCTAGAACCCTAAAATCATCTTCTTCTTCAATCATCAAAGGCATCATCAAGCTCGCAACGAGAAGTTTCAGAATCTACTACACGAATGGTCCCTGAATATGACTACAGAGGAAGAAGCATGAAATTGGAAGAATGGGATCTACAAGTTCAGATAGAAAATCCTGTGGATTTTGAATCACTAGCTTTTCATAAGTGTTGGATCAGAAGCTACTATGAAGAACAAGGACTTCTGAAATACTTCAAGATGTTGAATGGACCAACATACGAAGCATTGGTTAGGCACTTCTGGGTAAGAGCGAAACTCTATGACAAAAAGGCATCTCTAGCTGAAGAAAGTCAAATGGTTTTGATTTATCCAGAACTGGAGGGGAAGACAAGAGAAGAGATGGGACTTGAGCCATTTACTGAAGATGAAATCAGGTCAAGCATCTATGGTATTCCAGTGAGAACTACACAATGGCAGATAGAAGCTGTACTTGATCTAAAAGCTTCTGGATATTACTCTGGAATTGATCTTTCAAGTGCTGCTGAAGAACGCATTTGGAAAGAAAAAGCTAATTTGGTTATATACAATTCCAAGAAGGAAAGGAAATATGCTAAATTGGGCAT
The DNA here is from genome assembly GCF_051527215.1 of Medicago sativa. NCBI lineage: Eukaryota > Viridiplantae > Streptophyta > Magnoliopsida > Fabales > Fabaceae > Medicago > Medicago sativa. The sequence goes on from NC_140750.1 coordinate 30,239,298, forward strand.
GGAAACTAAGATGCTTCTGAAGATTCAGAATGAAAACTTACTACCATGTGGTGGATGTGAAAAACTCAATTTGGCACAGAAAGTCTTTCTCCAGCACTTCATCAAGAAGGAAAAGGTGAACGTGCCAAAATACATGTTCAAGTACTTTATAGAGTGTCTGAAACAGAGTCAACTGCTGGGTAAACCCTGGGTTCCTTATGGAAGATTCTTATCAGAGATATTCTATCAAGGAGGTGTCTTGGACAGTCTAAGCAGTGCTCAAGCCTTCACTGATAAGATGATTGACACTAAGACTGGGAAGTTCATCAATGCTCACACACTCTTGCATATGAAGCTAATCAGTGAGGTCACCAAACTTCAAACTGATTTGAGTGAATCCCATGTCAGGTCTGATCTTATGAGGGATTTTCCACCCATCTGTAAGAAAGATCCTCTTGATGTGCAAATGTACTACATCAAGGAGCACTTTGAGCCAACCAACGAAAGAATCAGATTGGAAGATGTACCCGAGAAATGTATGGTGGTGCTCTGCCACGAGCCAGAGGCAGAAAGTCAAAAAGGAAGATGACTGCAGAAGAGTACCTAAAAGTTGAAAAATCTACGAAGAAGGCTAAAGTCACTTCTGATAAGCTTAAAATTGGTGGTTCTGGAATGCCATCAATTGAAAAAGCTATTGAAGACATGGGCTCAAGTTTGATGCTGGATATTGGTATTGCTCTTGATCAACCTGCAATACCAAAGAAGAAAAGGAAGCAAGCAGTAAGAAGGACCAAGGATTTTCCTCTTATTACCAAGAAAGCTGAAGCTGCTACCACTGTGTCAGAAGCTATTGAAAAAGTTGTTGATAACACATCAAAGTTATCTCAAGTATCAAATATCTCACACACATCTTGTACTACATCTTCTATCCCTTCTGAAGACACTTCTTTTTTAGATCACCTAGAAAGTCATTATCTAGGTGAACTACCCCAATCTAGCTTTAACACAAACTCAGAGAAAGCCTCTGAAATGACTCCAGAAGCATCTGCTTCTGAAAAAGTCACTTCAGAAAGCCCCCAACACCATGAACCTGAACCACAAAAGCCTTCACCAGAAAAGACCACCTCACCCCCACAACCTCAACCAGAACCTACAACTTTATCACCCCCACAACAACAACCTATTGTTCCTGAACCTTCTGTTCCTGAACAAGCCATTCCTCAAAAGACCATTCCTAAACATATTGTTCCTGAACAACCAGTTACTAAACCCATTCCTGAACCTGAATCTATACCAGAACCTGTATCTGAAACTACTGTTCCAGAACACAATGTTCTTGAGTCAACCCCTGCTTCCATAACTTCTTCACCAGTACAAGCTGTCAAGATCACCCACTACACTGGTGTGTGTGATATGTACACAGATTCAGAGGATGATCAAGATGATCACTCCTCTACTATGAGAATTGTCAACTTTGCTGACCAACCCTCAACCAGCAACACCTTACCTACAAATGGCCAATCACCATCTGACCTAGCAATTGTACCCACTGCCCCACCTAAACCCTCTAGACAACCTTCACCTCCCACCATTTTCTTGGACTCTCAAGTATTACAGGATGTGTGGAAAGACATTGCTTCTGAAGTTCTCAGACTGATAGCAGGAAGAAATAACTTGGGTCATACAATAGACTATCAGAAGAAATGGAGGAGAATCAAAGAAAGGGTCGTCAACCTGATCTCAGCACTGCATGATTCGTGTATTGAGGCTCAAGAGCAAGCCAAGCAGAAGTTGGAAGATTGGTTGAATGGAGTGGAAGAGAATATTGGGGATGTAGAAATTCTTGGTACTTGGGTGAAGAATTCACTTAGTATCAGAGGTAAAAATCCTGAGGAATTATTGCCTAAGGATTTAGACTTGATAATTCCTTCTGAGATCCTCTTAAAGAATGGTGCACCCAACCTGGCTCTAGTTCAGGAAAACAAAGTGTTGAAGGAAAAGAATGAGATACTGGAAACAGAGCTTCTAGAGCAAAAGTTAAAGATATCAAAGTTAGAAGCTGACATGAAAGAAGCCAGAATCAGGGATGAAAAATACGAGTCAGACACGGATCAGAAGTATGCTGAAGTTCAAGACCTTCTGAAGAAGATCTTAGAAAAGCCCAATTAAGCTAAACCCTTAGTTGCACACCTTTAGCTTACTTGTGTTTCTTAGGCTTCTGATATATTTTGATTTTATCTGCTTCTGAACCTTTTCGCTTCTGAATAACATTAACTGTTTATATCATATATGTGTTTTAGTATCTGCTCTGATTTTGGTGTTTGAAGATGGTTTATATGCTTTAGTTATATGGTTTAAATGCTCTGAATCTTTATCTTATGTTTTTCTCATCTCTCTTTTTGTTTATTTCTTTTTGCTAATGACAAAAGGGGGAGTATATGTGATAGTATTTAAAGGCTCTGAGCCCCATTAATAATATTTGAAAATTTTGAAAATTTCTATCACTTTTGTTTTACCTTAAAACGGTGTATCAAAAAGGGGAGTATCAAATTTCAAATAAAATTAATTGAACCATTCTTCTCATATATAAGTCAATTCTTTCAATTTTTTTAAGCTCTGATATTATTGTACGAAAAATGAATTTAATTAACCTGGATAGAACTTAGGGGGAGCTTACAAACCTCACCTTAAAGACTATCAGACTTAGGGGGAGTTAGAGCTTACAAACCTCAGACTCTGAGCTTACAAACCTCAGAGCTCCAAAGTCAACTTGTTAATTAGATTAACAACAATTGATCAATTTTAAATACTATTGTTTGTCATCATCAAAAAGGGGGAGATTGTTGGAACAAAATGTGTTTAACAATAAACCTTAAAGAGTTTTGATGATAACAAGGTATTAAAAATTGTAAATTGGACTAGCTAATATTTTTTCAAGTGTACAGAACCATAATTAAAAAGTTACATTATTTATTGGTTCTGAATGAGCAAATAAAGAGCAAAAGAAATCAATGAAATTGAAGCTTAGACGCTTCTGAAGGCAATACGCTCCTGAAGATGGAAAGCGCTCCTGAAGTCTAGCTGCTCCTGAAGATGGAAAACGCTCCTGGAGTCTAGCTGCTCCTGAAGAGAGAATAGCTACTCCTGAAGATGGAAAGCGCTCCTGAAGTCTAGCTGCTTCTGAAGTGAGAATAGCGCTCCTGAAGAAAAACGCTCCTGAAGACTAGTGCTCCTGAAGACTGGAAGTCCTGAAGCGTTACGTCATCATCAGAAGCTACATTATCAGAAGCTGCCTCATCAGAAGTCATTTCACCAGAAGCTGAAGATCAACTGGATTTGCAAAGAATCAAGGATTGAAGAATCATCACTGCAAAAGCAGTCTATTGGATTCGAAAACACAACCAAAGATTAGTGGAATTTTGCAACGGTCATTTCAAAGGTGTTTGAAGGCATGTGCTTGCAATTTTGGACGAAAGCGTTGACATTGTACTTTTGTACGAACTGTACAACCACATTCTCCACTACTCTGTTTTGTGTCCACGCTACAAGACAAGAAAACAGCTCTAGAATACGGCTTCGCCTGCATAGATGTTCCTTTGGATAAGGAATGGATTTCAAATTGGTTCTTCATAGGACAACAACCAAATCAGGCAAAAGATCATTGGTGAAAGATCAAGCTTCAACAACGACTCTTTGATGTGCTGGCAATTTCACAACGTCTCTTTCACACCTCTATATAAAGGAGTGAAGACTTAGAGATTTGGTAATGTTGAACGAAAGACTCACAACATTCTTACAAGTGCCAAACCTCTGCTGAAATTGTTCTGTATTCACTTAGAATTTCTGTGTCACAAAGTTTCATCTTAGAAATTCTTAAGTTATTGAGTCTGTATCTGATTTGTATTGTGAGCACCTCTGATTGTATATCAAGTGTTCAACCTTAAACAATTTTCTGTGTAATTTTGTTTAGTTAGAAGTCTCTTACAGTTGTGCTTGAGCAGGGAAGTCTCTTGATTGTGTTCTTGAGCATAGGAAGACTCTTGCAAAGTGTGCTTAAGCAAAGGAAGTCTCTTGCAGGTGTGCTTGAGCAATTCTAATCAGATATTACTCTTAGTGAAATCTCCTTGGAAGTGCAAGGGGGACTGGACTACTTCCGGATTGTGGAAGGAACCAGTATAATTGCTTTGTGTCGTTCTTCTTCTCTCTCCCTGTTTTATTCCGCTGCGTGTAGATTCTAATTATCACTTCAGAAGCTGTTTCACTTAGCTTCTAATCAGTGTGTTCAGTTTTAGGAGAAACGAAGAATTTTTAAAAACACAATTCAACCCCCCTTCTTGTGTTTTTCTCACCTGCACTCATTGCTCCCAAAGGCCATCATATCCCTTTTACCGCAAGACTACGGTTTGATTGAACAAATAACATTGCAGAATATGAAGCTTGTATTATGGGTATCGAGGAAGCTATTGACTTGAGGATCAAGAGAATTAAGATATATGGTGATTCAGCTCTTGTGATTAATCAGATCAAAGGAAAGTTGGAAACTCACCATGCTGGGTTGGTACCTTACAGAGATTATGCCAGACGTTTATTAACTTTCTTTAACAAAGTAGAGTTGAACCACGTACCTCGTGAGGAGAAGTAAATGGCAGATGCTTTAGCTACTCTATCTTCAATGATCAAAGTGAACCATCACAATGATGTGCCCTTAATCAACGCCAAGTTCCTTGACAGGCCCGCTTATGTGTTCGCTACTGAAGCAGTCTTTGACGACAAACCGTGGTTTCATGATATCAAGGTTTTCCTTCAGACACAAGAGTATCCGCCTGGGGCATCTCGCAAAGATAAGAGGACTCTAAGAAGATTGTCTAGTAACTTCTTCTTGAATGGATACGTTCTGTACAAAAGGAACTTTGACGAAGTTTTGCTCAGATGTATAGATCGGTGTGAAGCAGATCTGTTAATGCATGAGATACATGAAGGCACGTTCGGGACTCACGCCAATGGCTATGCAATGGCTAGGAAGGCGTTGAGGGCAGGCTATTATTGGATAACAATGTATGCTGACTGCTATCATCATGCCAAGAAGTGTCACAAGTGTCAGATTTATGCGGATAAGATCCACATACCGCCAACTATGCTCAATGTTATCTCTTCTCCATGGCCTTTCTCTATGTGGGGCATCGATATGATTGGACGGATCGAACCAAAAGCTTCCAATGGACATCGTTTCATACTAGTGGCTATTGATTACTTCACCAAGTGGGTTGAAGCGGCATCTTATGCTAATGTGACCAAGCAAGTGGTGGTCCGATTTATCAAGAACAATATCATCTTCCGCTATGGTGTTCCTAACAAGATCATCACAGATAATGGTACCAATTTGAACAACAAGATGATGAAGGAATTGTGCGATTATTTCAAGATCGAACATCATAACTCTTCTCCTTATAGACCACAGATGAATGGTGCAGTTGAAGCTGCAAACAAGAACATTAAGAAGATTGTGCAGAAGATGGTGGTCACTTACAAGGACTGGCATGAGATGTTACCTTATGCTCTGTATGGTTATCGTACCTCAGTACGTACTTCGACAGGGGCAACCCCTTTCTCTTTGGTATATGGTATGGAGGTTGTGCTCCCTGTGGAGGTTGAGATCCCGTCTTTAAGAGTCTTGAAGGAAGCTGAGTTGTCTGAAGCTGAATGGTGTCAGGATAGGTATGATCAGTTGAATTTGATTGAAGAAAAGCGTATGACAGCTTTGTGTCGCAGACAGCTATATCAGTCAAGAATGAAACAGGCGTTTGATAAGAGGGTGCGTCCCCGCGAATTTAAAGAAGGAGACCTTGTGGTCAAAAGTATCAAGTCTTTTCAACCAGGCCCAATGGGCAAATGGAAACCTAACTATGAAGGGCCCTATGTTGTTAAGAAAGCTTTCTCGGGTGGTGCTTTGATTCTTACAAACATGGACGGAGAGGAGTTACCTCGTCCTGCGAATTCTGATGCAGTCAAGAAATACTATGTCTAGAAAATGTATAAAAGAACAGCTCGGTAGGTCGAAAACCTGAAAGGGCGGCCTAAACCAAAAATGAGCGTCTCGATGGATTGAAAACCCGAAAGGGCGGTCCATGCAAAAATTAGAGACAAAAAAAAAAGAAAAAAATGTTTACCCTGATAGATCGAAAACCCGAAAGGGCGATCTATGCAAAAGTTAAGGGTTTATGACAAGTAACTGCATCAGACTAAGCAACACTCACTTGGGGCATCTTAGCTGTCAGAAGTTCTCCGATATCAGAGCATCAAAGCAATGGATTTCAAAGTTGTTAGGGAATAAAGCGGTTATTGTGTTCAATGTACCATCCATATTTTAATTACCATTTTCCAAAATTTTGTAATCTGTGGTGCCATGCCTTTGACCGGTTACCATTTCTATTACATCAATTTGAGTCTGTGCTTTTATTTGGAATTCTTATTTATTCTATGTGCAAAATTTCTTCCATTTTTAATTTTAGTACTTGAAACAAAAACTTTGAAAATTCTTTTAAAAAACTTTTGTGTTCTCTGTGAAAAGAACAAAAATGACAAACATATTATCTTTACAGTCATGTATCATAGAAGCATATGTCAACATTCGGTCCGAAAGCAAGCGAGTACATCAAATGGACATAGTCATTGCTAAAAAAAAAAGAAAAGAAAAGAAAAGAGAGCTCGCTAAGTTGAAAACCCGAAAGGGCGACTTAGACAAAAATGAGCGTCCTGGTGGATTGAAAACCCGAAAGGGTGATCCAGGCAAAAATTAAGGACATACAAAATTATATATATGCAAAAAGAATATATTCCTGGTGGATTGAAAACCCGAAAGGGCGATCCAGGCAAAAGTTAGGGATTTCAAGAGAAATGGAAAAATATACAAAAAAAGCAACGACTATGAGGAGCATGAATTTGAGAAGGTGCCTCGGTCGAGAGATGGCGACTTCTGCCAGTGATTTGTTTGAAGGGTTGTACCCCGACTTTTGTTTTGGTTCATCCCCAGTGATGTTATCCCCAATGAAGGGTGTTGGATGCTTGTAATATGGTGTCGGGTCACTTTCTTTTGACTGTCCAATGCTGTCTCAACAATCTTTCTTTTAAACTATCATATAAGTCTCATATGCATTCATTCACTCATGCATACATAACACGCATACAAATATCATTCATGCATAGTTGCATTATTTTCCTGCGTCCTACTCCAATACACGAGATGTCAATCTCAAAGTGTTTAATCTATAGATGTCACCATTTAGTTCGTGTTCAAGTGGCAGGTCCCATCAAGTAATCACTTCACCAATACTAATCAGTATATTCGTCTTTACCACGGCAGTTGGTGATAGACAAGCTTTATCTTCCGTTCTTTCGTCTTTACCACGGGCTGCTGGTAATAGACAGACTTTATTTTCCGTCCCAGGCTTTATTTCTGCACCAAGCTTTACTTTCCGTACCAGGCTTTATTGTCTGTATCAGGCTTTATTTCTGTACCAGACTTTACTTCTGTATCAGGCTTTATTTTTTGTCTCAGGCTTTATTTCTGTACCAGGCTTTACTTCTGTATCAGGCTTTATTTTTTTCGTCTCAGGCTTTATTTCTGTACCAGGCTTTATTTTCTGCACCATGCTTTACTTTCCATCATAAGCTTTATTTTCTGTCTCAAGCTTTATCTCTCGTCCGAGCTGTATCTTCCATTCAAGCTTTATCTTCCGCATTTTCGTCTTTACCGTGGCAGTCGGTAATAGACAGGCTTTATCTCCCCAGTGTTACTTATCAGCTTTTGGTCCCCAGTCGGTTTATGTTTTGTTGTCGTTGCATTCATAATGACATTGCACGCATGCCATAATACTCATGAGCATTGCATATTAGCACTCCAACTGGTCCAAAAGTGGTGTACTTAAGTATTTAAGTCTCTTCGACCCATCGATTTAAAAGTCTTCTTTCAAATTTTCGCGACGAAGAAACTTAAATAGGGGCATCTGTCATACCCCAATTTTGGACCAGTTATTTTCTTTTTCAGTCATATTTTAAAAACGTCTCAAACTCTTTTTTCGCTTTAACTATTTAAAGTCTTTTAGTCGTCTTTTAAAATTTTTTAAGGCTTTTTATTTTACAGTTTAAAGTGAAATTCATTTTTGTCCAAGCTTTGTGTATTTCAAATCATTTCTTTTGTTTGTTGGCATTTTAAATCATTTTACGCACTCTTTTTAATATTTAGTGTCTTGTTTTATTTTAATTTCTTTTAAAAGCTTTTAATTTGAAATTTCCTCTTTGTCCGTATATTCAAGTCGCCTTAAAAAAGTTTTGCTCGCATTTTCAAACACTGCGTTATTTTAGACGTTTCAGTCGAAATTTCGGCAAAGAGGTATTTTAAAATACCTCATTTACCGAAAGGGACAAGTTTATCTTTTTATTATTCTTTAATTGTTATTGTCAGTTGTTTTATTTTTTATTATTATTTATTTATTGTTTGCTTTTATTTTTATCTTATTTTCTATTATTTCAATTTTTTTGTTTTTTTTTATTTTTTTTCCTTCTTCTTTCTTTAAAATGTCACGTTTTTTTTTTTATTATTAAGGGTTTTTTTCATTTGTTTTAAGGCTTTAGTCATTGAGTCTGTCCATGTGTCAGTTGGGTATTGGCCCAGTTTTGAAACTTGGTCACCAATCCATTAGTGTTGTGCTGGCGTTTTTTTGCAACAGAAGCACAGGGGTGTTTTAGTCTTTTTTTCTCTGAGTAAGAAACCCTAAAATGACAGTCTATAAATAGACTGTCATTTATTGCAGTCTGCAGGCACTGTTCACACGCGTCAGAATCAAAAAATATCTAATCAATAATCACAAACACATCTCAACTTTCTCTCTCTTCTTTTCTAGATCAAATTCCCAAGTTTTTTAACAAAAATCATGAACACTTCATGAATCTCTATGAATGTTCACGAACACAAAAATTTCCAGTCACTAATAACCATCGAATCTTACCACAAGTAAACACATATCATCATTCATACTCTCACCAATCAACCGATGCATGCATATACATGAGAATCGAACTATAATTCATTCTCAAAATCGTCATCATCTTTCAAGCTCACAAACTCAGATTCCAACAAGAACAACTCAGATCGGCCATAACCATTTCCGTTACGAACTCAAGCACGAACCACAGCAGAATTAAGGGAGAGGAGAAGGAAATCGGATCTCATAATCACGGAAGCAGCAGCTTGTTTTCTCTTCTTTATAAACCAAGGTCGATCTGAAGAGGTAACTACCTTCTCCCCTCTCTATTTTGTTTCTGTACTTTGTTTTTTTCAAAAAAAATTCGAATCTAAAAATGTAGATCTAGGTTCGTTTTGAATTTGGCTCGAAAATCTAACACCGAATCTGTGGAAAGGAAGAAGAGACGAATCCGGGGATGTAATTTTTTAAAAAAAAAAAATAAGAAAAACTACTCCGGTGCGGCGGCGCTCCGGCCAACCACCGCACCGGAGCTCCTCCGGCCGCCGTCACTTCTCCTTCTCCGATCTGCAAATGTTAGAGAGAAGGGAGAGCTTTGTTTGTTTTAGAGAGAGGAATGAAGTGAATTATGATTTAAACCGGACCGAAATTTGCTTTTATAAACATGGTGAACCGGTCTGGTTCACCTGAACCAGACCGGTTCATTCTGGTTCCTTCTCTTTCCTTCTCAACCTTCAGATCTACTCTCTTTGTTTAATCCAACGGCTTCTGTTTATTGTCTGGGATTATTACCATGTACTTTAGTCTATTATTGCATCCCATTGAAGGTGAACCGTCAGATCTATTATCTGATAGATCTGACGGTTGCTGAAGCTTACTGTTTGTTCTGTTGCTTTCCTCATTATTTACTTGCTGTGTGCATACCTATTTCCAGCCTTGTGATCAAAAAATCCTAGGGCCAGGATCAAATCCTAAGCCAATGGACTTAGTGAAGGCCCATTCATATTTTTGTTTTATTTTTTTTCTCTACTGTTTTGCTTTATATACCTACCAGTAGTGCTTTTGCACACCCCCTTTGCATACTTGCATTTTTTTATAAATATTTAAAACAATCTCATGCATTTCTCTTTTAATTTCCTTTCAATTAATATTGTCCCATCCATTTTAAGGCTTTCATTTCTATACCTTATTTTATTTTTGGTTCTTTGCTTTAGAGTTTTATCTCATGCATTTTTAAATCTTTTGTTCATTGCTTTACTTGTGAATTTTGCCTTCATACTCTATTCTAAAAATCCTTACATCATTGCATTTTATTCTAATATATGATGCTTTTAAAATTTTCATTATCTCATCATATCATGTTTGCTTTAATCTTAGTATAATTTCATGCATCTTTTATCATTCTTGCAATTTGTTTGTTTTCCAATATCTTAGTGTGTATCTTAGGCTTTGATGTAATTTATTTTGTGAGCATTTTTATTTCTTGCTTTAGAATGCCCCTAGGATGGTATGTAATAGCGTAGTAATTGCACACACCAACACTTGCACCGACACCATATCACTTTATTTATCGCTTTTACCTCGCTTTACTTTTCACGTCGTTACGCTAGCTTTCCGTTAGTTTAGAAAAATCTTTTTATCTCAAAAATCAAATAAGCAAAAAGTCAATTATTTTCTTAATAAACCTTGGATCCAAATCCATGATGTTTTTCCTTTTTATTTTCTTAATCAAATTCTTAATGAATCTTAATTGAACTTAGACTAAATTTCATAAATAAAATGAAACAACCTCACTCCCATTTTATTCTTCTAGAGCCTTGAGGCCCCTCAATCTCTTTCTTAAAACCTTTTTTTCAAAAAAATTAAAATCAACCTAACCCACCAAAAATATTTTTAAGAGAGAACTACGGAGGATTTGATCCCTTTTAAGGGTACGTAGGCAAGGGTTTATTCCTTCCAAATCGATCAAATAAAAATAACAAAAACTCATACTTCTTCTCCCTCCATTCTTTCACTTGGACTTTAAACAACAAATTTTCAAATAAAAATAACCTAGCACAAGATAAAGTTAGAAAGAGGTTCCCACGGAGTACCGTGGACGATGCGGGTGCCTAACACCTTCCCTAGTCGTAACCAACCCCCGGATCCAAAAAAGGGTTTTAAATTCATCTTTTCCTTTCCCACGAATAAAGATCGAAAAGTCCAAACGATTGAAGGTTCAAAACCAATTAATGGATTGACACCCAAAAATCATGGTCTACTTAGTGGTGCTGGCTGTTTGGATCCAGTTGATGGTTATATCGTTTTTGGTGCGTATCAGTTACTTATTAGGTAGGAGCCGCGTCATTATGCCCTTGCTTATATTCCTTTAAAAGTTTCTTTATTTGCATGGCGTTTTCCTCGAAATCAATTTCCTACCAAGAATAATTTATTTAGCCGAGGCATCTTCCATCACAATTCACGGCTTTGTATGTGTGGGTGCAGTAACATTGAAACAACAAATTATTTGTTTTTGACTTGTAATATCTTTGGCTTGGTTTATGTTATGTTGATCCCTTTGGAATTTCGGATTATTTCCTTCAGCTTGGTCATTCAGCAGGTATCTCTAAAAAACATCAATCCTTAATGCATTTAATTTGGTTCGCTTACATTTAAGTTCTTTGGACTAAAAGAAACAAGATTTTTAACGATAAGGAGAATACAATCCATCAGCTTCCGGATAAAATAAGTTGCTTTCTTTTTGGCTGCTAAAGGCAAAATTCACTAATTTTGCTTTAGGTTATCCCTAAATATACATAGGAGAATTCGAACTCAGTATTTTTAAGTTACATGGTTAACAAAATTTCATTCATAAACTTTTATTTTGTTATAATAATCTGAGTAATATATATTGTTATCTACTCCGGTATATAGTGACAAACGCATCTATCCGGATTACCATTAGTACAAGACCCAAAAGCATGTTTAAGTTTTGAAGCACATCTTGCACTGCAACAACTTGAATCACAGTTACCTTTGATGCATGCTCCAACCCCAATATTACAACTATACGTTGTTGCTTCTTTTTTGTATAGACAAGTGCACATGTTGAAGTCATCACAATAAGAACCTAATCCATTCAAACCATAAAGGACTTTACAATAATCATTGCAATTGCCAGCAGTACAGCTATCGTATATCTCTGAGCATTGGCCTCCTTCTACTGTTAATTGCACTGTTATCACATGCACATGTAAATTAGAGTGAGATAAAAAATACAAGTTTACTATCATTTGAAAATAAATATATGGGTTCTGCTAACAGGTGCCCCAGGCACCGGTTAAGCATACCGTAAAAGAGAATTATTACCATAAAAGAAATCTGTTTTTGACTTTATTATAAATTAATTACACAATTTCAATGCATTAACTACTATATAATTTCCTTTTTCATATCCTTAACCAGTGCCCGGGGCACCGGTTAGCATTTCCCTTAAGTTTTTTAGGTTTCAAAAAATTTAAATGCACCGTTGGAGTTTCAAGAATCTCTTTGAAACCTAAAAACTTATAAAACTTAAAATAGATGAATAAAATTAACAACTTAAAAGACATTTAAAATCTAAAAAAACTTAAAAAGATATATTTAAAGCTTAAAAAATTTAAAGGATTAATCTGATAATTTTGTCAAACTTAAATGAGCAAAAGGCTATTTTGCCAAAGTTTAATTTGTCTCGGTAAAAATTTGGAGCCTATAATATTCATTTTAATAATTTTTTTGAGTCAAAAATTAAATATTCTACGAACTACAATGACTAAAACGAAACAACAATTTGTACCAAAAAAAAAATCAACAATAATTAAAAACAAAAAAATATTGTATTTGCAAGAATTAAGAACATAAATTATTTGCGATCCAATTTGCGATCATCACACCAGGGCATAGCTTTGCGTCGATCAGAGGTGTTTGTTGGCCCAGCTAAGTTGCGTAATTATGGAGAACACAGGAGGGAGGACGCGCGCGTTGATTCGACGGAGGAGACAACAGACCAGAATGTTATATCTCAGTACAAACGGTTTGTTACGTTCTATTTTACCAATTTTCCGCCTTTTTTGTCCAATTTTTTTTTTTGCGTAAAGGGTTTGAGGTTTGTGAAATTTTGGAAGAGGTCGTAGTTCCTAGTAGAAGGAATGTGAATGGGGAAGTGTATGGTTTTGTAAGATTTTCTAAAGTTAGAGATGTTGGTAAGCTTTTAAAGGCGGTGAATGCTGTTTGCTTCAGCAGTTTTCGCGTTAAGGCAAAGATTGCTCGTTTTGATCGTGGTGTTAATGGAGAGACGAATGGAAAGAAGGCTGGAGACGGTGTGGGAGGAGAGGCTGATGTCGTGGTTATTAGAGACGGTAAGAAGGTTGTTGGTGAGGGAGGAGAGAATGAGAACGTAAGGGTCGTTACGGTGAGGGATGGCAAAGGTAAGTGTGTGTGTGGAGGGGATGTGACTGTTGTTGATGGGATGACGGTGAAGGCGGGGAAGGGAACGAGGGAGGAAGGGGAATTTGTTGGTGAGAAACAGCTACCGAGTGGAAACAAATTGGTACGGATGTATAGGTCGGACAGGAATGATTTACAGTGGGCACGTTCAGGTGTGATGGCCAATGTGGTAAATGGAGAGGATCACGGTGGTCCAGAGTCGTGTCGAAGATGCTGGTTTTGTGGATTTAGACATGATGCCTATGGGAACTGATAGAGTTTTTTTACGAAGTAAATCAGAGAAGGAAACTTTGTCGATGTTAGGGGAGGCGAAGGAATTTTTTGCTCATTTGTTTTTGAATATTGTACGTTGGGATAAGGAAGTGGTACCATTTCGACGGGGTGCATGGCTAAGAGTGTACGGTATTCCTATTCATGCATGGAATGTAAATTTTTTTAAATTATGTGTGATGGAATGTGAGACATATTTGCGTACGGATGAAGTGTCGTTGGATAGAGGACGATTTGATTATGCACGTATCTTGATTTCAACGCCGTCTGTAGAAGTTGTAAACCGCGTTGATCAATTATCAATCGATGGTCAGTTGGTAGACATAAAGTTTGTTGAGGAATGGGGTTTTAATCTTGGTGAGGATGCTTGTCTTTTTGAAGACGACGAAGAACAAAAGTCTCTATCAGATGTCGATGAGATGCACCGTGATCCGGAAACTTGTAAGAATGTTGAAAATATGGTTGATAAAATCGTGAAGGAGTTAGAGGTTGAGGACGTGAATAGAGTTTTAGAAGCACAGGACGTCGAGTTGGTAGCTGTAGAAAAAGTTATTAGTGTGCCAACGGCGCACTCTGAATTGGGGTCACAAGGGGTACCAGAAGATCATGTTGATATGGCCACATCGAAGAATAGATATATGTCTTTGTCTGTTGAAGTGGAGGTCAGCTCTGTTGTTGGGGAATTTGTTCAAGATGGTGGCGTTACAAAAGTGGCAACACAAGATGAAGTGGCTTGTAATGGAGGGGCTGATCATGGTATGTCACCAGAGTTACTTAATGAAGGTATTAAGCATGCGTCCACTGTGTCTGGCCCGCCTTTTGTAGGTAAGAATGTGAGGTCCGGACCGTGGAGTACGGAATGGTTGAAGGATCATCATGGTGACGGTGGAATTATTTTCTCAGCAAAAAGAAAGTTTGTAAAAGTGGGGAAAAGAAAAGGGAAAAACGTCCAAGCTGATGGTGATGGATTAAAGCGACGAAAAAATGGAGGTGATTTGCGTCATACGGTACATACCTTGAAAAAAGTGGCTCGTTTATCTAGTAAAGATAGAAATGCAGTTCTACACACTTTGAAGAAAAGAGCTCGTAAGCGGTTCGGTTCAAAAGAAAATCAACCAGATGGAGAGGAGGCTTCACATGGTACTTCTGACGCAGATTCCTCTTCAGTTTCTGTTAACAAAGAGTGGAACCATTGGGTGGTTTTACACGGGAAGGAGAAAGAGGCGGATGAGGATGTGTGGGGGATAGGGAAGGCTTTAGGGTTACAGTTTGAGGGGGACACTCACAATATGTTTGGAGCTCTAGCTAGGACAGGTAAAGGGAAAAGGGAGTCTAAAAGGAGTGATGTGGGAGGGCGAGGAAGCTCGGGAGGAGATGGGTGTTAGGCGAGGGGGAGTGTGGGTGTGGGGTGAGAGTGTGGGAGATGAGGATTGTATCGTGGAATATGCGGGGATTAGGGGGAATGGAGAAGAGAAAGGAAGTCAAAGAGTTGGTGAGGGAGAAGGTGCCTTTTGTGTTATGTATTCAGGAAACAAAGTTGCAGTTTATAGATGGTCTATTATGTTCTTCATTATGGGGCTCTACGAACCATGATTTTTCTTTTAGTCCGTCTGTGGGGGCGTCAGGAGGTTTGGTTACGATTTGGGATACTACGGAGGTAGAGGTGTGGCTTTCTGCTCGATGTCAACATTTTCTGATGATTCATGGCAGGTTTATTAAATCTAATGAAGTGTTTTACTTGTTCAATGTGTATGCTCCGTGTGACCGGAGTGCTCAATCGACTTTGTGGACTTCTCTATCTGGGAGGCTTCTTTCTCTGAGTGGTTGTAATGTGTGCTTATGTGGGGACTTTAATTAAATTTGGTCAGCAGAGGAAAGGCATTCGGTTAGAGGTTCTACGTGGACAGATGATTACACACCGTTTAATGAGTTTATTATTGACAATGCCTTAATTGATTTACCGTTGTGTGGTAGGAAGTTCACTTGGTTCAAGGGGGATGGCTGTTCGATGAGTAGATTGGATAGGTTTTTGCTTTCTGGAGAATGGTGTCTGTTGTGGCCAAATTGTGTGCAGGCTGCTCATTTAAGGGGTTTATCTGATCATTGTCCCATTGAGTTGTCTGTTGATGATGAGAATTGGGGACCGCGCCCTGTGCGGCTGTTGAAATGTTGGCAAGATACTCCTGGGTACAATAATTTTGTTCGTGAAAAATGGAGCTCTTTCCAGGTGTCTGGGTGGGGTGGCTATGTACTTAAAGAAAAATTCAAATTAATTAAAGGGGCTCTCAAGGATTGGCACGCTACTCATACCTCGAATCTGCCGGCAAAAATCGTTTCGTTAAAGAATAGGCAGGCGGCCCTAGATTCTAAAGGGGAGGAAGCGGAGTTGTCTAAGGAAGAGATTGCTGAGATTCATGGCATTTCATCGGATATTCACTCTTTATCTCGCCTTAATACTAGCATTTGTTGGCAACAGTCAAGACTAAATTGGATTCGTGATGGGGACGCTAATTCCAAATTTTTCCATTCTGTTCTGGCCGGTAGAAGACGCATTAATTCATTGTCATCGATTCTGGTGAATGGGGTGACAGTGGCGGGTGTTCAACCTATTCGGCAAGCTGTGTTTTTGCACTTTAAGAATCATTTTCTTGCTCCTAGAGTGGTGCGGCCTAGTGTGGGTGATTTACGGTTTCGAAGATTGTCTTTTTTGGAAAGGGGCAGCTTGACCAAACCTTTTTCTGTGGATGAAATTAAGTCTGCGGTGTGGGACTGTGATAGCTTTAAGAGCCCGGGTCCTGACGGGATCAACTTTGTATTCATCAAGAACTTTTGGAATGAGATGAAGGATGATATTGTGCGATTTGTTACGGAATTTCACAGGAATGGTAAGTTGTCGAAAGGTATAAATTCTACATTCATTGCTTTAATTCCTAAAGTTGAGAGTCCTCCCTCAATCCTTGAATGATTTTCGACCTATTTCTTTGGTGGGAAGTCTCTATAAAATTTTGGCAAAAATTCTAGCAAACAGGCTTCGACAGTTCATTGGGAGTGTAGTGTCAGAAGTTCAATCCGCGTTTGTTAGAGATAGACAAATTTTTGATGGAATTCTGATAGCTAATGAGGTTGTCGATGAGGCGCGAAAAACCAAGATAGATCTCTTGTTGTTCAAAGTGGATTTCGAAAAGGCGTACGACTCTGTCGATTGGGGGTATCTAGATGAGGTAATGGGGAGTATGTCTTTTCCGGTCTTGTGGAGAAAGTGGATAAAAGAGTGTGTCTGCACCGCTACTGCATCAGTTTTAGTGAATGGTAGTCCAACTGAGGAGTTCTCTCTTGAGCGGGGCCTTCGGCAGGGTGACCCTCTATCTCCTTTTTTGTTTTTATTAGCAGCATAGGGCTTGAATGTTTTGATGCAGAAAATGGTTGAATCAAATATCTTTACGGGATACTCTGTGGGGGACGCTACTTCAGTGTCTTTGTCTCATCTTCAGTTTGCAGATGATACGCTCCTCATTGGGAAGAGAAGTTGGGCTAATGTTCGTGCTTTGAGGGCTGGTCTCGTCTTGTTTGAGGCTATGTCGGGTTTGAAAGTTAATTATCATAAAAGTTCTCTGATAGGGGTAAATATTAATGCTTCTTGGTTGACTGAAGCGGCTTCAGTGTTGGGTTGTAAATTGGGTACAGTGCCGTTCCTCTATTTGGGCCTTCCGATTGGGGGTGGTCCTCGCCGGTTATTATTTTGGGAACCTGTTGTTAATCGTATTAAATCTAGATTGTCTGGTTGGCATAGTCGGTTCCTTTCTTTTGGTGGTCGCCTAATCCTTCTAAAGTCTGTCCTGACTGCTCTTCCTATCTATGCACTTTCCTTTTTCAAAGCTCCGTCAGGTATAATCTCTTCCATTGAATCTCTGTTAAATAATTTTTTTTGGGGGGGAAGTGAGGATAAAAGAAAAATAGTTTGGATTGGTTGGAATTCTTTGAGTCGAAAAAAGGAGTATGGCGGGTTGGGGGTTAGGAGGTTGAGTGAGTTTAATATAGCCCTGTTAGGAAAATGGTGTTGGCGTTTGTTAGTTGATAGGGAAGGGTTATGGCGTAAGGTGTTGATGGCTAGGTATGGTGTGGAGGATGGAGGTTTGGAGGATGGGGGCCGGAGTTGTTCTTCTTGGTGGAGGGAGATAGTGAGGATTAGAGATGGGATAGGTGAGGGTGGGGTTGGTTGGTTCTCGGATTGTGTTAGGAGGAGGGTGGGGGATGGTTCCGATATTGATTTTTGGAGGGATTGTTGGTGTGGTGATGTTCCGTTTCGTGAGCGCTTTAGACGGCTATATGACTTGGCTATCAATAAAGTAATCACGGTCAGGACTATGTTTTTGTTGGGGGTGGATGTTGGTGGTGAGGCGTGGCAGTGGCGTCGTCGTTTATGGGCATGGGAGGAGGACTTGGTAGAGGAGTGTAGGGCATTATTACTGACAGTTTTTTTGCTGGATTCAGTGCCTGATAGGTGGGTGTGGTTACCGGATCAGAGAGGCGGGTATTCTGTCCGTGGTGTGTATGACATGCTGACATCACAGGAACAACCCCAGTTGCATTCATTTATGGAGTTAATTTGGCATAAACAGGTACCTCTCAAAAGTATCTATTCTTGCTTGGCGGCTTTTGAGGGATCGCTTACCTACGAAGGGAAACTTAGCAAACCGTGGCATTATTCCTATGGAGGGGCGGTTTTGTGTCTCTGGTTGTGGGCATGTTGAAGATGTGAATCACTTGTTTTTGTCTTGCCCTTTTTGCCTTTGGTGAGGGAGTGGCTGGGGGTTGTAGGTGTTGATCCTCAGCATATGGCGGACCATTTGTTCCAATTTATTCAGTATGCAGGTAGCTTGAAATCACGTAGATCGTTGTTCCAGATGATTTGGCTACAATGTATTTGGATCTTATGGAATGAGCGGAATGATAGAATCTTTAGAAACAGGCAGAGCTCTTTACCACAAATGTTAGACAAAGTAAAATCATCTTCTTTGTGGTGGTTAAAGGCTAGTAATGTTGTTTTTAGCTCTGGTACTCATTATTGGTGGTCGAGCCCTCTGGTTTGTATGGGTATCGACTGATAACTTTTGTATTTTTGACAGGACATTGTTCTTTCCGTGATTGTTTAGCACACCTTGTGCTGTAACAATTACGTTATGAGCAGTGCTATTTAGTACGGGGACTTGCCGTACGAAATTTAACGAATAGGCATGCATAGCTACAATTTTTCTTAAATAATAATAAAGTTAATATATCAGTCCTACTTTCCACAATACATAGCTGGTAGTTCATATTAATTTTTAATAAAATAATAATAATATACTACTCCAACTTATTTGAATACAGGAGTCGATTGTAGTTAAAATCAATCCGTAAACTAATTCGTCAATTTCCGTTTTGTATATTTCCGTACTATTAAGCATTATTGTTACGTTATTGGTAGTAATATATTCCATTTTGGCTTGTTCAAAAAAAAAAAAACAAAAATTATTTGCAAGAATTAAAAGAGCCAACAAAACATTATATATTTGCAAGAATAAAAAAAAAATGTTGGAGACACTTACCCACGGCAATGGTAGCTAGGAAGACAAGCAAATTAAACCAGTTTGAGAAGTGGTTTGCCATTTTGACAACAATTAAATATTCTTTTGGTTTTGATTAAAACGAAAAGTTTCTTTTGGTTTGATAGTGTTCTTATGATGAATCTAAAGTGTTGCGTCTATAAGCCTTTATAAGACTAGACTCCTGATGCTGAGAGTGGTATGCCATTCAATATAGTATTTCATTAATTTTGTGGTCAATCCATGATCCGTGCATTTATTCATTTTAATGAATTGATTGATTTTTTTTTTTTTTTTGAGCAAAATGAATTGATTGATATACCTATTATAAATACCTGATATAAGGAAGGAGAAAAAAAAGTTGACCAAAGGAAGGAGAAAATATTAAAGAGGGCGAGAAGGAATTAGAGGCAGTAATGGAAATCAGTCTAATCATGATCCCATGATTTTTGGAGAAATAAAAAGGAAAACCTTGTTGCGAGTTTTCTGAATCATAAAGACCGGAAACGATATTTTGAGATTTCCGGAGATCAAAGACACACAGAAATGTTCGATCAAAGTTTTTAAAACCAGACAGGCAATCAGAAAATATTAACAAGTTTAAGCAGTAACCTACCGGCAATGTAAAAGCCTATCTCTTATCTCTTATTACTTAAAGTTAATAGTAAACAATATTTTGCCCTAGATTTACCCTAATTTCTCTGCTTAATTTTACTATATTAACCCTATCTCTTCTATTATCTCTTATCTCTTATTACTTAAAGTTAACCGTAAGCAATATTTTGCCTTTGATTTACCCTAATTTTTCTGCTTAATTTTATTACTTAAAGTTAACCTGTAAGCAATATTTTGCCCTAGATTTACCCTAATTTCTCTGCTTAATTTTACTATATTAACCGTATCTCTTCTATTATCTTTTATTACTTAAAGTTAACCCGTAAGCAATATTTTGCCCTAGATTTACCCTAATTTCTTTGCTTAATTTTACTATATTAACCCTATCTCTTCTATTATCTCTTATCTCTTATTACTTAAAGTTCCCTAATTTCTTTGCTTAATTTTACTATATTAACCCTATCTCTTCTATTATCTCTTATCTCTTATTACTTAAAGTTAACCCGTAAGCAATATTTTGCCCTAGATTTACCCTAATTTCTCTGCTTAATTTTACTATATTATCATATCTCTTCTATTATCTCCTATCTCTTATTACTTAAAGTTAACCCGTAAGCAATATTTTGCCCGAGATTTACCCTAATTTCTCTGCTTAATTTTACTATATTAACCCTATCTTTTCTATTATCTCTTATCTCTTATTACTTAAAGTTAACCCGTAAGCAATATTTTGCCCTAGATTTACCCTAATTTCTCTGCTTATTTTTACTATATTAACCCTATCTCTTCTCTTATCTCTTATTACTTATAGTTAACCCGTAAGCAATATTTTGCCCTAGATTTACCCTAATTTCTCTGCTTAATTTTACTATATTAACCCTATCTCTTATTAATAAAGCTTAACCCGTCTCGCTATTACTTAAAGCTTAACCCGTCTCGCTATTATGTTAGTCAAATTATGTTTCTAATTTCAATGATAATCGCATTTATTCTTCATTCCAATTAAAAGATCAAAATCTTTGTCATGTCGATGTCATGGACATAATATGATATGGTACAATACCAATGTCTATGATAATTAATATTATGAATTTAATTAGAACAATTATGACATTCAACTAAACTACACCCTCCGGTTTTATTTATAAGAAACATTTGAATTTTTTGGTTCATTGCATAAACGATGTATTTGGTCTATATTCTATACCAAGTACATTAATTACTCGATGAATCTAAAAAGTCAACTTTTTCTTATAAATAGGACCGGAGTATTTTGTTACATGTTACTGTCAAATATTACCTTCGATATGACCCGTGCGATAGAACGGGTCGATGGTCTAGTTCAGATAGAAGTAGAGCTATCAAAACGGGCTACCCGATCCGTTTAGAACAGGCCCAAACGGGCTTCGGGCATTATCGGGCTAGGGCAAAAAGCCCCATTGAAATACAAGCTTGAAAAATACAACCCTAGTCCAGCCCTACACGGGCCGCAAGCTAAACGGGTCGGTCATTATTAAAAAATACTTTTTTTTAAAATCAAAAAGTACTATAAAATGCTCCAATAAAATTTCAAACAAAAAAAATATTTTTACTATGTTAAATAATTCCTAGCACAAAAAACATTGTCAACATTTTCGTACAAACATCGCAAACTAAAACGTCGCAGAAAGCAATTTTAAATAAATTATGTATGTTGTGCTTATAGATATTTATATATTCGATCTTTAAAATCTTAAGCAACGAAACGGGTAAATATAATTTTTTTTTATTACTTTTATATGTGAGTGTTAATTCATTAAATTTTTACTTTTATCTTTTACTTCAATAATCAACTAAGTAAAGAATTATTTAAAATATATATATAATATCTAGGTTTTTTTTGTCATGCGGGCTAACTGGCTACCCGCAGCCCATACGGTCTAGCCCTAACGGATACCGGGCTTTTAAGGGTCGGGCTAAAAAGGCCATATAAAAAATTGGGTTCAATATTTAAGGCCCAAACCCTATAATTAATCAAGTTTAACGGGTCGGCCCATACAGGCTAGCCCGTTTTGACAGATCTACCTATTCTATTGCAGGTCAAGCTATCGAAACTCATGTTCTCCATATATATTTCCCAAGTTTTCTTTTAGTTGCCAGCAAAAACTTGTGCGGCCAAAAAAAAATTAAGGGCTAATATTACTTTACCCCTATAATATAGGCCATTTTTGGTATACCACCATATAATTTTTTTTTTAAAGATTTCTTCTTTGTCAAATCAAGATTCTTCAAAAATAGACCCTGTCTCATCAACTCATTTAAATTACTGGCATGGAAAATGACTGTGAATATTATTAATTTTTTTCATTTTTTTAATTTCTTTCACGTGTATAATTCGGTGACATGTCATTATTTAATTAAAAAAGAAAATAAAAATAGAATTACAAAAAAAAAAAAAACATATCCCAATTCTGTAAAAAAAAAAATCCCAAGATCCCTTCTTTTTCCTCTCTTTAGCCTTGCCTCACAACATCATATTCCTTCTTCTCTTCACTCTAACACCCCTATTTTCTATTTTAATTAATTCAATGAGGTTTAATAGGTGAAGTATTGATTATTACTATGATGATGCTATTTTTGCTTGAGTGTTATTTTGTTGTCGAGAAAATAGATTTATGATGATGAATGGAAAATCTTATGATTTTGAATAAAATGAAAAGAGGAATAAATAAATAAAATAAGTTAGAGTCGAGGGTGTAGATTATAAGTTTTAAATAAGTGGGGGAGGGAGGAAGTAAAAGAATAGTGAGTAGAGGAGAAAAGAATTACAACAAGAGACTGACCCAAATATAAATAGAAACCTTAGAAGTTAGAAGAGTCAGTTTTGTTGAACATGGAAAAGAAAGAAGAGAATAGTAGAGGAAGAGAAACCTTAGTTGCAACAAGGTCAAGCCAAAAACTGGAATTTTCGAAGGATTTGAGATAATTAAGTGGGAGAATCTCTTTACTTTAGGGTATTTTATTCTATAACGAGGGATGATTAATTCTTAAGTTGATGTTGTTGTTATGTTGTAAACTGTGATGAGAAACTGATGAGGAACGAAGGTGATGATGATGTTGAAACATTAGAAGTAAAGGGAATTAGTGTAGGGTTTTAATTTGAAGAATTGGCCTTAAAAGGAGTAGATAATCCAGTAGGCTAACGAGAAATTAGTGTTTGAATGATAGGGTATCCATAGGAATGTTAATTTGAAATGAAATTGCCAAGTTTTAGGTCGAAAATGGTGACGAGGAAGGTTTCCCAAAGCAAAATCGCAATGAAACTGCAATTTTTGTTGTTAGTAGGGGCGCATGGACATGTCATTGGGGCACACAACCGTGCTTGTACTTGCTGCCTAGGATGTTAGTTTTTACGTTTTAGGGGGTGCACGATTGTGCCCCCAAAGGGAACGATCGTGCACCCTTCCCAGACTTAGAAACACTCATTTTTTTGCCTCCATAGGGTCCCTAAGAAGCATAATAAGGTCCCAACCCAACAAACTTAAATGAGGGAAGTCCAATTAGGTGATCTAAGGGTAGTTGTCTAAATCCACGATGAATTTAATACATGAAGGAGTTTAAAAGTGCTAAAGACGAACTAAGAATAGATATGGAGAGTGAAGCAAGATAGTACATGATGGAGTCTTATGCCCTTAATTAATAATGATCCCTTGTTAATGGTTAGGATAGAGTATCGAGAAGACTTAGAATAGATGAGAACGTAGGACATGTCCGTTCGAGGAACAAACAAATAAAGTAGAGGGATGACGACGTAGAAATAAGTCATGTTTATGAATTGGATTAATCAAGAGGATAAGGTAGTAATGTAAAAGTTTTGATGGGGGAAATGACGACGGATTTATTAACTATAAACAAGAGTAATAAGGAGTAATGTCATACATACATACATACATACATACATACATACATACATACATACATACATACATACATACATACATATATGATGAGAAAAGACGGTGTCTATTTTAGGATTAGATAACGAGAAATTATGATGTTTGTTTTGTAATGATGGTGAGGATGATGTTGTCTAATTATATTGATGATGATAATGATGATATCTATTTATATTGATAATGAGAATGATGATGTCTAATAGTGATGATAATGAGAATGATGATGTTTACTCTTTAATAACGATGAGAATGATGATGATATGTTTGTCTTGACGTTGTGCATGATAGGGAGAGTCTTGCATTAATATGTTAATTGTGGATAATGTGAAGGTGTGTATTACTTGATGAGTCTGTCTTTATGGCTTTTAATAGCACAATTTTGGCTTTTAATAGCACAATTTTAATAGCGTTTCTGGATAAATGCTATTAAAAATGCAACTCATAGACCTGTTATAGCACTTTTCAGAAAGCACTAAGGAAAACTTGTTAAAAATTGGGTTAGATAGCGCTTTTCCATAAACGCTATTATTGTTGTTCTCACTAATAGCGCTTCTCCCATACGCTATTGTTGGAGGGGGTATACATAGCGCTTTCCACAAACGCTATGTTTGGCCTTTATGAAAAATTAAAAAAGGCGGATTTTTTTTTTCAGTTTCGCTCACAAACTAAAGCTTCTTATTTCACAAACTAAAACACTTTCTCTCTCCAACATTGGGATTCAAAGTCAGCTTCGTCCAAAACAAATCACCGTCCAAAACGAATCAGCTTCGTCCAAAACGCTTCTTTCTTCTTCTCAAAATCACCGTCAAAAAACTAAACCACGTTCTCAAAATCACCGTCTCAAAATCACGTTCTTCCTTCTTCTCAAAATCACGTTCTTCCTTCTTCTCAAAATCGAAACCACCGTCCTTCCTTTGCATCAGTGAAAATCACCTTCTTCTTCCTTCCTAAAACCACCGTCTAAATCGAAGTCAGATTCTCAATTTGTTCCAATCGAACTCATCTTCTTCAGTAAGTAAGATCCATCTTATTTTTTAGTTTTACTTTATTTCAAAATTGTTATGTAATATAATTATAATTAATTTAAAAATGTTGAATGAGTTATTTAAATTAGGATTTAGGGTTAAACTGTATTTGGGTTATGCATCTGGAAGACATTTGTTATCTCTACCTATTTTGATCCATTCATTCTTGGCCTTAGATTTTATGAGTTTTTATTTCTATGGTAAAGTAAAATTCTCAACACCCCATTTCTTATTTCTTGTCAAAATCCTAACTTTTTGGTTTCTTTCTTGTTTAATTGTTGTGGGTTGGATCTAATTTTGTCATCAACTGTGGAATTTGTTTATTTTTTACGTGGGTTTTTTTTTTTTAGGTTTTGATTGTTAATTGAGGGGTTTTGATTATTTTTTTGTAGATTGGTTCTGCTGTTGGTGGCACTATAAGTGCATTCTATGGATTCATTCATGGTATGTGTTTTTATTTTTTATTTTTTTTATTTACATAAATAAACGTGAGTATGTAGTGTCATTGTGATGTATCAGGTTGATAGGTAGCCTATGAAGCACACACATATTCACCGGACACGGCACTGATACTGTCACGGATACTAATACGTACATAGCAGTAATAATTTAAAATGATAGAAGTGGTTGAATGTAACCACACGTGTCTGCCGTCAATGTTCTCAAATGGCAGCTATAGCGCTAAAGCATACAGAATTTTAACTTATCGCTATTGTTTTGTGATATGTGTGATAAGTGATTTTGTACTAAGTGTGTAAAATAGAGGTCATCATAGAGCTACTGTAGCGTAGTATAATTTGAACTAACCACTATTTTCTGCAAACCACGATTGACAACACTGGTTGGTGTCCTACATTGACACATGTCAAACATTGGACATGCCATGAATCTGCACTGTCCGTGCTACATCGGTGGTAACTTAGTATGCTCCTCTAAAAGGTGATTCATGTTTGAAGAATGGAATAAATATGCAGATATAATGCACAAAATTTTGTGATCGTTACTATTATTTTTTATTTTAAATCAAAGCTCCACCCTAGTAGGGTGTTAGTTTATCTTATTGATTTTATCAATTAGAAAACTTAAAAAATATTGTCATTAAAACAACTAAGATGCACTGCGTTTAAACTTTAATTGGGGAGTTTGTGGCCTTAAATTATAAGATGGAAGGGAATGTGTAAGTTTGATTCTTTCTATAAATTATAAGATTGAAGGGAATCTGTAAGTTTGATTCTTTCTATACAGTAATTGAAGAATTAGTTCATGATCCAATCGGACAGTATGAAGCTTTATTGGTACTGGTTTTTGTTAATGTTAACCACCTATACTATCATTATTCATAAGGATTTCTCTCTTCATTTGTAATGCAGTTATGCCAATTGTCCATAGATATGAAAAGGACCGATGTGAGTACATTTTCTTGTTGGTGTAAGTTTCCTGAGCCATTTAATCCCTAGAATCATAGTTTGGTCTCCAGTCGTTTGTTTTTTTTTTTTTTTTGAATCAGGGTCTCCAGTCGTTTGTGATTGTAAGTATCAAACTTTTATTTTTATTTTTTAGTCAATCAATTTGTTCTTATCATTAATATATCAATTTGTTGGAATATCTTTGAGCTTTTCAGCTTTACTTTATTATTTTGCCAGATTGCCATTATGTTCTATGGTTCCATACATAGTTCTAGACCCATAATGATGTATTTTTCTTTTATCTACATCCAAGCCAGTGACTTGTGCGGAAGTCTCTTGGCTAAAACATGGCCATATGAAATTATTTCATTGCTGTCATTTGGCTATTATCAAGAAATATAATTAATCTGTTTTTGAACTCTTAACCATACTTCAAGCAGTTGACATTGATATCAGACCATTTTGGTGTTATGAACATGTTCTGTTCTGCATTTGTCTAATGTGCACACTTTACTCTTATGATCATATCACTATTATATTTCCTCGTATTATGAAATAATTGCCACATCACAAGATAGAATTGATGAGGACATGACACGTTCACTAACATTTCCTTCTCAAAGAACATTTGTTCCCTTTCTAGCTACAAATCTACTCAATAGATTGTCCGACAAAGTTGAGAAAGAGAGTGAAGACTACTCACTTTCTTTTCTAAACAGTGATTGAACTCAGAACTATCACATATCTTATAATAGTCTCTCTATTCATGTTGTGTGATCTAGAAAAGTTTGTTCTGTCTTTATTGTCCATAAACCTTATCATATATTTGGAAATTAAACCATAGCAGTATAATTTGAAACCACACTTGTAGTTTTTGTCCTTCCTGTCTGTGTATGTGAATCAGCAGCAACCGGCAATTTTAAAATAGAGTGGTACCACTTGTTTTAACCAACATATCAACAAGTGTAATTGAAAGTATTCATATTTTTTGTCTGTATTAATTTGAGTTGCAGCTGGTAGCATAGTTTTGTTTGTATTGACATGTAAGATGAGGCCTGAGGGGATATGCTAGTCTAAGGTTTTCCTCTCTTCAATATTATATATAAGGAAAAAAAAATCTAATAAGCTCTAAACTCAAAAACTACTTGAAATTACATCTCATAAAAAGCTATAAGTCCATGACAAAAACTTGTTATTTATTATTATACTCCGGATCTTGGTACTCAATATCATTCATGTTTTACTTTAACGTATACTTCTCATTCAACTTCTATGACTCAAATATTAACAATGGTTTAAAAATGGATTTCTTTTTTTTTTCTTTTTTTAATTAAGGATATTGATACTACATAATTTCGTTTTAGCTCCAACATTTTTAATCAAAGATGTGTCTAACTTGTGTGAGTGTACTGCTGTGCTGTTTTTTCCTGCTATATTGGAGTTTAGAAGCTGCGTATCAGCAGCGTTTTTATGCCGTTGAAGCATCTGCTGTGTGTTTTTTTTTTTTTTACCTTGTATGCTTTATCCGACTACCCGTTTAGAACGTCTTGTGCCGAGTGTGTTTCAATAATATATGTTGATTAAAAAAAACATTTTCACTGATATAGACTTTCTTAGCAAATTCACTGCAAGATTGAACTTACATCGTTGATGGCTACTCCTTTGAAAACTATTTTGTCTCAAATCCCTTCACAATCTCATTTTTAAGTATACAATCTTGTCTGAAAGCCTTAGGGATGCAGCAAAATTGGTTTATATAACTCTTGAACTCAATTATGGCTAAATCATTCGGTGTTGCTTGTCATCAATCCCGGAGCTGAGATGATATATTATACGGATTCATTGCCGGGGGGACATCCTAACATTGATGTTGTAAGAAGAAAGTTCATGAAGTGAGTATTGATTCTTTTGATTTATTATTGACATAAGTATGATTATTGAGTGCTATTACTCATTTGAAGTTGATTTAATTTTGATAGTGCCATGTGTATTTGTCGTTCCCTTCATCCCAAGTCAAAATCAAAGTCAAGTATAATCCCATGGATAGAAATAAAGGTATATTTTCAAATCAATGGTATTTTTTTTGACAACGTAATCAATGGTATTTTTAATTCATCATGTGGATTAAATTTCAATTATGTAATTTTTTTTCCAGTGTCCTATGCAAACTAATGGCATTGACTGTGGCTATTTGTCAAGCGATTTATGAAAGAGATAATATTGGGAAATCAAGACATCATCCCCGAAAATGTATGTATGTGATTTTTAATATACTGTTAATTTGTAATCATATATATATATATATAGCTAGGCATTCTTTTTCTAACTCAATTTTTGGCTACTTTTATATTTGAAGTACTTTGAAGATTACAAATGTAAAACCTATTCTAAAGATAAGCTAGTTGAGGTTGAGGAGGATTGGGCAACCTTTATGGTCAAGTATCTTAGTGAGTTTCATTTTCTTTTTCAACAATTTTCATTTGCGTTTTTTTACTGAATTATTTTAAATCGTAATTGGTTGTGCTGGAAATTTTATGTTAATTAATTTTTCGTTTCATATTATATGACACAGGAGACTATATTGCTGAAAAACTTAAATTGGGTAAAATGCAACACTGATGGTGCTACCAGCTCTGATAAAGCTGCTTGTGGGGCTTATTTAAAAATTCTAACTTCAGGTTTTTTAGGTGCCTTTACTATCAATATTGGTCAATGTTCAGCTTTGAATGTAGAATTAATAGTAGCAATGGTAGCCATAGAGCTGGTACAATGATTTGCCTCTCAGATTTTAGCAGAATTTGCTAGGCTAGGAACAAGACTGGTTTCCCAAATTAGTACTTTTTGGAGGGTTTTGGTTTTATGTCCCCCCTCATCTTCATCTTTATTTTGTACTTTTATCTTTTTATGGAATGAATTCTGAAGATTGTAATGAAATTATCATGAATGTAATTTGCTATATTCATATTTCAGTATCTAATTATAGCGTTTAATTATAGCATTTTTGGTTACAAATTAAAAAAAAAAATTCGCAACTTTTGTTAGCGCTTTTAGTAAAACGCTAAGAAACCCCTATTTGAGTACAAAGGCTACAATAGCGCTTCTTAGAAAGTGCTAAGAAACAACTGTTAGAAAAGCTACTTTAATAGCAGTAGAATAAGGCTATATTAGCGCTTTTCTGAAAGCGCTATTGATGTGTTGCTATTTAATAGCGTTTGGAAAGCGCTATTATAGGCTCCTGACCTTTTATAGCGGGGGCTTTCTTAGCGCTTGAGAAGCGCTATTAAGAGCCAAAATAAGTGCTATTAAAGGGGGTGTTTTGTAGTAGTGACCCTATCTCTTATTAATAAAGCTTAACCCGTCTCGCTATTACTTAAAGCTTAACCCGTCTCGCTATTATGTTAGTCAAATTATGTTTCTAATTTCAATGATAATCGCATTTATTCTTCATTCCAATTAAAAGATCAAAATCTTTGTCATGTCGATGTCATGGACATAATATGATATGGTACAATACCAATGTCTATGATAATTAATATTATGAATTTAATTAGAACAATTATGACATTCAACTAAACTACACCCTCCGGTTTTATTTATAAGAAACATTTGAATTTTTTGGTTCATTGCATAAACGATGTATTTGGTCTATATTCTATACCAAGTACATTAATTACTCGATGAATCTAAAAAGTCAACTTTTTCTTATAAATAGGACCGGAGTATTTTGTTACATGTTACTGTCAAATATTACCTTCGATATGACCCGTGCGATAGAACGGGTTGATGGTCTAGTTCAGATAGAAGTAGAGCTATCAAAACGGGCTACCCGATCCGTTTAGAACAGGCCCAAACGGGCTTCGGGCATTATCGGGCTAGGGCAAAAAGCCCCATTGAAATACAAGCTTGAAAAATACAACCCTAGTCCAGCCCTACACGGGCCGCAAGCTAAACGGGTCGGTCATTATTAAAAAATACTTTTTTTTAAAATCAAAAAGTACTATAAAATGCTCCAATAAAATTTCAAACAAAAAAAATATTTTTACTATGTTAAATAATTCCTAGCACAAAAAACATTGTCAACATTTTCGTACAAACATCGCAAACTAAAACGTCGCAGAAAGAAATTTTAAATAAATTATGTATGTTGTGCTTATAGATATTTATATATTCGATCTTTAAAATCTTAAGCAACGAAACGAGTAAATATAATTTTTTTTATTACTTTTATATGTGAGTGTTAATTCATTAAATTTTTACTTTTATCTTTTACTTCAATAATCAACTAAGTAAATAATTATTTAAAATATATATATAATATCTAGGTTTTTTTTGTCATGCGGGCTAACTGGCTACCCGCAGCCCATACGGTCTAGCCCTAACGGATACCGGGCTTTTAAGGGTCGGGCTAAAAAGGCCATATAAAAAATTGGGTTCAATATTTAAGGCCCAAACCCTATAATTAATCAAGTTTAACGGGTCGGCCCATACAGGCTAGCCCGTTTTGACAGATCTACCTATTCTATTGCAGGTCAAGCTATCGAAACTCATGTTCTCCATATATATTTCCCAAGTTTTCTTTTAGTTGCCAGCAAAAACTTGTGCGGCCAAAAAAAAATTAAGGGCTAATATTACTTTACCCCTATAATATAGGCCATTTTTGGTATACCACCATATAATTTTTTTTTTAAAGATTTCTTCTTTGTCAAATCAAGATTCTTCAAAAATAGACCCTGTCTCATCAACTCATTTAAATTACTGGCATGGAAAATGACTGTGAATATTATTAATTTTTTTCATTTTTTTAATTTCTTTCACGTGTATAATTCGGTGACATGTCATTATTTAATTAAAAAAGAAAATAAAAATAGAATTACAAAAAAAAAAAAAACATATCCCAATTCTGTAAAAAAAAAAATCCCAAGATCCCTTCTTTTTCCTCTCTTTAGCCTTGCCTCACAACATCATATTCCTTCTTCTCTTCACTCTAACACCCCTATTTTCTATTTTAATTAATTCAATGAGGTTTAATAGGTGAAGTATTGATTATTACTATGATGATGCTATTTTTGCTTGAGTGTTATTTTGTTGTCGAGAAAATAGATTTATGATGATGAATGGAAAATCTTATGATTTTGAATAAAATGAAAAGAGGAATAAATAAATAAAATAAGTTAGAGTCGAGGGTGTAGATTATAAGTTTTAAATAAGTGGGGGAGGGAGGAAGTAAAAGAATAGTGAGTAGAGGAGAAAAGAATTACAACAAGAGACTGACCCAAATATAAATAGAAACCTTAGAAGTTAGAAGAGTCAGTTTTGTTGAACATGGAAAAGAAAGAAGAGAATAGTAGAGGAAGAGAAACCTTAGTTGCAACAAGGTCAAGCCAAAAACTGGAATTTTCGAAGGATTTGAGATAATTAAGTGGGAGAATCTCTTTACTTTAGGGTATTTTATTCTATAACGAGGGATGATTAATTCTTAAGTTGATGTTGTTGTTATGTTGTAAACTGTGATGAGAAACTGATGAGGAACGAAGGTGATGATGATGTTGAAACATTAGAAGTAAAGGGAATTAGTGTAGGGTTTTAATTTGAAGAATTGGCCTTAAAAGGAGTAGATAATCCAGTAGGCTAACGAGAAATTAGTGTTTGAATGATAGGGTATCCATAGGAATGTTAATTTGAAATGAAATTGCCAAGTTTTAGGTCGAAAATGGTGACGAGGAAGGTTTCCCAAAGCAAAATCGCAATGAAACTGCAATTTTTGTTGTTAGTAGGGGCGCATGGACATGTCATTGGGGCACACAACCGTGCTTGTACTTGCTGCCTAGGATGTTAGTTTTTACGTTTTAGGGGGTGCACGATTGTGCCCCCAAAGGGAACGATCGTGCACCCTTCCCAGACTTAGAAACACTCATTTTTTTGCCTCCATAGGGTCCCTAAGAAGCATAATAAGGTCCCAACCCAACAAACTTAAATGAGGGAAGTCCAATTAGGTGATCTAAGGGTAGTTGTCTAAATCCACGATGAATTTAATACATGAAGGAGTTTAAAAGTGCTAAAGACGAACTAAGAATAGATATGGAGAGTGAAGCAAGATAGTACATGATGGAGTCTTATGCCCTTAATTAATAATGATCCCTTGTTAATGGTTAGGATAGAGTATCGAGAAGACTTAGAATAGATGAGAACGTAGGACATGTCCGTTCGAGGAACAAACAAATAAAGTAGAGGGATGACGACGTAGAAATAAGTCATGTTTATGAATTGGATTAATCAAGAGGATAAGGTAGTAATGTAAAAGTTTTGATGGGGGAAATGACGACGGATTTATTAACTATAAACAAGAGTAATAAGGAGTAATGTCATACATACATACATACATACATACATACATACATACATACATACATACATACATACATACATACATACATACATACATATATGATGAGAAAAGACGGTGTCTATTTTAGGATTAGATAACGAGAAATTATGATGTTTGTTTTGTAATGATGGTGAGGATGATGTTGTCTAATTATATTGATGATGATAATGATGATATCTATTTATATTGATAATGAGAATGATGATGTCTAATAGTGATGATAATGAGAATGATGATGTTTACTCTTTAATAACGATGAGAATGATGATGATATGTTTGTCTTGACGTTGTGCATGATAGGGAGAGTCTTGCATTAATATGTTAATTGTGGATAATGTGAAGGTGTGTATTACTTGATGAGTCTGTCTTTATGCATTCATATAGAGTTGAGTTTAGGAAAATGAAGATGAAATAAAGACGAATGTTAGTCCAGTAACACATCTCTGGCAACAATACATGATGACGATATAAGGGACAATGTTTGACCTTGGTGTATATTTTGTGAAATGGTGTGTGGCGATGAATGTATAAGTGTTTACCTGTGTTTTTTGTAAACAAAAGACTAGTTTAAAAACGTTTCTTGCAAGATCAACTCGAAATCCTAAGACATGTTGTGCAATGATTTTCCAGAAAATGTATGAACATTCATCATATTCATGAATTTGTTAATGAACAGGATGAAGAAAACTGTTTTTTATATGAATGTAACTGTCTTTCGACAGAACTTGAAAGTATGAAACAAGTAAAAACTTAAAGTTCTAAAAGCAAAGAAACTTAAAGGAAAAGTAATTGCACATTACATTGAAATAAAGATGGTTCATATGATCATCAATACATACATTATGACTCGTTTTTCTAAACGCTGGTACTTTGAGTGTTTAGAACTTATGCTTAATAATTTGTGACCCGTTTTTCTTATGAAAAACTACTATATACACATAAGAAGAATAATTGCAAAGACCAAGAACCTTGAACTACATCCTTTTCGACAGCTTCTGTCGGTTTCCCACGTGTCTGAACTTTTAGACTTGCCTCTTTAGAGAAAATTCAAAATCTTCAAAGGTTTTGTTAGTCGAAATCTTCTTCTTCCTCGTCGAAATCTGACTTTGTCAAAATCAACACACCTTCTCTTTGTATTTAGAAAATCTTACAGTCTTATATTCTACATTTCCTGTCGAAAATCACATTTTAAAAATAAAGGCTAACTATAATTATTGAGGAGAAATATCTAATGGTGTATCTTATGACGACATATTATTATTATTATTATTATTATTATTATTATTATTATTATTATTATTATTATTATTATTATTATTATTATTATTATTATTATTATTATTATTATTATTATTATTATTATTATTATTGAATTATATATATATATATAGGGGCTGTTAACTTGCACCCACCTAAAAACACTAAGGTGCAAGTTAACAAGTTGCACCTACTTGTACTTTACTAAAACACCCTTTTGTCTCTATTAAACTTTATTTTAATTAAAATGACATTTTTGTAAATAACATAAATAATATTTGTTTATAATAGAAAAACACGAGTGTTTTGGTAAATAACTAGTAGGTGCAGCTTGTTAACTTGCACCTTAGTGTTTTTGGGTGGGTACAAGTTAACAGCCCCCATATATATATATATATATATATATATATATATATATATATATATATATATATATATGGGGTTGCTAACTTACTCCCACCTAAAAATATGAAGGAGTAAGTTAGCAAGCCTACTCCCACTTGCTTTTTACTAAAAACTCCTTCATGTCTTTAATAAACACTACTTGAATGGATGGACATTAGTGTAATTTGCTTTTGTAATATCCTGCTTGTCAGTATCAGAATATTACCCGTCAGACGCGTCAAAGGACAAATGTTCATGGAAAGTAAGGGTAATGGAAATATCTATTAATGACATAAGTTAGGTATGAGCTAGATATCAGAGATTAAGTGTTACAGAACGTCAAGTACGACGGGAGATGTTTTTATGAAATATCAGTCAAGCAGGGGTTTATGTATCAGTGTCAGGTTAAGCACGACCAAGACGGAGGGCATTTAAGTAATCTCGCACAAGGGAGTATATAAGTGATTTTGGGGGTGGAAACCTCATAATTTCTTCTTCTCTCTCTCTCTCTCTCTCTCTCTCTAGGTTTTGAGAGAAAGAGTTCTCTCCTCCTTCTCTCTACCATGCGCCCTCCCTCTCTCCTTTAATCATCCAAACTTTCTCCCAATCATGATCAAGCAAGGATTATGTTAGCTTAGCAAGTAAGAACACATGAAGGAAAGGATTAAAGCATGGTTTGGTGAAAAAGGCAAGAATCAAGGATGAAGCCAAAAGCTAGGGTTTGAGCTTGATGCTTGAGGAATTGCAAGAAACTTGTTTAGGTGAGTTCAATAGATAGCTTACCACCTTTGGGTTGTGTGATTTCAAGTTAGAAAGTATAGATTTATGCTAATGAGGAGTTTAAAACCCTAAAGAATTCTTGGCCAAATCTTGTTGCATAGATGTTAAATTGCCATGAAATATGTTTATAAATGTCTCTGTATGTTGTTGGATGTTCATGGTGCATTGCAGGATCAAACTGGATGAGTTTTGGGTCAAAATTGCAAATTTTGTACCACAGGCCCGAAGAAAGTCGCTATTAGCGAAACTTTCGCTAATAGCGAAATTCTTCAGACAGCAGCCCAGAAAGTTTCGCTATTAGCAAACTTGTCTGTCTTCAGCCAGCTTGCTTTTGGCTTGTTGGCTCGTAGTAGGGCCGGTGGTGCATTCCGTAGCCTTTCTTTCAACGCTTTACAACTTTATAACCCCAAAACAACATCTAGACAATGCACATAACATCAAACGATTCTTGAAATGAAAATCATGGTAATCATAGCATTTATGGCAAAAATGGCACAAGAGCGAGAATAGCTTGTCTAGAACTAGAATAGTTAGTAAACAAATATAATGTTAGACTTGAATTTATGCTTGATTAGATGCGAAGTGGAATAGATTGTTCCCTTCGTATCAAAGATAGAAAGCCATACGAGTATGGCAAGACGTGAATTGATTAGATATCTCTTCACAAAGAAAGTTAAGCAAGCATTTAGTTTACCTATAGAGGGATCGTTTAAGGATCCGAGGTAAAATAGATAGTATGTATAGATTTAATACTCATGCAATTATAGACTCAGACTTTATTAAAGCTGTGAAGCGATTAGATATCTATTCACATAGAATGCTTAAACAAGATGTAGGTGTCGTGTCTCTTGTGATCCACATTAGGTTGGACATAAGGGGTTTCCAGTAGGTGAAACGGGGTTAGCCGTAAGGATCCCGCACGCCACTGCAGGAGTGCCGTTGGTTATACCTTAGATAGGTTCCATCGGTTAGATAGGGATTGTGCTCGGGTTTACTCCACCCCGGGGCTCTCCGTAAAATGAACTCAGATAGTATTTGATTGTTACACGCTAACTTAATCAATGAATCTGACTATGCATAATTATTAGACATGTTTATGTTATGTCATAGAGCCTTGACGTAGATCGTCAAGAATTAGTAGAGCTTTTGCGTAGATCGTCAAGAACTAGTATGATAGCAAGATAAGGTATTTTGTTAGACACAACGTAAGTATGCATAGAGCAATAGAGAAAGTTATGCCGATGACGATGTTAGTTTTCCCCTGATCGTCCGGTTTAGAATCGTGTCATGATTATGTTATGCTTAGGCCTCGATACGTAGAGCGTAATCTTGGCAAAGCGGTCCTAGAATCCCCTTAACCGCGATGACACGTATAAGAATTGAAGCCTATAACAAGGTAAGAAGAATCTTATGACGGCCCTAGTATGCACGACCGTCTAGGAAAGCAAGTCCCCACACACGTATAATCAACCGGCAGGTTGTATTGTAGACACGTGGTGACCGTAGGTTTCCCCTGAGGTTACCTATAGCCTAGGATTAGGTGGAACTCACTGAGACATTATGTCTCACCCCAATCCTTATTTGTTTCAGATTAACAGGTTGGTTTAGCAAGCTAGTAGCTGAATGGATGTTTCAGCAAATGTTCGTTCGTACCCGCTGCAGGACGTCAGGGATTTCAAGGATGCATTTTCTATATTTTGGACTAGTAGCAGAGTTTATTTGATTGTACGAACGCTCATTGTTGTATTAAATATTCATTCAAAGTTTTGTAGTTGTAAATTTTTAATGTATCCAGTATCAACTTAATGCACATGCTAAATTTCCTAGGTACGTTTAGTATGGGTATTACAGCTTTTTTCTAATTTTTTTGTTGTTGTAAACATTGTTTTTTTAACGCCACGCCACTGTTTATGTTTTTTTTTTGAAGAACTGTTTATGTTTCTTGTTCTTTTCCTTAAATTCATGGAGATATATACTTTGTTTTCATGTACCGAGTTTTCTTTAATTAATCAAACCAAAAACACAAAACAAAACATTGTTTCGTTAAAAAAAAATCTTTCCCTCAACAAAAAAAACGTTGTTAGTTTTCGATTGTTATTCACCATATAGCAACCTGTCTTTAAATTACAAAGTAACCTTTTTTTATAGAAAATTGCAAAGTTACAAACCCCAATTTATCTAAAATTATCTGATTAGTCGTTTGACCACAACATGGCAATAGCTTCAGCTTAATAAAAGAAAAAACTCATATGAAGTCACGTCAATTCAAAAATGTTTCCACATAAAAGCACAATGTGAAAAAAAAAATGTTTCCACACAAAAACACAATGTGAAAAAAAAAAAAAAAAAAACTGGTGCCGTTGCGTTAAAACACAGGCCTAAACACAACGTTGTTAAAAATAAACAATGTTTCAAGAAAAAAAAAGTTACAAAAAGCAAATTACAATAATACCCATGTATTAAAATGGTGTTTATTAAAGATGCAAGGTAACTTTTGGTAAAAAGCAAGTGGGAGTAGGCTTGCTAACTTACTCCTTCATGTTTTTAGATGGGAGTAAGTTAGCAGTCCCCATATATAAAAACAGATAAACACATAAATTAGTCATGTTTTTCCTTTAGTGTTTGTAAAAAATAACATTAAATGGATAAAAAAATGATGTTGGACAATATTACTCGTCATGTATGGGATGGTATGTCCACTTTGTTTTGGGTCGACCCTTGGCTGGAGGGGAAACCGTTGTGTAATATTTTTACGCGTCTGTATGAGTTAGCGGAGAACAAATTAGACACGGTGGCTGAGTTGTTTGCGAGAGGGTGGGGGGTTAATGGGGAGGCGTAGAAATAGCGTAGTAGGCTTTTTGCGTGGGAGGAGGAGTTGTTGTGGGAGTGTATTGGTCGCCTATCTAATTTCTCATTTCAGGGTGACCGTGTAGATAGATGGATTTGGACATTACATGATTCTAGTTGTTACACTGTTAGTACTGCTTATTATTTCTTAACATACATGGAGGTTGATGGGCGCAACATCAACATAATAATAATTACAGGTTTTTATGGCTGAAAGCGGTGCCTCTTAAGGTGTTAATTTTTGCTTGGAGCCTGTTCCTCAACCGGATTCCTACTAGAGACAAACTTTTTCACCGGAAGGTTTCGCTTGTATCTGAACAGGGTTGTATTGCTAATTGCGGTTTTAATGAAGACAGAGACCATTTATTTCTTACGTGCGGTTTCTTCGGCGGAGTGTGGCATATCATTGCGGCTTGGCTTGGTTTCTCAACAGCTTTTCATTGTCACTTTTTTGAACATTTACATCATTTTAGTGGTCTGTGGGGCTTCTCAAAGAAATCGACTGAGTCCATGCAGATTATTGGGCTGTCAGTAACCTGGACAATTTGGAAAGAACAGAATAATAGAATTTTCAAAGGAAAGGAGGATAATTTGCTAGCGCTAGGTGAAAGGGCAAAGCTTCAGTCTTTTTGGTGGTTGAAATCGAAATACACTAATTTTGATTTTGACTATCAAGAATGGCGGTGGAGTCCTCTAACTTGCTCAAACTCAATTTTCTAGCTTGTTGTTCTTTGTTTTTTTTTTTTTTTGCGCCATATTGGCTTGTACAGGATTGTTTGTGTACCTATTGTGCCTAGGCGTTTTTGGCACTCCTTGTGCTTTAGAGCCTAGAGTTGTTTAATATATATCCCATTTAGGCTTTTTCAAAAAAAATGGATAAAAAAAATAAAGATAAAAACTATACTCATTTCAATCACATTTATAAGCAAATATTGTTTTTTCAGATTTATTGTATAACTGATGTATCTAGATTATAATATAGTCCCGA
This sequence comes from Medicago sativa, assembly GCF_051527215.1. NCBI lineage: Eukaryota > Viridiplantae > Streptophyta > Magnoliopsida > Fabales > Fabaceae > Medicago > Medicago sativa. The sequence continues at coordinate 30,278,199 of NC_140750.1, forward strand.
TACATCAGTTATTTAAATAATTTCCTAAAAGAATAGTTGCTTATAAGTGTAATTAGATTTTTTTTAGGGATATGAATGTAATTAGATGAAATAGTAAATTCAAGCCTAAAAAATAAAATGTAGTCGCAATATTTGTAAAATATACACCCTCCGGTCATTAATATAAGCAAAAATTTGATTTTTAGATTCATTCATTAAATGACGTATGTAGTCTATAATAAAGACTACATACATCATTTAATGAATGAATCTAAAAATCAAACTTTTGCTTATATTAGTGACCGGAGGGTGTACACTTTATCTATTCTAGTTGCTTATGTGTGTATCGAATTAAGTACAATAGAAAAGCGAATTAACTTGTACCAAAAAAAAACGAATAAACTGATAAATTAGTGATTGTCTTCCTTTTACCTCTATAAAAAAACATTAAATGTAGCAAAAAATGAGAAGAAAAATAACGGGAATTAAGAAAATTTAAAGTGATAATAAATTTGTTGTTTTTATAATTTTATCTTTTAAGAGAGAAGGTTAATTTATTTTTTCAACATAATATTTGATACTAATTAATTAAAAAAAAGATATAAAATAATTAAATAAGGGTGTGTTGATAAAGAATTAATTGTTGTATTATAAAATACCAAAAAAAAATTATTAAAAGAGACAAACAAAATTTCAAACAGATCTTATGTTTAAGAACAGATGTAGTAGTAAATTCAAGCCTGAAAATTAAATGTAGCACAAAAATACGGATAAAAACGAACATTTCCCATTTGTAGAATATACACTTTCCGTGGGCCGAGAGTTATGGATGTCTCATCTTCTTTTCCTTTAGCCATTAATCAAGCTGAAATTTTTCGTTGAGATTTAACTTGGGTTTTCATTAGGGTCGAGTTTCTAATGATTCTAGAGCGAAACCTCAATAATTGGCGTAAAAAAGGACAATATGCTAGAAGATATGTCATTTTCTTCCTGGTGGAAGATGCCATGTGCCCTAGTAGATGCCATGTGCCCTTTGCTTTTAGTCCATATTCTCTAATACTTTGGCTCCATGAAAGATGAGATTGTTTAATATAAATTCGATCCAATAAAACTCTTATATTTTTAATCAGTTTTGATAAAATATTATATTTATTCTTAATTTTTTGTTATTATAATTTTTGTACTAAAAAAGGGAAAAAAATTATTGGTAAGGTGGCGTCGGAAATTCAATCGACTTTTGTAAAAGGAAGACAAATATTAGATGAAATCTTGATTAGATAGTGGATGAAGCTAAGAAGAAGAAAAGAGTGTTGGTTATGTTCACAGTTGATTTTGAAAAGGTTAACGATTTTGTTAATTGATCTTATCTTGACTCTATCATGAGAATGGTGAATTTTCCTTCAAAACGAAGGTTTTAGATATATGAATGCATAAATACAACCTCGACAATTGTTCTTATAAATAACATCTCGACTGATAAATTCTTTATGGGATGAGGATTACGACAAATGGATTCTCAGTCTCCCTTTCTAGTTCTCATTGCCGCTAAAAGGTTTTAGCTCTTATTCTTTGAGATGATCAACTTGAAAGTTTCATGGGTTCAAAGTGGATAATGACGAATCTCTCTGAGTTACTCAACTTCAATTTGCCGATGATACATTGAAAAATGATAATTGAGAAGAAAAAAAAGCTGGTGCAATATTAGTACCTTAAAAGCTACTGTGTTACTTTTCGAGTTGCTTTCTAGGGTAAAGATAAACTTTCACAAAAGTATGCTTGTTGTTGTGAATGTCAAATCATCTTTGTTAAATGAGGTTGTCACTATGTTGAATTGCAAAATGGGAGCATTACCTTAGAATTATTTGGGATTGTCAATTGGTGATGACGCTATGGTTTATTAAATCAGAGAAATATTCTCTTCTTGGAAATGTCGGAACTTGTAGATGGGTGGTTGACTAATTCTATTAGGGTCCGTTTGATGGTCATAATAGGATAAAGACATGATAAGATATGAAAATTGAGAGAGTCATGATAACACTTATCCTATTATGTATTTGACGCGCACATGATAACAAGCAAGATAACATTATTTTATCACATTAAATGACGTAATTACCCTTATAATCAATTATATTTTGTAACAAAATTTCATAATACAACACCATCAATGGAAAATAATTGAAATCGATAACAAGAAAAACAACAACAATAGGAATCTTTATAAAAAACCGATAATAAAAAAAGTGAAATTTAAAAAAAATATAGAGAATAGCATACATATGGCATGAGCAAGAGGAAGAAGAAAATGAGAGGAAGAGATCGATAAGGTAGAGAGGATAAGGGTGAGGTCAAAATTATGATTCCTTTTATCAAGTTAGTGATTTTACAAAGGAGTGATAAGATAGATCAATAAGTAAAAAGGAATAATGAGAAATACTAACAACACACATTTTAATACATTTTTTTAAATCACTCTGTTTGATTGGTTAAAATTCACATGAGTCCCACCAAATTTATATGGTTCCACATGATTTGGTGGGATCCATATGAATTTTAACCAATCAAAGAGAATGTATTGAAAAGATGTGTTAAAATGTGTGTTGTTATCATTTCCCTAAAGAATAATATATTCTACCTTGCATCAAACACAAGATTAAAATATGATATGATATCTTAATCCTATCGTGACCATCAAACTCATCCTAAATGTAATTTTAACCTCTTTGTTGGTATACTTCCACTCAGTAATAGTGATTTTTTGTTGTTTTTAAATATCGGTAAAATCTAAACAGTATTACTAATTGAATTGTTATTTATTTATGTTGTTAACTTAATTTAGTCTCAGCTTGCTGGTGAAATGACTAACAAATGAATTATTAATTGATCATTTGGTTATAAATATTGATATACTTTCAAACTTTTGGACGTGAAGTTATATATATATATATATATATATATATATATATATATATATATATATGGGTTATGATAGAAGACACATTTTATGAAGGTGTCTTTTATCAAGTTACTCTATGAGCATCAACTTACTTTTATGAAGGTGTCTTTTAGCAAAGTTATAACTAAAAAGTGAAAATCACACCTTAAGATGTGACTTGTTAAAAGACACCACCAAAGGGTGACTTGTAACAAAACCCTATATATATATATATATATATATATATATATATATATATATATATATATATATATATATATATATATATATAGAGAGAGAGAGAGAGAGAGAGAGAGAGAGAGAGAGAGAGAGAGATTTGCTAGAACACACCCACTAGTTTTTATGTGGGAGTGTTTTAGCAAGCTACACCTTAAGGTGTATTTAACTACTTTTTAGTTATAATTTGCTAAAACACACCTTCTAAAAAATAAGTGGGTGTATCCTAGCAAATGCCTATAGGAGTTGCTAACATACACCCACTTATTTTTTAGAAGGTGTGTTTTAGCAACATTCACCTTAAGGTGTATTTAACAACTTTTTAGTTATATCTTTGCTAAAACACACCTTAATAAAAACTAGTGGGTGTATCCTAGCAAACCCCATATATATATATATATATATATATATATATATATATATATATATATATATATATATATATATATATATATATATATATATATATATATATATTAAATTTGGATAGTATTTAATATCAACCTCTAAAGGTGAACTTTTACTATTTGTAATAAAAAAGGTACTTTTGGGCTCCCTCTTTATAATAAAAAAAAATAAAAATAAAAAAGGTACTTTATAATAGCGGTATTACTTAGAAACCCAAACAAACAAGTACGGTAGATAACTATATTAGACCATCTACAATAGGGAGTTCTTCCCTTATTTAACACCATGCTAAATAGACATCTCCATTGTGACACCAATTAATACAGTGCTTATAAAGATGAGTGATTTTTTAGGCACTCTCTCTCCTATTACCCATGGGTACATGTACAATTAATTCTATTTTTTCCTATTCAATTGTTGTATTATTTTAATAATAAAAAGTAAATTATATATTAGTTTCAAGAGTAATATTTAATCGATCAACGTTAAATTTTCAACAAAAACTTTTTTTAAAACAACAAATAATTTACCCATCTGAATGGGAAAGAAAAAAAAACAGTGATTGAATTTAAACAAAACAATAAATATTTTACCATCATTTATTTTATATTGTTTTATGAAGTTTTAACTTTTTTTATAATTTATAATTAAATTACTTCAACATTTTAAAATTATATAATTACGAATGAATATAGAAATTATTGTTTTTTTAACAAAAAATATAGAAATTAGTGTTAAAATTTAATGATATAGAGTTATTGCAGGGATCCAATTAATAATTATTTTGAGGTGCTGGGTTGGAGAGATTGGGTGCTTATTAAGTTTTAATTATAAAACGAATGACATGTACAGTTGGAGCCCGTTTAAGCACCCAAATGGAGTGCTGCACTGTGGATGGTCTTACTATCCATGGCGAATTTAAAAATAATATTCATGGATCACCGGCTGAGGAAAAAAATTATATTGTGAATAGTAACAGTTCGGTTTGGATCGGTTTTTGGTCAAAAAATGTCCGAACCAATGAAATTTTTATCGGTTTGGTTTGGTTTTGACTATTTTTCAAAAAAGAAACCAAACAAAACTAGTCGGTTTGGTTCGGTTTAGATCGGTTCGGTTGATCAGTTTGTTTAAAAATGCAATTAAAAAAATCCATATTTTCACAAATGTGTAATTCATGTATACAACATACTCAAATATTTTATAGAACTTTGTTTTCCAAGTTCTCTGTTTTTCAAACTACTTTGTATGACTAACATGAATATACTAACAAGAGATGGACGATCCCAGCGCGGCGATAAACGATAGGTTAGGTGTGACTGGCGGCTAGTGTTCTTTTTTAGTAGAAACGAAATAGAGTGTGAGTGTGAGCGATAAGAAGATGATGGGAGAAAGTGAATGAATTAATGAGTATTTTATGTTAGACTTTCATTTTGAGTTTAATCATAAGTGTGTGTGTGTGTGTGTGTGTGTGTGTGTGTGTGTGTGTGTGTGTGAGGAGGGATAATATTACTAAAATGGGAAGTGAAGTTAGCATCGGTTCGGTTCATCGGTTCTTTGGATCTCAAAATTAAAAATTGAGAACTGAACCAAACTAGATCGGTTTTGGTTGGTTTGGTTTGGTTCGATTTTGAACCGAACCAAACAAAGTCATATACTTTTTCGGTTTGGTTTGGTTTGGATTTTCGGTTTCGTCCGAATCACTTACACCCGTAATTGTGAAAATTCGAAAATTTAAATGTTAAAATATGATATTTTTTAAGTGTGGAGAACGAATAAGTGTCTCTTTTTTTGGTGGTGGTCGAGATTTAAACTCAGACCTTGCATATATCATGCATTGTCCTTACCAACTGAGCTAAGCTCACGAGGACAAATAAATGTCTCTATCACACTTAACAATTTTAAAAGCTGTTATCTCCACACAATTGGATCCAAATGGTTAAATAAGCTTCACTATTGAACGAATATCGTTTTCATGTGTTTAATTCGTACTGTATTGAAAATTTTAAATTGTGTGGAGATAAATTTTAAAATATTTGTCTCTAACAATTCGTTCTTTCTTTTTTGAAGAACTAACAATTCGTTCTTTCATTTTTTAAGTGTGGAGAATTCATGTTCTCTAACATTTTAAAATAACAAAATATGATTGTACCAAAAAAAAAAAAAACAAAATATGATATTTTTCTTATTTTTGTGTTTCATGTTTTTTCTTCTTTTCCTCTTCTTTTTTTTTTTCTTTAAGGTCTTGTCCCCATATAAGGTCTAATCTTTTCCTTTTCATCGATATTAATACGAGATTGTTTAATATTGATTCGATTCAACGATGAACATTAAAATCTATGCTAAAGTCGACTCTACAAGTTTTATTATCTTCTTTTTAGGGACCCTTAATATGGTCCCCGATGTGAAAAGTTTATGTTCTTTTTTGTAAGGGTTTAAGTTCTTATTTTTTTAGAACGTAAAAATAAAATTTAGAACATAAAGCGTGCATTTGATCCGCCAAAAAATGAACAGCATGACAATTTCAATTGTAACACCCATACTAAATTTATCTAGAATATTTAGCATGTGCGTTAAACTTAGTATTGGATACATTAAAATTACAATAAATAAAAATTTCTCCAAATAAATTATAGAATTACTTGTCTTATACATCTGAAAGAGTATCAATGACGTTTACAAAATACATGCAATGACAAGTAAACATAATTTTCCAGCTTCTTCTGCTACTTCATCACCAAATGTTCAGCGTGCGCACCACCTGCGAATCTGAAATAAAATAAAAGGGATTGGGGTGAGACAGGATGTCTCAGTGAGTTCCACCTATCCTAGATTGTAGGCAATCACAGGGAACCTAGGATCGCCATCTGTCTCTAAACTTAACCCATTCCGGGTAGCAGAAGAAGCTGGAAAATTATGTTTACTTGTCATTGCATGTATTTTGTAAACGTCATTGATACTCTTTCAGATGTATAAGACAAGTAATTCTATAATTTATTTGGAGAAATTTTTATTTATTGTAATTTTAATGTATCCAATACTAAGTTTAACGCACATGCTAAATATTCTAGATAAATTTAGTATGGGTGTTACAATTTGGTATCAGAGCAGGTCGATTCAGATCGTGCCTTGGATCATTAGAATTCAATAAAATGCAGTAGGACCATTGGGTTCCGGATGTTTATTCTAAATGTCATATCTACCTGAGCCTGATCAACTCAGACTAGTATATGATAGTTAGAACAAATGTCTGAGAGCTGAATAGGACCTCGGAGGAATGAAGCGTACGAAGGAGGAAAGTCCGGGTGTCAGGTTTTATAGCGGATTTTGAAAAGGAAGTATTCGACGCCAGATGGTGGCTGATAAACTGTGGAGCTGAAGATTTTTCGAGGACATAGGAGAAATGTTAAGATTAAGGTGAAGTACTGTGATATTGTTGAACGACATTTTTATGTGGATACCGAAGAAGTAAGATTCAGGATTATTAAGGGATGATTGTAACCTTAACATGAGCCGCAGTATAAGAAGCATAAGTAAGGCATAGGAGAAAGAAATATTGATGAGGGTGTAACGAAGACCGCAGGATCAAGAGAAGAACTTGATTTGAGAAAATTATCAGACGAACAATGGAATTCAAAAGCTGACGATGCATGTAGAGTGTGTAAGAAACAAAGGACTCGAGCGTCCAGGACGATCCGAATTTTGATGCTTGAACTGTTAAGTGAACTAATTAAGGAATAAGTAAATTATTTTGGTGCAGATAAAAATGATCCCTCTACGCAGTCATTGAATGGACAATGCAAGCCAGATAAACTATGTCAGATTAGCCGCATTCCCGAATCTTAAGTGTCAAATTTATGGATCAATAAGTAAAGGTGCTATGCGGCGTAAGAGTCATGAAGGATGAATAAATTGTAGTGAATTGATCTTTTATGGGTCAAGTATGATTCCGATGTATTCTTATTGACACGAATTGCAGAGAAGTTAAGCTAACGGGAGTGTACACGAGGAAATTGAATTAGACCACATACATCTATCTCGAATTATTAAGTTGTTTTTGGACTAAGAAGCACAAGCTTAGTAGTAAGTGGAAAAGGATCCCGGAAATGGTCATAGACAAGATGTAACCTTATCAATCGAAATGTAAAATAAAGATTGAATCACAAGTCGTCGAAGACCAGATCGTAAGTGTAATTACCACTACAAGAAGAATGGAATAAATGGAAGTAAGTTCCAAACCGCCAGGTATGCAATATTATATAAACGATATGAACATGGGAAAACTTGCGAGAGATGCTCTGTGAGAATAAGTATGCAGTACATGTCTAAGGAAAAATGCAATGTCTGGAAACGACGTCGGTGATATAAGTTTGTATTTCAAGAAGCAAGTAGTGTGAAGTTAGGACCTCTGTTCATAACATGTAAACTCCGAAGGAAGTTGATATATCAGAGTAGCGCAGCGGAAAAAAAAATTAATTAGCACAAAAGTAACAGAATGCGCGAGAGTCTAAGACTTTAGAATTAAGATATTCATGGGAAATCTTAAGAGACGAATTAAACAATTTTCCAAACCACATAATTCAGAGATACTAAAAATTCAAGTAGTTGAAAAAGGCGTGGTAAGAGTAAGACAAACATGTTCCAACCATGTTAAATCCAGGAAAATTGGAATCGACTCTTGTATGGTAACTTGATTAAATGGTTCAGTTATTTCAAAATATGGACCTGAAGTATCAGTTTGGTTAGAGAAGGGTTGCATCTGAGGCGACATATATGAATGAGGTATCCTGAGAATTTTTACCTTCGACTCGGAGTATCGTTTCAAAGATATAAGTATAGTAGCAAGTGACTGAGTGGGGAGATACTACCTGAAACAAGATTGGTAATACTGAACACAAATTTTAGTTATGACATTCAGAGGGTTAAATTCGATATTCTGGAGGTGAAGAAAAGAATGTGATCATACAAGTTGGAAAAAAATCATATCCGATACACGGTATGAAACTATATCAATTCAAGTTATAAATATGGAGTTAAAGAAAGATTGGGATAATATGTCCCTTGTACTAACAGTCAGGATAATATTGTTCAAGAATGAAATGTATATTTTAAAAGGGTAAGTTCACGAGAAAATCAATGGTTACAAATCCTATTTATTTTGATATAATTAAGGTATATTTTGATTGATTTAATAATATTGAAAGTTTAGTACAGATTAAGCAAAGTCAGATGATTTTAGACATATGTCATGTATTGAGCTATCAGTTGTACTACCTCATGTATCGTGTACTCATCAGTCAGTGCACCATTCCTCATATAAGATTTATATATTTAATGTACTCGCCAGTTAGTACATTATGCATTTAGATCTAACTTATGGATTGTACTCGTCAGTTAGTACTTCCATCAGATGTTAAGGTAGTACCATGTTTGAATGTATTTCATAGGGAACATAACATATATCACAAGTAATACCTCCCGCTTATATTTGAATAATGGAGAAAGTTGAAGTAGTTCTTACTTTCGTTGGAGTATGCTTTATATGAGTCATTGTCCCGTGTAGGGGCGATCTTATACGAAGTATGGTATGATCATTATCATAAGACCTCATTATGTGGGGCATAGTTCAAAAATAAAATTTCATTGGAATCATTCGTAGTATGAAGAACCACTCAAATGTTGGATCTGTTCAAAGAAAGATAAGAATCGACAAAGTCGATAAGAGAGTACTCCAATAAGCGTATGAGACTTTTCCATAATTTAGTAAAGGTAAACAAGCATTAGTAACTTAAGACAGATTACAAGGGGTTTGTGGAACCAGAAAATTACTCAAAGGATATCAAACATATAGGGTAGCTTTGCTTCCCATCATGTTCGGAATGTATCGCAACTCACAGTTAAAGATGTTACTAACGAGTCTTTTCGACATATGAGATTGGAAAACATGTCCTGAAATCAATTTAACATATTAATTCAAGTCAGTTGTATCTATGGCTAGGTAGTCGGAATACTTTATGTAACAAGGGAAATCGATAATTTAGTCGGAGAAAGAGAATCAGTTGGTAATAGACGTATGTGGAAGTCTAAGATCGAAAGTATAGAGGAATTATTTATACTTATTATCAGGTAAACTCTAAATTTCGAGGACGAAATTTTCTTAAGGGGGGTAGAGTGTAATACCCTGCTTAAAAACACTGTCAATTTTATGTGTCAGTTATTTTTATCCTTGAGACTTAAGTAAGGGCAAAATGGTAATCTTGCCTTACAAGATATTTTAAAAAGACCATTTTGTTCCTCATTTTTCCCATTTCCTTATCTCTCTAGAACCTTGTCTTCTCTCCTCCCTCTCTCTTAATCTCACGTCTGCACTCTCTTTATCCCACATCTCCATCAAATTCAATAAACTCCAATACTTTGAAACATGTAACCATTCCTTCATGATTTTTGGATAAATTGAAGTGGGAAATCATGTGTTAAAATCTCTATTCCTCTTCCTTCTCTTACTGGTCGTACCTCTTCCTTCCTTCCTCTTTTGTGAAGACTTTGCAAAAACAAGCTTAAGCATGGGATTAGTGGCTGTTGGTATTACAGGTATGTGATGTTAGCACCAAATCATCTAAGTATGTGTTTGAGAACAAAAGTTGTAAGAAGAATGGAATTAAAATGTGCATGTGTGAATTTAAGATGTAAAATCAATTATACATGTTTGGGTTCTGTAATTGACAAGAACTGTAGTAGAGATTGAGCTAGAGGCAGTAAGAAGGTTTGAATTTTAGCACAAGGTGTTGATTGCATCCATGATATTAACACTGATTATGCATGCTTGTGGTTACTAAAGGATCAAGGATAAAGAAGGATTAAGGATTTTCTGTACTAAAGTGATTGTTTGGGTTGTCATAAGATGTTTGGAGTGAGTTCTTAAGTTGCTGCATGTTGTTCTATACTTGGTAGAATCTTAAGGATTGATGAATTCAGGAGTTGAAGCTATTGCAGAAGCATACGATGACCATAAGCTGATTTTTGGTTTTAAGCTCAAACTGATGTTGGATTCGCAACTCTTGCTGTGTAACCTGGAATTGAGTGGTTGTTAAAATTTTGGATTCTTCACTCAAATCCCTACAGTTTAGACACAAATTTCGTATAATTTGGATTTGAAACGAGTTCGGAAAACATGTTTAAAGTTTGGTATTTTCTGCTGGATTCTGGTTACGGGTTTTGGAACAGGGCTCCACTAAAACGGTAAGAACTTTTTCCCTGTAACTCCGAATCAAGTGGTTGTTGTTGATATGGTTAGCTAACGAAATTCTGGACGTTTTGACACCAGTTCCATGGATTTTGGTCCAGTATTGAAGTCTAGAGGTGACTTTGAAGTTGGGGGCAGAAGTATAAATTGTGCCGAACCATGTATTGTGAGTTGTTTTGATGTTGGCTGAAGAACAGAAGCTTAGCAGTGGAATTAAGGACCGAAGAATGGCATAAAAGTGGATGCTTAAGCTGTTATGGAGTTGCTAAAAGTGGTTGTGGTGAGTTCCTTTAGTTAGAAAACCCACCTTGGGGTAGTAAATTATACCATTAGAAAGCTAATGTGTGATTATAAATTATTAGAACAAATTGGCATAATTATAGCATGTTTAGAATCCCATTGTTTGCTCTAAAATTTCTTATGTTAATGTGCAGTACCACTTAAATCCTATTGTTGGAGGATAAGATTTGAATTGAAGTTTTGATATACACACACATATAATTTGGAAAATTGATTTGTCACTTGTTTTGGTTACTAGTTTATTCTAAAATTTTTCTTTATGTTAGAAATATGTTTATGTTAGTGTTGATGTTGGATTAAATTTGTAAGACAAGGCAAATAATACTTTTACTTATAAATTATTGAGAAAATATTAGAGCTTAACACTTGCCTTGGTTACTAAAAATGGTTACATTTTCTTAAATAATTTTACAAAAGTTTATTATGCATAAAAAAATAGCCATTGTTCGGCTAGAAATCGAAACAATCATTTTATTCAAATATGTAACCAGGAATGTTTTAAGATACTCCAACACGGATAGTAACATAAACATGTTCAAATTGACATTAAAGCATATTTTCTTACTATGTGACAGAATATTTAGCAATCCTCCAACTTAGATGCCATTACATAATTATTGCACATTGACATAAGAGATGTATTTAGAACAAGTATGTCATGTAAACAATTCATGGGTAGATTTCCACTCAACAGAAGTAAAGAATTCTAAGTATGAAAATTCGGCTTAATTAGTCGGATTTAATTTATCAGGATATGGGGAAAATTTTATATCCTTTTAGGAATGGCATATGACAACGATATGCCTAGAACCTAAATAGGTTAGTATCAGAATTAATTTCAGAATAAAGACAGAATCACTACGTCTTTATTATCAGTTTCAGGATGTTTACATTATAAGAAAATCAGTTAAGATAAGTTATTCCTCTCTATCTCCCCGTCAGTAGTGGAGTTGAGGATTAACTCAGTTATCAGAAAATCAGATCAAGTTATAATATTAAAACATGTTTAAATTGTGGCTTTCGCTATCCCGCCAGTTGGATACGAAAGGTTCCCGCCAGTTGGAACGGGCACTATCCGCGAGGATGACCCCACAATAATCAGAGGAGTCCGGTATCCCCGTCAGTTGGGTTCCCGCCAGTTGGAAATATTTATATATATACCGGTCAGAGTGGAATAAATTCCGGGGTTACTCCACCTGGGTTTATTCCGTAAAATCAACTCAGATAATATTGTTTGTTCAACGCTAACATTTCTAACATAATATGACAGACATTATGATTATGTTTATGATTTTTGTCATTAGTGTTAGAATTATATTAGTAATTCAGATAGCGATCCTAGTTATCCCCCGATCGCTCAGTTATGCATGATAGAACAGTATAAACCCGGAATGGGTTAAGTTTAGAGACAGATGGCGATCCTAGGTTCCCTGTGATTGCCTACAATCTAGGATAGGTGGAACTCACTGAGACATCCTGTCTCACCCCAATCCCTTTTATTTTATTTCAGATTCGCAGGTGGTGCGCACGCTGAACATTTGGTGATGAAGTAGCAGAAGAAGCTGGAAAATTATGTTTACTTGTCATTGCATGTATTTTGTAAACGTCATTGATACTCTTTCAGATGTATAAGACAAGTAATTCTATAATTTATTTGGAGAAATTTTTATTTATTGTAATTTTAATGTATCCAATACTAAGTTTAACGCACATGCTAAATATTCTAGATAAATTTAGTATGGGTGTTACATCAATTGTACCTTGTTTTATTTGTAAAATTGTTTAAGGGACATGGCACATTGGAGATAAGGGATTGGACAAAGATTGGAATTTTGTCCATCACTCAATCATATAACCCTCTTTTGTTTCAAGTACAAGCTAAGTTGTCTAAAATACCAAAATAACATTGTGTCTAACAAAAATCATATAAGACAAAAAACTGTTTAATACCATAAAAATTTGTTATGTGTTCTTCTGTCTTGTATTCTTCTGTTATGTCTTGTGTTATTCTATCTATTACTTAAAGTATTCATGTTGATTCAGTAGGTATGGAGTTGACTCATTCGCAAGGTCATGAATTCAACTCCGTTGTCAATGTTAGGATCTCTTTGGTGAGTGGTCTGTAAGCGCTCTTTATGCATTGAGGCTTGTTCTAATCTTGATAAGTCTCTGCAGCCCAACTCACCTAAACTTTATGTTCGAAAAGAAAAAAAAATGAGAGTCTAATTATAATTTTTATTTTAAATTTCTTAGCATGCGCCTTTAAGACACATGTTAGTATTTGTCAAAAAATAATAGATAGCACCATATCTATACGAATTCTCTCTCTTCTCATATTTTTTCCCTAGTTTGCCTATATATATCCCTCTTTTATCTTGAAAAACTATCAAGTTCCATTCTCATTTCCATCAATAATTTTGCACTATCACAATTTCATAAGGGCATGGCATTGATTTCTTCTGTTCCAATAATGGCCGCATCTGTTACTCTTACTCCTACTACTGCTACACTTGTTCACCGCTCTTCTCTAAACCATAGAAGTTTTTCCACAGGTTTCATTATTAGCTGCTCTTAGGGCAAAGCTTTTAGCCCTCCCAAAACATTTATTTTTCATGTATTAAAAAGTTTCAAAAACATATTTGTTTTTATGGATTAAAAGATCTAAACTAATGTAGCATAACAAATAAAAGATCTCACAAGTACATAAATATATATCAATTAACATGCCTAATTAAAATATTTTGCATCTCAAAAATCAAGAAAGGTAAAATATGAATAAAACTACAACCAAACATTATTATTAACGTTAAAAAAACCTTTATTTTGTTAATGATTTGGTTTTATGTGTATATTAGGTCTCAATAAGTGTTGGACCCGTCCTCGCCGCTCTGTAGCAACAACGAGTGCAACTATCGTTTCTACTCCACATGACGACAGTTCTGATCTAAGTCGGAGCAGTATCATTCCTACTCCACATGATGACAGTTCTGATCTAAGTCGGAGCATCATTCCTATTACATATGATGACAGTTTTGATCTAAGTCGGAGAAGTTTTCCCAAAGGTTTTGTTTTTGGTACTAGCTCCTCCAATTACCAGGTGCGTTTTACAACATTGCGTGTGTTATTGTGCATGTGCAAATATGCATAATCATTGCTTCACATTTTTATTAGATATCCCAAAGGCTTGGCAAGCACTCTCTCCATCTCCAATCCTTTATCTTTTCCAATTTACACAACCATGTTAAGAAATGTGTTTCACATGCTTTTGATATGAAGTACTAGAAATAAAATTCATTTAATGTATGCTTTTGATTTTTGTGTCGGTCCAGCAACGAAAAAAATATATTTAATGCATAATGCTCTAAAATTGGCCCATGGAAAAATGTCTTCAAAAAATGCTTGAAAGACTCAAACCATAGAGAAAAATAAAGTGTAATTTTTGGAACAACATTATGTCTGGCTTGTAGTAGTAATGAATCACAACGAATTGGAGGTTAATATGTTAAAAGTGTAATTTTTTGTGTTGATAATTAATGTAGTACGAAGGTGCTGTAAGTGACGGTGGAAGAGGAGTTGGTTGTTGGGATATACTTGCCCATGAACCAGGTATATATTTCCCCTCCCTTAATTATTGAATTTCAACTAACTTATCTACTCCACTAACTATAATTAATAAGTGTATTTTAGTAAAGGACACTAATTTTACCCTTGAATTCAACACAATTAATCGTTTCTTTAAAAATCGTTCATAAACTTTTAATGACTATTATTTTGAGACGGAGGGAGTAACTTACTTTGATTTATAGTTCTATATAGATTTAGTCCATCGATGGACTAATTGGCAGCAGAGGGAATCGAACATAAGACCTTAAGAAAATTATACTCCAAGATTCCAAGTCAACCACTAAGTCAACCACTAATGGGTTAACCACAAACATTTTAGTTTGTAAATGTATACATCGTTAACCTTGATGAATATTTTTAGCAAACGTACTAAACATGTCGTTAAGTATTAATATTTATTTATTTGTCAAAAGAAAAATAATAAAACTTATAATAAGTTTGTCTCCACATGGATTGTGAAATTCATACTTACTAGTTACTTCGACTAATTGAATTAAAATTAAGTAACAAGAGGGAGGGGGTTTTGCAATTGGCATAAGTTGAGTTGATGCAAATAGAGAGAAAAAATGATTATGTCATGCTTGATGCTTGGTTACTCTCTACTTTCACTGCTTGATTAGTAAGCGGATCCCTTTCCAACAATTATCTAAATAAAAATTAGAGCTTCAAGACAATTAATCATCGTAGTTGGTTCAACATTGGACCTGACATCCTTTTCTGATGAAAAGCTTGCATTTAAAGAGTCTGAAAACTAGCCCACTTTTTATAATCAGATCGCCCTAGATTGTTGCTATAATTAGAACTCCCTAGATTGTCATACCTAAGACTACTTAATTATACTAAGTATGTGTCAAAATTCTCACTAATCTATAATAATTAATTTCTCCTAATAAACCTAGCACAATTAAAGCTAAAGCAAACAATCCTTGACATCCGTAGACGCACAAGAAACATTAAGAACCAGTTATACTCGAATGAAATAATCAATCTTGAACCATAAATTTCTTACGCGCCAAACTTTGACAGAATTCGATATTCCATCAAAGCATGAATGTTGTCCTCGAAATTACTTCCACAAATTACACAATCGGTTGGACAAGGCACACCTCTACTATTAAGTCGTGCTTGAGTTGGTAAACAGTCACAACACACACGACAAACAAGGTTTTTAATCTTTGGTGGAGATTTAATATTCAAAATTAAATCCCATAGACCCGGTGTGTGCAAGTGAGAATTGTCAACAATTTCATTCACACAAATTTTAATCGCACTGAATATTTACCATTCTTCTCAGCCTTCGAAATCAATCTATCCTCCCTAACTAATGGTTTAAGAGGAATATTCATAATCAATTGGCAAGCATGTTGATAAATATGTTATAAATTAAAGGAGCTTTCCATACCTCGTTGGTTTGGTCTATAATATCCATCACCTTCACATTAGCCAAAGGTGCATAAATATAGCTGTCAGTTGCGTTGGTTCACCCATGTCCTATGCGCTATCTTGCCCACCGTTTCACAACCATCTGCGCACTAATTATGCTACACCACACATAACTCGGATTATACTGAATTATTGTCCCAATGAAATCGCTATTTGGAAAGTACTGGGCCTTGAATAAACGAGTTATTAACTTGTATAATCAGTTTGAAATTTCGAGTCTTGTTTACATAGCCACATTAAATGAAGTAAAGTCTTACGAGCCGACAATTTTTCCACAATATCCAATGTATACCCCGTCTCAAAGAGCCTCCATGTCACAAATAAAATGCATTCATCATTTTTTTCTATAACATCGATTAACTTGAACGGGAGGAGAAAGATACGCTTAACATTTGATGGGATAAAGAGACTTTGCTGATCCAAATGTTGATTTTGTGCGAAAGGCACGTTTTGGTTCCCATGACAGCTTGGACACCCAAAATATTGTTAATGACGTTCTTCAAACGTACTTGGACATTGATGCTGCAGTACACTTTTGATTTTGGTAAGCTTATGGCTTGTCACGAAGCTACTTAATAAGTAGAGAAAATGTTTTTAATCAATTAAGATTCACGTCACTCCGCCCTGAAAAATAAGAAAACAATCATTTGCAAGTAATAGGTGAAAAATTACAGGGGAATTATTACCTATGTTTATGCCATGGAGGTCCCCTTGCCGTTCCAGTTGTCGGATAAGTGCAGATAGACCCTCTATGCATAGTTTGAATAATTATGGTGACAAAGGGTCACCGTACCTTAAACCCCTGCCAAGTATGATAGGCCCTACCGACTCATAATTCACTATAACAGAATAATCAACAGATTCGACACACATCAAAATCCATCATGCCCATTGTGTGGCGAACCCCCATTTTTTCATAACATCTTTAAGGTAGAGCCAATCAATGCAATCATATGCTTTGCTTATGTCCAGATTGAAAGAAACATTTTTATCTTTGTTGTGTTTGCCAACCTTATTATGGTGAACCACTTTAATAGCGATCATAGCATTGTAAAGGATATAGCGTCCGAGTACATAAGCTTAGTGATTGTCAGAGATGCACTTGCGGAGAAAATAAGTTTAAGCCGCTGAGCAAGATTTTTTGTAAGTAATTTATAAAGGAGATTACACAATGCAATTGGTCGACAATCCTTCATTTTCTTCGGTTCATTACCCTTTGGAATCAAGGCAAGAGGAACTAATTTTTATTTACCCATAACCAAAAATACTGAAGAAAAATACTTGGGGTTGAAACCATCCACAATCCTAGAAACTTGTATGAGTGCTTAGAGAACATGAGATCTTAAACTCTTATGTTTGGAAAGGAGCAGTGAGAAATTGTTATTCTCAAAGTACCGAATATCTTATGATACTTTTCTCAAAAAATAATTCTTCAAAGTACTCTTTCTCAAACAGACATATACCATTCTCATATGAAATTCTATGACTATCATTTTCTAAACCAATAATACTGTTTACCTTTTTTTGAGAGGTGGCATAAGCATGGAAATTTTTTGTATTGAGGTCACTATTGCGATACGAGTGCGTCTTGGCACACTGTCTCCAATATTTGTCCTCTTGTATCATGAGTTGTGTAACGAGTCAATTGATGATAGTCATATGGGAGGGGTCCGCTACTGAACTTTGACAAAAACGAGTCAATTATTGTCGATCGACACTCTTCAATATCTTCCTTTGTACCATTACAATTACCCTTATTCCAAGAACAAAGATCAGAACCAATTGTCAGATACTACTTCCTTAACCCATGGTTTGACACACAAAGCATTTTCAATTTGAAACTTTTCATGTTGGTGGAGGTTGATCTCTCAAACAAAAAAAATGTTGGTGGAGGTTGAAATAACTAGATCCCAATTAAGTAAAATTGGATAATGGTCAGAGTCATACGTTATTATATTGCCTAGCTTTGAATTAGGAAATAATTGAAACCAAGCTCCATTAGCGAGAGTTTGGTCTAGTTTCTCTCTTCAACTGCCCTTGGTGTTCCCGAACTCTTGAACCAAGTGAAAGGATATCCCTCCATGTCAACAAAAAGCAACCCAACTTTAGAGACCACTTGTCTGAACCTGTTAACCAACAACCTAGCACGTTCAGAACCACTACGTTTCTCACGAGCACCTAGGAAGCATAGTATTTTATGACAGATTCGCAAGAAATCCAACAAAGCACGCCTTCTCCCCACTTTGAGGAAGCAAAAAAAACTTGTAAATTGACATTTACCTCGACGAGGATCATCCACCACTACGATCTTTGCTACTTGCAGCCAAACAATTGTCAAAACCAAGCAAATAACGAAACTCTTATTAGAGTGGACTAAGGTCTCACTTAGAAATAAGAGATCTGGCTTATAATAGAGAGTTAGGTACTTTAACCTACGCTCAGGTTCCCTAGGCCTCGACAATTTCACCCTATGAGACTCATTTCTTTGGGTGAGTTTGAACATGATACCAATCCATATCACACCAAAATAGATAAATCGTGTAATGCATATGGCAAGCATGTTAAAACTAAAGAATAGAACCACATCCAATACAGATAAATATCACACGATCTTGTACCTTAGATAATACATCAACAATTCAATACCTTAATTAACAACTCAACACTTCAAGACCTTTTTTAAGCTGAGGACGGAACTAGGCACCACGGTAGCAATAAGGCCTTTATATTAACCCAAATCTGATCTTTTCAAAATGGTAAGAAGCAAATTAGAAATCAAACCCAGAACAACAATCAATGTTGATAGACAAGGCGATTAGATTAAGAAATTCAATCTTTAGAAGATAAAACTTCTCAAACGATTCAATGCAAAACCCTCACACAAGAAGAAACATAGCGGAGCATCTTAGGAGCATCTTAGGAGCGACAACCAAATACAAAGGCGATTAGATTAGCCGTGGCATAATCGATCACACAATGGCGGCGAGTGAAATAGAAATTGGGTGATGGAGGTGACGGCGGCGACATTGTAATAACCTCCAAAGAGATTTGAACACTTATAGTAGAAAACATGAATTGATCATCGATCATCATGTGGAGAGAAAAGCATCCAAAATACAATCCTTGCCCCCCTATTATTCCATATGTGACCACGATAATCGCGATAAGCAAATGACAATTTGAATGGAACTGGAAAAAAGTGATCATTGAATCGCGCAAACCCTAGCGGCTCTCCATTGTTTATATTGCAGATGGACATTTTTCATTTGAAAAGAGATAGAATCATGAAATAAAACAATACTATTTAATTGTTTATGTTGAAAATAACATTAAAATTGTAAATTAACAAACCATGTTAGATATTGAAGAAACCAAACAGAAGCATCAATAAAAAAACTATAATGTCATTCCCTTAGTTGTGGCTATTCGTAGGAGTTTTTATTTTTTATTTTTAGAGGGACTCGTCCCTCGTTTTTCCTTCTAATGTAGTAATTGGTGTAACTACATACAGGAAATATAAAGGATGGAACGAACGCAGATGTAGCTCTTGATCACTATCACCGGTATAAGGTACATGATATAAAAATTCAGATTTATTAATATATATTGTAACTGTAAATCAAATAATTTTAGTGATGGAAAGGTTTTTTTTTTTTTTTTTGAAACAAGTGATTGAAATGTTATTTATTCATTGACAATATCAAAAATTTATACTAACAATGCATATCAGTTAAATCTATAATTTTTTTGTTAAATATAATATTACATCATTGATTTTTAAGAATAAAACATCAATGATAGATTTTACCTTATCAATCTGTAACAAATATTTTGTTTGCAATTTTTTTGTCTAGTATATATGTTTTAACCATTTTTGCACCTTAATAGGAAGATGTTGGAATCATGAAGTATATGAATACAGATGCATATAGATTCTCCATCTCTTGGCCAAGGATACTACCAAGTAATAGTAAATTTTTCATTCAGTTACATCATTAAAGAGTTTCATAGTTGAATCTTTCATATACATTAACAACTCGAACAAATATGCAGAAGGAAATCTAAAAGGCGGTATAAACAAAGAAGGAATCGAATTTTACAACAACCTGATCAATGAGCTACTTGCCAAAGGTAATGCAAAATAATCCATACTTTATTAGTATATCATATTCTTGATGTTAATAATCATTGTAATATAATAGACGGAGTTATTGATCCAGGTATAGTACCATATGTGACCCTTTTTCATTGGGATCTTCCCCAAGCCTTACAAGACGAGTACGGTGGCTTCTGTAGCCCTCATATTGTGTAAGTATCACGACACAAATTTTCATTGAAGCGGTAATAAATTGATGATAGAGCATTATAATATTGTTTGATCGATATAGTCGACCCTTCTTAGTGATTTAATGTTTGATTGTTAAATTTCTACGTGCAGAGATGATTTTAAGAGCTTTGTGGAGATATGCTTCAAGGAATTTGGAGATAGAGTAAAACATTGGATTACTCTTAATGAGCCATTCATGTACTCTAAGAGTACACTATATCCCATCATGGCCACACACAACCAACTTCTTGCTCATGCAGCTGCTGTCAAATTGTATAAAACCAATTATCAGGTGCAACATTGATGAACCATTAACCTTAATCTTTTTTTTCCTTTATAATGTTACAATTTATTTATTACTAATAGAAATCTTAATGGGAGCAGGCTTCTCAAAATGGTACAATAGGCATCACACTAAACTCTAACTGGTATTTGCCACACTCAGATGACCTCGTAGATCAGGAAGCTACCGAACGTGCACTTGATTTAAACTTTGGATGGTAACGACTATATATACACGCACATACATAATTGTTGTATGATCTTAATCGGATGACTATGAATGGATGAATGTGTTAATTTGTTGACTATCATAGTCATCGATCACTACATAATTGCAGCGGTAATTTAAAATCTTCTTTATTTGTTTGCAGGTTTATGCAACCACTGACAACAGGAGAGTATCCAGCAAGCATGGTGTATAATTTGAAAAGATTACCAAAGTTCACTGAAGAACAATCTAAGAGTCTTATTGGGTCATATGATTTTATTGGAATTAATTACTACACCTCCAGCTATATTGCCAATAAACCCCCCACAGAAATAAATCCTTCCACAGATGACCTTGCCACAACCATGCAATACACGGAAACAAGTAAGGACACCTTGATCAGAACCCATAATGAAGAATTATAAATTATACATATGCTTTTTTTCCTTTTAGGATCTTTTCGGTGCGCATGATATCATAGAGACAATATAGGATAAGAAGATGAATAAGGATAAGATATGATCGTGATAGGATAAACACTTATCCTGTCATGCGTTTGACGCACACTTGCTATTGACATGATAAAAAATATATTCTATTTAAATTACAAACAAGGGAAATTATGAGTGACATAAAATGAAAATGGCAATAATTGGTGAAATTAAAATAACATAAAACCAGTGATAGAAAAATCAATGTATGATACCTTGTATTTTTTTATTTCAAAAACAGAAGATAAATATTCATTTCCTTGATATATAATGTTTTCTCATATGGCTCATGATAGGTGAGCGTGCTGATGGAACACCAATCGGACCAAAGGTGAGTAAAATTCTCTTGCAATTATTGTTATATCTGATACATGAATATGTGTGTGTTCCACAATCAAATGCTTCATTTATTTGATTTATTTGTTTGATGAATAACTGAAAAATATGTACAGTTTGGAATGTGGGTATACGTTTATCCAAAGGGGATTCAAGACCTACTGTTGTACACAAAGAAGAAGTATAACAATCCTGTTATTTACATAACAGAAAATGGTAATATTTATATTACATTCTTTTAATTAATATTTTTTTATTTACTTCTAGCATAAAATTAGAGATAATGTAGTGTGTGTATCAACCATTTCATATATTAAACCCTAATCAAGTCAAGGGTTTAATAAACTAAAATTTGAAAATCCTAATAAATTTAAATCATAGGTTTGAGCGAGTACACAGATTCAACGCTATCACTTGAAGAGTCGCTTATGGATACTTACAGAATTGATTACTATTATCGTCATCTTTATTATGTTGCATCTGCAATCAGGTAACACCCTATCTTTACTTAAATCAAAATCAATTGAATTATTTCGCACTCTAATTTTTTAGTTTTACTCATTTTGACTCTATTATAATTTGTTGGTTTTTTGTGTGAAGGCAAGGTGTGAACGTAAAAGGATATTTTGTATGGACTCTTTTTGATGACTTTGAATGGCAAAATGGATACACCTTGGGTTTTGGAAGTAACTTTATTGATTACAAAAATAACCTTAAAAGATACCCTAAGCTCTCTGCCCGTTGGTTTAGGAAGTTTCTTGCACAACGTTTGTATTAAAGTTTGATGTATGTCATTATGATCAATAATACAATATGAGCTTGGTCATTAACCAAGAGCTATTTAATCTTGAATTGTTTTTTTAATTGACAATTATCTATATAATGTATGGTATAATTGTGTTTGATGGAAGGTGGAGACTAGCTGATCAACTTGTTCTTGGATATCGTTGAAGGATGCAATTGTTGTCTCGTGGAATTTAAGGTTATCTTGTTGGAATTGAAAGTTATTGACAGCCATTTGTTTGATCATATCTTGCAACTCAGAGTGCGAATCAACTTTCAATGATTCATATTGTTTTTCTGTTGATATGACCAAATAGACTGCTCTTCAAGATAAAAAATTTGTTCACAATAATATTTTCCTTGAAGATCACCTACAATTTGAGTCTCACCACAAAAATTAGTATCTAACAACATAGGACATGCATCATTCACTTTTTTTTTCTCTTTAAATACTAATGGAGATCAAAATAATGTATAATTTTAGAATTTGGTCTATTCATGCATCATTATAATATTTGAAGGAGCACAACAAATCAGAAAATACTAACAATGTCCTAATGCTAAAATAAAGAGAAAATTGTTAAAAACATGTTAAATAAAATCTATAAAAAAAATAAATAATATTATCTAAAATCTTATAAAAAGAAACTAAATATAAATTATTATTTTTTTTGGATTTTCTTGAAAATATTGAAAATTAAAATAAATTAAAAAACGGTCTAAACAAAGGGATTTCAGATTCTTATTGAAAATTAAAATAAATTAAAAAACGGTCGTAAACGAAAGTATTGCTCTTTGATTTCTTTCAGAACTGCTCATGAAATTTCGTAGCAATCGGAGCAGTTGACTGAAAATCAAAATATTTTTTCCAGGCTTCGATGGAAAGTCCGACATTAGAACCTGAAACAAATAAAACTCAAAATAAAATGTTAAAGTTTTAAGTGGGGTTCTTAATTTGGCTAATACTAATCAGAGATCCATGGAAACGGCGCCAATTAGATCATTGTCATTCGCGCTCAAACTAATTTACAAAAAGTAGTACAAGACAGTTAAACCTTGGTCGTTTCTCAAGGATCTCAGATAAAACAATATGGGAATTTTGTTTGTGGAAGAGGACGATCAAATTGATGGAATTAACGATTTGACAAAACAACCAATCCACTAGTTTGTCAGATTTTGTTTCGGTCTATCACAAGTATTAAAATTGTTAGCTCTGTGATTCAATTTTCTTGTTTGGCTATAAAACTAACCGATTAAGCATCAATTAATCTCGTTAGAACTTCTACTGATTTGTGGAACAACCATCACAAAAATCTAGAATTTGATTTACCGTGATTTTGGAGCAAGCGTCACAAAATCACGGCTAATCTGATTACCAAGTTCAACCAAACCTATAACTAAGTGTTATAGAACCTAACAATCTTCATTTGAAATAATTTAAATCAAGCGTCTAAACTAATTCAAATATCCTAAGCAGGTCTCCGAAAACAATTCAATATAAACAAACTTGAATTGAAACAAGCGTTCGAACACATACAAAGTTATAACAAATTGCAATCAATAGAATCAATATGAAATGAAACAAGCTCCCGAACAAATATGGTCATGGGAAAATAGAAGATTGAAAGGGAAAAGATAGTAAATCATAAGAAACAAAATTGACATTAAAATAGAATTCTTTACTGATGGATTGATCTACATGATTAAGCTTCCATAGAAAATAACAAATGATGGGTGCCAAAAAGATATTGTTCTAGCTGTTTGGAGCCTTATTTAGATTGTAAGGAGTTAAACTAATTCTTAGAGCTGAGTTTGCCGAGAGTTGGGCTTAGAATTAGCTAATCGGCCATTTGCAGTAACTATAGTTGACCCAAATTCGTGGTCAACAAAATGGCTTCCGAGATTTGCATTTTTGATCTGGAGGACGTCCAAATTGGGCTTTGAGATCAACATAAAAGTTGTAGATATTTTTCTTAGTTTTCCAACGCCTCTTCGTATGCCTCATTTGGATAATCATAGCCAAAGTTATGGCCCACACGGTGAACAGAGGTCAGAACACATTAAGTATGGAAATTAATCAAATTAATACTTTAGCAATCAAATCTGACCCAAATGTAAAAACAAGATAAAAACATTAGTATTTCAGACATTAAAAGCTCTCAAAATATAGAAATGCAAGACTATAAAATATGTGCAAAAATGCACTGATCAACATACTCACTATTTTAGAATTTTTGCAATGACCAAACCAAAAGAGGATCTAGCGTAATCACCAACTTTAAAATTTGCATAGTGACTGAATCAAAAGTGGATTAAACGTCTCACTACTTAAAGATTTTTTTATTAAAATGGAATAAAATACTAATCATATTCAATGCAAATTGATTTCAATGAAGACAACAGTTTTGCTTGCAATGCTTTGGCACACTTGACTACATCGCGTATGTGATAGAATCATCGTTGTCTTTGAAGCCTTTCTTTACAATCAAACTCAAGATGTGCAGCAACGCATATGAATATAATCTTCCTTCAAGATCAAACATTATTTTGCATTCATTAAATCTTTCATGAATCTAATTCGTGCGTCGTTAGACGATGATTTATCAACCGTTATGCTAATTCAACTCCCAAGCATTTAAACAAGTTTCCACTTTTGTAGCCGTGAGCTCTCCTGTATGGCCTGTGATTTGATAAAATAGCGTGTGTTAATGTAGTAAGGGATGGGATATCTAACCGTGCGTGGTTGCAAGACTTTTACAAAGTTTAAAAAAATCTCATTCTCTACAAACCGAAAAGGAAGCTTAACACCCACAAACATTCATAAATTCATAATGACATCTTCGGACATTGTAAAACCAAAAGAAATAACAAAGCTCGCATAAAACGATGCATCTTGTTCATTTTTGTACTTGCTTTTGATATTCATATCACCTGTCATTTTTATTTTTAAGATATTGAAGTATTAGTTTCAAATGAAAAACTCATAGAATACAAATCAGGAGTCAGATCAAGCAACTATATGCCTCTAGAGTTAAAAGATATTGAGCAAGTATTATTCTCATGATTTTGTTCTAGATTAATATACTTACTTGATTTATACTTATTTATTTAAAAAAAGTTTATGGCAATATTTAAAAAAAATTATTAAAGATGATGGGTCAGTTGTTTAAACCGGTGTACCATTTATTTTATGGTAACTCACTTGAGCATTATTTACTTACTCAATTTCACATGGGTATTCCAAAACAACTTTTTTTTTTTTTGAGGGATCCAGAACAACTTTTATATTTAGACATCTTTCTATTTTTCAGACATCCATTTAACATCTAATTTAATTTATACCTCTTCTTTAAAAAAAAAAAATTAATCTCTATTTTTTTTTTCTATCACATCACATATTTTTCATATCTATCATATTGTTCTCTCTATTTCTTTTTTCTCTCTGTGTTTAATGGATTTTTTTGTGTACGCAGATAATTTTCCATTCTAGAATTTACCAAGTAAAGTTCAAACCTCGAAGTTTTTTTTTTTTTTTACATAATCAAAATGATTTTAAAGGACAACATTTATTTATTTATTTTTATGTAAAAAAGGACATTAGACTAGAAGATGGTCCTTTTCTTCCTGGACTTGCCTGGTAGCTGATGTGGTAGATGCCATCTGCCCTGGTAGATGCCATGCCAATGCCATGAGCCCTTGTCCCCTTTAATCTTGGAAAACCATCAAGTTCCATTCTAGTTTTCAATAACTTAGCACATTCACAGTTTCATAAGGGCATGGCATATTCTTCTGTTCCAATAATGGCTGCACTTGTTACTCCTACTACTGCTGCTACACTTGTTCACCACTCTTCTCTAAACCATAGAAGATTTTCTACAGGTTTCATTTTTTTTTTTATTATTAATATTAAAAAGATATATTTGTTTGAAAGAATTTAAAAGATCTTTTAATTTGTTAATGATTTTATTTAATGTTTATATTAGGCCTCAATAAATGTTCGACCGGTCCTCGCTTCTCTGTGACAACAATGGCCGCAACTGTTATTCCTACAACATATGATGATGACAGTTCTGATCTAAGACGGAGCAGTTTTCCAAAAGGTTTCGTTTTTGGAACTGCCTCTGCAGCTTATCAGGTGTGTTTCTAACAATGTGTGTGTTACTGTGCATGTACTAGAAATAAAATTCATTTAATGTAAAAAGCTTATCGGCTTTTTATTTTTGTAACGATCGTGGAACGAAAAAATATTTTTAATGCGTAATGCAGTAAAAATGGCCAAAGAAAAAATATGTCTTCAAAAAATGTTACAAAGAATTGGGTTATAGCATTGAATCACAAAGAATTGGAAATTAATCTGTCAATGGTACACTTTTTTTTGTTGATAATGTAGTACGAAGGTGCTGTAAATGAAGACGGAAGAGGAAAAAGTAATTGGGATGTAATAGCCCATCAACCAGGTATTTATTCCCTTTTGTTTTATAATTAGAATTTTATTGATGCTATCTACCCAAAAACTTAGACAGCGGGTAAGCTACACGCGTCTAAAAAACACCTTAACACCATTGTTGCCAAAATCCCGATGTGCGCTCACCTTCTTCGATCCAAATTGATAGCAGAATAAAAAAAACATGCAAAATTATGGCACCTAGTGGAATGATGTCAATATAGGATCGTAGGCATTTTTTGATGCATGTCAATTTTAAGCTTGGTTTCAATCGTTTCAATTTCTTTACCATCATCTGTCATCATCTTCATCAAGCTCGTATTTCTTTCATTAAGAAAGAGACAAAGGTGAAAACGAAAGTGATGCAAGTGGTGATGATTATGATGATGATGATGATGGAGGAAATGATGAGATTGATGAAGATAAAGGGGTGTGTGTGTGTGTGTGTGAGATTTGATGTAGCATCTAGGCTTTAAGTCATTTTGATAGAATCATTCGATTTCAATTGCGATTTTATGATTTTTTTTATTTTGTTATCTCGTATCGATCCTATAAAAGTAGTTGAGTAAAATTCATTGTGATTTTACGATTTTCCATTTTGATATCCCCTCTCGACGTGATGTAAAAATCTGATGATGACCACCTTGCTTATAACTATACAACTTTTACTCAAGCGGCCAAGAGCATTAACGTACAAATAAACCACCGAAGATCAAGGCTCCTAAAAATTGAAAGAAAAATTATATTGGTACAACTATTTCGGGACAACTTGTGTACAATTGTATCTATCATACTTTTTTTTTGTGTTTTTACTCTCTTTTTCTCTTTCTATTATTTTTGACCGAATGAAAAAAGAGAAGAAGAATGTCGTTCCAAAAATTGTCATAAAATGGTTGTACAAATAACATTAGTTTGTGGACTGAAATAAAGAAAAATAGACAATTTTTTTCAATAGACATAGAGTCCATAAAAGTGACATAGATGTTGGAATTTTCATGATTTTTTCAGGCTCATTTAGGATGTTAAAATAAGGTCTCCCACATAAAATTTGTATTCGTTGACAAAGAACGGATTAAGTATGCAATTTTGAAGCACCAAAAACCAAAAAATCAAAACAACAGAAACCTTAACATAAAGGTGTAATGATGGCCCATAGGTCACAATAAGTGTTGTTCTATCGTTTCACTTACTAGATAGATCGTACCCGTTGGATATCACCCTTCATCTTTAACTTTTTAATCCTTTAAGGATTCAGTGGGGTTCGCTGCCTATTTGAAGATAAAAGCCTTTCCCTTATTGTCTGTTGCTCCCTCTTTTCTCTCCTTAGATTCTCATACTTCCTTCTTTTTTCCAATCATTTAGTGACTCTGTTGAATCACGATTTCATCTTTTTCCCCCTTAGGTGAGTGTTTCCCCCTTTTGGCTCTTGGGTCGCTACGTACACTTTATATGTATGCTTTCTCGATGCTCTACCACTGTGTCGTTCATATGTTGTGGTGGTGACTGTGGAAGAAGGGAAATCATGTATGGCTTTGTTGCCATAATTCCCATTCTAACTTGAGTCCTGATTCTTTATTCCTGCTCCTTGTGTTCATTTTACCAATGCGCGTTATGGGAAAGAAGAAGATTTATCCGGATAGCGGCCCTATTATCCCTAATAGTTATCTCGAATCCATCCCTTTGATGAAGGAAAAATATATGGGCACCCTTCCATCTTCAGCGACCCAAATGAGCGAGGAGCCTTCACACCTTCGTTCTCGGCAGCTTCCCTCGAAGATTTAATTGTGGCGCCTCCGGCCTTTGAGAATCGCATAACAGCCATTGGGAGCACTCTTTCTTGATGTATGACTACGTGTTGCGGGTCATCCGGGTCAGTCTCCCCCTCCTGAATTTTCATCTTGGGGCTTTGAATTGGTTCTAGGTCGTTCCTTCACAACTTCATCCCCAATGTTGGGGTTACAAAGAAGTTTTTAACCATTGTCTGTGAATGTTAGCAGGTGGACCCTAAGTTGAAGAGATTCTTCTTCATATTCCAGTTTCGGTGGTATTCTTCTAGGGGTTCCGACCGCATGGGTCTTCTTTCCTTTTACCAATATATTGTCAAGTCATTTGAGCCTTTCGAGGAATCTATTAATAACTTCAAGTTCCAGTTTGTGACTGTTATGCCTCGGGCCTAAGCCTTCCCCAATATATGTGTCCATACAGTCAGGAACGACGGCGAGGACATATGCACACCATATTCTTCTTCTCTTGGTTGATAGACCTTTTCGTCCCTGGGAGCTAGATAAAACACATTTAATCCCTACGACGCACTTAATCCCTCTAAACAGAATTTTTATCATGAATTAAACACGTTTATTGAGACCTTCGACCATTTCATAGTGGTCAACAAGTGGGCCGGAGAGACCACCAAAGTTAATAGGGGATTTGATAAGTCTTGATTTTTGAAGTGAGGAACCGTTACCGAGGCTATTTCCCTCATAAGTTTCTTTGACCTAAGATCTGTCTCTCTTTATTTTGCTTATTTGTGTTTTGTAATAATACCTTATTTTCCTTGTCTTAGCTGACATACCCCTTGCCTCCTACTTGAACTCGAAGAGAAGGCGTTGGACGTCTCACCCCAAGGTGGCAACTGGGACGAATTCTTTTGAGTCGGCATACTGTATTAATGATGATTTGTAGTCCAAGGGTTCAGCTTCCTAGTAAGATGCTCTTCCTTTGAGGCTACCAGGGAAAATCATTGAGGGAGGTTCAAATCTTTCTATACTTAACATGTACCTCCTTACCCTGGTGCCCTCCCGATTTTGGTGGACGAGGTCAACCGAACATTTGTTGCCGGACTGGACCATGGGTTATCTAGGGCCGCTATGGCCTCATGTGTTTGTCGGGTCTTGAAGTTTGTGTCATTATCATGTTCATTGCTAACGGTCGGCTAGGAATTCAACACAGCTGATGAGAGGCTATTTTTGAACGAGAGCTTGAGGATAAGATATCTTTCATTGAGACGTAGTTGTTGGATAAGACCTCCAAATAGGAGATCATCGTTGAGTTTGTGAAGGATGCTGAAACGACTGTCCAATAAGAGAAGGTAGAGAAAGCGGGTCTGGTGGAGGATCACAATCAGTTGGCATGCCTAAATTCATAGTTAGATTTAATTGATTTAATAGATAATTAGAAATTCACTAATGTACTGCTCCAATGGAATTCGGGTTGTCAATCCTACTGGCTCTATCTAAAATACGGTATAAAAACTGACATATACGAATTAAATCATACTTTAGATTATAAACTGGATTAAAATTTATTACTAGAATCAACCAAATAAGAAGGGGTTCATCATGGAACCCTTATCAAATAGGTTTAGTTGCTTATGGCAACATACATCATTACAAAATAATAGAAAAACATCCCCAGAGAGAACAAGAGAAGGATGGAGATCATCTGCCTTGAAGCTCCTGATGCTCGGCCCTTGCCTTGTACCACTAGCTTCCTGAATTAATAAAATAGTGTACAATGCTCTCTATTTATAGTCCTTACTTAGTGGTTAAGGGAGTGAAAATAGGGTTTTTCCACCAAAACCTACTTGAAAATTAAGCAAGCAGCAATCCTTGGTCGTTTCCATGCGCCCAGGGCGTAGGACGCAAGTTGTCAGTTTGCGATGCTTTGGCGTCTAGTTTGTTTGGTAAAACTATGTCGTTTCGACATGTCATCTGTGGGTTTCCATGGACTACCACGTTCTGGTACATCAAACGTGGATTTGTTTACGTGTTCGTGTTGTGTGTTGCTCCGGGCGACATGGTGGCACTTGGAATTGTCAGATTCATAGTGATTTGAGGCGTTCGACCATGAATCCTTGCAGGAACACGGTTGGTCGTCGTCATCGTTGCCATAGATCTGTTGGCTAGCTCAGGTACCACCGGCAAAAATACGGGACCAAAAGACATAGGTGAAAGTTTAGGGACAGAGAAGGAGGAATTGACAGGTTCATCGATTCTGTTGGCGTTCTGGTGGACAGATCTGGTATTCGCCATCTTTTTAATTGAAGAGATTATTTTAGTTGAGGAATGTCATCTCCAGCGGGGTCGGCACTGATCCAGTTGGACTTAAGAAGATGGTTTGTAGGATGAGATCCGTTGAGTTGGAGGGATTGAGCTTTGTTCCGTGCGTCGTGAGCCTACATCCATCAAGTTGTCCATCACGGGTCCTTTTCCAACAGATGGGGGGGGGGGGGGGTGGGGTGGTGGTGTACCTTTATGTGCTCTGACGCGCAAGTCAGTGAGGGGTTTAAGAGAGGATGTGGCTATGGTATGTGTAATAATTGTAATACATGACCCGGAACTAAGCACAAGCATTCATATGGTGGACATTTATGGCTTGGTGTTAACCCATCTCTTGAGAGCTACACTTGGGGGTACGGAGGTGCGTAACCCTCGGGGTGGTGAGGAGCTCTTGGCACATACGGGCGCAAGTAACTCTCAGACTAACGGTGAGGGACTCTCGACCCGTACTGCGATCTAGTAGGTTTTAGGGTGTGTCAATCGTATGATGTCGTCTGCTTAGTATACTTGGGTAGAACCCCCATCTTAGTCGGATTCTTGGGCAAATCCAAAACGATGTCGTAATTGTGTCATTTTGTGTGTGTTTAGTTATCATTCCTCTTCGATAAACATTTAAATACAAAAGGGATGAATTGAGACTTTGTTTTAATATTATTGATTAATGACAACAACACCTTTTATAGGAAAATTCTTAAGACCTTTTGTAGCAGTTATTATTTACTACCACAATTTGTTTCTTTTTAACCATCTTTAGACATAAAAAAAACATTAAAATTTGTTACTTTTTCTTGTTTTCATACGGTACATCTATTTAATCTATTTATCGAAAATAGTAGTTAGGAATAGTCAAATAATTTAGTTCAAGTGATTAATAAGTTTAACTAATAGGTGAATCGTATGAAAGATCCCGAATACGATTTTTAAGTGAAACAACTCTTGATCATACTATATCTACTTCGCGGTTGAACTCCAAATTATTAAAGTTCTCTTTACCATAAAACTAGAGGGTTAACACAATAGAAAAATAGTAGTGAGGAATTATTTTAATAAGACAATAAGATTATTTTCAACCTTTTCCCTAAAAAAAATATGTAATGTTAAAAAAAGAATTCTAAAAACAAGGCACTCAAACAGGAATGAGATATCTATTTGATTTATATTGATTGCATTGGGTACATAATGGGTATGTCAGCAATATGTGTAATTCGACATGTTTTGTTAATGCAGCTCAATTTTGCACCTATGTTTGGGTAATTCACTTTAAACCTTCACTCACACATTTGTTCATGTAATTCACTCTTGCACTTACACACCTCACTATTTGTTTGAGAGAGAGAGAGAGAGTTGTGGAATGAAATTGATCACTTCACTTATGATTTTCACTTTACAATGATGGGTTCACTTCCCTCATATGATGATATACTCTTTCACTTTACACACTCTCTCTCTCTCCCTCTCTCTCTCTCACTCTCTCTCTTCGCTATATATTTTTCCCATACACTATACTAATTTATACATCACAAAGTGTACAGTTGTATCTAACAACCAACTAACAAAACAGTTAAAACTAACTAACTACCGCTACATAACGTTCTGAGCTCAACATTATAAACTCTGCACTTCTTACTTTCACTAGAAGTAACCTATTACAATTGGACTCACAACACAACACCTGAATTCAAGATGGCCAATGCTTCCATTCCCATCAAGCCTCATAGCTTCATGAAAATTCCACTTTGTTTAGCAACACTAGCATTATCACACATATTGTTATTAGATAAAACATAACCCAAGACAACCTCTTCAAATCTTGAACCTTCAACTTGACTTGATAACTAGTGGAAAATTCTCATGTCATGACAATACATGATGACTAACATCACTTCTTGATGCATAATTCAGTTGTTCCCCATAGCACAATTTGATTACAATATGAAAGCATTCAACTTCTTTATAAACTGCTTCACAACAAGCTTGCAAACTCACTTCTTGGTACTTTGATAACCTGAATATGTCATCAATTTCACGCATGACTGCATCACCTTGTTGTGCTAACCCAGTCACTGTTTCTTCATTGAACTCAACAAACGCTTTCATAGCTAATCATGTAATCCACTTGAACGTCTCTATAACACCATCACCTTCATTACTTGAAACAGCAACACCCGTATCATCAATTCTTTGATGCACAATTCGATCTAGCTCTGGTGGTAGTTATAGAACCCCTCTTTCATGGATTATATCCTCTTCGACGTAAACATCACAACCAAAACCGAATTTTCAAGTCAAAAACAACGATTCTTCGTTTAACATTGAAACCCCATGGATCATAAACCAAGGGATTTTGATGGAACAACGCATAAAGATTGAATGAAAATCACAAGAACTATGCGCAGATTTGAAGAAATTAGGGTTAGGGTTTCTTGTTGTTGAAGGAAGAGAGAGAGAGAGATAAACTTGTGAAAATATTATTGATTGAATGAACTAAAAAAATATGTACAAAGGCTGTGAAGTATTTATACATCAAGTAATGTAACAAAAACTGAAACAAACTCCTAACAAACTCATTACTTCACATGCAAGTAACTTGAGATAGTTACTTCTAGTGCAAGTTTATTAAAAAAACTATTAAAAGATAAAACTAACTCTAACTAAACTGGATTACTAAACCAATACACCTCCTTAATTCATTTAGTTAGATGCTTCAGCCATTCCTAGCTTTTCCTTCAGATAATCAAAGCTGCTTTGCTTCAAAGGCTTTGTGAGCAGGTCTGTAATCTGCTCTTCTGTCTTGCAATGCTTTAGGAAATGTAATTTGGTCTCAATATGCTTGCTTCTTCCATGTGCCACTGGATGTCTAGCCAAATCTATAGCAAATTTGCTATCAACTCTAAGCTCCATCTTCTCATCTTTCACCAACTGAAGTTCCATCAGTAACATATTGATCCATTGAGCTTGACATGCTGTCATGGAGGCTGCAATGTACTCTGCTTCACAGGATGATAGCGCAACCACTGGTTCCTTCTTAGAACTCCAAGAGAAAGCTGCATTTCCAATCATGAACACATATGCAGCTGTGCTCTTCCTATCATCTTTGTCTCCACTCCAATCAGAGTCTGAATAGCCAACTAGTTCACCACTCTGATTCTTAGAGTACTGAATCCCATAACTGCTTGTACCCTTCACATATCTTAGAATCCTCTTTGCTGCAACTATTGTGAAGTGGTAGGTTTCACCATGTACCTGCTGATCAAACCTACACCATATGCAATGTCAGGCCTAGTGTGACACAAATACCTCAATGATCCCACAATCTGCTTGAACAAAGTGGGATTCACTTCTTTCTCATCAGTTTCCAGAGACATTTTCACTCCTGTGTCAACTGGAGTTGAATTGGTTTACAATTCAGCATATTGAACCTCTTGAAAACATCTTGTGCATATTTTCTTTGATGTATTAGAATTCCTTGTGAATTCATTTCAAACTCAATTCCTAGAAAATATGTGAGATTGCCCAGATCAGACATTTCAAACTCCTTCATCATATTCTTCTTAAAACTTTCATTTCCTCTTCATTGTTTCCAATAACAATCATGTCATCCACATATAAGCATACAATGAGCTTATTTGTGGTGTTCCTGCAGTAGATTCCATGTTCAGTCACACATTTCAGGAAGCCTTGCTGAACAAGAAAACTATCTATCTTCTTATTCCAAGCTCTTGGAGCTTGCTTCAAACCATACAGGGCTTTGTCAAGTTTATATACATACTCCTTCTTTCCCTTTATCTCAAATCCTGGTGGTTGACTCACATATACTTCTTCTTCAAGTTCACCATTGAGAAAGGCAGATTTAACATCCAACTGATACATTGACCAGTTGTTCTTCACTGCTATAGCAACAATCAATCTGATTGTTTCCATCTTTGCCCCTAGAGCATATACTTCATAATAATCTTGACCATACTTCTGCAGGAATCCTCTTGCAACTAGCCTGGCCTTGTACTTTGCAATCTGACCATCTGGCTTCAGTTTTGTCTTGAAAACCCACTTTACATCAATACACTTCTTCCCAGTAGGTAATTGAACCAATCTCCAAGTTTCATTCTTTTCTATGGAGTCTAGTTCTTCAATCATTGCTTTCTTCCAATGACTTTGCTTAAGAGCTTCCTCAAATGATACTGGTTCAGATTCAGCAAGCATTGCTGCCTATATCATATCACCCTCATCTGTGATTGCTTGATCTGGGAACCTCTCATAATCTCTCAACCTGGCTGGTGGTTGAGTATTCCTTGTTGGCCTATTGACAACTCCTGCACCTCCTTCATCTGTATCACCAACTATTTCTTCAGTTTCTTCAGTACCAGCATCTTCTATTTCTGAATCAGATAGATGATGCTGACTATCAATGTTATTTGATGCCTTGTCTTTCCAGTTCCAGCCCTTTGATTCATCAAACTTTACATCCTTGCTGAATACAACTTTCTTACTGCTTGGATCATAAAGTATGTAGGCACCAGTTGAGTGATATCCAACCATGATCATAGCTTGAGACTTGTCATCAAGTTTCTTTCTCAGTTGATCAGGTACATGTCTGAAACACAATGAACCAAACACTCTCAGATGTTGAACACTTGGTTTTACTCCACACCATGCTTCCTCTGGTGTTTTGTCTTGCAGCTTCTTTGTGGGGCTTCTATTGAAGAGATATGCTGCAGTAGCAGCTGCTTCTCCCCACAGATAATGAGGCATCTGTTTTTGCTTCAGCATGCTCCTTATCATATTCACCAATGTTATATTCTTTCTCTCTGAGATCCCATTGTGTTGAGGTGTATAGGGTGCAGTTACTTCATGATTTATGCCATTTGATGAGCAAAAATCATTGAACTCAGTGGATGTATACTCACCTCCTCCATCTATTCTTAATCTGCTTATTACTTCACTACTTTCATTTTGAACAAGCAATCTGAACTTCTTAAACACACTGAGCACATCACTTTTCTTAACCAACAAGTAAATCCATAACTTTCTGGTAAATTCATCTATGAATGTCACAAAGTATCTATTTCCTCCTATTGAATTCACTTCAAAGGGTCCACAAACATCAGAATGAATTACCTCAAGTTTTCTTGTTGCATTGAATGGTACTTCTGATTTGTAAGAATTTCTGGCTTGCTTTCCAGTGCAACATTTCTCACAAACTTCATCAGGCAGCTTTATCTTTGGCAAACCCAACACCAACTTCTTGTCACTAAGCATATTCAAGTCCCTGAAGTTGATATGCCCATACCTTTGATGCCATAGCCAATTTTCACCTTTGACTTCTGACAGCAGACACTTATCTTCAATAACACTAATGTTAATTTTGAAAGTCCTTTGTTTTGATAGAGGAGCTTTCAAAATCAACCTGTTCTTGCTATCAAGTACCTTCATGGTTTGTGCCTCCATCTTCATAGAGTATCCTTTCTCCAATAACTGACCAATACTTATGAGATTGCTCCTCATGTCTGGTACATACAACACATCAGTGATGCAAGCTCTCTTGCCATCCTTTCTATGAATCAGTACTTTCCCAATACCAGCTGCACAAACTATGCTATTATCTGCAAATCTTATCTTCCTGTTTACTGAATCATCTAATTCAGTGAACCAAGATTTCCTGCCTGTCATATGATTTGAACACCCAGTGTCCAAATACCATTCATTACTTCTTTCTTCTTCCTTTTTGACTGTTGCCATCAAGAGTACTTCATCAGAATCTGAATCCTTATTCTGAGCAAACTGAGCTTCATCCTTGTTCCTTGGAACTCTCTTTGATCTGCATTCAGATGCATAATGTCCCCACTTCTGACAATTATAGCATTGAATCTCTTTCTTATCTTTCTTCTTCTTCTTCTGATCAGACTTTGCATCATCCTTTTCTTGATTCTTACTAGAACCTTCACCATCCTTATGAGCTTGATTGTTCCAGGATTTCTTCCCTTTCTTGGACTTTCCTCTCTTCTCATACTGGGCTTGCAAAGCTTGATCAGATGATACACTCTTCCCTCTTTCTTTATTCCTTTCAATCAGCCTCAACTCATGTGCTTCAAGACTAGCTTGTAGTTCCTCTATCTTCATAGAATCCAGATCTTTAAATTCCTCTAGAGCCACTACAATGTGATCAATCCTTGATGTTAGTGTTCTGAGAACCTTCTCCACCTTCATCACATCAGTGAATGTCTCACCATTCCTTGTCATCTGATTTGTGAGATTGATCACCCTATCAAAGTATTGACTCACAGATTCTTCTTCTTCCATTGTCAATACTTCATACTGTCTTCTTAACGCTTGAAGCCTCACCTTCTTTAACTTCCCATCACCAGAATACAGTTTCTCTAATGCATCCCATGTCTCTTTCGCGCTACCATAGTGCATGATCTTCTCAAAGATCTCATCACTTACACTCTGGTGCATCAAGAACATAGCTTTCCCATCTTTCTTCTTCAAATCTTTATGTGCTGTTTGTTGAACATCAGTTGCATTCGCTGCAATTGGTGCAATACCTTCATTCACAATTTCCAGAACATCCTGATATCTGAAAATCACCTTCATCTTTACGCTCCATTGATCAAAATTCTTGTCTTCAAAGATTGGTAGATGCGCAGGGATATTGCTGTTATGAGTTGCCATTCTTCGCGAATTCTCTAACAACAATGAACGAACCAGGCGCTGATACCAATTTGATGGAACAACACATAAAGATTGAATGAAAATCACAAGAACTATGCGCAGATTTGAAGAAATTAGGGTTAGGGTTTCTAGGGTTTCTTGTTGTTGAAGGAAGAGAGAGAGAGAGAGAGAGAGAGAGAGAGAGAGAGAGAGAGAGAGAGAGAGAGAGAGAGAGATAAACTTGTGAAAATATTATTGATTGAATGAACTAAAAAAATATGTACAAAGGCTGTGAAGTATTTATACATCAAGTAATGTAACAAAAACTGAAACAAACTCTTAACAAACTCATTACTTCACATGCAAGTAACTTGAGATAGTTACTTCTAGTGCAAGTTTATTAACAAACTATTAAAAGATAAAACTAACTCTAACTAAACTGAATTACTAAACCAATAGATTTGAATACCACTGTTGGAACAGAAAATGCTCTGATACCAAATGTTGGTGCAACTCACTTTTTCTCCTTGGAGATGTAGGTTAATTCACTTTACACTTTGACTAACACACTTGTTCATGCAATTCACTCTTGCACTTACACACACTCACTGATTGTTATTAGAGTGTCAAAAAAGAAGAAGAATAACAGAAAATATAGAAGTTGTTTGAGAAATTTTTGGAAAAAGAAAGAGAGACGGGGGGGGAGAGAGATGAAAGAGAATTATGGAATGAAATTGATCACTTCACTTCTGATTCTCACTTTACAATGGTGGTTCATTTCCCTCGTATGATACTCTCTCTCTCTCTCTCTCTCTCTCTCTCTCTCTCTCTCTCTCATATTTTTCATATACAGTACACTTATTTATACATCACAAAGTTTACAAGTTTAAGAACTAACTAACAAAACAATTAAAACTAACTAACTGCCGCTACATAACGTTCTGAGCTCAACATTCTAAACTATGACATTTCTTACTTTAACTGCAAGTAACCTATTACAATTGGCTAAATTGAATTACAACTCACAACAAGTTCTAATTTGAACAATATCTATATGAAATGAGGCATGAGATCCTTTTTTTTTTAATGACCACTTTCTATTTAAAAAAAGATAGACTCAAAAGAAGATAGTAATATTTAAAAATATTATTATTTTATTTTATGAGTCTATCTATTTTCATAGGGAAGTATTTATTAAATGGATAATTTTTTATTTTCTTTTTAAATTGGACATGTTATGTATTTTGGGGTAAAATAAATTGGACATGTTATATTTTTCATTATTTTCTTTTTAAATTGGACATGTTATGTATTTTGGGGTAAAATAAATTGGACATGTTATATTTTTCACTTCGTGTAAGAAAAAAAAGGCTTTTTTGAGATAACATTAAAATTGGAAATTAACATACCAGAATAGATATTGAAGAATAGAAACAGAAGTACCGATAAATATATTTAATTAATTTCCTTTCAAAATAAAAATTTCCTCATACCTTGCATATATTAAGCATTGTTTTTACCAACTGAGTTAAACTTAAGGGAACTAATTTAATAACTTTAATGTCACTCCATGTTCTTCTAATGTAGTAATTGGTGTAACTACGTACAGGAAATATAAAGGATGGAAAGAACGCAGATGTAGCTGTTGATCACTATCATCGTTATAAGGTACGCCCAATGTTACATAAAAATTCAGATGAATTGATATATATTGTAACCGTAAATCAAATAATTTTAGCGATCAAAATTAAAAGGTTATAATTGATTGACAATATAAAAAAATTTATACTAACAGTGTATATCAATTAAATTTATATGAGTGAGCGCAGAGGATTGGAGTTCCTTGGGGAAGCCAACCTGATGGGGATGTTCAGGGCTCCTTGATGTTTTCCTCACTCTTGATTCAGTAAAAAAAAATTATATTTTTTTCTCGTTGAATTTAATTTTATTCTCAATATTTTAGGAATCTTTTATGTTTATTCTCTACAATACTTTTGACCAATTTTAGCCTCGACAGACTAAGGCTTTGTTTGGATGACGAAAGAAAGTGAAAGGAAAGATTGTTGAAGGAATGAAAGTCAGTAGAAAGTGGGTAGAATGTGAGATGGTTATTTGGTTGTTTGGTATAAGTGAAACTGAGAAGAAAGTGAACGGAAAGAACGACACATATTTATTAAATGGCACAAGTACCCCATATTTAAAATATAACATTTTATTAAATTATATAAATATATGATATAAATGAAAAAAAAAAAAGAATTGTGTTCTCGTAAATAAAGAAAATGGTATTATAAATATTAAATAAAAAATGGAAAGGTAGTCGCATTTGAAGCTCTATACGATTTCACAATTTCATTGAAGAAAATGGAGTACATAAAACGTGATGTTGTGCTCCAAACACAAGGGCTATTTGGTCTTTTTAATAAATTAATGCTCTCTCCTAGCTTTCTTCACAATTTGGGGCAGAAAGGTTTTAAGCAATTGGGGTCCACAAAAAGTATACTTTCTTTCCTCTCCGCGACATGCAAACCAAAGGATGGAATCACACTTTTCCATAAACTTTCTATCTCCCTACTATCAATCCTTCCACAATCAGTTGAAACAAACAGTCCCTAAAAGAATAACAGTGTTTTATAAAAGAACTAAATGTTCTACCCTACACAAGATGTGCCAAGAAAAAACATCAAAGAATAAGTCAAAGGAATAGTAAAAATAAAAGAATAAAAGCTACATAGTGAATCTTATGTACAGGGGATACAAGCCACTAACATGACGACCTGAAGCAAAAATATGATTCTTTATCTTCAACCACCAATAAGATTGTAGCTTAATTTTATCTAGCAATTGGGGCTGTTGGGCTTCTTTGTTGTCGAAGATTTTACTATTCCTTTCCTTCCATATTGTCCAAACACATGACAACCAAATCAGATGCATAAAAGACCTAAAAGATCTTTGAATACCACTTATTAGGCTAAATTGCAAAAAGTGATCTGATAGATTAGTTGGAGCAACTGATGAAAGCCCAAGCCAATTTTCCAAATGATGTACCACACACAACCAAAAAAATTACAATGCAAAAAAAAAAATGATTATATTCCTCCATGCCACACCCACCTATACACGTTTGTAGAACTTGCTTAACAATACCATGTTTTAGTAAACTGTCCTTTGTTAGAAGACGGTTCTGAAATAAGCGCCAGGGAAAACTTTTAACGGAACATGTTTATGTCATATTATCCAACAAAAAATGATCTCCAAGCTCCTCCTCTGATGCAAATAGTTATAAACATCATGAACAAAATAGCCTTCAACCGGATCTAAAATCCAAGTCCACCTGTCTGAAACATTTTTTTGCAAAACAATATTATGGAGCATAAAACAACATTCTTTATCAAAGTCCTCCTCCCAAGCAAGATGCAACATATTTGAGACCGTAGCTAACCGATTTTCAAATAAATCAAATAACCGGATAAACGTCCTATCACACAATCCCCCCCCCAATCCCATAACGAAAATATCATTATCTCTAGTTGAAATAACTTGTTTTTATAAAAAGTCGAACAAAAATTTATAAAATAAAATATTAGTTACTCCCTAATCATATTTAACTCTAGAAGTTTTGCAACATTCCCTTAATCATGTATTTACACCAGTGTAATGTTTGTATGTCAAAATCCATCAACAATTATAATTTTAGTAGTATTTTACAAGAAGTGGAATTTTACATAGGTTAAACATAATACTCCCTTGGTCCTAAATAATAAGTCTCTTTTAGAAAAAGAATTTGTTCCAAATAATAAGTCGGTTGACAATACCAATGAAACATTAATGTTAGTTTTACTATTATACCATTAACTATTCCCTCCATTCCATAATAAGTGAGTCATTTCGAAAAAAAATATTGTCCAAAAAATATTGACTCATTTCACTTTTCAATACAATATTAATTACTTCCTCCGATCCTATTTACAAGAAACAATTAATTTTTTACATACATTGAATAATTTATGTATCTGGCTAGAATCTCAACCAGATACATAATTCATTCAATGTATCTAAAAAGTCAATTGTTTTTTGTAAAAAGGAACGGAGAGAGTATTTTTTTTTTCAATTATAACTCTAATTAATACTACATTCACCACTCACAATTTAATACTACCTCCATCCCTAATTATAAGACTCTTTTAAGAATTTTTTTGTCCCTTTTTATAAGACCTCTTTGCTATTTCCAACTACATTAATTATTTCTTTACATACATGCCACTATTTATTATACATCTTTTTCTACAATCAGCAATAAAAAGCATATGGAAAACATAAACTAATTCTCTCTCTTAAGGATAAAATTGAAAAAACAATAGTGATAACAAACAACTTTAATACAAATATTCACTTTCTTAATTCCCTTTATTTTAGCAAAAGGGTCATATAATTAGGGACGGAGGTAGTATATTCTATTTTACATTTATGATAAAGAAAAATGCATCAATACTTGACAAAGGCATTCAAAACCATTTTTCTCTCTCTTTCACTTATACATTTTTTCTTAATATGTGTGAAATGAACAAAATATTCACTTAAAATGGGACGGAGGGAGTATTTATTACTTCCTCTTTTTCTCATACCATTTATTAAGGACATTCTTGTATAACAACTCATATCTCTTTCCCTATAAAATTAATGCATGTGAAATGTCTAAAACGACATATAATTAGGGACGGAAGTATAAATTATCAATATTTCAAGGTCAAAAATCTATTGCATCAAGAAACATGCGACTTATATAATATTAGATCATTGATTTTTAAGAATT
Organism: Medicago sativa; assembly: GCF_051527215.1. NCBI lineage: Eukaryota > Viridiplantae > Streptophyta > Magnoliopsida > Fabales > Fabaceae > Medicago > Medicago sativa. Next base: position 30,320,755 of record NC_140750.1, read on the forward strand.
AAGCATCAATTATAGATTTTAATTTATGAATCTCTAGCTTATATTTTGTTTGCATCTTTTTGTCTAATACACGGATGTTAACTAATTTTACATCTTAATAGGAAGATGTTGCAATCATGAAGTATATGAATACAGATGCATACAGATTCTCCATCTCTTGGGCGAGGATATTGCCAAGTAATAGAAAATGTTTAATTTATTTACCTCATTAAAAAGCTTCAATTAGGTGAATTTTCCATATATATTAACATCTCTAACAAACATACAGAAGGAAAACTTAGTCGCGGTAAAAACAAAGAAGGAATCAAATTTTACAACAACCTGATCAATGAGCTACTTGCTAATGGTAATGCAATGCATAATAGTCCTTACTTAATTAGTATATAATATTCATGATGTTCATAATCATATTAATATAAAATGATGGATTTTTTCAAATTGATCTAGGTCTAGTACCATATGTGACCCTTTTACATTCAGATTTTCCCCAGACCTTACTTGACGAGTATGGTGGCTTCTACAGCCCCTACATGATGTAAGTATTGCCGAAAAAAATTTCATTCAAGCAATAAAAAATTTATGATATTGTTTGATCCACGTAGCCGACCCCTCCTAGTGACATAAAGTTTAATTGTTTAATTTCTATTTGCAGAGATGATTTCAAGAACTTTGTGGAGATATGTTTCGAGGAATTTGGAGACAGAGTAAAACATTGGATTACTCTTAATGAGCCATACTTTTATTCCACGAGTACAACATATCCCCTCATAGCCGCACACAACCAACTTCTTGCTCATGCAGCTGCTGTCAAATTGTATAAAACCAATTATCAGGTGCAACATTGAAGAACCATTAACCTAATTCGTTTTTTGTTTATATGCATGTGACAATTTATTAATAATAGAAATCTTAATGGGAGCAGGCTTCTCAAAATGGTGTAATAGGCATCACATTAAACTGTACCTGGTATTTGCCGCACTCAGATAACCCGTTAGATCATCAAGCTGCCGAACGCGCCCTTGATTTAATTTTTGGATGGTAATGACATAATTGCGGCAGTAATTTAAAATATGTTTATTACTTTTCCCATTGCGGTTCGCACGCGCCCTATTTAGATTCTATAATCCGAACTGCTTAGGGCGCGAGAAATCAATAGGGTGTAAAAAGAAGGAGTCTTAACATATTTTTTAACTGTTTTTAGGTTTATGCAACCACTGACAACAGGAGAGTATCCAGCAAGCATGGTGTCTAATTTGGAAACGTTACCAAAGTTCACTAAAGAGCAATCTAAGAGTCTTATTGGGTCATATGATTTTATTGGAATCAATTATTACACCTCCACGTATGCTGCCAATAAACCCCCTCAAGAAAAAAATCCTTCAATAACGTCCATCGATGACTTGGAAAGAGCTATGCATTACACGACAACAGGTAAAAACACCTTGATAAAAACTCATAATGAAGAATTATAAATTATGCATATGCTATTTTTCCTTTTAAAAGATAACTCATAAGAGAAGTTATGATTTATATAAAATCAAAATGGTAATAACTGGTTAAATTGAAATACCATAAAATTAAACCAGTAACAGAAAAGTCAAAATAATGTATGATAAATAATGTATTTTTTTTCTATAATATGTTTTCTCATATGGCTCATGATAGGTGAGCGTGCTGATGGGACACCAATCGGACCAAAAGTAAGCAAGACTCTTGCAATTATTGTTATATTTGATTTGATATATGAGTGTGTGTGTTCCACAATCAAATGCTTTGTTTACTTTGATTTTTTTTTTTTTGACGAATAACTATATAATATGTACAGTTTGGAAATTGGCTATATGTTTATCCAAGGGGGATTCATGACCTACTATTGTACACAAAGAAAAAGTATAACAATCCTGTTATTTACATAACAGAAAATGGTAATACTCATATGACTCCAAATCTTACCTCACATTATACTATTCATTTATTTTTTTTCCCAAGTGTCTAATAAAATAAAATTTCAAAATTCTAATAAATTTAAATTATAGGTTTAAATGCGTACGATGATCCAACGCTATCACTTGAAGAGGCACTCATGGATATTTATAGAATTGATTACCATTATCGTCATCTCTATTATGTTGCATCTGCAATAAGGTATCCCCCTCTCTTAGACCATGTACAATGGTAAAATACATTCAACAACCTTCAACACCCACTTTTTTAATTTCCAACACTCCACATCATTTTCTCTCTCTTAATTCAACACTCATTCAATTTTTACATCTCCAATGGTTTTTTCATTCAACACTCTACCCCACCACCTTTCATTTCTTATTCTTATTTAATTTTATATTTTTGTTTTTATAATTACATAAAATTACAATTATCGATTATAATTAAATTAAAATAAAGAAACACTTAACAATTTTTTTTTTGTTTTTGTTGGGATTTTGGTAGTTAAATTGATTATTATTGGGATCCATTTCACTAAGTAAAGACTAAAACTTCAAAAGAAAAACTAATAATAAGATTAAGAGAGTGAAAAACTTGGTTTTTTCTGTGTCCAAATCAAATGATCCAAATCTCTATTTATAGAGAAAAAAATCACGAATTTTGGTAAAAAATAAAAAATAAAAAAAATTATTTGCAATAAAATAATTGAGTCCAAATTATTAAGAAGATAAAAATCCAAACAGTCAATCGTAAAAGCCACGTGGCGTCTGCGGGCCAGCTTTCAACTTGTTGAATCCTTTCAACACCCTCTTTCATCCACATCATCTTCAATAGTCTTCCTCCAATGATTCAACAAGTTGAATGACACATTCAATAGGCGATTGGAGATGGTCTTAAAGCATAATCAATGACATTATTTTCGCACTCTAATTTTTTAGTTTTATTCATTTTAATAACTCTGTTATTATTTGTTGGTGTTTTGTGTGAAGGCATGGTGTGAATGTACAAGGATATTTTGCATGGTCCCTTTTGGACAACTTTGAATGGCAAGACGGATACACAATACGTTTTGGAATTAACTTTGTTGATTTCAAAAATAATCTTAAAAGATACCCTAAGCTCTCTTCCCGTTGGTTTAGGAAGTTTCTTGCAAAAAAATTGTTTTAGAGCTTGATGTATGTCATTATGACCACCAATAATACAATATGAGCATGGTCATTAACCAAGAGCTCGTTCAATCTTGAATTGGTTTTCTTAATTAACAATTATCTATATAATGTATGGTATGATTGCGTTTATTTTTAATCATGTTAATGCCTAATTCATTTAGATAAAAAAATATTTAATTTAATGCATGCTTTAGATTTTTTTTTTTTTGTAAGAACTCCAAGTTAAAAACATACAATATAAGATTTTTGGCGGGATTTTCAGGAAGAATTTATGCGTTTCATTACCCAATTTCACAACAATGGGAAGTTGTCAAAAGGTATCAACAATAGTTTTATTGTCCTTATTCCCAACATCGATAATCCTCAACGTCTAAATGACTTTATACCCATCTCTTTGGTAAACAGTTTGAATAAAGTTTTGTCAAAGGTTTTAGCCATTAGACTCCTATCATGGAAAGTGTTATTTCTGAAATACAGTCCACCTTCATTTATGGTAGACAAATTCTTGATGGTATCTTGATTGCTAATGAACTGGTGGAAGATGTTAGGCGCCTAAAAAAGGATATGCTTCTCTTTAAGGTTGATTTTGAGAAGGTCTTTGACTCAGCAGATTGGTGTTATCATGACGCAGTCATGAGAAATATGAATTTCCCTACCTTGTGACGTAGGTGGATTATGAAATGCATTACTATGGCTTCAACTTCAGTTCTTGTTAATGAAAGCCCTATTGATGAATTCAAACTTGAACGTGGTCTGAGACAAGGTGAGCTCCTTTCACCTTTTTATTTTTAAGTGCTGATGAAGGATTAAATGTAATGATGAGTGCTTTAATGGAGGTTGGTCTTTTTACTAGTTATAAGCTGAGTACTTCAAACTTCGTGTCCATTTCACATCTTCAATTTGTTGATTATACTCTGTTAGTTGATGTTAGAAGTTGGGCTAATAAAAGAGCTCTAAAAGCTTTGCTTATTATTTTTTAGGCGTCTTCCGGTCTTAAAGTTAATATTCATAAAAGTATGTTACTTGGGGTTAATATCCATGATTCTTGGTTAGCTGAAGCATCCTCTGTTTTGAACTGTAAAATGGGTCGGCTCCCTTTTCTTTACTTGGGGTACCTGGTGTTGTTGAATTTTTGGCATCCTGTACTTGATCGAATTACATCAAGATTAACGGGTTGGAAGAGTAGAAATCTTTCTTTCGATGGCTGGTTGGTTCTTCTGAAGTCTGTCTTGTCCTCTGTTCCGGTCTATTTTCTCTCCTTCTTCCAGGATTCCGCAAGTATCATTTTTTCTATTGAATCTATATTTGATTCTTTTTTTTTGGGGGGGCGGGGGGCACTACAAGAAATTTACCATTTAGCAACGGCTGAAAACCGTCGGTAAAGGTCCAAAAACTGTTGGTATAGGTCAGAAAACATATACCAACGGACGTCTGCTGTCGTCTACAATATTTTGCTATACCAACGGCAACATGCCTTCCCTATAGCTTATACCAATGCAAAATTAGCCTGTTGGAAAACATTTCAGAGCTAAAGCAACGACATTTTACACCTTTTTAATAGCTTTAGCCAATACATATATCTGTTGGTATAGAACCAGACTGTCCGTTGCTATAGGTCTCTTTTTTTTCAAATAAAATTTACCCTAATACAAATAGTTTTTAATAATAATAAAATTTTGACAATAATTCCTGACCAAGAAAATAATATATCTAGCTTGCACCACACAATTTAAAGCAACATCAAAGAAAACTTCAATTATATTATCACAGTAAGTCTTACAAAGATATCAAAATAACAAAGTAATGTAAACTATATATAAGAACAAACACCAAAATAGATACTACGGCAACATAAAGACACCAGATGAGCACAAACATATCCAAGATAAAAACAATTTCTAATCTTCCTTTCTTCCATCTTGATCATTGCGTCGACTTGAAGAATTTGTCTAGTTTGGAGAACTAGCAGCATCTATGGCCTATTAAAAATAAAAGAAAATATATGTTACAAACTCAACTTAATACATGTTATCATAATATTCAAAATATGAACTCGAAGAGAGACATCAAAGCAAATCAGGAGGTGGTGGAACGATGGCCGGTAGAAATTATTTAAGAAGGTGTACCTTCTTCTCCTTTCTTAAACAACCAACAAAAAATAAATATCAGCGAACACAATCTGAATCAAATATATTCTTATACAATAAATCATCACTAGGCCTATATAAAAACAAAAGGCAGGATGTCTCAGACAGTATATGTACTTCTGATTGGGGTTGGTTAACTCAACTAGTTTGACCTAAAGGTTAAAGAGTTTCCTGGGTATAAACCCAGACAAAAGAGTAAATATTAATCTAAAGACTAATTACTAAAATTTGGCATTAAAAACATACTTTTCCGTATGACAAGATTAATAAGGATACAAAGAAGATTGCAAGAGTTACAGTCACATCAACTGTGCACTTGGAAAAAATAGCATTAATTTGGTTTCTTAAGCCAAGGCATGAGATCAGAAGACTTGAATCTATTTTAAAATTATTTGTCCACAGTACTTACATCATGATATTGAATTTCTAAAAACCAGGTTTGCTACAAAGTTATTCAAAAAATGATCACCTATTTGAAGTTATCAGTGTAAATTAGTTTTTAAACTCCATGTGAATTGTGAACATCAATGACATCATGGATGAGAATATATTCCTGTCTTGATCATAAAAATAGTTTCAGATCTAATATAACATTTCAAAAGTTTTTGAAACTTAGCACATATTAATAGATAAATGATAGCAGGAGGAAACCTTTGTGTTCAACCATGTCTTGAGCAATCACACATTGCAACACAATCATAAACTTGAAAATGTCATTGCGGTGGATTAGGCCAAAAGCAACAATAAAATAACGTCTCAAATATTCTGTCGATTTATTATTTAAATTCAAGTGTAAACCCAAATTCCTAATAATTCCATTTATAACTATAATAGGTTTTTCTTATACACACACCTCTATTTTCTCTATGCGAGAGCACTAGGTCAATAGTTACTTTTCAGGAAACAAAATGATAACAACTGACTACCTCTTTGAATACTATAAGAATAAGCTCCAGAGATTAGGCCATCGAGGATTTTTTTTTTTCCTTAGTATAAAGCCACATATATTTATGTCTATTTTTTTTTTCTTTAAAATAGCACTTAGACATAGACCTTGTTATTTGCATATGAAAACTGCTCTTTACCGAACACATTTTGCTCATTTCCAACTAAAATTCTAAAATTACCCATGTGTAAGTTAACTCACGTTGATAACCAACCATTCATTTTTTTCACTTTCTGGCACATATAGATGATTTCACTTGGTAGTAAACTCATGATTTCTTTCACTTTTTTACATATACATGATGCATGTGACTGCATTCAATTAATACATCTTTTTGCTTTCTTTGATTAGACTATTTTGAATTGTCTTATTTACCTGTTATCCTGACAAAAAACAAGACCATCACTTTTTTTATTAAAATCAAGTCAAACATGGTAGTCACATACATCATATCATACTATTTTATTAATATGACTTAACCCACCCACACATATGCACGCACATAATGCAAAAAAGTGAATGGTTTAATATCAGCGTGACTTAACTCACGCATGTATTAATTCCTGCATGAGTTAAGTCATATAGAGATTGACACTAGCGTGACTTAATTCATGTAGCATGAGTTAACTGACGCAATGATATTTTGATCTTTTCAATTGGGAATGAGAAAAAGTGTTGGGTAAAGAGCAGAATTCTTTGCATATAGCCTTGATAAACCGCAACACCCTGCACTCCTGCAGTAACAAACTTGTTAGCATATAGCCTTAAACTAAATTTTACAGTATTAATATGCACACCGCAAATTAAAATCTACACCACCAATGCCATTTTCATAAGCATTCATAACAATGCAAAATATATTAGAAAACACCTAAAATTTAAAACATGTTATTATGACAAAATTTCAAAACAAGTTGTTAATTGTCTTTTCCTGTTCAAACAAAAGCATTAGGCTATCAAATATTTATTTCCGTGGTGTTTTGTGGTTGGTTATTTATGGTTGCAGTGTTTTTGGTGGTGTTTAGAGGGTGAGCTGCAGCTGTTGGTTTTGTTGCTGTGTTTCGGCCTGCCTTTGTGTGTTTCATGTGCATTTAAAGATAGCGAGTATGCAATTAAGGAAAGAGCAACACATGTGAGTCGATCGAAACATTTTGCATGTGGTCGTGACACTTTAGTTAGTTTTGATTGGAAGGCTCAGGTAGTTGCAGACAATGACGGAACCAGGAATTTTATAGAGTATGGGCAGAAAACTTATTGCAAATTCACATGTGACATAATATATATAAAATTAGGAGGTAAATGCCCTTTCCGAGACATCTTTGCAGTGAATGTTCGAATAATATCAAAATCATCAAGTGACTTGAATATCTCCCGCTCGGTGTAACATATCATCAAGTCATTGAACCACACATTGTTGATCTTGTTGTGCAATATAGTCTTGATAATCTTTGTTGCTGAAGAAGCTCTTTCAACGAATGATGTCGACACTGACAATATCAAAGCCAACTCAATGAGTTTGTAGACTAATGGAAATACCAAATGTTTCTCAATTTGAACCATCTTCATAGCCAAACTTTGAACATCTTTACAAGAAGAAAAGGAAGCATGCCTTTTCACTTGAAGTACATAAGTGTCAAGTTGCTCCCTTATTGTTCCACGGTCATCATCAGAAAAGTCTGCATGATAAATACCAGTAGGACGAGCAAGCTTATCAACATCAAACTTGGAGAAAGGGTTCTTGGGGTCAAGACATGAGAAGCAATCAAGCACAATGTTACTTCCTTCACTAAAGCGATGATCCATCTCAACACATATTTTGTCAATAGCAACATAAAAAATCTCTGCACGGTAATGGTGAAGATTAGTGACAGTCCTCCCTTCTACTCTTGAACGATCCCGGACCGGTATTTCTTCATCCATATTTGGCACCGGATTACCAACACAAAATTCTTGTACATCAAATAATAAATTATCCCAACCACTATCTCTCAATGTGGCCAACCGAGCTTTGACGACATTAATTAATTCCATGGCAAGCACAATATTAAGATCTTTTCTTTGCAAGATTTTTGAAAGCTCGTTTGTGATACCAACAACTTTAACATTAACTTCAAAATGAAAGCAAATTTAAAGCTCTCCATTTTTTCTATCAAACCCGCTGCTTGAGATGGTCCACGTCTATCTTCATCAACCATACTAAGCACCACCAACATGGAGGACCACATCTGATCCAAACGAAGCAAGGTAGAATGATGTGAACCCCATCTAGTATCCCTGGGTCTAGTGAGACTAGATGATTGGTGCAAGCTTCTTCCTGTAGATATCTCACCGCTCTCAGGTCTATTCAAAATATCTTGGTGTTATGCCTCCGTCAAAGCACCCCTTCTCTTGCAAGATCCACTTGATGTTGTTACAATCAAAGAGATGTACTCAATGAAATCATTAATAGATGAGCAACTGCTAGCAACGGACACAATCACCAATTGCAAGCGGTGAGCATAACAATGGACATAAAATCATAAGGGTTTACATCTAGAATCTTTCTTTGCAAACCATTAAATTCACCTCTCATATTTGAAGCCCCAATATCATATCCTTGCCCTCATATCCTTGAAATATATAACTTGTAACGATCAAGAATACCATAAAGAGCATTCTTAAGTGCATGAGACCGAGAGACAGAGAGGTGATGAACTGAAGATGAAATTGTGTTGTTTCCTTTTGTTGTACGCGCGCCTGTGAAATTAGAGTTTGCCCAATATTTTTTTTTAGGTGTGTTAATGGGCTATTGGGTTGGGCCTAAAATGAAGAAATTATTGATTGAGCGCGGGCGAGTGCTTGGGGTCGTCGGGTGGTGAAACCGCCTATGGTTGCAGAGGAAATAGATAATTATTATTTGGATGAAGAGAGGAAGGTGAGTGTTGTATGAGGGGCTCTCACACCTTTGGTTGCGTTTTTGTAACCATTATCGATATAGGGGTTGTTGGTGTTGATGTTGGTGTTCGTGTTGTTTTGCGTGTGGATGATTGTTGATGTTGGGTTGCGAGTTTGAATGTTAACATTTTTTTTTTTTGTTGCATGGTGATCTGAATCCATCTCTACCGCCGCCAGCTCGTGCTGGTTGTGGGCCCTTTTTTGATCTGGTTATATTTGCGCTATCGAGTCACCTATTGTCAGCCTTAGTGAATTGTATACCCAACAATTTCATTTGTTATGGGTTTTAATTATGTTTGTCAAATAGTCAATTCTACTTAGGAATACCAATAATTTTATTTATTTTTTTATTTCAGTTCAACATTATTTATTGTCATTTATTTTTTTGGTTAAAACATTACTTATTGGTTTAACACAACATTGAGAGAGAAAAGTAAATGAAATGACATGATAAATAATTAAAATTATTATAGAAAAAAATTAGATAATAATATCAAAAGTAAGAAAAAGTTTTAAATGGAAAGAAGGGAGTAATAATTTGATCAGTTATCTCCCTACTTTATTTTCATATTGGCCGAAATATATATTTTGGAGCTCGGTCCAAATGAAAAAAAATTGCTATAACATAATGATAAAAGATTAGCTCTCAAAAAAAATTATAATAATGATAAAAGATTAAATTGGTGAACACAGTAATACAATATGAAGGTTTCAAATAGGAATAGGAATGAATATGGCTGGAATGAGTAGCTCATTTTATTAAGTTAAGGGATACAATAAGTCAAGGAGTTAAAATTCATGGTTCAAAGCCTAGCAAATGATAAAATATTAACGTAACAACTAGCATACTAATATTTGTTAATGAAAAAAAAGTATATGTATGAATATTATAAATAATAATAATAATAAACTGGGAAAATGAAAAATATTAATTAAAATGACACTATCGGTCATTTTACAACATTCAAATTCAGTATTTTAAGTTTATAGCAATGAACAAACATATCAGGTGTAATATTAAACTTATGTGGTTCATAGATTTATTTCATTATAATAATCTGAGTAACATATATATATTTCTAGCTTCTATAGGAACAAACACATCTATCCTTGGTACCAGGGTTTGGAACACAAGTACCAGAAGCTTCTTTAAAAGTGGAAGCACATCTTGCATTACAACAAGATAAATCACATTCACCTTGAAAGCATGTTCCCACCCCAGCATGACATATATTTGGTGATGGAGAATCTTGATTGAAAAAACAAGTGCATAGGTTGAAGTCATCACATATAAAACCAAATGAACGTGCCCCATGAAGAGATTTACAATGTGAACGGCAATCTATGTCATCACATCTAGCAAATATATCTGAGCATGTGTTTCCTTCTACTCTTAATTGCACTGTCATCCCATGCACAAAAAAATAAAAATTACAAGTTTTGAAATAAAATATTTTCATGAGAATAAACACAAAACGTTATATATTTGTAAAAGAAAAATGTTGGAAACACTTACACACGGCAATGGTAGCTAGGATGAGAAGGAAATTAACCCAGTTTGAGAAGTGGTTTGCCATTTGTTAATACTTAAACAAATAAGGAAATTATTCTTTACCAAGTTTCTTTTGGTTTGATAGTGTTCTTTTACAATCAAAAGTGGTGTATTTATAGGCAAACCTATGACCTATCTTGTGTGCATATTAACATTTTAATTTCATGTGTATATCATATATCGATAATTAGTCATCCTCAATATTTGACTATGATAATTATCCTCGATATATTGTATTGATATTTTTTATTTCGGTCAAATATGATACTACTTTTTTTTTTTGGTACAATATTATATTGTTAGTATTTCAATGTCAATGAAAATTTTATCCAACGTTCTTTTTTATAATTTCAATTAGAGGATCAGAAACTCATGCAAATTTACGTTTAACATAGCAACTAAGCTACTCCGAATTTGAACTACAATGAGATTAAATTTGTGTGCCTTCTGATTTAAATTAGTGTTTATCAAATTCAACCAAGAGAATACTAGGATAATATCCATATTGTGGTCAATCCATGCATTAATATCTTTTGAAGTATTGGAATTGGCTGTTGAACAAATCTTATATGAATACAACTTCAAATAAAAATTATAGAATTATTTAGTAATATCATTTAAAATTATTTAATCATTTTTCCTTTTATTTTTTTCATTTAGGTGTATTTGTCCAAATACTTTTTATATGAAATTGCGTCCAAATTTTTTATGTGTGTGTACGTATCCAAATTCTTTTTATAAGATAATTATCCTCAAGATATAGTATTGATATTTTATTTCGGTCAAATATGATACTACTTTTTTTCTTGGTACAATATGATATTTGTTAGTATTTTTAATATTACTGAATATTTTATTCAACGTTCTTTTTTATAAATTTAAATTAGAGGACCAGACACCCATGCAAATTTACGTTTAACATTTGTGTGCCTTTTGATTTTAACTTGTGTTTATCAAATTTACCCAAGAAATTCAAATTGTGTCCCGTTCCATGTAATTTCATCAATGTTGTGGTCAATCCATGCATTAATATCTTTTGATTGTTGAACAAATCTTATGAGTAACTCCAAATAATAAAAAAAAAACCACTTGGACATATACACAAATAAAAAAAAGTAAAAGATAAATAATTTAGATATGTCAATTAAAATTATTTAATCATTTTTACTTTTATTTTTATTATTTGTGTGCATGTGTCCAAATATTTTTTTATATGGGTTTGTGTCGAAATAAATATTTTTCTTCATTGTTTTTCTGATAGAAATATTTCTCTTGATTGCTAAACATATTATGATTTTCGTTCATTCATAAACAAAGATTGGAGCTAAGAGGCTTAGTTTTTGGAATCTAAGGTAAGGAGGAAAATGTTATATTCACATTTAAAATTTATGATTATTTGTGTGGTTTGGGTCATGTTTGTGAAGTGATTGTTGAATTAAGTTGATTTTTGTGCTCCATTAATTATGGGTATTTTGAATATATGAAAAGTGATATAATTATGTTGTTGTTGCATGAAAACCTATGTTTGGTTGTGATAAATTGATGTTTAAGTGTTTTTAGCTTACAGTAGAAACACTTTAAATTAATACTCGGTAAATTAATAAACTCTCTAAAATAATAAATTTGTCCGGTCCCGACTTGGGCTAATGTAAAAAATTGAAAAACTCGATAAAATAATAAGATAATAATTTTTCGGGAGATCCCTTTATAATTTTCGGTCCCAAGAAAATCATAAATTAATAATTCATAGAAACTGAACAAAATATATTACACTCTATTGAAATATGATTCAATAGTTGTCTGTTTTCCTTTAAGTTCAAAAGTCATTATTGATTTCCAACGCATATGAACACAGTAGTTACTAATTTACGTTGAGTCCCAAGGTTCGCTGCAACGTAATTCTAAGAGGCATAGACTAATTTGCCTTTTTGTTTGGTATGTACAGTATAATTACTTAAAAACTCTTTAAATTAATAATTATTAATTTATCGATAAATTAATAACTCTCTAAATTAATAAATTTCTCCGGTCCTGACATTATTAATTTATAGAGTTTTAACTGTATTTGAGTGAAATTCATGAGGTTGTTCTTGAATTATGTCAAATTCATGTTCTATATTCTTTCTGCATGTTCAAATAAGATTCGGGACTGCTTCCACTCCGGTACCGGTATAAGGGCCAAAAAAGGCTGTTAATTTGTTGTCGTTCTTCACATTAAACAGTTGGTGATCGTGGATTCGTTAGTTACCGTGTTGGCTGTAACGCCCTATTTCTATTAAAGCGATAAAACACGCGAATATAACAAATATTCAAGAAATAGACGCTACGTCTAACACAAAATCCAAAATCCAAAATCCAGACATACATGTATATATATAAAATATCTCAACAGTCGCAGCGGTTACAAATCAAATAACTCCAACATATACATGTCATGGTCAAATACAACCTCAACTAAAAAATCCTCCAAGTCCGACAATGGACAATATCAACAAGATAAAATAAAAACCAACAAGGCATAAAAAGACTCTACAACCTAATCAGAGCCTAGAACTACGACTCTAGACGATAACGGAGAAAGATCCCGCTATCGAACACTCACCACAAAGCAACTACTTCTGCACAGCGTCTACCCATCCATACAGACAGGTAGGCAGCAAAAACCACTGGGGGTAAGCATTACATTAATCATAATCAACATAAACAGACATAAGCATTCAAGATTCATGGATAACATATATACATAACCATCCCTCCTAGAATACTAGCATCACATGATTATTATCCCTCATTCTATACACCTCAAGCAATCACATTACTAACATAGCATATCAAACATATTCAATCTCTAGTCAAGTCATCGACACAAGCTCATCATTCATCAACATCAATCAATGAAAGGATTACTCACCTCACTCCTCATTTAGCATACTTAACTCAACAAGTACAATTCATCATTTCAAAGAAATCACCACATCATGTATATATACATATACAATTCTCACCTCATTACTATTACCAAAATATTTATCATCAAATAGATTCACCAAGTGTATAAGCACAAACAAGTAAGACATGCAATTAGAGCATAATTCGATTATTCACAACCATCAACAAAGTCCACCAATGTACATATACACCTATCCACATATAAAGCACAACATGCAACAAATTTCACCATTGCACAATTCACCAAGTCACATATTCAATTATGACACAATTCGTCAACCAATCAATTCCAAATGTCACAAGTATGTATTCATCAAACACACTTATCATCAACAATCATCATTCACATGCAACAATTAAGACTCATGCCAAAATGATATGCGCCTATACTCGACACATATATGCATGTGGTACCAAATCTCCTCAAGGTCGTCACACATGATGCAACAAAAACATCATTATCAACGGCTATAGTCAACGGCAATATGGATATAACATCCGAAACGATATATGATGCATGAACATATGACTCAATCGACCATGCATATGTTCACAACAATTCAACGGCTATAATCAATGGCTATATAGTCAACGGCTATATGTATATACACGCATTCATCACCAATCACGTCAAAACTAGCATGTATAAACTCACCACCAACAATCAACATCATTTTCATATAATTATTCAACAACATAATTCATCATCATGGTTTAGCATATATGCATTCACCCACAATATCATCATCAATTAACATATATGCAAGTAATCAACATTAACAACATTACTACCACTCAACAACTCCATATAATTTCTCACAATTCAAGTAAAGGAAAAAATACAACACATTATGACAAACATCATATTCAACACCTAACAACCATTCACATATCCTTATTTAATCTTATAAAACTATCGATAAAATATTTATAAGGAAATTGGCTTTTAAAACCATTTTTAACCAAGTTCCTCTATCTTTATCTCCTTTTCAAAATAATTGAGCTATTGAACCAAAACCAAGTAAACAAGATCCAATGCCTCAACTAAGTATATCTCTAGGCCACATATAAGTGCAGTAGAGAATACTTTGGTGTTTCACCGGCTAATTATAACGGAATCATGAGATTCACCAAGTTCGTCTCTTGGTAGCATTTTACAAAACCATACTTTTATAAAACAAAACCAAGATAGAACCTTCACACCATAAGTTGAATACTCTAAAACACCTTAATTGAACTCATAAAACTCAAGTTGAAGTTAGGAAACAATCCATAAGGTTTGGGTCGACTTAGAAATAGTTATGCGGATTTTTCGTAAAATTTCATCAAGACCACCTTGGAGTATTTTCATCATAACTCAAAAACCAAAAATCATTTTCAAGTCAAACCAAAGCCTCTGGAAAGCTAACAAAATTATCTACAACTTTCATGTTTACACCGAAGGCCAATTCAAAACAAAAAAGGGTGAAAAATGTGAATGTTTCCCAGATTTGCCTGACAGAAAATCTGTAACACCCATACCAGACGTATCTAGAAAGTCTGGCACGTGCGTTAATATTAGTACTGGATACATTAAAATATACAACAATTAAAAACTTCGAATGAATAATATTTACATCAAGTTACGTTCGTATAAATAATAATACAATACAACTCATCCATACATAAAAATACATCCTTGATGTCCATGACGTCCTGCAGCTTTACGAACGAACCCTTGAAGTAATATCCATTCGGCTCCGAACATGCATAAACGTCCTGCTTATCTGAAACAAATAAGGATTGGAATGAGACATAATGTCTCAGTGAGTTCCCCTAAATCCTAGGCTATAGGCAACCTCAAGGGAAACCTACGGTCACCACGTGTCTAAAAATACAACCTGACGGTTGATTATACGTGTGTGGGGACTTGCATACTTAGACGGTCGTGCATACTAGGGCCGTCCTAGTCTTATCTCACTTGTTATAGGCTTCACTTCCTATACGTGTCATGGCGGTCGAGGGGAAACTAAAACCGCAATGCCAAGAATACGCTCTACGTATCAAGGCCTAACATACTATAATCATGACACCATTCTAAACCGGACGGTTAGGGGAGACCTAGGACCGTCATCGGCATATCTTTCTCTATTTGCTCTAATGCATAATACAATGTTTCTAACACGTATCATATCTTGCTATCATACTAGTTTTGACGCTCTACGTCTATGCTCTACTATTCTTGACGATCTACGTCAAGGTTTTACTAGTTCTTGACGACCTACGTCAAGGCTCTGTGACTTATCATAAATATATCTAATAAATATGCATAGTCAAGTTCATTCATAAAGTTAGCGTTTAACAATCAAACATTATCTGAGTTCATTTTACGGAAAGCCCCGAGTGGAGTAACCCCGAGCGCATTCCCTATCTATCCGATGGAAACCTATCTAAGGTATAACCAACGGCACTCCTGCAGTGACGTGCGGGATCCTTACGGCTAACCCCGTTTCACCTAATGGAAACCTCTTGAACCAACCTAATGTGGACACAAGAGACACGACACTACCTCTTGCTTACTAAGTGACATGCGGGTTCCTTACGGCTAACCCCGTTTCACCTAATGGAAACCTCTTGAACCAACCTAGTGTGGACACAAGAGACATGGCACCTTAACTTAAAAGTCTTGATCTAAATATATGCATGAGTATTAAATCTATACTAGCTATCTCTTTTACCCCGGATGTCTATACGATCCGACTAGAGGTAAACTATGTGCTTGCTTAACCTTCTATGTGAAGAGATATCTAATCAATTCACGTCTTGCCATACCTGTATGACACTTAGCTCTTATGCGAAGATAATATTCTATATCACTTCGCGTCTATTCAAACATACTACTCATGTCTAGCATTCTATTCTCTTCTAACTATTCTAGTTCTTGACAAGCTATGTCAAGCCTCTACTTTCATCCCATGCCTAGTTCCTTGCTACCCGAATAATTCGGCTAAAACTCTCTTGAGCCATCCTTGTAATACATGCTAAGATTGCCATGATTAATGATGCAAGGATCAATTGACGATGCGTGCAAAGTTTCAATAATTACTAGAGACCGAAAATGCCATAAACCCAAGTTTCATGCCGTTTATAAATTCTATGATTTGATAAAGCCAAACTTGTTCCAGTAGAAAAATAAGTGAAAACAGTGAAAGAACACTTCGAAACGATCGCTACGGACCCCCACACGACTGCCCCCAAGCACCCGAACGCAGAACAACGCGGAGGTTGTCCTGTCTGGGGCGCCTGGCGCCAAGAGTGGGGCGCCTGGCGCTGGCTCCCTGTGTGTGGGCGCCTAGCGCCCTTGTACAGGCGCAGCGCTGCGATTGTTGCGTTTTCGGTGTTTTCGGCTACGGGTTTTCGCCATTTTCGACCCAAAACTCGTCCAATTCGACCTTGTAATGCATCAAACTCATACAACAACATGTATAGCATCATTTAAACATAACTCATGGCAATTTTTAACATATAATCAACTAGAATTGGCTTGGGGTACTAAAATTTCATTAAAACTAAACTAGCATAAATCATTATCCTTCACAAGATTAAACAACCCCAAAGGTGGGTAATCTATCTATGGAACTCACCTCTAATGTTTGCACTTGATTCCCAAAGCCTCCAAGTCCTAAGCTCAAGAATGCCAAAACCCTTGCTCTTGGTTCAACACAAATCCATGGCTTTAGCTCATCAATCCCACTTCTTCCATGCTTCTCTTTGTTTCTTGATCATGAAGAACCACATCATGCACAAAATCATGCTTCTACTTCCAACATAACCAAGACCCTAACCTCTTGAGGTTCTCTTGGTGAAAAGAAATAGTAGTGGTAACAATCCAAACCAAGCTTCCATTCTTCACTATGATCTTGAAGAATCTTTGCTCAAGTATGTATAAAGATGAAATCAAATTCTTGGATGACAAGGAGAAGAGAGGAAGGCGTGAAAGAGGAGAGAAGGAGGAGAAGAATTTCTTGCCAAAACCTAGAGAGAGAAAGAAGAGTGGAAAGTGAGATATTTTGAGCCAAAATCAAATAAATATCTCTCAAACGTGCAATTACTAAATTGCCCTTGCTCCAAGCGTGTTTAATACGACTCTGATACTGAAATCGTATTAAGCTAACATCCCATAAAATATTTCCATCACTCTTATTTTCCATGAACTTAAATCCTCTGGCATTATCGTCTGGTAATATTCTGATACTGACAGGCGGGATGTTACACTCTACCCCCCTTAAAGAAATTTCGTCCTCGAAATTTAGAAATCATCTACCAATCGCTGCGACTAAAACCTGTCTTCTTTGGTTTCAGTTATACTAAATCTGATCAAACTCACTCCGTAGAGTTTCGAAGCATACTTTCCTTATCAATACATGTAATTCTTCCTCTTTCTTATTCTGCATATGATTGAATATGGTCTCTTCTATCTTACCATCTTTATCAAAATCACAGAACTGTCTGAGAACATAGTGATTAA
Organism: Medicago sativa; assembly: GCF_051527215.1. NCBI lineage: Eukaryota > Viridiplantae > Streptophyta > Magnoliopsida > Fabales > Fabaceae > Medicago > Medicago sativa. The sequence continues at coordinate 30,338,903 of NC_140750.1, forward strand.
AACTAACCTTTGTTATAGGAGGATTGCTTGTCTCGGATCTATTCCTTCTCTGCATAGCATGAACTCTGCATCTAATAAGTTTTCTCTATCTGAATCACTCAGGATTTGCCTTTAAACTGGAGTTCTACTGATATCCAGGTTTGCCCTGCAGTGCTTACGTGTATCTAACACATCTTGTCATGCATACATTTTATCACACATAGATAATCTCTCTTGCCGCACTTTACGACTTTTGCCTCTTACTTTGTTACTCATCTTGATAATTTGGCAAACCTATCATCTCTTTTAGGAGTCTTAAGAAATCTTTCTATCTTTCATAACCTCCCTGTACTGCAATTCATGGGTAACTTGTCTAGCTTGGCATGAAGAAGTGAAATCAACTACATTGATTCATCTGACAATCTATTAACCTGTCTGGTGGTTCACATGCTCTTGAAACTTTCTACTAAGTCCATTTGCACTTGCATTGTACACTCAAAGCACAAATCCGTGCATCCCGTATGACTTGAGTATCACATGGGTCTTGTCATTCATTCATAAAACTTTACCTTCTAGTATTGGCATACTTTTAGCGCCATTGCTTGTTAGTTAATAACGATACTCATTCTAGCTTCTGTTTCTAAAATTTCTAAACTTTGGTACATAGGTTCTTGGGATGAATAGATACATGACTAGAAAAATATCATTTTAAAACTGAGTCTATACTAGTACTGCAGAACCACAGGACAAGTCTCTATATCTGAAAAAGGTTTTATGACTCTCCTTCACACTTGTCTCTAACAAGCTGGTCCTGAAGTCTGTACGTCTTAAGTGAGCTTACTCGCTTACGACGTATCTCATCAGTCTTAACAATGTGAAATTTCATGTTTCTTTTTTTTTTTTTTTTTAACATCGTTCCCAAGTTCCTTAATACCGACCTTATCTTTAAAAGTTAAAAAAAAAAAAAAAACGTGGCTTGACACCATTCTAGAAAGTATCGTTATCAATTACAAGTATGGTATAAGAGGGTATGCACTTCGTCAGGCATAACTCATCAATCGTACTCCATCAATATAGCATATACTCCTTCTGACTAACCAACAGCTCTTCTACGAATTA